>NC_088098.1:149879763-150559406 GCF_036370855.1 Dromaius novaehollandiae | reverse complement strand
ACAGCATTAGAAATAAAGGAAAAACCCAGGCAGAAGAAAAAAATCCCCTTTATATTTAACATTTCAATATTTTATATGATACTCATAAAAGTAAATCAAAAACTTCAACTGTTTTTATGAAAATGGAATTGAATCACATGGCCATCTTATGATCACAGTCTGAACTTCCTGAATCATCACATGCACTTTTTTCTTTCCATTCCTTATTGGTAAGGTGTATAGGCCAAACTGGGCAAGTTTTCTGCTTTGCCTGATTTAGGGGTGTTTTCCATCATTTCACAGTGAATTCATGCAGACGAGGGTTTTGAATCCTGGTTTCTCACATGAAAGGCTGGAGAGTGTGATCTGTTTGCCTTAGAAAAAGCAGAAGAAAACAATATGCCTTTCCAAAGAAAACTTAATTAAGGTGAAGTTTCTTGTTACATCTCATGTTTGGCAACCTGGATATTTTTAAATAAATGAAATTTTATCCAAAATGTTCAGTTCTAGAGGTGATACTAGGCGTCAGTTCAGTTCTAGCCACCCTGTGTTTCTCAGGAATTAGAAACAGCATTTACATGGTAAAAATCAGGCCCCTTGGGTCTATTTCAAGTTTTAGAGAAACATGTTTGGCTCTTTCCCCTTCTGTGTTGGAAGCAGGCAGCTTCTTTCTCCACATGTCCAAGCATATCAGGAGGCATTGAGAACACTGGAGATCAAGCTGCTTTAATCTGTTCAGGTAAGAAATAGTCTCAAGCAAAGCAAAGATTAACAGTCCTACGCAGCATGTGCTAGCAAATGTAGAGCATGCACTATCAGAGGTGGAATATGGGAGGCATTTAATCACTAAATTACAGGCAGTCTCTACTGCCTGCAATGAAACTGAGGAACACTTCCAATGGAGAGTTTCATTGACATTGTTTCTGGAGAGAATCCTGACCATGATAAACTGTCATTTTTTTATACATTAATGTTTTGCTGGAAGACTGAAGAACAATTCTATTTCGGAGTATGTTTGATTCTTTTCAGAACTTTTGTTGTTTGTACAGCAACATATGAAAAAACAAATTGCTGTGTAAGAGAAAGTCTCTGCATATAGAACAGATTATACATCTTAAGGATGAGGAGAGCACCTATCTAAAATTTAAGGTTAGATCACTCTTAACAACAAAACATTACATCATACCCTTAGTGGCATGGAACTGATCACATGCCGGGGGAACTCAGGCTGTGCCGGGGGATTTGCTCTGTGCTGTGTGCCTAAAGAATGATATTTAGAGTACTTCAAGATGGGAAAGGAGGGCTGGGGAATTCGTTTCATGTCTTAACTGACAAATGATTCCTTAGGCAGAGTGGTTTCGGTTTGGGGTGCTAGATGCTTTCTTTCACCATTTCATTCTGGACTTCCTTCATGGTTCTTATTGTATTATCATCAAAGGTCAATCTTGCTTAGCTTCTAACATCTGATTTGGCTATGTGCATGTCTGCTTATATACAAATATACACAAACACCCTCTTAGAGATTTCTTAACTCTTGGTAATTCAGATCCTGAGTTTGTATTTCCTACAGATACTTAAATGTGGTATTTTATGGTTGACAAGAATTTGGGAAAATTCATGAAAAAAGCCACCTTTCGATGTCATGTTTTGCACATCTTTAAAAACAGTATTGATGTTCCATAGCTAAATTATAATGAGGTAATGTGCAGTAGATCACCTCTGTTCTCATCAGCCTGAGCACATTACAAATTTTTGCATGTCTTTCACAAGCACTCACATGGAAATAATCCAGCACCAGGCTCTATTTTAATAAAGTAAAAGTTAGAGTAGACCAAGCAAGGTTCCAGCTGGAGTGAAGAATAGCAGCCAGGCCAGATAATGATTCTCAGGTCTGATAAGAACACTGGTATAAGGAGAAATCTGTCCAAGACACCAACTTTGTACTGGTATAAAAGTTTCCTAGCTTCTGGGGTTCACTCACATATTTCACACTCTATACAGCCTTCCAAAGGAAAACAATCCTGTTTCGTTTCAGATCTAACACATTTCACACTGGTTTCATCATCTGGTGATTAGGGTAGTGGACTAAGATCTAGGAGACATTGAATTAAATCTGGTGTCTGCTAAAAACTTTCTCCACGGTCTCAAAAGACATTTGCAGTGAGATCAACAAGCACATTTAGGTGTTTTTCACATGCTAAATGCTACAAGGTGACTTATGAAATGACTTCCCTCTCTTTGTACAATAGCTAAGAGGTCACAATGCTCTGCAGTTCAGTTTTCTACTCTTCTTGATGATTTTTTGACCAAACTGAAGTACCCTTACACTGGGATATAGATTAGCCTGAAGCTGATATATAGGGAGAGGAAAAGGTTGACCACTCATTATAGTTTTTCTGAAGTTGTTGCAAGACAGAAGAAAGTAGAGTAGAACTAAGTACACTGGTGCTTCCTGGGAAAGAAGCACTTGGTTTTTGTCTTTGTTTTACGATTCTGGAAAGGGCTCCTAAATCTCCTGGTAGTGGTAAATAAAGGAACCATATACTGGAATGAGTGTTATTTCAAGACACATCCTTTTCCTACTGATCACTCTGAGTGACTCCCTGAGTAGAGTCCTGATTTTGGGTGTTGCTACCTCAAGGCTCCTCTGCACTGTGTAGAAAGTCTAAATGTAGGCTCAGGCTTTCCAGCACAGGGAATAGGCAACTGAAAAGACATTGTTGAAACACTCAGCACTGCACTGCCTATTCTCAAATGCAAACTTTAGTCTAGGGGGACTAATCATCCTAGGATCCTTATACACTCCACAGAGAGCAAGAGAGAAGCTCCAGGGATTGATTCAAAGCCTATCTTAAAACACTCTCAGCCATGCTCTGGAAATTTCTGACTAAAGTTATCTTTTGTGAATAGTTCTTAGATGCCTCTCCTAGTTTAGCCCTTAATCTCTTTTTTTCATCTCTATAAAACAGATTTAATTGCATTTCTCCCCCTCACAGGAATATTGCAAAGACACCCTTATCCATGCCCAGAAGACAAGATTTCAAAGAGAGTATCTATGTATCAATAGATAAATACTATATGCGGGTTGATCCAAATACCATTTTTATTTTTGCAGATGGAAAAATCCATGGCTTTATTAAGAGGGACTATCCGGAGCACTAAAGTGAAAAGGGAGCTCAGTATATGAAATGCCTAGCTTCTCAGTAGACTAGCCACATAGTAGCTCCATGGGAGGAGTATTTCTGTCTTTTTAATAAATATCTTGTCACTGAGAAAATGTTATGAGATTCTTACCATACCAGATGCTTTCTTTCTCAACTAAACACAACTAAAATTCTACTGTTAAAAGATAAAGGTTGAGACCCTTACTCACCTGAAAAACCCTTTGACTGTGGCTACCCACTAAGAAGGCACTAAGAAAGCAGGCTAAAACATGTCACTTTATTTATGGCATATATGAGCTTGATCCTGTGCATAGAGAAGCAATGGCAAATATCTGGTTGATTCTAGTCTTTCAGGTTTGTGAACTTTCTGCACACATTTTATTCGAGTACCATTAGTACTAATAGGAGTTGAGGTCTCATGCATTGAGAGGGTAGCCTGTGGCCTAGGGAGTTTGTAAACACGAGAACAAATTTGAGAACTATTTTCTCCTGCTTTAAAAAGAACAACTACTGTTCTATACAAAAATATAGAACAGGCTACAGATGCTACTGACAGAGTTGAACCACCAGCCAAGAAATCAAAAACCAGCGCATCTCCAGCAATGTTCTCTGATGATTATTCTATTTCTAAAAACAGCCCTAGAAGTGGATAATCCAAGATTTAGAATTTTCTTTATATTCTTTGAAATGAGATGCCACTATTTCACAGGAGTTCCTATATGTCAAACAGGGTTTCATTATCTTACACTCAAGCAGAAGAAGAATAGTTTTACTGCAAGATACCATACATACATCTGATATTCTAGACAATTTTTAACTGTTCCAACAACAAAAAATTACTCAGTTATATTGCAAAGAAAAAGAATCTTACCTTTTTTTCCCCTTATTTTGTAGTTCTTAATATGTTCAGGTGTAAGACATTCCCTGTCCTTTCTGTCTTTCCCCTCAGCAGCTCTGTGCACCCATTGTAATCATGTAAATAAACAAACATAAAGCCTATGAGATAAGAATTTGGAAAAATCTTGAAATTTAAGTGCTATTTCTACAGTCCGTTGAGATTACAATCTATAACCTGTAATCATGTGTGTGATTCTGTGCATATTTCTTTGTCATTTTGAGATTCACTTAACCAGAAAACGGAAACATGACAACAAAAGTAGAATGGAGATCACTGAGACATAGATGAGCTGATAATAGGCTTTCTTCAGGTTAGCCTTGATTAGGTGGTAAAAGTACTTTACAGTTCTATTACTTTTTTCCTGTTGTACAGTTCTACTGTAGGATAATCATCACTATTTCACATATTTTACTTGTTTATTCATATGGATGGATGGACTTCTTAAGTGGCAGTCTAGGCAACTCACTTAAAGAATTGTTATTTTACTGTTTGGTCACAGCAGTCAAAAACTTGTGATGGCTTTCACAAAGCTAGACAAGAATAGGGCTTCTTTTCTATTCTGCTTTCTTTCATTTGCTCAAAGCTTTACTTCATTTTTTTCAGACACTGTGATATTCTTTTAGATGTCTTTGGATGATTAGCATCTTTTTCCGCTGAATGAAGTTGCTTAATGCATTAAAATCCCTCACTGCACAGTAGCACATAATGGGAAGGGTTAAATAATAGAGCTAATGGTGCAGTTAGGATACATATCTTTAAATGACTGTCATAGCCCTTGGTCAGTTAACAGTCAAAGTAAATAACCTGAACTCTTTTGTGTCCTTCTGTGCAATGTTTTCATAAGTCAGTCAATTTCCAAACCTGGAAAAGATTGCATCCCTGTAGAGTTTCTTAAGACACTGAAGGCATTCATGAAATATAAGCAAATATGAGCAAAAAAATGACTATTACATTTCCACTTATTACTGTTAGCAATATTAATCATGACTTTACAGCCTCTGCATTCCATGTTCCATAAAATGAAATGTCGGTGATATTATAAAAGGTCTAAGCCTATTTAAAAACATTAATACCATCAATAAATATCACTATTTGCTCATAAGGCTAGACACTGTAAGTGCTAAGTTCAACTCATCACTTGATTATGATAAGCTTCTTCAGTTTCAGTTGGCAACTGAGGAATAAGAAGAACCTGTTTCACAGTTTATTTTCTCAGCTTAATCTTCAGTGTAATACTCATTTCAGCATTAACCCTGATTAGTTTTATTGATGTTTTGAACATTTGGACCCAAGTGATCCATTTGTTTGAAAGAAAAGTATTTCTTTTTAACACAGATGTGATAGTAGGCAAATGTTTTCAAGACACTACAAAAACACATATCAGATCCCATGGGACGTTATTCATAAATATATCTAAAAGTGGCCCACAGAATCATAATTAGCTTGAAATAATCAAGCAGGTTGGCTGCTGAAAGCCAAGACTTCAGAGTTTCTTACTGCTGATTTCCAAAGAGAGGTGTTTCCAATCTTTCCATGTCTCAAGGCAATGTACAGCATACACTTCTTCTGACCTAGACTTTTGTTACTGAACATCACAGTACCTTGTGGCTGTTGAACACAAGGGAGAGGACATATAAAGATACGAACTTGAATAAGTAGTCTTAAACAATTCCTTTACACTCTTATAAACAAGCAATTCAAAAATCAGTATATTGATTTACAGATAACTAATGCAGTTGTCTGAATGCTAAAGTGATCGGAGCACATTCCTTTGCCTCTAGCAAATACAAGGATTCAGAAATGCTTTACCAGACCAAGCTTCTAGGATATTGCAGTAAGCAATGAGCAACTGCAACCCATTGGAAGTTGCACCCATAGGTACTTCTGTGTACCATGAAGCACATATTTCTTGCCTTTGTGTGGCACAGAATACTACATATTTCATATACCTCTAGTTGAAAAATAGTAATAATAATAAAGAACTTTGACAAATATTGTGATGAGTTTGATTCTCTGTGACACACTAGCCTCCTACATCTGAAGTGGGTGGGCACTTGGATGAATGCCAGAGACCAGTGGAAAAATCTGTGAATTGTGGAATACATAGATGGGTGTTCATTGGCACTGTTAAAAAGAGTCTGGGAACTAACTATGCTCCACTTGACTGAAATGATTTACAGCAGCTGTAGTATTTAACTCACAGGAAAATCTCCAGACCATCATAGTCCAGTAGAGTCTAACCAGCTCACAGAATTACCTCCACCCAAATTGGCTCAAACAATACTCATTAAAATATTTCAGATAAGTTCCATTCAGCTGGACACAGGGCACATCCAAAATCCCCCAACCAACACTTCAAGTTTATGTTAATAAAAAGTGTGCCACCATAGCTGTTTGATATGAAAGGCTTGCCTAATTATTTCATGTTTACAAAGTCCTGTGCTTGGATTTATTTGTTTATCTTAACTTCAGCAAGGCTTTTGACAGTATCTTCTATATCATCCTCACTGACAAACTGATGGAATACAAACTAGGTAAGCAGACAGTAAGATGGACTGGAAGTTGGCTAAGTTGCCAGGCTAAAAACACTGTGATCAGCAGCATGAAATCCAGCTGGAGGCCAGTCACTAGCGGTGTACCCCAGAGGTCTATAGTGTGGCCAGTACTGTGTAACATTTTCAATAATGACCTGGATGTGCATGTGGATAGAGTGCATCCCCTGCAAATTTGCAGATAGCACAAAATCGGGAAGAATGGTTGATACACCAGACAGTTGTGCAGCCATTCAAAGGGACCTCAACATGTTGAGAAAAATAAGCAGAGAGGAACCTCATGAAGTTCAACAAATAGAAATGCCAAGTCCTGAACCTAGGGAGGAATGACCCCATGCTTCAGCACAGGCTGTGGGCTGATCAGCTGGAAAGAAGCTTTGCAGAAAAGGGCATGGGGGTCCTGATGGACAAAAAGTTGGACATGAGCCAGCAATGTGCCCTTGCAGTGATGAAGGCCAATGGTATCCCGGGTTGCATTAAGAAGTGTCACCAGCAAGTTGAGGGAGGTGATCCTTCCCCTCTGCTCAGCCCTGGTGAGGCCATGCCTGGCGTACTGTGTTCAGTTTGGGGCTCTCCAGTACAAGAAGGATGTGGACATACTGGAGTGAGTCCAGCGAAGGGCAACAGGGATGACTAAGGGACTGGAGCACCTCTCCTATGAGGAAAGGCTGAGAGAGCTCAGCCTGTTTAGCCTGGAGAAGAGAAGGCTCAGGGGATCTTATCAATGTGAACAGATACTTGATCGTGGGCCGTAAAGAAGACAGAGTGAGACTCTACTCAGTGTTGTACAGTGACAGAACAAGAGGCACAATGGGCACAAACTGAAATAAAGGAAATTCTTCTTAAATGTAAAGAAACACTTTTTCTCTCTGAGGGTGGTGAAACACCAGAACAGGTTGCCCAGAGAGATTGTGGAGTCCCCATCCTTGGGTGTATTCAAAACCTGACCGGACACAGCCTGGCCAACCTGGTCTAATTGACCCTGCTTTGCACAGGGAGAATTGGACTAGACGATCTCAGAGGTCCTGTCCAGCCTCAAATATTTTGTGCTTCTGTGTTTTCACAAACAGATTAAAGGATAAGAACATAGCATTTTTTTCATAAGTTTGTATGAACCTGCATCAAATGGAATCACTTTCACTGAAACATTGCCCTTGCTACTGTTTGCTTGTTATTGACACTGTCCAGCTTGACTAACCTTGGCTGTCATATAATTCTATCTCCTCTGCTTATCAAATCATGTTCAGCTGATCTTTGAAATAAGATGGGGAGTATATCTTGAAGCAAATCAGACTGGACTCTGTTGTGTGAAGTGAACTTCTCAGAGAATCCACTTGACATCCCATCAGCCACAAGAGTTATAATTGCGATCCAGCCTTCAGATCTGAGGACTTTGTCAAGACCCAGAGTAGGATGCTGTGGCTACAGATTAATCTATCAAATACTATGGCTGGTAAACGTGCAAATAGAAGATACTGGTAAAACGAGGTGAAATTGGTTGGTTACACTATAAAACGTCTGGTCTCTTTCCCTGAAGGAATTCTTGTGTCTGAGGAATTTACTCATATGGTTGATGTCAGTTGGAATTCCAATGGTCATGGCCTGGATTCCCAGCAAACCTCTTTCTGCCATAGCGATATAGCTGCTTTGCTTCTTGATCTGATCCGTGTTGTAAAAACACCTTAAGTTAAAGCCCCATTAATTCAAATCCATTCTTAGGCATGTATAAATGGGGTGGTATGCTTATGGGAAAGAATGCTTCATCTGCCAGGAAATATTACAAACAGAAAGACACCAGTCAGCTCTGTTTTCATTACAGTCTTTAAAAAATATTTTCCATTGCTGCCAGCTTTCATTTGGTGCTTGCTTATACAAAATGTTAAATACATATATGTTTCTGATGAAAAGTTTATATATAGAAAGAGACAGTGTTCTAGTAAGATAGTACTACTTCCCCAGAAACAAGTCTCTGAGGAAAATCTGAAAGTGAAAAAAGCTTAGTTAACTTCTGGTTGTTAATTCTGATTTTTCTTTCCTTCTTTCTTCTTTTCTTTTTTTGGGTTAAGCCAGCAATGATATGATGAGAAGAATTTTCCCCAGAGTATTTCTTAGAATAACTGAAGTGATAAATAGGGAAAGAATCTCATGAGAATTTTTTCTTGGGAGACTCCCAACCAAAATTTTGGAACCAATTAAGATCACAGAAATTTCATATAAGCAGCTGAATTTGTGGCTACTTTACAGCACTAATCTTTGAACTTTTGGGTCTTCTCTTTTGCTTATCAATCATTTACCCTTCTGTCAGCTTTTTCTTTTATACTGTCCATTGTTTTAATTGCCTCATGTTCTCCACATCTCTGAGCAAATAATTTTCAGGAAAGTCTTTGTTCAATTAATTGAAACTCTTTATTATATTTACTTTTTTATATCTAATAGATTTATTTTTCTTCTTTTTAACCACAATAAACTGATGGAAAATAAAAATTGCTGTGATAGTTCATATTTTCAATTCAAACTGCTTTGCCTATTGTAGTAGCTTCTGTTCAATGACTAAGTCAGTTCAATTCCTGTGAACTTGAACAAGTTACCTAGATTAAAACTCTTTCAGTAAGAGGTATCCATTTAGGCAGAACTGTTATAAAATCCAGATTTATAAACAATAGATTATTTTCCTTTCCTTTCGACATCCTGATCAGACTACTGTTTCTCCCCCCTCTTAAAAAAAAAAAAACAGAACAAAACAAAACAAACAAATTAACAAGCTATTCTATTGAAAGACTTACTGGCTGGATACAAAATTTTAGTTTAATGTAGTCTTTACAAAGTTCCTTAAATAAGCACATTTCAGAGTGACACTAATTTCAGATCATGCAGTAAGACCCTTTGCCTCATCTTCTGGCCAGAACTCAGAAAGACCATCTTTCCCAAATGTAGGGCTTGATTCCATGTCCATTAAAAAACAATAGGAAGCTTTTATTTGGCTTCAGTGGTCTTGCTTCAGCCTCTGGATTTAGCGTTGAGGTTATCATGGAATTTTTCCCTTGCCATCATGGTCATTACTCAAAGTAATTTCTGGTATTCGAGGATGGATGGAGATTTTACAGGTAATGTCTTGATGCAGATAATTGTCACGTGTTAGAACTTTAAGGAAAGGTTATTCCTGATTCTCCCTTCAAATCAACCAGTTCTCTGGCCTACAGAAGAAAAAACATCTTCAGTGGGGTAAAAATACATCTCCATACACTGAAACCTGCTACCTGCAGTTACTGCAGTGTGCAAGTTTAAATTTTGCTCTCATTTACCAGTGGTGATGAAAGACTGCAGCAAGGGTAAGACAGAGTGGGACAAACATTTTGCAACTAGAAATTTCATTTTTCACTTTCTATGGCCATAAAGGGCCAACGAGAATCCTCATCTATTGCATGCAAGGGAAGCTTTTTTGAGTTAAGTTTCTTAATAAGACAGAGGAAAGGGGAGTGCCCGGAAGGAGACATTTGACAGAGAAACTGGCAATTGTCTCACAGTATACTCACAGTGCTGTGATCATAAACAGAACTCTTTTGTTCAGAAGTACACAGAAAGAAAAAGGGAGAAAAACATAGTGTAGTCCAATGTATTTCTAAAGGTTCTCGCAACACGTACTGTTTTTTATGTGACAAGCAGTGCAGCCTCCTAGGCTGGGTCTCAGAAGTGTTGGCTGCAGTGACAGTGTCCTCTGTAACTGATTTCTGTGACTTAGTTTCCCCTCTATAAAATGGTGATACCACAAGTCACCTGAGGATGACACAAGTTCCTTCCTTTGTAAAGCATTTTGAGATCATTGGTGAAAAGTGCTGTGGAAGAGCAATACAGTGCTCATTACTGTAGTCTTTTTTGCTTCATTTTTGTAAAGGGGTTCCACTTTTTTCCATGCTGCCCCAGCCTTTTGCAGCATGAGCACGTATGTAATCATTAAATATACATAAATGGAGTGAATTTCAAGTGTCAGGAGTGGGCACACACTCTCCTTATTCAGAATTTCATAAGGGATGTTAATATGCAGAGTTGGTGTGTGCACTTGGCAGCTGCGCTGACATGATAGAGTGTCAGCTTCTTTGTTAATGATCCACATAGGAAAGTATCCCCACATAGGCCTTGACAATTGACATACCATTACAGTCTATTGCGTCAATAATCTATGCATTCAAATGCTCCCCACTCTTCCAGGCAAGCCTGACACAATAGTCTATAATAGCTGTGTGCAGTATGTGAATAGGAGGCCTTGATATTAGAGTACGATAACTCTGAAAGAGCCGATATGGTCTAGCGTGTAAATGATCCGTGCATTATATGTATACTGATCCTCAAGGATCTTTGGATCTGATATAGTCTCAAGGAGAGTTTCCTCTTTAAAAAAAAAAAAAAAAGACACAAGATGTTTGGATTTTAAAACAAAAGCTTTGCCTCTTAAAAAAAAAATTACAGCAGAAATGTAGGCTGACATCCCTTACATCTCCCTTACATCTGTGCAGAGAGCTGGAGCTGGAAACTCTCACAAAGTCCTATTCCATCGTGAAGACATTAAAATAGCACCTTCTTCCTCAGTGACAGCTCTGTGTGGATTGAATCACACAAGCTGCCTGCTGTGGCAAAAATAACCTGTGACTCTTTTAGCACTCCACAGTCAATGAGCCAGATCTGCATCTACAAAGCCATCACTGCTGTGACCACAACAGAGTGGAGGCACAACCAGATTAGCTAATATTGGTACCAAGAGCAGTTTAGCAGCTCAGCACTGCATGAAACTTTGCTTGCTTGAGAAGGTGGGTGAATATTCACTTAGGAAGCACTTGCCGAACTTTGTGTTTCCCCAGCTAGAAGGCTTGTGGCATCTTAATTAGCTAACTTTTAAGATAGTTTTCCTTTATCTACAGTATATTGTGGCAATTGCAGTGTGGTCATATACTAAGCTTAAATAATAGGCCAAGTCTCTTCTATCTTTGCCAGTTCTAAACAAATCGTTGACTAAATTCTGGGTGTTACTCTTCTAGAAACATGGGTAAAGACTCGAAAGTGTGAAAAATAACCAATTCATCAGTAATGCCTTTGTCAGGACATCCACAGAGAGCAGTTTAAACAGGGATGTGCATAGTGATAACACCTAGTATCAGAACTGGGTCAAGCTAAAAGTTCACCATTTGATGTCTAACATATTACAATGGGATGCCAATTTACTGTTTTTGCTGAATTTGCTACTTAACTGTCAAGCTAGTTTAACACTGTTTAAGCAGTTCTTGCAGGCACCCAGTGCATTAAAAGCTTTGGGAGGACCTCAGACACTGAGTTTGCTGAGTGTTTATGTGTATGCTCTTATGTGTGTGCTATGCAGTGGTGTGACCTAAAACAAGAAGTAGTATCCATATCCACAGACATTGGGCAGCTATCGCAATTCAAAACGAGAAAACCTTTAGACCTTTGCTCTGTATGTATCATTGAAGGCACAACACTTCCTTGCTATTGTTCAACACAATCAGATTTGTAATCATTTTACTTACCTAGCTACTGGTTTCATGAAGTTGCACCCTCCTGCCAGGTTTTTTCACAATAAATGTGCTGGGTGCTCATTCAGGCATGCCCTCTACATTCGCAGTAGCTAGCAACTCAAAAAAATCCACTTTTTAAAAGTGTTTTCTTTATTCTCTCCTACTCTGTTGTATTTAGGGTGGGCTCTTTGCCCATATGTTCTCTGAAGGAGGACATTCCTGTCATCCAGCTTATACAGGAAGGTCAGGAAGTGTCTCTCTCCATTAATCTTTCAAACATTTCCTTTCATACTTCCCAGTAGAAAGAAAGGTCCTTTATTTGTCAGTTATTGTAAGTTGCTTTCCTGAAATGGAAAGTAATGTCATTATAGGATCTGCATCTCACCTTGGAGGCTCAGTACCTATAGAATTCTCTCTGCTCTTGGAGACAAAGCTGAGAGAAACTTTTCGGTGTCATCAGACATGCAAAGTGGATGTTATATGGTACCACTCTGACTTGTAGAAATATATGGCAATACCTATTATCTGCTCAAACTGACTACCTTATTATTGTAGTGTTCATATGATCATTGTTCAGCAGTCTCTGGAAACAAAGGCTGTTTTTAGTTAGTGACTTCTGACATTACTTAATATGCATCAGGGCCAGTCTGTAAGTTCTTCTGGCATTTGCTGTAACAAAGCTGTAGTCCTAATCATACTGGGTGGGATTCATCTCACCTAACTACAACCATCTGAAAGTTGGGTATCTAGTCTAAGTTAATCTTCTAGACTTTGTTTACTGTCAACAAGGGAGGTAGGCACTTCCAGGGGACCTATTGACCCTATTCTAAAATAGATATCTGAGACAGAATTAATTGTAAATGCTGATCTTTTAGATGGTTAAACACAGGTGAGACAGATCCTATGCATTTATTTATGAACCATACCTATTAGAGCCTAGAGGTCCCAGCTGGGACTCAATTGTATTGAATGCTGCACTGACTTAAATAGATTTATGAGTCATGCCATTATGGCTATCAATAGACTTCGGGGTTTCACATTGTCTAATTTTAGGCACCCAACTGGAGTGCTTAAGTGCTTAAGGCCAGTACCTTAGCAGATGCTCTGAATCATGAGCTACTAAGTTGTGTATTCAGTGCTAGTAGACCAGCTTGTTACCTGTAGACAACAGTCTAGATTGCTTCCTAGGTCAGCTAATTCTCAAGACGGCCAGCAGTTTGACTGGGATACTATCTGTGGAATTTGAACAGAGACTAATCTAGGAATGGGGAAGGGGAAAGAGGGAGAGAGAGAGAGAGAGAAGGAGTTGTCTCCATCTTATAAAATTGCCTTTATGAAAATCCAACCACATGAAATAGAAGTGAAGATTTCTTACTGCACCCGTTTAATGTTTTTTAGCAGTTTATCCTACAATGTGATTAGCAAATATTGGTGACACAATATTATGCCAAGAAGTTTACTGAATTAAGCCCAACCATGAACTGACATTTTTGAAATGCACAGCTCTGAGGCTTGAATCTTGGGAAACTGGAATAAAATATGACAACCGATGCTAAGATGAGATTTATTCAGCTTTGTGCACAAAATGTGTTGCTACTTTTTCTTTTGAATTACCTGGTGACTGGTAACAATAAGGGAAAGAGTAAGATACAGTTTACAGAGATAGTGTAGAACTCTTTCAGTTAAATGCATAGTAGTAAAAGGTAAATATTATAGGTAAATATGTAGTTACCTGTTCAGCTGATGGGCGCAGCTGTTCTGTGCTGTTTAATGTCTACAGTTAATGAAGCTTTTGCCATCGATGGATTATATTGCAGGTTTACAACAAGCTTTATGATCTCATGGAAGGTACAGTATGAGTCAAAGAAAGTTCAAGGAAATTGTGTGATAGTACTGCTCATATCTGACCCAACGACTCTTCACTAGCCAAGTATGATTATTTCTAACCAGTAAGCCCTACAGAATGAAGCAACTAGTAATGATTTACAAGTAGCCCATAGCTCTATTACAGAAGCTCCAGATGGTCTTAACATGAGCTCCTCTAGAGAGCAAATTAAAAATGATGTGGTATCTGATAGAAATGTCTAATTTACTGTTGTCTAGGCACAGCGGATGTGAGTATATGGCTAGCGGAGTCACAGCTGAAGTCTACTTATTTTAAATAGAGTAGTACTCTAATTAATATTCCCCTTAACCTTCCCCCCCCCAAAGAAAAGATGTGTTACCCTCACAGATTATGGTCCAAATTCTAGAGAAATACCAAAAAAACACAATTTTTCTTTCTTTTTTTTTTTTTTTTTTTTTTTTTTTCCTTCTGCCTGGTCTTTCCAGAGTATGCCTGGAAGAATGGATTATATGAGTGAATCTGATCCCATATGTGTCCCTCAGAAAGAAATATCATACTAAGATGAGCATAAGGCCGAACAGTTAGGATACAGAATTGAAACTTATCCTAGTTCATGTGTATTTGCATATGGGGATTTTGTTATGAGCTGATCTTTACAGAAATTCTTAAGAGCCTGTTATTTTTCTGAAATTACAGTCGTATGTTCAGTAGTACTGTATAAGACAAGCTGCAAATTATTAAAATTATACTGGAGTAGTGGATAACTATAGTTTATGATACACTAACTTTTCATTCATCATCATGCCAGTTTCTAAATGCACTCACTCTGAAGTACAGTCAGGTTGAAAGGCTCCCAAGGAGTCATGTGAAAGGGTAAGGTGTAACAAGGTCTCGATATTCAGTAACAATTATACCTATGGCCTAAAAGGGATTTACAGCTGAGGTTTACACTGAAGCCACATTCTGAAATGCTGGCTTTTGTACTTAAAATGTACTTATTTGCATATTCTACATTGTGGTCTTTGACAACGCTCATGCCCGAAGACACTTATCTGTGTAGGCTGTATTTAAAAACATTAAGGTACAGGAGATGTTAGGTAAATACTGCTGAAAGGAGCAACACTTTATCACTACCGCACACTGATCCCAAGTCATCTGATGTAATTTGAAATGACAACTGCGGTTTTTACAACACTTATCTTAGATTTCTTACCTTTCTCCTGGCTTTTCAGATAGCAACTTTTACTGAGATTTAAGGCATTAAGGATGCCACTTCATATAAAACACAGCAATTATTTATTTGTTTTAATTCTGAAAATGTCATAGCATTTCTTGCTGTTTACTTGCCTTTCATTTACTAACTGTCCATCAATCAGTGCTTCAATAGCAAAATATATATGCACACCTGCACAAACATGCACACGTACATATGTATGACCATATAAATATTTTATATAAAACTACAAAAATGCAAGATCTCTATAAAAAGGACAATAGAATTAAACAGAAGAAATATGCAAAAGAAATTGGTCCCGGTATAAATATGTTAAGGAACAAATAGCATTAACTTTAAAGTAAGTAAAGTTTAGTGTAATACAAGCTGTGGAATGAATCTGGGCTAGAACATAAAGACATCCAAATGGTGGCTCACTCAGAACACACTTTCCCTAGGCGTACGCGCGTTTGGTTCCTTGACAATTGTTTACTAGCAGCTTTTAAGACACAAACAGCTGTGAGTGACAACAGTCTGTCACAAAATTTGTCTAAGTTCATGGCAGAGAGCTGCAAACTCTGACACCTACTGAAAGAGGTATCGTATTTGCAAGCAGTCAAAAGTGATTGAAAACCAGATGAATCTGTTAGGATACCTCATGCCATTGAACACTGTTGCCTATGCCAAATACGTATTCATAATCTACAATCTGTTATCTACTATCATTGACGCTATAAGGTAGCATTGTTAAGAATTTATTAATATGTAGACATCTATTCTGAAATAAAAATTCCTATTTCATCAGAAGGAAATCAATGTGATTCATAAGATTCAGCTAACATTACCACAAATGGAATATTTAGACTACTCTCTCCTCCAAGTTGCAGCATTTTTATATGATTTCTAACAAAATATAGAAAAGGTGAACAGTAGGATTACACATCAGGCGAACACACTGCAAAATCTACTGCCATTAATAGTAAAGAATTACGCTTAGCATAACTTCAGTTATAATTACTTTACATGTGCAGGCACTCTGATTGCATACCATGATGGGCAACAGATTTGGTAGTACTGTCTCTGTTATTTAAT
Source organism: Dromaius novaehollandiae (assembly GCF_036370855.1). Classification (NCBI taxonomy): domain Eukaryota; kingdom Metazoa; phylum Chordata; class Aves; order Casuariiformes; family Dromaiidae; genus Dromaius; species Dromaius novaehollandiae. The sequence continues at coordinate 150,543,140 of NC_088098.1, read as the reverse complement.
TATTAGAGTTGGGCTGGAAATGTTCCTCCTTGATTGTACTTAGCTTAATCAAATATGACTTGAGCATCTGAGTTGGCACAAACCCTGCAGGAACCCACTGAAATGACAAGAAAGTGCAAAGCTACTCTTTCTTCCCTTTACATCTTAATTTGGCAATTTCTGGGAGGACCAAGGATCCAGGACAATTGCCAGAAACATGAGAGCTGTGTAAACTCCTCTAATAGAAGTGCAAGCGATACAGTGGCGCCTGCTTGAAGGCTTGTCTGCATGAAACAGCATAGCAAGCCATAAACATGCAGTTACACCAGTGCTGATTTCCCTACTCTTGACAAACCCTGAGTCTTCCTCTTTTGCAGCTGCAATCAAGTACTTTGGGGATTTCCAAAGGCCCCAGCAACGCTGTGCCGCGGGGCTCAGCAGATGCACCCCCAGCTCAGCGGCTCTACCTGTTCTTCTGCACCTGGGGACTGCCCCAGCATCGGGGCAGATAGGAGCGCCCCACTTTGCCCCACTGCCAGGCCCACTGTTGACCCACCAACCACCAGCTCTAGGCATAAATGTGGCCACAGGAGCAGAGACGAGGCAAGTCTATGGCTTTAGGTGCTCCACTAGCCAGTGAATGAGCTGCAAAGAGCGCAGGGTGCTGCTGCTTGCTGCAAGGGCCACGCTCACCAAGAGGTCTGGAAGCACGACTGAGTCAACGAGCTGCTGTTGAGTACTGGCATACTGCACAGTACGCTGTGAAAACTTGCTTTATCTTCTTGAAAAATATGCAATATTTCATACGCAATCTTAGGTTCACTATGCTGAACTCAGTCATTTCTGAAGGGCTTGGGGCTCTGTGCTGGGGCAAAAATCATGCATGGCTTTAACTAAAAGTTAAAATATTTTATTTTTTGAAGTCTAACATCAGAAAATCAAAAAAAAGCCTTTTGTTATCTCACACACTTTTTTTTCCTGCATTTTCTCTTTCATCAATTGGCAAAAACAAATGACTCTTTATCCAGTGTTACCTATCCGCTATTATTAATTGTGCAATCTTGTGACTGGGACCACCGTTATCGTAACAGCCGCACTGTGAGAGATGCTATAAAGCAAAGAATATCATTAAAAAGATAAAAACAGATAAAGGAAGAGAAAAAGTTTTGTCACAGAAGCAAAGTGATTGGAGAGGTGAATGTTTCACAGGTTACTTTCACATTTTCATTTATAGTATATTATTTTTCTTTCCCCCCAAAAAAAGCAACATAGGAGGGGAAAAGCACATTGCATATAAAAATTGTTTATTTACTCAACACATTTGCATTATCCATCTTACTTGTGAATTGTTTCTATTCTCTATGTACTACCTTTTGTTACTGTGAGTGACTGGATTAGCTGAGCTAATTTTATCTTTTCCTCTCATATTTCCTGAAACTTTTTAAACAGGAAGATCATGAATAATCAATGATTATAAGAGTGCAAAGCTTCCAGGATTATTGCTATATTTCAAAAAAGATAATATATAAATATTTTTACAAATAAGTCATAAGACAGTTGCCAAGAAATGTCATTCAGGGCACTTGAAATGCCCTGATTTTTCATGTCACATTTTGTTTATTAATAGGTGCAGATTGTTTGCTCAAGAGACATTTCAAGACTGTATAAAATTTACTCTGTGCTTAGCAGAAATAAACATTTTACAAGAATAAATGCTCAGTCATGAACAATTTTTATAATGATAAGAAAAGTCTGATGAGTGTAGTCAGCAATGTTTAGGGGACCACTGTTGATGTAAAGGCAGTTTTCTCACTGTTTAATGATAGTGATATGACTTAGTTTAAAGTACTAAGAAATACACATGCTTTTCTGTTGAGTCAAAAGTTGAGAGTAAGTAGCACATACGCTGGGTTTTGGGGGGATTGGGGCTTTTTTTTGCTTTTCTTCCATTTTTTAATAAATATTTTTGTCTTTTCTTAGGCTATTTTGCAAAATTAATTATGCCACTACGTATGTCCCTTTTGTATTTTCAAAACATGTTCACCACTCCCAAATGCCCAGTTGTCAAATTATGCAGTCCCAATAAACAAAACTGTTATTTATTTTTATTTAAAAAAATCTCTGTGATTGAAAATCTGACTGTATTTTAGTGGCTTTCAAACCCAGACTAGCTTATTTAACCTCTGGCATAATTTTTGTTATAACTACACATGACTTAGTCACATGACTAAGATACATTGGGTATTTGAAAAAGCGGTCTTTTAATTATATGCCTCTCCTTAGCTCTTGGCACTTTCTAGACTACTAGAAATACAATATTGTCTCAGAGCTCTGAAGAAGCTTTATTGACCAGAGCCCATATTTGCCGCTCTGTTCCTGCCAGTGATTGCTGAAGCTTTATAATGTGGCTCAGAATAGCTTGCTAAAATTGTTGTCAAGACAGAAATGAGTATTCATAAGAGATTAAAATTTTACTGGAGAAAACAACATATACAAATTAGACTTCTGTCTTTTGACTGTAAAAGGTTTATTAAAGAAAGGTTTCCAGATCTTTAATTTAATTTGTAGGAGTACTGACCAGACTCCTTCACTGCCATTAAGCAGTTATCAGTTTCTGCCTTCCTTGTAAATGCCCATCTACTTGCACTGCCTGCAGATCAAATTCTATTTCACTGCATCATGAATGCTTCAAAGGCTAAACGACTGACTCAGTAGCCCTCCCATCCACTTTTTTTTCCCCACACAAATATTTTTATTTGCAAATATTTTCCTTGCGCAGGGGTACCTTCCCTTAAGCAGTGAAGGCTTTGCGCAGCTGGGATGATAGAGGGCACATGCCATACTAGTAGGCAGTATTGCAATTGTGCAAAACACTGATACAAGATAATCCCACCAGGATTTTCAGTAGGATCATGCAATAACAATATTTTCATTCTGAAAGACAACATGCATGAAATTAAACACCACAGCAATGATAGTTTTGCTGTTTTCATATGCCTGGCTAAAAATGTGAGATCTTGAAGGTTTCTCCAGTTAGAAGAAAAAATAGGTAGTAAACATTCTCATAAATAGTTTTAAAATACCTTTTCAGCTTCATATTCTCTGTTCCTGACACTGGCACTCTTTTTTTTTTTTTTTTTTTTTTTTTTCTGGGAGACTCCAATTATTTCAGCTATCTAGTTCCTGCATGGATTTTAATGCTCTCTTACAACCTGAGAACTCTGAAGAGTTCTTTAGACCAAGCACTGAAGAAGCAAGGAAGGCCTGAAGAAGGAAAAGGCCTTTGTTTCTGTCAGCTACAAATTTCCTTTCAAAGAAGTGATCTCTGCTGTTTGATTTTAAATGATTGCATTTTATTTTAAAAGTAAGTGAAAAATTAATTTGCCTATAATTCTCTATGCTCTCATCAGAATATTTACTGCTAATATTAATGTCAGTTATTGTATGCTATGGTAAATTCCAGACTTCCCTATCAAAATGAGCATAGCACTGTATCACATTCGGTATATACCTCCGTGAAGATGTTCTGATACATGAAAATGAGTGCAGTCTGATTTGCAGTGAAAAGCCTGATTCAGCTGAGTTTATTTAAAAATACATTCTACAGTTTGTTAGGTGTCTTTGAATAACTTTAAAATTCCTTTTTATAGCCTTTAACTTAGCATGCAGGCTCTCTGCATAAGAAGGGTAAGCTTTGTATTGTTTGAAGACACCTCAATTTAAATTATTAAAAATAATATTCAGATAGATTAGAATTATAACCTTGTTCTGACTAGTTCTGCAGTTTGAGGTGAAGGGTTAGACCATAGCATCCTCCTCCTCTTTAGCACAAATCCACAAATATCTGGGCACCTAAAAGACTTCTGATTGTAGGATTGTGGATCAAGGCTGAATAGAAATTTCACAATCAATTCCTCCCTTTGAGGTAGGAAGATTTAAGCCACCTGCCTACATCGTTCTTGACATTTTCAGAATTTTAAAGCTGCAACAAATAAAGAAATTGTTATCTCAGTGGAATTAAAACAAAAATAAAAACAAAACAAAAAAATACAAAAAGTAATGTTGTGAATATTTGCCAGGCATGTATTTCCTGAACTGCTGAATGTTTGCATTTGTGATCCTTGAGCAATGGGGAAGTAGAGTTCTTGTATGTCATATAATAATGAGCATAAATACAGTAAAATTTTGCTAAACTCATGGTGAATGTAGCTCAACTTCTTTCTGTACAATCATTATCTTTCTTGGTTTAATAAACTTGTCACCTGCACAGCAGTTTATAAAATGTTTAAGCTAATGTTACAGGAAAACAAACTCAACTAATGATATTGCAGATACATAATGGTAAGTGCACTTTGGTATGAATAAATTATGGGAGTCTTGGTGAGCACCAAATAAAGCCATTGTTGGAAGAAAAGGTTCTCAATTTTTCCGAGCAAAAATATGCTCCTCCGGTTGCTGCAGGGTGAAGTGACCAGATGAAGGTTCTCCATTATATCCCCAGCACTGGAAGCCTTTACCAGTACAGATCCAGATTTCTAAGTCTATCCTTTGGATAAAAATCACAAGCAGAAAGTTGAAGTTACCAAGCAAGACTTAGGGTGCAGGGGTGTCTCTGGAGCGAGGTATCCGTGGGAGGGTAGGGGCAAGCTCTGGGATGGCGGTTGGGAATGAGATGGCTGCAGATCCATTTCAATCCTTACACTAGGGCCACGTGGCTATGAGCCATCCCGCTCCGTCCCACTTTCCAGGCAGTTTCACTGCAGAGCTTTGGTGCAAGTCAGACTATCTAGCCTCAACTTTTGATTTACATTACTACATACAGTTTAATTTTTTAATGTGATTTTATTTCACTTTCCTTAGCCCAGGTTCATGCTGAGGTAAATCTTATTGTCAGTTCTTTGCCAAGATGAACATCTTGGAAATATGAATAAACCATCATGGCTTACACCTCTGAATCTACTTAGCTCTTTTTCTCTGTTCACTTGTCCACCTGTATACTACACATTATACTTTGAACTGCAGTCTGTTTGATGTCTCTCTCACATTTTATTAATTTACTGCCAAGCCTGTACTAAAGGGCAACACTGCAGTGTCAGTACTGCACTGACTGAGAAGCAGAAGTGGCTCTGTGTCCCTAGTCTTTCTCTCACTCCTTCATTGCTGCAGAAGCAAAATAACACACTAATGTTTTTCTGTCTAGGGGATAGCACAATAAAGAAACTGAGCAGAAAACTTTTTTTCTGTCTTGGTCTTGCCTTCTCATCTCTCGCATCCTAGGGAGTACAAGTTGAAATGGTACTGTGAAGGGGTGATTTCTTCACTCCCAGGTTATTAATAAATGGGTCAAAAGCTCTTTCTGGCATGGAGAATGAAACTATATCAACCGTTCTTTCAGTTCCTCAGTCCCACCACATTTTCCTTGAGGAAGCTGGATTTCTCATCTGTTTATTATGACTTATATTACTGCACATAGTGCCAGATTAAATCCGCATACCTCCTGTATGGGTTATTACACTTAAGTGGTCCCAGCTGGGTGAAGCTCCCTGTTGTCCCCCAAGGAAAGTGCCTGGAACCCCTTTACTCTCCTGTGGTATTTTTTATGATGTCTTTCATGACTGGCACCATCTAGAATGGAAGGATTTGCAGCTCTTATTTTCCAGGCAGGATGGACCGGACGCCTTCAGAGAACACCAGATTCATAGAAGATTAAACAAATTCACAGAAGACATGTATACTGATGGCTATTACATATGATTCCACTTTAGTTGGAAAGTCCCCACTGATTGCCAGGAACCGAGAGGGCACATCAGTCTGTACTGGCCATACTGTTTTCCTCAGGATCAGTGACTAGTCTCTACCAGCGACAGGGCAGGAGGCTTTAGGTAGCCTCTTGGTCTGCATTACTGTGGCCGTTCTTGCATTCTTACGTACTAACAGGCAAGAGCAATAATCACTAAGGAACGTGATATCCCACGGGTTCTCTGTGCCAGGACATCACTGCTTTCTTATAGGTTTTCATTTACATTCTTCTTATTTTTAATTGTACCACTTACAAGGCCTCCTTGAGAACCTGTTTTAGTTTATATTCTGCCTGGCATATTGATATTTCATTCCAAGTGCCTTCTCGCCCCAAAAATGAATTTCAAGCTTATAAATAAACTCTGTAAACTCTTTCATGGCTAAACACTAGTCAATTGAGAAGTAGGAAATGAAAAAGACGTCCTGAAAATTGCTCAGTTCCTTGGGATGAAAAGGGTCCAGCACTAATCATTGTCCAGTTAGTTTACACACGTTTCTTGCTACGTTGTTATTACTTCTGTCCTTTTTTTAATGAAGCAAACATTAAAGTAATATTATTTCAGCTGAGGGTTGGTATCTATAGCTTATACCTTGTGATGTTAATTAAAAACATAATTTTTATGTACTTATCACAAAGGAAATATCATTTCATTAAAATCCAATTAGATTCAGACAATATCTATAAAGACTACTGAATAACTGCTGTTTGAACATAGTCTGCTTTGTTCTATTTTCACCACCCAAATAAAAGCAACCACAACAAACAAACCAAAGAAAAGGATTTTTTTTATTAATCTCTGAGGTTACAGATCCACTTGCATTTAAAACCATGTTTTATGTGAAAAACATACTAAAGATATCATGTTTCACAGACTGCTGCATAAGTGACCTTATTTTAGAAAATTCTTATTTTACCTCCCATATTTATATAATAAAATTTATTTATTTTGGTAGAATGGATGCCTTTGTATACACAATTTGTCTCTGCTGAAGTAATTCAACATTCTCACTAATATTACCAGAGTGTTATAGAGTTTAATGGATTATTGCCTGCAAAGTAGTGAAAACCCTGGATAATGCATGGTAAGTGCAATACAAAACAAGAATTGTTCCTCCATTTTGTCTTGCTATAATTAGCCGCCTCGCTGCATAGGCTGTTATCTTGCCATTGATTTACTCACTGAATTTCCTTGAAAACCAGTGTGAGTTTTGTCTGTGAGCTGAATCAGAAAATGCTATAGTACAGGTTGGTGTTCCTGTATGGGAACATGTATTCCTATATTTTTTTCTGGGATAATATTTTTGCTTCTTAATCACACGAGAGTCAATGATCCAAGGAGCGAGGCTGTCACATATATTCCCAGAGGATCAAGAAAACAGAGGGAGAGAGAAAAATTTGCTGATGACCCTTGAAAGTAGGATCTGACTAAAAGGAATTTGGGGGGTTGACTTTTGGCTGTAAAAAATTTGATTCCAGCTACAATCTCTGCGCTGGATTTTCTTTTTTTAATTTAGAAGTTTCTTTTTCTTCCGTTACCAAAAAAGCCATCCTAAGGGAATGCAGGCAGCTAGTGATGAAGCCTGAATTGTCCGTGTTAGAAGGCTATTTCCTCTGATTCAGCAGTTAAGAATGAGTGCCACAGAAAATAAGATGCCCACTTAGGAATAGCAGTCGCAGTGTTTCCTATCAGGAATATCTGTAATCACTGAGGCAGGAATGCTGATTCAAGAGGTTTGTAAAGAAAGACACCGATCTTGATAAGGACTAAAACAAAATGGTTTTGTTTGTGCTAAATAACTGAAATTACAACCAAATAAAGGTTGGAATAAAATCTGCAGAAAGATCAGTGTTGGTGTCTTAGTGTTTTGCAGACAACCAATAGAATATTTGTGTGATGCCATCCTTATCTGCACTAAAAATTATAGTAATTCTGTTTGAGAGTAGATTGTATTTCTACGATCCAGGTCATCGGGGAGAAAGAAAGGACTGTTGCTAATCTGCTATAGCAGGACAAAGCACTGTAAAAAAGGAATTTCCTAGTTTTGGAGGCACTAGTAGCTTAGTGGAGGAGAAGCTAATGAGGGAATATCAGAGAGACTAACAGGATGGTCTGTATATGTTGGAAGGAAGAGGAAAAGAAAGGAAAATGAAAATAAATTATATTAATAATTAAATAGATAGTTTCCACCAATCGAAAATTTATGAAACCAATCCTCTTCCTGGCTAATATAGAAAAGGAGATGATAAAGAAAAATACATATTTTAATAGTAAAGCAAATCAATACAGAATTCTATCAGAAGACTTTTTATTCTGATATATGTATTATGGCCTTAATTACACAATAGCACTTGAAGAGGGAAAAAATGGTTGTCGTCTTAGCTGTTGTATGAGGTGGCTAATATTTTGATTTTGGCCTCAGCACATAACTCCCACAAAACTTTTGAAGATTTCAGCTCTAGACCTCAATTCAAAATCCGCTGCTTAATTCAGACTCTGAAATGAAGCTTTTAATAGAGAAGGTTCATGGGTGATATCAAGAACAGAATGTGATACAGCTCTGGCAGAGTCTGCTCAGTTTTGTTTTGACATCATGTACAGAGACATCTTCAATGAAAGAGCATGACAAAGAATATTTTGTCGAAAAGCAAAGCAATAGAGAAATAGCCTCTCTAACATTCCTACCCAGATCAGGGCAAAGGCTAGCCTCATGCCTGATCCAACGATCATGCGAGATGGGTAGTGAGAGAAGAAACACTCAATGTACTACATATTATTATTGTAACTCTTCATTTCTAGAAGTCAGCATGAAATTGGAAAGCTGCTGCACAATTACTAAATAAGTAAAGCTTAATAGATGGGCTTCACCAGTCATCTCTGGCAAGAAAAGCCACATTAAGCTCCACGTATTCTCTGCTTTCATTTAGAGAATTGCAGCTTTTGTTTCCCTTGTAAAACTACATATTTTGCCAAAAGCCAAGTTGCAATGGATATTTAATAGGAGCCTGACCTGCTAGAAATGGTTATTATGTATTGTCAAGATGGAAGTAAACCCTGGCAATACCAGCATACAGCCTGATTCAGCTCTCCTGATATTCCAACTGCTCTTTCTCATTTTCATATCAGTGGGTATTTTTGTGGCACAAAATCCCGCAGAATACAATCAAATACAGTCAAATATAATGCGAACCCCACTACAAAGCAGTAGTATTCAAACTGGCTTCTCTGAGCAGTAGGCAATTTTTCTATTAGCAAATTAAACTTGGAGCTGTGTGAAACTTTCATTGTTCATGTATTTGTGTGAGAGAAGTGATAATTTCATTACTGCTGTATTCAAAATTTGATTCAAGATGGAATGACACTTTTCTTTCTTCAAAACTGTCATATTTTATGCAATATGACTGAAAGCAAAAATGATTGTATTCTTTCTGTCATCTTGTAAAGTCTTATGTTTCCCAAGGTATGTGGAGAATTTGCAAAGAAGAGTTTTGGGGGGTTTTTTGTTTTGTTTTGTTTTTTCATTTTTTTTTCTTTTCTCATAGCTCAGGCTGTGAATGTAGGACTTGAATGAGAGGAACTAACATATTTTAGAAAGATCACTTTTACAGTACAAATGATAGTGTTAGTTCAATGGAGCACCAAACTTAGCCTTGGTAAGAAGGCCAAATTCTCTTGCCTTACTATTGTAATATCAACGCAAAACATATGATTCATTAAGTTTACTTTCCATATTTATACATACAAAAAAGTGACACAGCTTGAGGATCAGATCCATAAGAACCCCAAATCATCAAAAATTTGAACTCTTCAGGAAACAGAGATGAACCTGCAGATTTAAACAATCTTCATCTCCTCTTTTTGAACCTGATAGCTAGTTTACAATTCACTATTTGGATGAAATATAATTGGACCAGAGTATTCAGGAGAAACTGAAGCAAGAACCTCAAATGAATTCAATCCAGATCCTTCTGAGACTGAAATGTTCAATAAGCTGTTCCAGTGAATACATTTCTGCATTCAAAACTTTTGGCTCGTTAGCAGTTGGTTGTTTTTACCTCACTCAAGATCTCTCGGACACTGAAGCAAAACATTCTGTAGGAAGGGCTATGAGCAGACATAGGAATTACTGGAAATACTTCTCAAGCTCCCTTCCTGTGGCTTTTTATCAAACATAAATGGCCTTAGATATAAGGCCTGCCTAATTTTGATAATTATCTAGGTCTTTTGAGATGTATTCCTCACTACAGGGAAACCAAGAAGGAAAAATATTAAAGAAAGTCAAAGACAAACTCTTTCCCAACAGATCCATTTTTCCAGCTTTCCAGAGCTGTTACATAATGCATATTTTTTTCTGATTCCTTGTACAGGCAGGATTTCTTGGAAAAGGAGTGCAAAAATCTGTAGAAATATTGTTTAAGAGGAAATAGAAAGCAGACCAAAGTCAAACTGACTAAGGAATAAGCAGTGACTTTATGTGACTGACCACAGTATGATGGAAAAACAGTGAATGCACAAGTTAGCCTAATATTGTGTAGCATTAAACTGGTATTTAAAATGATTTCTTTCATCTTCTTTCTTTTTCTGAAGGAAGAACAGGCAGTTTTCAAGGAAAGTAGGGGTATTTTAAAAAGTCGACAGGTTGTACAATATTGTGTCAGCATATATGCAGAATAGATGATGCGGAGGATGTTGTAAATACTCTGACTAGACAGGGCACATTGCATCATAGACAGTCAAACAGTTTAACAATACTGATGGCCAAGAAAACTGAGAGTACTGAGTTACACCTGAAAAAAAAAAAAAAAAGAAGAAGAAGAAGAAGTGTTCCAGGAGGCATTGCACAGTGCTTTTAGTGACATTATGGCAGGATGTGCTCTCTGTAACCACATAAAGAATCTCACAGAAGCAGGAACGTGTCATTCCTCCATGTCAGAAGGGACAGCTGCCTACTTGGGATTTGTTTCCGGTGGCCATCCGAGACCTGCAAGGGCAGGAAGGTGGACAGTGTTTTGTACTCAGTACTGTCAGAAAAGTATTTATGAGCCTCCCAACCACCATACACAAGGTTACCTGGGGCTTCACACAGTTTCATTTCCTGTCATGAAGACCTGACTCCATGCAAGGAACCTTTGCTATTTTGAAAGTTACCTTCCTGCCCCAGTAACCAAGGAACAGCAAAGTAACATAGAGCCTTTAGGTCTACCTTCACGCTTGCCTGTGGCAAATCCTTGGAAGCTAGGAACTGTGTAAATAACATGAATATGAGTCTCTGAATTATTTGTTGAGTCAAACACTTCCTTTTGCATGATGCTGGCAGTGCTTCACTACAATGAGAGAGGATTCCAGTTTTGCCAGCTCAGCTGTTCCAAAACCATGAGGGAAGCCCCTTACATCATATAAAGGACATTGCAAATGGCAAGATTTTTCTGTTAAGCAAGGTTCTTTTTTATGTATTATATTAAGGACATTGCAGATTGCAAGATTTTTCTATTAAGTAGGATTCTGTTTTATTTGCCATCTGGGTTTCCTTTAGCCTTTTATGTTCTGTAGGCATTTTTTGTTTTTTGTTTTTTGTTTTTTTTTCTTGTTTTGTCACAGTCTTCAAGCCTGAAAGCTTTGATTTTATGTATTTATTTATTTTTAATGAAAGCAGAGAGTCTAATGTTACCAAATGAGTGCTGGAGCTAAGGCTTTAAATATCATGAGACTCATGATAAAATCACTGGAGTTGGCAACACTGCTTGAATTTGGCACGAGCTCCTAAAGCTTTAAAGGAAAAAGTGTGACTCATCAAACTTGCCTGGAGAGTTAAGGGAGCTGGGGGCAAGGGCTAATGGGGGTATCCTTCCACTTCAGTGCTTCTGACAAAAATCTACAAGATTCAGTCCAATAATTGTGCCAAGAAAAGAAACTGATGCTATACAGAGAATAACAATTTCTTATTATGTACTGAAAGGGAGGTAATGCAGAGCAGCAGAATTTTTGAAAAATACAGGTATAAACATTGCAATGATCCAGAATTGTTTTGGGAAAAAGATGGTAGGTCATAGGTTGGGCAGCTGCTGCACCTTTGTGTGATATAAGACATAAAATCCTAAGTACTCTTTGCACATTTGAAAAGTTCTCTAACGATCTTTTTGGATGAAGTGAAATACAGAACTTGATCTCACATTTTCTTGGGTGAATTATATATATATTTGTCATAGTTTTGATCTACCACCAGAAGCTAGCTTTAACTTACTGAATTATACATGATAAAGCATTAAATTAAATACATTTACATGCGTTAAGTCATAAATATCAAGTCAGTTACCTGCTGTTTTACCTTTCTGTAGGTGCTGTGGTCCTTTTTTAGTATACAAGACTACCCCACTGCAAACTCCTAAGCCAAGCAATCCCAAATGCACAAGATTAAACTGGACAGAGATGAGCAAGACTTTCCATCAAAGTTTTTCTCCATTGTCAGTTCTTGAATCCTTGAAATGAAGCCTCTTGAAAGAAAATTCAGGTTTATTAACATTTCCATTGGGAAATCATTTTCCATACCCAGGATATATATTCTAGTGAGAAAGGGTCATGTTCAGGTGTTCCTAATGGTCTTCTGGCTAAGCTATGCAAGAGAAAAGCAGTTCAAGTCCTTGTGTTTTGACTAAGTCAAATCAAGGCTTCTCATTTCTGTTTTTCCTTCATCTTTAGGTATAAATGGATGTTTCTTAATGCCAGGCAGTAGTGATTTAAGGCATTATGTCTTTCACAGATGTCACTGTCCTGCTAGAAACCACCACATCCATGGCTCTAGATGTTGTTCCTTGTACCCGCAGTGGCAAGTCTGGTGCTTTCCCTGTAAGTATTCTGGAAGAGATTTTGCACTGTAGTAGATAAATAGCCTTTGCATGTTTCTTTCATGGTCAGAGTTGTGAACACTCATAATAGAGAGGGATAGTAGGAAACTTTTAGGAGGTTTCAAAATCTTCAGCTATTGTCATTCTATAATTTCAGCAAATTGCTTCCCATCTTTTTTTAGTGGATGGTAAGAATTCTTACCCACACAGCTATTACTGCCCGGTATCTTTCTTTACTCCCTTCTATTTTTGGGTGTTTTGTTTATTTGTTTGTTTCTTTTGTTTTGTTTGTCACTGAGTGTTAGATTTCTTTTGCAGAATACCTTAAAAGATTTAAGATTCACCCTGCACAGAGCAGGTAAACTGCCTCTCCAAAACGCGGCATACATTTTAGCTTTGACTCCTTTACTTCTGTAGTTTTCAGAGTCCTTTGTTTTTAAAATGTCACTCCTTTTTTGAAACACTTGCAGCTCAGGAATGTGCACATCAGTATATTAACTGGTAATGATTTGTACTTGTAGAAACATCTGGTGACATTATTTTTGTTAGGGGGAGGCTACAGTGCTCTTTCCCTGCACCCCACAATGTGTCTTACGCTGCCAGGCAGGACCCTCCCAGTCTGAGAGGTGATGGAGATTTCTGCTCCCTTTGACTCATTGTGAGGGGTTTCCCACCCAGACGGTAGGACTGATGGTCTCCCAGGCAGCCCTGGCAGGGCCCAGACAAGATGTCCATTCTTCCGAGGAGGTAGTTTGGGTTCCTCACCTGCCCTTGTGCCCCTGGGCTCTGATGCACTTGGGGAGATGAGCCCCTGATGGGCTGATGGCTCTGCTGTGATGGGCCTGGGAATAGCCAGGGCACAGCATTGTTCAGGTTCCCCCACCTGCCGTTGGCTCTCTGTGCTCCGCTGTGTGTGCAGATAAGCTTTTATCACATAACCTAACATTTAAAATATGTATCCTTCTCATAATGGGTTTTGAACCAGCTTGTATAATTCAATTTAATAAATAACTTTTCATTGTTTAAAACACATTCTTTGAATAATAGATTCAAATAGCTTAGAATCAATATTTAGGCATCTTTTAAACAAACTCAGTGCTTTACACAGCTGCTTTCTTTTGAATGATATTAGAAGTACAATGTGTAGCACTGAGATATGCTACAGAAATGTTAGTATGGATCTGCAAGTGAAGATGTTGATTGTATCCCTAAAGTAGATCCCTCACCAAAGAATGGTACAGAGCTAGCTGCTCCCCTCTGCAGGGCAGTTATCTGATGTATGCCACTGATTTGGAGGCGGCAGTTTACTGCCTGTCCAGCTGCATGCTAGCTCTGCCGAAAGAAGTGTCACAGCCCCACTAAGCCTCCGTGCTTTCATATCTTGCAATGCGCATTGCAGCAGTGCCAAATGTTCCTCTGGGAGAAGAATGAGGAGCCATTTCTGTATATGGAGACTGCAGCCTCACCTTGTTTTTCTGAGCTGGTGCTGAAGAGATTGTTCCCACACTGCAGGACTCTCTGCTTGGCTTTTACAGTCTCATCTTGCTGCAGTCGAATGGCATGGACTCTGCATGGGCATTATGCAATTTTTGTATACAATAGTAGGGAATAGATGCCTTATTTCTGGAGGTATGGATGCAGAGAGCACTCAGTGAAGACGTAGCTGCTCCTAGCAATCTGATTCTCTACACCGGATACTTATTCCACACCACGAGCTAATGGCCTATGAAATGTCAAATTAAATAATGACAACACTGTATAGTCACAGTGTTGAGCAAGACAGCACTTGAAACTAGAGGAAACAAACTACTTTTTGTAAAAATATATCAAAAAATGTTCAATAAAATGTTTACATATAAAGTTTATGTACAGGCTAGTAGGTTACATGCCCAAATTTCAGTCCAGTGCAAATTTTATGACTTCAGTTTTCAACCCCAGGAAACAGTCACATACAGTAGAAGTGCTGGTTGTCCTCTTATCACAGAGGCAGTAGCAGGTGCCACCATAATAATCTGTGCTCCTATAGTCATAGTCAACTTTTTTATACCCTATAGAAGTGGTAAATAATATTGGGACAAAATGAGTTAGGATACTTAGGATTCACTGTAGCAAAGAGAATCAGAACAACAAAAGCACTCTCACTGATGAAATTGGAAATGTTTTTTTTTAATTAACACTTCTAATTAGAATTTAACATCTCACTAGCTTCGTATGGGATTTTTCGCTTCCTTAACCTCACGGAAACCTATCTATTGGCTCTAAATAGGCATTCACTTACCATGCACCACTTGAGGATTTCAATTAATCCCAAATCCTCTAACTTTGGTGTGTGAACTTGCATTTTTCTCTGCATGCCATTCCCTCCTGTTTCAATTTTCTTACTAAGAATCTTCTGAACAGTTTTTTTCCTCTTCTTTTCTTCTTGCCTCTCTGTTTACCTTTTTTATTTAAAAACAGTAGTATTTTGATTTGAAGATGATGGGACAAAGCAATAGGTATGCAGGCACTGATAAAGGCTGCTTAACATAGCTCTGGGGAGACATATAGTTAGATAAACTGGGCAGAATCTTGTACCTAGCTAGCCTCTGACAACTTTGAAGTTAAAAAATGCAGATGTCTTGAAGCTACTTGGTTAAATGAATAAAGAGAAAAAAACAATTAACTTGAATGAAACAAGAAGAATGTATACAAATACATTTAATTGTATTTCTCATTGTGCAATATACCTGAATATTTGTCTACAGCCATCTTTGGACCTGATGAGACTTATCCCGAACCACCAGCCAGTTGTTACTGGTTTTGGATATTTCACTTTTTAATCTCAGTTTATTTGAACTCTCACTGTGAAATAGTCAGCTTCTTTCCCTCTGAAATAGGAATTCTATTTTAAAATGAAACAAGCAACGAAACTAACAAACCAACAGCCAAGAATGGAAATGTAAAACAGTCTAGCTCAGAGTGGAATGAATTAATTCCCAATACTGTGATCATGATGGTTTTAAAGAAATGGCAAGTTTCTCATCCTGGACATGGGATGGATTATAAATTTTCTTGTGGCAGCAGAAGAAAAAGAAGTTTCCTCATATCATTAATTTCTAATTAATAACCTTTCTACCAGGTTGAATGCTTAAACTCCTAGGTTGATCACCAGTCAGTCCTATTTCTGTCTTAGTTATTTTTGAAATAATATTACTTTGATTGCAAGCAAAGCAAAAAACCTTGCATACCAAGATTTCTATATTACTCATTATTCAAGAATAATCTGGAGTCTGTTTTATAATTTATTTGCCAGATAAAAATGTGCTCATAGTAGCATTATATAGTACCTTTGGAGTCTAGCACCCATGGTCCTTTTGAAGTTATACATTTTAGAAAAAAATGCTCTATGTGTTACCGATTCTCTGCCTCATTTCCTACAAAAAAATTCAACCAAAGATCCAAGTAAACCAAAATTCCCTCCCCCTAATCATAAGCATATGAATTGCTAGCTTAGAAGTTTTTCATAAAAATATTTACAAGACTTGATGGAAACCTTTTTTGCTACGTCTCTGATAATATATCCTGAAAATTCAGTAGGGAAAATAAATTACAGGTAACTCTCTATAAAACACTGATGTAAATGCATTGTGAGAATGTGATTACAAATGAAAATTCCCCCTATGGTGAGTAGCAACCGCAGTCGTCTTGCACCTATTATAGGCAGTAAAAACACGTGGAAGTGTGCTCAAGTGCCTCAAGTGCTTAGTCTTACATAATGAAGCAGAGCAATAAGACTGTTTTACATTTCTCTGTTAAGTTGCTCACCTGGGCCACACTAGGCTGGAGTTAGCATGTATCCCAGTCTGTTTCCATACTGCAGGGTCTCTTAGGCTGGGATCATGTAGACTGATATGAATCTTGTCTTCTGAGCCTTTTTCTTCAGACTCTTCATCCGTCACTTCGCAAAGGGGCACATAGAGCCCCCTAAAATTTTGTTTTGATCTTCCATGTTTTTAGGTGCTCTTAAGTTTCTTCATTTACAAACTCATCTTGTGGAGTCTCTCTAAATAAGGCAGCAATCATGTTCTTGGCCACAAGAAAGGAAGATCATAGGATCATAGGATCAGGTCATATAACCTACAGGTAACTTCTAGTATGCACCATTTTGCCTTGGACTGTGCACTTATCTAGAAAAGTGGATTGTTTTTCTATTTAGACACATTTAGACAGGCTGAGCACAAGATATCTTCTGTTAAATGGGCTTCCAAATGCAGACAGAAGTATGTGGAAAGCTACCAGAACAATGATCTGGTGGATACCATACAGTCCCTTCCCTGTGAGACATAGATGGATGACAGCTGGATATATCAGTTAAGTGGGGCGACACGTAGCATTATGATTACATGACAAGGGAGACCCAAACTGAGATACAAAGTAAGTGCTAGAAGACCTTTATCAGAGATGCCACAAGGATTTCTCATTTAGATGTCATATGCAAAGATGTCCCATCTACTGTGCTGTGTAGACACTCTGAGAATGCCATGCTTGAACTACTGCCAACACCAAAGGCTCAGATGGCCCAGATATGCACTGTGGATAGTAAAGGAAGAGAGTAAAACATAACTTGACTGGGAAGCCATGGACAATCCCAATCCTTGTATCTTGCCTATGTCCTTAGATATCTCAATCAGTCTCCAGTACCCAGAAAGTTTCTCACAAACCAGTACAGACCATGGGGTCAGCCTTCTGTGGGAGTGCTCATAGACAGGTCCAAGTTAAAACTAGGCTGGGGAAGAGTCGGGCTGGTCTTCAGTAAGCACTGAGGGATGTGCACAGCCATAGATAGTGTATGTTATGATGAAGAAGGATTGTGGGGCTTTTTTTCCCTACCTTCAGGAAGCAACTAGACCATCTGGGGGTGATCCGGCCCATAGCAAACTCTATTTTTCATGTGTGACCACATTTTAGTTAATCAAGTATTTGGCTGAAGAGTGACAGCTCTGTGGGTGATGTATAGGGCTTTGAACCAGCATTCCAGCATTGAAAGCTGGGTGTCAGTCAGGGAAATAGAGTTGCTATAATTGCTGCATTAATTCTCTCACATTTACCAACCTTTACCTAAGCCATTATCTTCTTCCTCTTCCTCCTTTTTTCTCTGAGAAAGCCATCAGCACAACGACAACTTTATTAGGCTAATAATGGTCATCTGTGAGTAATCCTGTATTGTATACATACCTTTTGGCAGAATCTGTTTACACATCATGGGAAAGCTGACTTTGTCCATCTGGATGGCAACATTTTTTTTAGCCAAAAAATTACCTATATGAGAAAGGAGAGGTGAGGGACAGAGATTGCAAGCTTGACTGGACTCACATGCAGAGACTAGCCACACTACTACCTTTCATGATTCCTAAGAGGATGCCTATGCTGTTTACTAGTGCAGCATTTCAGGCCAAATTCAGCCCTGCTGTGAATGGGCACAACTCCACTGGCTTTTTACAAAGGCTGCCTTCGTGAAAGCAGGACAGGGAAAGCTGTTTGAACAGTGCCAATAATTGCTCCTCTTTTTTATGCATTTTTAAAAGACAGTAGAAGATCAGAGGCAGCAGCTACAAACCACAGTCTACAAATAGCATTACAAAGAACACAAATGAAAGGCTTTGTGCCACAGTTACATAGCACATCTAACAAAAATAGCTAGGCAGTGAGTGGTTGTTTATTAGCTATGAAAGAGTGGAAAAAGCCCAGGGAAAGCCTCTTCTGCATATCTCTTATGATCTGGGGAGGTAGATGCCATTCCTGATGAAGAGCCAGTGGAGAGAGGAGATGCGACTATAAACAGAGTTTTAAAAGCAACAGTGAAGGTTTTGAGGCAAAATCTTTCCATTGTTGCTTTTGGAAGGGCTCTGCACTGAACACAGGGATACTGGATGAAAGGCATGTTCTAGTCTAGTACAAATAAAGCTGGGGAAGTAATTCTGTACTGACAGGAAAGAGGTGGATATCCTAATTAGGTGTCCTCCATATACAAATTATTTGACATTAATTATGTAGTGAATGTAAGGTAAACCCAACCACACTGCTACTGTAGCCACCAATATGGTAAAGAAGATTCCTTTGAGTTCTTCAGAACTGGTTTAATATTTGACCTTAAAATAGCATGATACTATTTACTATGATACTCTACTTTGACACAGAAAGTCAGCAAACCTGAATATCTTCCCCTTCCCCAGCACTTTAAATGTGAATGCCTTCAGCAAAAAACCAAACACTCCAAAAGGCCCTATCTGGTATCACTTTGCTTCTCCAAAAATACTGTAATTATCATGAAAATTTAAACATTATTGCATACTCTTTTTATGCCAGCCTGTGCATCAGTTCATCTATACATTTCTCATTAAAATCACACTTAAGATGAACCTTTTATGTTAATGTGTTTTTATTGAATATTATAACTTGGAAAGGTTTAATTAAGTCAGTGAATTACTGATACAACAGCTTTTCCCCATATTTATCTGTTCCACATGCAGCTAGTCTTCAGTCTGTCCCGGCTAAGTGGACGTACAACTGGGTATATCTCATGAGCTTTGATGCTGTAGTTTAGTGGAGTTCATAACTCTGGAGAACAATTTGCTGCAGCGCTGGTTAGCAGGTGATTTACAGACCTGCAGTTTTCTCAAAGACTTTGCTAAAACACCCAGGGCAAAATGTTGTTTATCACAAACAGTGATGCACAATAGCAGGGGCTGCCCGAGCTGTAATTATGTCACAAAAAAATCTCACAAATTTATCAGACCTTTAGTGAAGGGACACATTTGTCTGTTGTGTATATTCCGCTGCCACCAAAGTCATATTTATAGGATTGCTTTTTGGAGGAAAACATAAAGAATGTCCAGGAAACCTGCACTCAGATGAAAAACAGCATGATTGCTTTCATTATTGCCAGCTTCCAAACAGTGGACATCACAGGTTTTCATTCAAAAGAGTCCAAGAGCTCTTTACAGCTTTGCTCACAGCGAAGTCAGGTTTTTAAGGAAGATTTGAGGGTGGGATAAGTCATGGCAAATTCTTCCCTTTGGGAATGAATGACCCAGTGTTTTATACAACAGAGCTTTGCAAGCACACTTCTTATGTGTGAACCTGACCTCCTCTTAAAAAAATGTCTTTGCTCCAGTCTCCCCCAACAGACTATTTCCTGACAGACCTGGAGAGCAATAAAGGCTTGTTTATGTTAGGTTTGGTATAAGATGCCTCACCTTGGGTCTATTCCAAGGTAATGGGGCAAAATAAATGATTAGCCTGAATAATGTCAAACATTACCTGGTACAAAAAGAAAAAAAGAAAAAAAAAAAAAAAAAAAAAAAGGATGCCTCACATGCTGCTTCTACAGAGGAAAAATCAGCACGGTCTTAAAAAGCTATAAATTCTTCTAATTTTGCTATGCTGAGCCAAGTAGGACAAAAATCCATCAGAAGAGAAGTTCTTTTGCCCTGGAATGTTATTTATAGTAATTATATATAATGCAATATACTGATCCTGTAATGAGACATTTTGATGCCAGGGCATGCTGAGGCTCTCTCTTCCTTGCTCTTTTCATCTGCTGTTACTTCCTGACCCACTCACCACACACTTAGAGACCCTTTTCTCAGAGTCTGCAGCATTCAACAGAAATAGGGCGTGCTGACTCCACTTATGCCTCCTGCTTGATTTGAGAATGCTCATCCTCATTTGCCCTTGGCACAGCTCAGATCTACAGTTGTAACAAGGTACTCTGTGTTCAGGTAATGCCTGTATTTCTCTGACTCCTTACAAATGCCGGTACAGGTGTTATAAATACGCAAATTTCAGTAAAATTGGATATGTTTTCAACATGGCACCAAATTGGCTGGTTGGTGCCTCTTCAGAATAATACTAGCTTGAGCTATGGAATATGGTCCTGTGGGAAAATTATACTGTATGTATAGGATTGGTGAGTGTGCTAAACCTCTTCAAAAAGCTTTGGATGTGCTTTCCTTCATTCTCTCTCCCTCTGGATGTTATTATTTTGCTTTTCACAACAGCTTCTGCAAGTTGCTTTTACATCTCAAATTCTCTCCAGCTGAAGGTGCTGGAATGTCACCCACTCAGTTGCAGCAGGAGTTTCTATTTCTCACTATTTTTATGTCAAAGAAAAAATAACAATTTTTTCTAACAGTGAGCTTGTAGATAAACAGGAAATATATTATAGAATAATCTTGCTCTCAGGAAAGAAACAAATAAACTTAAACAAAAGTGACCTTGAGTTCCTATGAGGAACTGAACATAATATAGTATGAAAAATATTAAGTACGAAGGAATTTGACTGGAGTAGGATATGCTATGTTTAACAGCTTGAATGCACATTAATTTATGCTGTATCAATCTCTTTAGTGCTGTTTGAGAAAGGATGGTTACAATACTCTAAGTGAAAATGACATTTTCTTTTCTTCTCTAGTATGAATGATACAGCATTTAAAGGAGTTTTGTGAACAATTCTCTACTAACTGAAGTTGTATGTTAAACTCCCAGTAGCCCAGAATTGCAAACAATAGAAATAAATTTATAAAACATGCAACTTTAGGAAACACAGGAATGTACTAAGAGAGCAGAACATAAATTTAGAAATTTGCAAATCTACAAGACAAAACAGAAGCTCCATAATTCATGCCAGAAAGTCTCATTGTTATAGAAGATTTGCTTATTGTGTGGGCGAGACCAAGTTAGCCTGACTGGTAGAGCAAGCTGATGTTGAGTTTTGACCTTCTGCATCTCTACAGTCAGTGAGGCATTAATTGCATTATATTCTGTTTCATTAAGCAGAAACTGCTTTTTTTTCCCTCCTCATGAAACTTCAAGAAATAGCAAAAGTAAGCTCTTTTAGCTCATATACAGAGTCTGTCTGGAGTGTTTTTAGTAGGGTTTATGGCAAAATCATGTAGCTCTTGCTGAATTAAACAGGGCAAATTAGCTAAGTTTATCTTGCTTGTTTTAGCTTGAATATTTGTCTGGCTCCCCCAACCCATCTCACTGCTTGAGAAGGAATATAGAGAAGTGTCAGAAAGATCTAGATGGGAGAAAGCCTCTGACAGGCTCTCTAAGAATTTTTTCTTATTGAGAGGGACGCAAAAAATGTTCTTCAGAGTTTCAAAATAAAATTTGTAATGGTTTTTAGATGACTCATAGTGTGTTATAGTTCCTCACCTCTGGAAATCAGGTCCTCTTTAGAGCAGACCAACATGAAGAGCCTCAAAAACCCTACTTTTGAGGATATAGGCATGTCATTTCCGTGACCTCACATTTATGAGAATTCAAAAGATCTTCCAGGCTCTGACGTCCAGAAAATACTAGACATTGCACTTTGCAGCAAGTCAGACTGAAAGCCTCAGTTCCATTGGTAATTTGGCTATAGCTATGGAATGAATGCCCACAGCTATTCCACAAATACGCTGTCCATCTTCAGTCGGACACAGCAACTCACTCTGTTCTTGGCCAGCTTCTTTGAAGCAGAGGCCCCTTGTCATCAGTTCTGGGCAGTTTATATAGAGTTACAGCTCCTCCTTGGACCATTTCTGCCATTTGAAAAATTGCCACAGTGAGTTCTCCAGCCTGCCAAGTTGGCAGACTCTATCCTTGAAACTGGAGAAGAGCCAGAAATTGCTGCAGCATTGTGAACCTCCAGTCTCAGTCACTCATCAGCCTCTATCAGCATGCTTACTTCTGTTCATGGAGGAACTTCCTGATCGCAATTTGGACTCAGCCAAAATCCCTCTGTCTTCATTTTAAGAAAGTGCTGAGCAGGGTCCTATTAAAATATTTGGATAGACTCATATAGTAGACCTAGTCTCTTGATAGTTTTCCTGGAGGATGAAACAGACTTAGTAATAAAATGTGCTGCATATTTCTTTCTCATATCTTTTCAGCATGAAGGGACATAGTCTAAATAGCAATAAAGGGCTGAGAAACTGCCTGTCACACTGACTGTCATCTGTTTATTTACAATAAAGTCAATTAGCAATTTTGTTAATTTCAGCAGGTAAAAACTTATCTGGTACTTTTCCCTGCCAGCTTTTCCTAATTGTTTGGATACTGTGGGATCACAAAGAGCTATTGGAACAGTACGTAATACACAGCCACATGCAAAAGCTCATAAAACCATCTTTTCTTACTCTGAAATTCACAAATAATGGAACAGATAAGCCTTCTAGAAAATGAAGAAAATGGGGGTAAAGGTGGAGATTATTGTAAAATAAAATGGTAGCAGCAGTTGTATTTTTTAAACTTCATTATGTAGTTGGAATAGCAACTTTTCCTCCTTCTGATTTAATAGAACACAGAATGGAATTTTCTATGGGACCTGCTCTCTTCTTTAGCTCTATACATCTGCTTGCTGAGAGAAGGTGAGATCTAGGCCAGCAGATACTCTGGGAGTATGTCAGGATGCATTTATTCAAAAGTCTGTCTCCACTCAAGTCAGTGGCCAAAGTTCTGCTGATTTCAGTGAAGTCAGGATTGCAGCCCCAGAGTTAAAAGCAGCTGCTGTTGCAAATCCATCGGACAGCAGTCAGAATGCTGTGGCCTGTGATATATATATATATTAAAAAAAAAAAAAGGGAAGATGATGATGATGACCCGGTGTTAGGCTATGTGATTAAAGGCTCATTTCCACAAACACAAAAGAGCACAGACGAACAGCAGCGAGTAAAGAATCCCTGATAACCTAATCAGAGAAAGGGCCACAGGGGGACCGATCAGCCCCACAGGCTAGAGTGACACTCATCATGATGAGTAAAAGCAGAGGATTTCCCCCATCACCTTACACACTGCTGAGCATTACTGTTTATGGGCTAGGTGCTCACTTTGGGATGCAGGGGAAGATTATTTCAGGATTACACAGGTAGGAACAAAAGGTCGAAAAAAGGAAGGATCAGGGCTATTCGGGAAGGAACAAGTATGGGAAAATAGACGGATAATGGGATAAAAGGGGCTGGTCATATTTAAACAGGGGCTGGTCAGTACACTTGTCTGGCCATGACTGGTCCGTGACCAGCCTAGGCTGTCCTGTCTTCATATTAAATTCCATTTCTGACTGTTTTCCCAGGTGAGGGGGCTCTATTCTGCATGCAAGCATGCACGAAGGTCTGAGTGCTGGCCCCTGGGGTCAGACCATGGGTCAGAGAGGCTGTATGCCTGGAACAGCAGCACCGTGAGAGACTGGGCTGCATGTGTAGTACATGGGTGCGTGTGTCAGTTTGCAGTCGCTAGCAAACATCAAGCTGGACTAGCCAGCACGTAGGGTAAGAGTCTTGGGAGCCAAGGGTTGGAATGGCCATGGGGTTGTGCGGGATACTGAAGAAATCAGAGCATCTGTGAGTTGGCTACTGCAGGGACCAGGAGGTCCAGGCCAGTGACCAAGGAGACCATAGTGTCTGGGGGGGGCGGGGTCAACGGAGAGGTCCATTTGTGTGCCTGCATGTGTGTGTGTTTGTGCATGAGGCAACTGAGAGACCAGGGGACCCAGGGTCCGGCTACTGGGTGTGAAAGGCCAGTACCTGGAGGGATTCATAGTGTATCTGTGCCTGTGTTTGCATGTGTAGGTCTGAGCACCAGCAAATGGAGTGGGGCTGCGACCTCAGGGGCTTGTATGTCTGGGTGCCAGCAGCTGGGGACGCTGAGGATCCAGGGGCAGCTACCAGGTGGGCTGAGTGTCTGAAGCCAGTTAGGGGAGGGATCCACACTGTACATATCTATATGTATTTTCCATTAATAGACTTTCATCCTGATCAGCCAGAGAGGGGAACAGGATACAGCTATTGGTGCTGTTTGTGTTTGCATGAGTGTTGTACTTTCTGCCTGTGCTGATCTGTGTGGCTGACCATGTGTGTAAATATATGTGTAATCTGTGTGTGTGTGTGTGTGTGTGTGTGTGTGTGTGTGTGTGTGTGTGTCTATTGGGAATATGTGCTGTGCTTAGCTCCTGGAGACACAGAGCTGCGGCAAGCTCTGTCAGGCTACTGGGTTCGGCAGCTCCTAACAACTGGCTTCGTGCTTTTTGTCTAAGCAGACATTACAGTTTCCCTTGGATTTGTAATACGAGAGAAACAATGAATGGCACCTGGATGATTTGAGAGAAACATTGAAAAAAACCTTTAAAACATTGCTTTACAATCCTAAAAAAAATTTAATACCCTACAACTCTAAGAGATAAAGTCGAGGAGACACTAACTCTCTCTGAAAGGCGGAGAGGGAGTGCACCACTCACTGCTGGAAGTGGCTTGCAGAGCAGAACCCAGCTACAGCTAATGCTGACCCACTCGTTTATCCGTGTCCATTTGTATATCATTCAGCAGCATGTTGTCCTGCATTTGGATACACACATGGCACTGCCAAATGTTGAGGATGTTTCTCCTGGGCTAAAGTCTTAGCGCACAGGGCTCACTGGTTACTCATGATTGTTAAGGTGGCACACAGGTTACTGATGGAAGCTGGAATAAATACAACTAAATTTCACTCTTGTCTGGGCTGGTTCCCCCCTAAAACTCGAAAAGGAGATAGAAAGCAGCTTAAAATTCTATTTTGTCTTCTTCCCAAACCGTCTTGCCCAAAGTGAAAAACGGGAATTGGTTCTTATCAACTGTTTTTTGTGCAGCTCCAACATAAGCAGCACAGTTTAAACTCTGTCCATAACAAATTCTTCATGCCTTACTAAATTGCTCAGAGCAGTATGTTCTTAACACAATTACAAAACTGTACTGACAACATTTTCAGCAGCTGGACAAGAACATCAGTGTATAGATGATTTACATGTTTAAACACCTACATTTGGTCTCTGCACATGGGTGTCTACCATTGAACAAGAGTCCCAGCCTCAGTATAGGCAATGGAGAGCTGCTTAATACAGCTTTTTTGGAGCTGAGTTTCACTGCAAATGTCCATGCAGCTAACATCTGGTCTGTGTGCAACTAACTGTTTGCTATGTAGCTAAATGATATATGTAGCTAAATGATACTCCACATGCACCAGTCTATTTTTAATTCTGTTTGCTCTTTACCTGATAGCACACATGCCCCTAAAAATTAAATAAAATGTGTTGGTTTGGTGAAAGCTTCCCCATCACACGTTTGTCTTTCAGGCCACTGGAACACTTTCACATTTTTTTGTTTCCTATCTCTCTTAACCAAAGATGAAGGCTCATGATATTTTTTCTCATGGCCCTAATTGCTTTGAATCTTCTTTCCATTTTATTTAATCTTGCACTTTTTACACCAATATAATTCAATTTCTTTTGCTAGAGTAAATCAAGAAACTAAGCAGGATGAGAGTCAGACCCAAGGTTGCAGCGTTCACTTGAGCATCTCACATAGTTGAATGCAGGGACCGTATGACTGATTTCACATTAGAGGTGTAAGATGTATAGAAGCATATTTTTGATTTGTGTGCCATGATCTTCTACAATTTTCTTAATCAGGCACAGAGCAGATTTTCCATCAGAGAGCCTGCAAATTTTCATAACGATTTCCTATTTTGTTGAAATAAAAAATGAAAAATCTTTCAATTTCTTTAAATCCTGTTCTCTTGCTTGTGTCTTCAGGCTCAGGCAAAGAAGTTTTAAAATTTGTCCACTTTCCAAGGTTCATAATTCCATATCATATACATTCTGTCACGTCCAGCATATGATTCTATGAGTATGATCTCCAGAACCAAGTAGGCCAGTAGGCTTATTTTTCACACCTACCATAATTTTGTAAAGACATCATCTTTGCTATAGTCAATCGCAATGACTGAAATAAAAGTGGCAAAGTCCCAATACTCTATTGTTCTATTTGATAGACATGAAGAAGGCTAACAAATAACTGACTTAATAGGTTAACATAGCGCCATACTTTACTCTATGTGGAACTACACTTGATTACTAATTTCCAAAGCAGGATTATTTCTATAAATGCATTTCATTTATGTTGTTATTCCTAGCTGAGGTGTCCTTCTTGGGTTGTGCATTATCGAAAATCACACAAGAAGTCTCCGGCAGAGCCTAGACTAGAACAATAATCCCTGCCTCTTCTTTCTGTGCTTTACAAGTATTCTGATAGTTGTGACAGCTGGTTTTCAGGTTGCTTTGCTGCTCCCTCCGTACATTTTTCTGAATGCTTTTATCATTTCTAGGCTTGTTTCTGTCTTGTTGTTGCTGTTGTTGTTTTAGAACTTCTTTTCTCCGTCTGACTTTGAGCACTTGTCAGGGTCACGATCTACCTATGTCATTTTTTATTTTTAGCTAAGAGAGACTTATTCTTTTATTCTTTTAGGGCAGATATTGGTTCTGGAATAATTCAATTCATGACAATATTACCTTCATCATTTCTTTGACATTTCCATCTGCATTTGGGAGGCGTCCAAGTGTTCATGCCAGTTGTGTTCATTGCACAAGGATTTTGGCATCAAAACCACTGATGACACATATATTTTTTTAAGAAAAAAAAAACAGTTTGTCAGTAGGCTCCTTTCTTTCTATTCTCAGTTCTGGCTGTCATCTCATAATATTATCAAAGTAGTTAGGTCCGTTGAGGATCGAGTACACAGAGAAAGGAGAAGTCAAGAAGCTTTAGAGGAAGAAAAGGAAATAGCACAGAGCTGTCCAGTCCAATAGACCAGGCGGAAAATGTAGAGAACAGGAAGCTAATTACGTTCCCAAGAAGAAGGAAAGGGCAACAGGTCACGCTCTGGGAGATAGGGCACTTCCCTTCTGTTCCCTTTGTAATATGATGTCTACAGGGATAGCACAACAGTAGAGCTGGATTCCAAATAACTGTGTTTATTAAATATTTGTAAATGCCCTTTGTCTAGGTTTCTTATCCTAGGCCCTTCTGTTTGGCTGGCTACAAACACAGCTGACTAAAGGGAATATACAATATTTAAAGCTGTATTGCCAAATTTGCTTTCACCGCTTTCTTTTTTCCCTCTAGAATGAAAGAGTGTACTAAATTTATAAGTGTGTTACCAAAGCACAATTCAGTGCTTCACAGTAAGGTCTGAAGTAAACCTGGGAGATGATTTGAATTTTCCTCTGGATAACATCTTAAAGACTTTCTAAGAGTATCTCGAAAAAGATTGCCACTTCCTTGTGTAGGTGCATTGACCACTGGCGTGTCACTTCCATTAGCAAGCTGGACATTATCTTCATGGTACTCTGTGGTCTCCCCAACACTCTTTTGCCTTGGCCTGTGTTAGGTCACAGACACAGGAACAAGTTACTGTGGGGTGAAAAAATTCATCATGCAGAAGCTGAGTCATGGTAAGATTTTATTTGCATGTTCTTATCACGCAGTAACTGCGAGTTCATTGGAGTTAATTTAGACTTTCATGAAAGATTGTCAGATTTTTATTTTACAATGGAGGTAATAACTATTTTTCAAGCCTCTGAATAGCTATAGTGATGTTATTCTACAGAAATATACAATATAAGCATATACTTGTCAGCTAGGCTTCTTTTATAGTCAGTGATTGATGTAGTGTCTGATACAGTGCAATCTGATCTCAAAATAGACCTGTGCATTTGGCCAGCCAAATATTGCCCTCCAAGCGTTTATTTCTTTCATTTAATTAGAAGGACACCTGTGGCAACTACTTCACAGATAGGTTTTCACATTATAGAGGCTGAGGTTTAGGCAACTTAATGCTGGTTTAGTGCTTTCCTGGTCCAACTGACTCTTCCTCTGTCAAACAGTTTAGTGCTCCTTTTCCTCAAATTAGCAAACTTTGCTGCATAGGATATATATTTATTTGCTGTCATTACCTCAGTAATATTCAGGATTTATCAAGAATCTCCACTTCACATTTCTTAGAAGAACTGGAGTTTCAATCTTCATTTTAAGTAATTTTTTCTAATTCTTCTGTGACTCTAAATCAGACTGCATCTAAGTCTCATTCCTTTCACTTGTAAAAACATGCAAATGACATTTCTTCATTGTTTTCTAAACTGAACAGTTGTAGAAATGCTACAGCATACTTCTTAGGGCATTTCTGCAAACTGATGAATCTGAAATCCTCTTGAATTGTCCTTGTAATGTGGACGTTGTGCTTTTTGGGAAAAAAAAAGGGACATTTGCATGTGCCCAATTTCTTGAAGAATCAACAATCATTTGCCTAATGGGACAATAAAAGCACAGTCCTTGAATTTCCTCTGCTTTTTCTGTCTACCTGAGACCATTGGCTTCCCACAGACTGTTGTATCATATGGTTACAGCAGTTTTTCTGATGGCTCTGTGGCCTCCACTAAAACAGCCACTCCCACTGCACGTTTTGGGCTTCAATAAATGATCATTTTTGGATCACCTCACTTTGCATACCACATGCTCACCAGTCTTATGCTTCATCATTTAGTCTCCCTTCAAAATGACAATGGTCTGCTAATTTTCTTAGTCATTTTCATTTACTTTTTGTGTGTTTCATTTTCATTTTAGCATCATCAGTAGAAGAGGGAACAGAATGATCAGTGGTTTAAGAATACATGATTTCACAGAAATATCAACAATCACAGCAAATGATTTGCTGGTGTAACAGGGATTGTCCTGACAGGGAACGAGTTATAGATTTTAGGTCTCTCCAACTGCTTTTCTCGTCATTGTATACTGTGCTAGTCTCTTGATGTAGGAGACCCAATCCTCAACTGAGCAAACAGTTACATATTCTTCAAAAGACAGAGAAATTTAACCCTTTTTTTCATCTATATAGTCTGTTAAAATCCCAGGGTGGCAGCCTGCTGTTTTCATTCCACTGTACTTTTTTTTAGGATCAGTACAACACACAGAGAACAGGGGAAACTCTGTTAATTTTGGATCCCAAACGGCCACATTTATTAACTATATGCAAAGTATATACAAATATTGTAACTTTTATTTAGTCAGGGGTACTTCAGACAAGAGGATTCCTGTATGGCTATCAAAGGGCCAAGGATATGACCAAGTAAACACTTATGTATTGCAAAAAACCTGAAGGCCTGTTACTGACATCGCAATTACCTTTTGTAGCATTGTTAACCGCTGATATCAGGATAGATATGAGACCTTATCCTTCAAGATCTGGATTAATTTATATCAAATTTTCAGATGCAAATCTGTCACTTAGTAGGCCCAAACATTTTTCAAAAAACAGCAACTTTCTAAACCCTTGGTTGTTATGGCTGTAAACATCAACTACGTTGATATATTTTGGCCTGAGTGTTTTTTTTACTGTTTTTTTTCTCATTGCACCTAGCTGAAGCAGTGGAAAAGTAGGACATCTAGTGCAAACTAATTGCCCAGGATCATGCTACAGCAGTCAGTGCAGAGACAGACCCTGGAGGGAAAATTATCTTTGCCAGGTAGTACTAATGGATTAGGCAAAAAGGGAAAGGCAAGGGCATGTCCATATTAGCAACTAACCATGACATAAAAGCAGTATTGTTCTTCTATTTAGCACAAAAGAAGGACAGCAATTCAATCTACTGTTTGTGTAAGAGAAAGAACAGAGGATATATATCTGGGAATATAGGTAGTAGTTGGAACTGAAAAGAGTGCAATGGAAGCAGAGGACATCTGTGGAATAGGAGGTGGTATCAAAGACAGACAACTTACCGAGTGCCTGTGGTGTCATGTCACCATTATTTATTCCTAAGTGACTTGCATCTTATTCAGGTATTGGGTTGAGAGTGTTATATATGACAGTGGGCATTCGAGCTGCCTGTGAGTTAGTGCAACAAAGTGCAGAGGAGCATTTACAAGGGAAACAAAATAAAGCAGAATGCATCTTGTAATCTATACACTAAAGGCACAGAGGGCCACAAAGACAACATTGTGTCAGTGTTACCTTTTTCAGTAAAAGGTGAGGGGTTTGGAACTAATAAATATACTGATGTAAAATGAAGCAAGTATACAGGAAAAATCTACCTTCTAATAACAAAGGTTTTCCAGGAATTTATGAAACCCATTAGAAAGAGGTATCCATAGATTTGAGAACAGTAACATGTGGTAATTTATACTATTCTCTGGAACCAACATTTCAGCGACATTGCAGAATACATAATTTTGTTTGTCCAAGTTAAAATGTTCCTAAACTCTATTCTATGCATGTATATAAAAATCTTGAAGCCATGGACACTTGACAGGAATAAGCTGACAAAAAACTTGGAAAACTCCCATGGCTACCAAAAACTTAGATATCTCTCTCTGCCCAAAAACCTTTTCTTGCATGGAAAAGTTTAACAAACGAATCAAACGTCAGGATATAATCTATTAGAAGACCTATAGTTGTTTCTGGCCACATGTTCCAGAAACAAAGTCTACATCTGTCTGGGTAGAGATTGGTCTGCTGCTGTGTTGGAAATACAAAGGGTTGGCCTTATTGCTGCTGTGCAGATCAATCAGCTAACACATTAGAAGCTGTTCCAATGTTATTCAGAAGCATTGAACCTGTTCCTCATGCACTGAAGACTGATGTGTTCATGCACAGGGAATATGTCTGGGATTTCTAACTGTCTGTAGTTTGGATAGATGTACCCCACCTACAGCTCAGTGATCAAGGCACTTACCTGAAGGGGAGAGACTTGAGGCACACATAGGGATTTGAACCTAAAAACTTAAAAATCAATTATTTTCACAATCCTGAGCTCATGAACTAGTCTGGAAGATCAAGAGAAAGGTCATTAAATATTATTTGAATACCTAAGCATTTTATATTCCGTGGAAAGTCAACTTAAACTTATACAAGAGCCAGACTGAAAGTGATGAAAACTGGAGCCAGGACCTGGAACCAGAAAGTCTATCTCATCTGCTGGTCACTGCAATAACATCCTATATACAGGATGGATACTGAGTGAAGGAACAGAAACGTTTACCATATCAACTGTTTTTGTACCTAGATATTTTGTTAGGAGCTACACAAACACACGAAAGGTCATCTCCATCTATGGAATTTCCTTTTACAGGTGCATGTGTGTGGAGATACATGCATATACATATGTGTGTGTGTCTGTGTATATGTGTGTAAATGATAACATACCACTGCTGAAGATGACAAACAAAAGGGTAGTATAAGGTGATGAGACATCTATGAGAAATGAGTTGAGCCATTGTAAGACACATGGCACCATCTCTCTAGTTGTTGATGGCTCTCTTTGCTATACGTAATGGTCCTAGATAGGGTAATCTCATATAAAGTGTAGTGTAGTGATCCACATCTGAAGACTTTATGCTTCTTACCCATGAAAATCTGAAAATAAACCTCATCTCTGTTAGGGGAAGATAAAGTAGCTTCTCTATATGGATCGTATGAAAAAAATATGGCTGATATTAACATACTAATGTTTCTATAGCTATCCTACATCCTTTCTCTTCAACCCTGTTTAGCAAAACACAAACAACTTACTTATCAACTGCCTAGTTTCTGCTGAGAAGCATCATTCTGCTTGCACAGATTTGAAAATGAATGTGTAAAAGAGAAGCTCTGTCCTGATTTTCCTCTGTCACATAATAGGGCAAAAGTGGTATGTAACATCAAGGATGGGGAATTTTTCTGTGTGCTGTTTTGCACACAGCATTAATTCAACTAATTGAATTTTCAGAGTTTTCTTATGCTAACAGAGAAATGTGAAAAACACACTGCCTAATGAATAGAAAGACTGCACACATTTTAGCAACTCATTGACTTTTACAGTTCATATTAAATTTATTTCCTATTTTAAAGGAAAAGCCTTTTAAGTAATTAAAAATATTTTAAGGCATTTTTTATAAAACCAGTTTCAACAATGTAAGCAAAGTTAACAAGAGTTCCTAGGTTTCAACTGGTATTTGTTGTACCACAGCAAACAATTCAAGATAAATGAATGACCTAGATAACTAAATCACTGCTAATCATTAAAGGGGAAAGAACAAAAGACTGCAAGCTATAAAGAAAAGCGAGGGTGAAACAAAGAAAAGAAAGAGAAAATAATTTAAAAAAGAAGGAATAAATGCTGGCCAAATGTTATATTGTATTAGCTTCATTCTATTTTCTATGCAGCATTTTATCTTTTTATCTAGTTTATCAGGGCATGAGTCACTTTACTTGAAGCTTTGTTTTCAAATGTCCTTAACTTTATCTTGCTTTTGTCCTGAAATTGGAATGCTACTATTTCACATAACATAGTTTCTGTTTATATGATAGTCTATTACTTGGCTGGGGGCAATTTTTGTCCTTCTAATTTAAAAATAAGATTTTCCTTCTACCCTTGTCATCCTGAGGCATTTGACCATAGTCGAGCCATATGGTTAAACTTGTCATTCACCTCTCAATCAAAAGAACAGTGAGAAAACAAAGTACTTCCTGAATTGACATTAGAGGCCAGAAAGAAAAGAAGATGATATTAAGCGAAGCATCATTCAGAGAGAACACTTGTGTCCATGGCCGTCGAATAAGAATATTTTTATAACACAACAGCTAAAAAAGCAGGTCCTTCAGTAGAGTTGGCTGAATAATTCATTGTGAATAAATTATCCAACAGATGTACTCCCCACACACTGTTTTTTGTCTGTCTGTTTGTGAATGGTTTGTGAACAGATCCTTTCTTCTACTAATGTATTCTTTACTTCAAAATGTTCACTGGAGTCCTTGTACAAACCAGACAGAGGTTGTAGGAAGGCATTTTCACTCTGGGTGAGAACAACGGTTTATCTAGCTCAGTGCCCTGTTGTGTTCGTGGCCAGCATCAGAAAGAGCATAAGCAAACAATGCATCCTTCTCATAGTGGTTCTTCTAGTAAACTTTTCGGGTTCTGAAAACCAATGATTTCAGGACTTCTATGAAGACCTGAGAAGACCAGGCATCTAGATTTCTTTGTAGAAGTACATTCATTAGCCATGAATATGCCAAGTCATTTTTTGACTCTGTTTGTATTTTTGACCCTTGTGGCTATACTTCTGATGTTTAATTGTACTAAAGAAAGAGACTTCTTTTTCTTTTTAAATTTGCTATTTGGTCTATTTTTCTGTTGTTGACAGTCATACCATATTCACTTCAACCATAACCATTATTATTTTCACCTACTCGTAGTTCTAGAAAAACAGGATGAGAAGAGTCTTCAAGGGATCATTCAGAATATCTTCTAGTATCAACTAGATACCAGCATGACAACCTAGCAGCTGTTGATCTAATCTTTTTTAAAATCCTCCAGTGGTGGAGATTCCACAGTCTTTCCAGTCAAGCTGTCCTTTACCATTACTAAGTTTTTTCTTAATGTCTAATTTCAGTGTTTTTTACTATTAAGGTAATTTATTCTCATTTTTTGCAATGGGCATAGATTACTGAATTCTTTTCTGAAGCTTTTTACATACCCCTGCCTTCACCTTTTCAATTGTCCTTAATTTAAAGAATTTGAATCTTTCATTCTTTTTTCACTGGCCCTCCTTTTAGACCTCTTATCTTTCCTTTTACTATTCCCTGTTCTCTCACTGAGGTGGTTCATGAAGTACATTGACCAGAGCTGGACACAGTACTCCAGCTCAGATCCTACAAAGTGGAGTAAAGCTGAAAGATGTGTTCATATTTCTTGCAAGCTATATTTCACAGTATGATGTTTGCCATCTTCAGAACAGCATGATATTTTTGATCATGCTCAGTCTGTAGTCTAGTCTATCCCTTGGATCTCTTTCCAGAAAACTGCTATCTAGCCAGCTGTTCCCCATCCTCTATTTGTGAAGTTGATTATTCCTGCCTATTTGTAATACCTCACACTTGTCCCTATTGGATTCCACACAGTTTTCCAAGACCATTTCTCTAATTTATGATGACCATGCCAAATTCTAAGTCTGTCTCTCATATATTTTCAGACACTCTCAGTTTTATCTCACATGCAGATCTAATAATCTGGTTCTTTATTCTATTATACATGGCTCTCTATTCTATTATGCTGTCATTAATGTTATATATTTAATGGGTCCAGAATCTGGACAGGCCCTTTGTAGGTATTTGTTAAATCCTCCCCTTGTGTCTCTTTCCCGAGCAAACAGGTCACAGTGTATTTAGTCTTCTTCACTTGAAGCCTCTCTTCAAATGAAAATATTTGAATAAAAATGAATTTAGTGTCTCCTCAGATGGAAAGCACCATTTTTGTTGGCCTTCTGTGAAACATTTCCAACTCTGCAGAATCTCTTTTTTGGGGATCAGGATGTAAAGAACACTCCAAGTATGTGTGTATTATGCATTTAGACAGTATGTAATGCAGCCTCCTGTTTCATTCTTAATTATTTTCCTAAAAATTCCTAGCATACATTAATATTTGTCATAGTGCACAGTGTTAATGTTCTTAGAGAACTGCTCACAGTGACTCCAAGACTTCTTCCCTGATAGATGATAGTTTGTTTAGATCCCCATTTAGTCAGTTAAGCCACTAGATGCTGTTTACCATGCTGTCAGCTGTTGTTCTGGTCGTTGAATTTCACTGATTAGTCCAAGTCCAGGCTGCAGCAAGACACAGGTGCATAGCTCAGATAGTTTTCTCCGAACTTATATGGTAAAAAAAAAAAAATGTTTCTGCAGCTAAAAATCTGAGACAGCTTCTGTCTCTCATCTCACATACCCTAGGTTTATTACAATGAAATGACTACTCTTTTGAAAGGAAAATAATAAAAATAAATGTTGTGTAAACACAAAGAGAACATAATGATCCAGTTTTGATATGAGAAAAGATCCCCCCAATATTTCTAAAAACAAGAAACCATCTTCAAGTGCACTAATTCAGGAGGTCAGGCTAAATGGCCATTGAAAATGTGATTGTTTGTTTGTTTCGATGTGTGGCGCCTGTCATGTTTGGGGAACACAAATGCTATCTACATAATGTAAAACATTTCAGCAATCAGTGTACTTAAAAATCTAGCACTGACTGAATAGTGCAGGAGTAAAATTTAAAGGAATTGCAGGAACGGTGGATGGAAAACTGCACTGATGTTCAACAACTGAGGTTGAGATACTGCGTTCTGGGAAAACTGGGACATATAGCTAAATTCTTAAAATCAGAAAACGTATTAAGATTATGAATATTTTGTAAGGTTTAGCAATATCATTGCAGAGGGTTTATGGTAGGTAATTAAGGATCATTACAAACAGCACAAAAACTTAAATTCTTGTTGAATTATGTGAAAAGTATTACTCCCTACACTAACTTTTCCAAACATACTGTGTACCTATAAAAGTTTACACCTTCTATGTCTTTATTTAATGATCGTTATACTAAATTACTGTATCTTCAGCGTGGATTAAAATATGCATGATTCTTTTCTCAAGACGATGGTGGACTTAAATTAGAGATATGGATTTAAAATGTCTTGTTAAAAACGGTTGTTAAGCTGTTTTTGCATCTTTCTGTCAGTGTTCCCTGCTTCCCCATGTCAACGTTTTATGACTCGTGGCTGAGTGAATCAGTGAGTTTGCTTTTATCCATTGAAGGCTAGAGCCAAAGTGCTAATTCTCTACTTTGCTTTCCTTGTGTTTTTCAAAATCCTTTCCTCCAAGTATTTGCTACCCTGGGAAACACCATTTGATATGATATCCCAAAGGAGTAAATCACACTACTGTGACTCTTCTAGGGCCTATATTGAAAAGTACTTCATGTTCAAGAAAAAGAAAGAATTTACTATGCTGCCATTCACATTACCTGGCTGCTCTATAAAGTATCATTTGCTATATCTGGATTTTTTTGGCCATGCCCAACACAAAGGTTGGCAGAAAAAGGTGAAATTATCATTTATCTTGATGTACTGCCTCTCCTGACATCAGGTCCTTCTGACCAGTATCTTCTGTTTTGCCGACATAAATATCTAAATATCTGTCTTTGTCTAAATAATTCACTTGCAGTAGCTTCATGAATATATAAGAGAAAATAAGTGGACTCTGCTTTTCAGATGGCCTGTAAGTATGAGGTTCATCTGATTATGCATAGATGTTTATAATGTAACTATCTACATCTGAGCTAATAACCTTAGTGTCTCTTTGTAGTTAGTGGAGAGAAATGTGTAAATTAGGTCAGAGGAATTGCGCTTTCACTTGCTTGTTTCTGTCTGCTTACTATAAAGGATGATCAGCTAAAGATACAAACATCTCTGAAATTAGAAAAGATCTAAAATTAGAAGAGATTATTTCCACCCTGACTGTCTGAATAAAGTTGTTGTATATGTATTGTTAACTTTTTAAAATAAATTCCTAAAAAATAATAAAAATAAATTTTAAAATAAATTTAACCTATCTCCATGAGTAACATACCTCGATAGCTAATTGATAGCATCTTAATTTTTAGTTCCATTTTATGACGGCAGAAAAAAATAGAGCTTGATTTGGGAAGTCCTACTTTAACTCATCTTGTTAAGAATTAACAAATATCTGTCTTTGCATTTGAGATGTTGGATGAGGAATGAGTGAGGGACACTAAGCACAGAGTCTGCAATTTGTCAGATTCAGATTAAAGTTGCTTATATTGGATTAAAAACCTACATGACGCCTACAGCTTATGACAAAAACAATATTATCAGACATACATTCTAACATGGTGAAATTAATTTTTAAAAGTAAATGTATCTACACTAAAGTGATTTGATTTCAGTCACATTTTTTCATTCAGATTTTAGTTTTTGTACTTTAATTCATATTGCTTTTCTGTATGGCGCTGACTTACCATCCTAGCTTCTCCAGCCCCGCAAAAAAAAAAGCATAAGAAATTTCTTGATTGAGAGAAACATTCCTCAACAGGTCAGGATCTAACTGAGGCCCAGATTCATGCTGAAAAATTTAGATACTTGACTGAGGGGCTAAGTTAGTATACCAGGTTCCCTACGGCCAGGAGAGAAATATCAGCACTTCTAAATAATTCAACCTGCTTAAGATCTTTTTTTTTTTTTTTTTTTTTTTTTTCCCCCCTGGAAGTCTCTATCTCTTTCCATTGGACTTTAAGGGGGGGATTAGGTTCCTAATTTAGGTCCCTTATTTGAGTGCCTAGTGTCCCAAGAGTTTACTTATAAATAGGTGAAGAAGTCCCACTGAAAAATACTTTTAAACTTCAGCATGTGCTGAAGTCCTGCCCTGTGATGGAAATCACTGTAATATTTGGGACGCAATATAAACAGGCAGCCCAAACTGGAGAGAGCAACACCTCTGGAGAAAACCATTTTTCCTGAGCCCAGGGAGCATGGTCTAGCCTTTTAAGGAGAAAGACAGTATGAACATGATACTCTGACATTGTCTGATATGTTGTGAAAAGCTGTTTATTTCAAGGGTTCTTTTACATGTAAGTGCACCTGAGGATTAAGAAGTCTGAGTGTGAAATGCACACCAATGTTAAAACCAAGCTTGTGTCTGAGTAAGTTACATCAACACACCTGTATTGATTGACAAAAAGGAGTTTATTAGGTGTAGAAGCTGTTATATCGGGATTTAGCCACATTTATTACTTTTAGGTAGACTAGTTTTATTTTATAAAACAAACAAAATGATTGCACTCTACCTTATTTGTGCACACCTTATTTGTAATGATTTCTGTATCATGTGACTGTATATTTCATTAAATTCAATGTTTGTCCATACCTAAGTCACGAGTCCCCAAACAATAAGTGATTTTAATTTAAATATGACCATATAAAATCATAATTGTCATTGTGTTTAAGCAAAAGTCTCTGTATAAAACTGTAAAGAGTTATTGATCTTCAGAGAAGAAGAGTGCATTCACACTAAAGAATTTTTCAGCACTATCCTCATGCATGCTGGGCTGCACCAGCTTCCACCTTCATTGACATTGACTTTGGTTTTAAATGTCCTCAGTTTCAGAACTACTTTGCAATAACATTTTAAAGCATTAATTTCAAGAGTTATTGATTATGACTGTACCAGGTGATACAGCTCTGGTGAACAATTTGCATGGATTTCTATTTACAGACCAACTTTTAAGAGCTCGTGGTGTGTCTTTTCAGAATTGGAAATAATAATTTAGTCTTTTTTTAGCAAAAAGTACAAATAACATGGGAGACAGAGGTCATAGACATTTTTGTGTTCCTGTGATAGCTGATCATTCATATCTGTCTCCATGTGGCTGATGCTGTTATTTTCCATTTGGGTTGAATCTGGCCCCACTTATTGCAGCCCCACTGACTTCCACGAAACTAATTGCAAAGTGAGCTACTAAGCTAAGAAGCTAGTAAAACAGAGCTAATTCTGAGGTTGTTGCTCCATAATGTACTCTACTTATATTATATATATTTGAAAACTCAAAATAATTTTTAGCATGGGTTTATATGGAAATAAAAGAGCTTGATTCAACTCAAGTGGAAGTGAATTGAAAGAAATGGGAATCTTCACAATTATGTTATTGGAAACATGACCAGATACATTACCATTATTATTAGCAGTAGAAGTTCCAGAAGTGTTGAATGTTACATCAATAATAACTTCTTTTTAGAAATTTCAATACGTGTAAGTTGCAAATAGACTTGGTTGAGCCTAAAAACTTGAAAATGATTTAGCATCATCTTACCCACCGTTGGAGGTAGACACTATTTTTTATCAAGGATTAAAGAAATGTTTTGAAAATACTTCTTAATATTTTAACATAAGAATAAAAATCATTTATAAATATTTCAAAAGTTATTTAAAAATACAGACATGCAGTATCCAAGAAATCCTGTTCAGGTAAATTTAAGAGTTCAGCTTTGGAGACCAAATCAAGGATACCCCAATTTAAATTACTCCCTTTCTTTTCAACACCAAGCAGATATGTCAAAACATTTCACTGTGATTTTGAGGAAGAATCAGATCAAAAAGATGCTACCGTAGCACAATTCCCTCCTTCTCTTTAGCAAATGTATTTATGACAGGATTCGTTGGTTTTTGGATCATCAAATTCCCTGGTAAACACTGATGTAAAGTGAAGCAAACACTGGATGCTGACGTGATCTATCGCTCACCAGCATAACATTGATGTACCAAAATCACAGCCTTGCGTGTGCTATTTGTCTGTCTCCTCATGGCTATAAAAGGACAGGAACACAATTTTGAAGATAAAGGTCTCTAAGCTGGTAATTCAGTGAACAAAAAAAAAGTTAAAATAGCAGTTTATTTCTGACATGGAAGTGATTGTGAGTCATCAGTTTGGTCGTGAAGTCATCAGTGTGGTTATGAAGTCAACAACTCTGAATGAGGACATCCCTGGAGAAAACAATTATGTATGAAAGCTTTTCTTTAGATGTCATTAAAAAAAAATCAAAGTATCTATCAATAAGAAACCTACAGGAACATATTTTTAATATACTGATTGCATCAAGTAGCTTTTTCTATATTAATAATTTTGTGCAAGAAATAATGTAATATTAAATGAAATCCTTCTTGGTCTACCTTAGAATTTAATAAGCTTGTTTGATAAAAGTAAGGATTCTATGGGATGTTCCTTCAAACTACAAATAATATATGCTGGCAAACCATGTAATCTCAATGGTAACATGTTTGTTTACTATTCCCTTTTAGTAGAAAATCCCCAAATGCAAACAAATTTCCGACACTATCCAGTTCATGTAAATGCAAAATCTTCCTAGAGTGTCATTTTCCAAAATGCGCTGGTATTTAATCCACTCTGCCAGTTTAGTCTTTTTTATGGAAATGCAACATAGCTGGTATTCACAGTATCACTAAACTATATTTTACTTTGAATCTTAAATATCATTGAGTACATATATTAAAAGGAATGCCTTGTACTTGATAACTGAGCAATCAAAAAAAGAATAAATGGTGTGTCCAGCTAGGCATATTATTTCTTTGTTTTCTAATCCTTTTGTTGTGCTTCATTTTGTAAGTCCTCCCTACAGCTGAATAGAAAATGTTACCAATAAAGGCAAGCCATTAATCCACCCATGACAAAAATTAAGATATATTTGTCCTTTAAGGCTGACTGCCTCTGTTCTGT
Source organism: Dromaius novaehollandiae (assembly GCF_036370855.1). Taxonomy (NCBI): domain Eukaryota; kingdom Metazoa; phylum Chordata; class Aves; order Casuariiformes; family Dromaiidae; genus Dromaius; species Dromaius novaehollandiae. Next base: position 150,502,584 of record NC_088098.1, on the reverse strand, counting down.
TCAGCTATGGAGGTCAATAACCTGTAAGTGTTTAATGAATATTGCTGTAATGTTACTTTCATTATTGAATTAGAGATGGCTTTGAAGAAGACATTATGGTTTGATCTGTTTTGTTTTATTTTTATTAAACTTCAGAAAATGTATATGAATTATATTCCTCCAGTTAATATTTTGAAAGAAGATGAATATTTACATGAGATTTACGTAAGAAAAATCCATTTAAAATTAATAACAAATAATAATCTTGCAGTCTGTTAACGAAGACATTTTTAGTTTTGCGAATCCTAGCAAATCTGAAATAGATTTATTACTGTAGACTATTTCACAGCCCTGGGATTAAATTATTACCATGCAATTTTATATAAATATTTTATATATTCATTATTTGATGTTAGTTATTCTTTGTTATCAGCAGATCAAGAAAATGGAAGGGCCAATTAAAATCACAAAGTTGTCACTGGTAGCAGAATAATATAGTTAAATTTTAGGGTCCATTCAGAAAATAAACTTAAACACAAATATCAAATGATCTGCTCTTCAAAGCACTAAAAGAAAGCTCTACAGGGCATAAAACAAACTTGATTCAAGTGTAAAAAATGTTCACTGAACACATCTCTAAGAACAGGTTTACCGTGCAACTATACAAGAAGTACTAACTCCATTGGCACTTCTCTAAATGTACCAGGTAACAAACAGAAGAATTTTTCCTGGACCTCAAATACAGCACTATATTAGGTGCTTTGGTCTCTGAAATTTTCCTAGGTATTTACATTGCTATATATCTAAGACCTGCAAGGTCCAGAAAAAAAGGGAAGGGAAGAGTTATCCACTCTTCTGCCTCCATACGTAGTCTGATTTTGAAAGAATGGATCCCATAACAGTACTGAAAGCAGTTTCTTACAGGAAATCTGACTACACAAAGAGTCTTCTAACAGAAAATATGTCATGTTACAATTTTCCCAGCAAAGCAGAGATGATATCAAATTTCTTAGAAACATCAATTGTACAATTCAACTCTATCAAAAGCCTTTTCATCTGCTGAAAGACTGAATAAATCTCAAATCATCCATTAGGTACTAACTTAATTGCATGATAAAGACAGGCAGAAATCAAAATTATACTAAAAAAACTGCCATACTGTTATTAGTTGATGTGCAGGGCTGCTTAGAGCACGTGGCTTCACAGCACTGGGCACTGAACCAGTACGTACCAGAAGATTCTTTGTAGACTATGCATATTTTTAAAATAAGTATTTACAGTCTTCTCCTGTGTTGTGATGTCGTGCATTTCTTCTGCTTTCTTTCTCTTCTTTTCTTTCTTCTCCAGCATTATATCAGGTACAGGTTAGTGTAACTCACAGAACCACACCAAAGTGTCTCTGTTGAAGCTGTTATTGTCTTCTGTAGCTCAACATTCATTCCTGCTATTTTGCTTAATTCATGGTTAGGTTTGCATTTAAATATTTTTTCCTTGAATTAAGCAGTGAAGCACGCTCAGATGTTATTCTCCAACATGAGCCAAACTATCCTGACTTAAACTTGCCTCCTAAATATAGAGATATATGTTTTAACTAATGCTAGACTAGAAATAAAAATAGGTAGCAAAATAAAACCCTAACACAAAAAAAATAGAGATCAAAAAAATTCAAATGTATGTACAGATTCTTGAAGTGGTCAGAATGAGTTTATTGATACTAATGTGTCATATCTGCACTTAAAATGCTATTGTAAACACTTTCAACAGAGAAAGAACAGAATAGACAAAAAAAGTACAAGGTCTTATAGATACTGCTACAAATACGTCAACATTTTCATGACAGTTCTCTTGTTGACCGTTAGTTGTGCGTAATTTTAGTTAGAAGCAATATGGATGTATATGTATTTCAAAAACGTTGCCAAAACTGCTAACAAAATGAATGTGCAGTTCAAATTTTTGTGCATATGTGTGAAAGGTTGATAACTACAAACCAGTTTCTCAGCACTGTGACAGGTCACCAATCTATTCTTTTGGGGAGCTGTCCTTTTGAAATTTGTGTTTTATTTAGTACAATGTTTTCTAGCTGTTACCATTACAAAGAAAATATTTATGATGTGAAAAGAGTATTAAATAGAGCAGTATCCTGTTTCCAGACATAACACCAAGTGAAATCTATTCACCAAAGTAAGCTATTAACCTTTATACCTAGACCCTCACTTGTCAATATCCTTAACTTTCCTTGCAGTGATCTTTTTATCAGAAAAATCTGATTCTTTTAGTGCCTCATTCCAAACTGCCAATCACATATGCCAAAACGCCTGGTTTTCTTGATGGCCCTCTTAATGCTATGTGTTGTAAATACAATAATCTTAGATATATGAAACTGTGGAAGAGTATAATTTAAACTGAACAGAATAAGATAAATAACACTCAGCTATTTTTGCTTGATACCGATATTACTATTTACATTGCTATGAATCACTTTCATATATGATCAGTCAAAATCTTCTATTGTTCATTTAATGAATCCTGCCAAGGAATTTCTAGTCTGTTGTTATAGAATGCCATACAACTCAGAATCTTCCACCCACATATAAGTCGAGGTCCCTAGAGCTTACATATAGATATATGGTTTATATCTAAACAGGCAACCAATTTCTACTGTGTGAAAATAATCTTATTCTTTCCTAATGTGTTTAGTTGCATCTTTTACTGTTGCGTTTCTCTAGTGTCTGGGCTTCATTGCTCTTCAGATATGAGTTTCTCAGCAAATCCAATTTTTTTTCTCACTTATTTTATTCAGTACTATCACTACGTAGCCTTTCTCAACTCAAGGGGTTCAATTCCACTTGCCCTAACTTAAAACAGTGGATTTAGCTCCAGACTTGGACACTTAAATTTAGGTGTCTAAACTCCAGCGACTGTATTGACCAGATCTGGATGGACTATGGTGTACACTCAGACACTTAGGGTGCATATGTACGGCTTCACTGTGCATAAAGGTAGGCAAGCTGAATCCCATCTATACTGTCTGTCTCATATTTTCTTCTGTAGACTCTTCCCCCAGCGCCATTCTTCTGGTATTTTTTCACATAACCTTTTCCTCCCCCTGACAAATGATCTTTCAGTTCTATCTTTTCTCACATTCATTTATCATATCCCCAAATACTTATTTTCTATCCTCTCCACCTATTTCCCTTCCCTACTGCTTTTCTGTCACTCATTTCTTCCTTATGCAAGTTGCCATAGGTGTGATCCATTCAATCTAAGTTACATGTTTACAGTGTAGCTGCTAACTCTAGAGATCATCTCTTGCCTTCCTTTATAGTCAATGCAAGGAGGGAGGTGCTTTTGAAAAGTGGTTCATCAGACTTCCTTTAGATAGTAATTCTATGACAAGATGAGTCATGCTTCTAAAAGCCTATTCTTTCCACAAATATCATGTAGGAAAATTCTTTGTGAATATAACATGAGAGTGCAAACTGAAAAAGTTCTGTAAAGTTAGGGGTTTTCTCTGCCCTATCAATAGTATTTGCTTCTTAAATCACAGATGAGCAATCTATTTCTAATTTAATCATCTAATAAAACATCCACCAATATTCTACTTTTAAACGCACAGCCACAACGCTTGACTTACTAATCACATGCATGTTTTAAAATGTGATTAAAAAAAAAAAATGCGCACACACACACTTGTGTGTTGTGTGTGTTTTGCTGTTTGTTTTGGCATGCTGAAGAACAGAGGAGCCCAGGAAAAGCTCACTCATCCTCTGCAAACTTGCTACTTTCCTGCCAATATTTGATCTCCAATCTTACATCTTGTTTATTTTGTTCATAGTGAATTATCGTTATGGCATTGTGCCTTTTGAACAGACTTCATTGATATAAAAATGTGCTCTGATCTGGCCAAGTGAAAAATATGTAATCTCTTCTAACAATGATTCCAGAGAGAATTCTTTTAAGATCCTTTCTCAAACAGTTAGATGATTATAACTCCAAACCAATTAATATTCAGCAGTGTAGCTATTGTCAGTCCAAAATAGCTTACACGCTAATAAGAATTAAAAAAAAAAAAAAAAAAAGCTTGACCATCTGATGATGATGATTTTTCAAGTGGTCCAAGCAACTCACATATGAAATCAGACTTGTAATTTGCTCACTGGACTAGAAGTGAGCATAAGTTGGCAAATTGCAACTGATATAATGAGTAGCTTTATTAACAGTGTAGAAAACACACAAAGTCATAAAAATTGTGTGCAGAAGAAAGAGATTAGGAAATACAATTAAAATGGACATAGTGAAATTGATCAACACCATTGCTAAGGTGCCTCAGTAATTCCTCTCTATTCATACGTAAAGTTGAGAATTCAATAGGTAGTTTGAAATAAAAAAATGCAAAAGAAGTTTTAGTTTGCTTGAATATAAACTGTAATTTGTAGTGATGCATTATTTTCACAATACATGGTAAGCATATGTCCTGGAATAAATTAATTTAACTTTTAATTAAATGGAATAATTCAATATTCTTTCCAGTTCTGTTACTTTAAGGAGACTTAGCAAGACACTTGAGTTGATCCAAATTGTGCATGATTCAGGCTGACTGTCACATGCACTGGTTTAAAGTGCAACCAGTTACGCTCAGCGATAAGTTCAGAAGCATCCCTCAGATTAACGGGAGGAAACATCGACTTTTTGCCCCTCTGTTACTTCAGGCTCCAAACTTTTTCTCTTGCCTCTCTGGTTATACACAGTGGAGCAGAAAGGCTGTGGCAGCTGCTACCAAGATCGTTGCTCCTATCCTGGAAGAGTCTGATATACGATTCTTATCATACCTAAGGAATAAGGGAAAGATGACACTTCAGTCTGGTCCTAAGTACTCTGGAGAGATCATGCATCTAATTGTCACAAGTTGGGTACAGACAGCTATCTAATACAGGGACAAAAATACAAAAAAAACATTCATAAGCCAACGAAGCCTACATGTTTAGAATTACCTTTACATAGACTTCTGTGAAACTTTGATTAGGTACCACTGATTTACAGATAAATTAGGTATTTATAAGGAGATCCTAGCAGGAAGATCTGATTCTAATAGCTAAATAGAAAATAAATTCCATGAATATAAAATTCATGCTCTGGGGTTCAGGACAATACCCATCTGTCGGCAATTAGACAGAAAATGAATGGAGGACGAATCATTCCATATTTACTATTTTTGAGACTGGGGACTGCGTGTGTGCATTGGTTCTTGTGTGTGTGTGTATTTATGTATATTCCTCAGAACCACTGGATGTTGGCTGAGGGATGACCAGTTGAGCCAGGCAGTGGAGAGGTTTAGCAGTGCATATGAGCCATTGGGGGCTGACCCAGACGACTGGACAGAGTGCAGTCTTAGCAAGTTTTCACATGATACAAAACAGGGATGAGTGGCTGATGCACCAGATGGTTGTGCTGCCATTTAAAGGGACCTTGACAGGCTGGAGAAATGGACGGACAGCAACCTCGTGAAGTTCAGCAAACAGAAATGCCACGTCCTGCACCTGGGGAAGAGTAGCACCATGTGCCAGTACATGCTGCGGGCCGATTGGCTGGAAAGCAGCTTTGCAGCAATGGATGCGTGAGATCCTGATGGACAACAAGTTGAACATAAGTCAGCAATGTGCCCTTGCAGCAAAGAAGGCCCATGGTATCTTGGGCTGCATTAGGCAGAGCGTTGTCAGCAGGTTGAGGGAGGTGATCCTGCCACTCTACTGAGCCCTGGTGAGGCCAGAGCTGGAGTGGTGTGTCCAGTTCTGGGCTCCCCAATATAAGAAAGACATGGACCTACCGGAGCAAGTCCAGCGAAAAGCCACAAAGATGATTAAGGGACAGGACCATCTCTCACAGACTCTTCTCAGTGGGGTCCTCTGACAGGACATGAGGCAGTGGGCACAAACTAAAATACAGGAAGGTCTATCTAACATAAGTAAAAACTTTTTCACTGTGAGGGTGGTCAAACACTGGAACAGGTTGTCCAGAGCAGCTGTTGAGTGTCCATCCTTGGAGATGTTCAAAACCCAAATGAATGTGGTGCTGTGCAATCTGCTCTAATTGATCCTCATTTGAGCAGAGAGGTTGGACAACCTCCAGAGGTCCCATCCAGCCTCAGCAATTCTGTGATTCTGTGATACAAACAGTGAATTTTCATAATAAATAGAACTATCTTTAAACACTCATTATTTTTATTAGAACACATAAAAAGAAACATTAAAGAAATATATCTCCTATCCACAAAGAAAAAAATAGAAATGTATAAAACAACATTTAAATTATTTTTTATCTGAAATAAACAGGGTTCCATTACGAAATTTTAGTGGGAAAACTTCCACTCAATGCAAAAGGAAACTTGTCTAAGATTTTTCCTAACAAATAATTGTAATGAAAACTCATTTAGATCATTTAGATCTAATAAAAATATGAACTTGGCATGATAATAAAACAAGAATCATAAGGCTAAAAGTAACTAATGTAAACATATGTTAGCATTTGAAATTGTGCTATGTTAAATAAGGACAAAAGTACCACAGAGGTTTCATGACACATGGAGCTGTATTTTGTAGCTGCTACAGTAAGATTAGTGATATAAATGACTCTCAGTCATCCAGATTATTTAGACATCATTCACAAAATTGCAGCAGTTCCAGACTTGCAGTATTAGAATATCTTATGATAGTATTCTATTTAATTGACTGCACACAACCTAAAAGTGGCAGTTTTTCAAAATTGCTTTTCACTTCACTGTACATTTGTGTCTCTGAGACCACAGAGCCATGAACAAAAGGGCAGTGAACATGGCTTGAGGAAAATTGCAGGAGACAATTTTACTTTTACTATCATCTGAGTGTCACTGGTAGTGCCTAACACTCGGGGGAAACCAATTCATTAGGTAGATATGGAACTTACATGTTACTTAGCATGAGCAGCCTACTTCTTAGATAAAGCTGGTCTGTTTCTTTTAGTCCTCTCATGCCCGTGCTCCTTACCTTCTTCTAGATCACTTATTCCCTAAATGGATGTGCAGCTCAACTATGAGCTCATCTGTTTATCTTCATCTCGTGCCTCTGAGACATTCGGTGAGGCACTGAGGCCAAAGGACTGAGTTGCATTTTTCAGCTGCAATTAATTGCAGTGGAGTAGCATAGCATCCGGGTCCATCAAATCAGGACAAAGCTGGATTTGAAAAGTGGGTTTCAGATCTAGTATCTTACTGTAGGATTTCCTCTGTATGTACACAGATTTTCTGTTTTAAAAGCCACATTAAGAAAACTGTGGATCATATTCTTTCCTTAGTGTTAATTATACAATGCTATTGTATATAGGCCAGATATGAGTGCAAAATATCCTGTTTACTGAAAGGCTGGACCTGATGCCACCTTTGTAGGCCTCGCTACAATGGAAGACAAAACTCTCATTTTCAGAAGTGACAGAACTGGTCTAACCAGAGACAGCTAGAATGGGACTGATTTCCCAGAGGCTGCTCAGCATCCAGGAGCTGAAAATCAAGACACACTTTGAAACTTTGCACTTGCAAATACTGACCCGCTTTGTCCTTGTTTTGAAGTCCGGAACTATCACTGAATTACATGTATCTGGATGGATGGGCAGTTGTATGACTGCTTCGTTATTGCTATTTGTACTGGTCCTTAATCAGGTAGCATTAGGCATGTCTGCATCCTTTCCTGCATACTACTGAATATTCACTACTCTGAATGCTACTTTGTGTTCAGCTCAGACATATCAAGCATCAGGTATTTTCCTTGGAATCAGCATTCAGAGATCAGTTTTCTCATTTTCCCATTAAAATTAATTTAATATGAACATTTTGTAGCATTTTGGTAAATTCCTTGCTTTTTCTAAGTATTTCTGCCTAACTGACTAGACTACACCACACAACTTAAGGAAAGCCAGTACACACGAGGGATATTTCACCCATAGGAATTCAATTTTTTCACTCACCTGGATATTCACAAAACATTTTTAGATACTCATGCAGCTCTTACTAGTAAGTTTGAAAAATTCAGGACTGAAGAGCTTTTCTTGGCAAGTACTTAAGTTTTATATTTCACCCTTATAGTCACTCCTACTGTGCTTCCCTCAGTGGTAATGCTGAAATAGTTTTGAACTAGTAAAATAAACCTTTGAAAAGTTTCAAACAGATTTTCTTGATTTAAAAATGATGATTTATGATTATGCGAACTAGGTTTAATATGCATTAGGAATTCAAATGCTGTTGCAATAATTTTTTAGTAAAAGCTGCTTTTTAGAACTACCTTTGCACATTCTCTCCACAAGCAATAATTCTTCATCTATAGAGTAATTTATTTCTTCTGGTTTTAATATGTTACAGATGAATGGTTGTATGTCTTTCCTGTTAGAGCATTACAAGACAGGCCACTTTTGCATTAGGCTGGTACTACAACAGATACCTGTGGTGCTCTTCATGGTTCATGTGGTACTAATTTAAATGGGAAGTTGCACATATTTCATTGAAACACTTGGTAAAGCCAGCTTTCACAGAAGGGTGCAAATGATGGACTGTTCTCTGTGTGCAGCTGAACTGCTCTAAATGTGTCAGTGAGGGTTATGGATCATTTCATTCACCCATCAGCTCTGGTCCGCTGTGTGTACAAATCACAGTATAGTGTCATCTAACAGAACATTCCTGACAATACTAGAACATTTATAGTACTGCCATTTTTAATAGGAGTTCTGCAACCCTGTTTAAATAGTATTACTTCTTTAACTCTTTAAACTCTGAATTTGAAGGCATTTTTGGTTTCCCTCTCTGTTAGTTGTAGTGCTCCCTGTTCGGGCTCTTTGTTTGCTTGTTTTTCCTGGCTGCATAGTGACCAGGAAAGAAAATAAGGGAAAAACATGGTTAAAAATAAGTTGCAACCAGGACTTATATTCAAGAAACTTTCAGTCTCCATAAACTTTATCTTGTGTTTTTTCTTAGCAGTGATCTTCGGATAATTCAATATCCCCTGAGCACACAGTCCCTTTAAATATCAAACAGTCCACCTTCGTTGTCTGTCAGGAATTGATTGAACTGATGATAAATGTTACATGATTACTGAACCCTTTGTCTTTCCATTGTCAGGATGAAAAAATATTTGGCAGTTGCAGTATAGTATATATTACCTATGCTCTACAGCTGAGAATGAAAGAAACTTGGTGAAGTTTAAAGAGAACTTAGTCAGTGGCTTTAGGTTATGCATGGGGGAAATTGCAGCAAGAAACCCAGTATGATGACGATTATTGTCACAGCAAAGGCAGATATTGGTATCTGGGGAGTAGCCAGCCTGTTTAGAGCCTACTTCTTTTGTCTCCAGTGTTAGAAATGATCCCTCCTAACCCTGCGGAATAGACTGACAGAACTTGCAAACAGAAATGGCACTGGTCAGACATACAAGTATATAGACTCAGGCTTCCCTTTATTCTGTAATTTCCATTCAAAATTGAAAGTTGTCAGTATTTATTGCTTTTGAAAAAGAGGTGACTTACCTTGGAGCGAAGGACATGTTCATATTGCTGAAGTTAACGTAGCTAGCAAGGGTATCGAAGTTATAAACCCTCAGTACACCTAAAAGTGCAGGGACTGAGACTGACAAGATCTTAACTTAGGCTTTCAGTTTTCTCCCATAGGAAGACTCATCATGTTAGGCATCAAAATTAGGTGTTTAAACTTGCACATATGAAAATCTCCTATCTGGCCAATTATGGATTTAGATTCTGTGTTGAAGAAATATGGTTTGAGATATTTTAGTATAAATCTTGACAGCTGATACTTTCCCAAACCAGTTTACCAGGTCATAGCCATCAGAGAGTGGCTAATTCTGGACCGATTTTACTTCACTGGAATATAACTCTGTTTCCAGGTTTACACTAGGCATTCTGGCTATCTCCCTGATACATGGGGAGCGCTCTGAAAGTAGCACTCTAAAACAACACGAAAGCCTGGATTTCTCCTGAACTGACTAAGCCTGCGTGTCCATCCTGGCCGAAGTTGGCACCACTAGGAAAATTTTCTAATACTGTTTTCATCATTTGCAAGAAAAAAACCTCAGCTCATCGCTAGCAACCGCTGTACATGTAGAGATATTAAACACTGAATAAGTGTTCCTTATTCCCTTCCAGCTGTCACAGAGAGTACTTCCCTGTGGACAGCAATAACAGCTAAGTTAACATTTGCATTATTTTTACTGTTCTAAAAGATGCCCCAGTGCTTATGCTGAGCATACACATTACCACCAGACCTATTTTAAATAAAACCATGATGTCTCATGGTTTTTTTTTTATCATTTTCAATTTATGATGGCTAAACTTTCACTCAGCCCCATCAAAGAAGTTGAAACATCTCCATGCTGTTAGGTATGTACCAGATTAGAGGCTGTTTTGTGGGCCACTCTTCACAGCCACATTTCTTCTCTCCTGTGGGTGCAACAGCAGCTCAAGAGGTTAAAGCAACAGGAGGTCGTAGGTGTCCTGAGCCGCTTGTGGGATTATGTTGCTGCTGATGGACATGAAGATTCTGGAATATCTTAAACTCTATTTTTTTCCTGTGGTAAAATCTACTCAATCTAATTTTTCATGTGAAGTTAAGCACCAAGTGTTGCAAGGTTTGTGCAAAATTTCTCACATTATTTTTAAATTAGTGATAATTAATATGCATCTTGTTTGACTTAGGAGTTTGGTATGATTATTCTTTGGATATTCTTAATCCAGCAATAGTCTTTTCTTCCACACCTTTGATTTTTCTATGTGTTTTAAAGTTAGTTAAAAATTCACGTCTTAAATAAGTTTGAAAAACACCACATAATAAATAAGATTATTAACTTTGTTCTGAAGATGGTTTTGAATTTAGTCTTCCTTTTATGTGTACGATGGGAAGTTTTCTCTTTTCCCTTTGACTTCAGTGACAGCACTGTGAACTAGTATCTTTTCCTATGTAAATTAATGCAACTTCATCATTGGCATCAGTAAGCCTGTCAATATATATAAAAAAAAGAAAAAACAAACTAAAGAATTTGACCATCTGTATGTCATTTGGCCCTGTGAGATTATTGCTGCCTTTTTTATCTTTATTGGCAACATCTCTCCTCTCAAAGCTAGAGGACAAGGGTCTACTCTTGGCTTTTGCAGATACGCATGCTGTGTTATGGAGACACTCCAGCTTCTCCGTAAATAAACTCTAACAATAACATTCATCCCCCTTGTAAGTGAAAAGAAAAGCCATTATACTTTCCAATTTCTGAAATTAAAGTTGACAGACAATGGCGATATGCCCTGAATATATGATTGAAATTATTTGTGAGATTAAAAACGTAAATTACTCCGTTTCACACCATGTGTAAATAATGCTTCTTTGTGCCCCTTCTTTCAAGAATGTGTGTTTAGGAACAGTCACTTTTTCTTTAAAAATATCCATTTGTTAAAAATGAAACATGATTTCTTGCCAGGGAAGCTGACAGAGAAAAAAAATACAGCGATGGAGAAGACTCTTTTCATCTGCTTCTGAATGATCACTGTGTGATGCTGCTTCCTAAATTCCCTAGCTAAAAGCCAGTCTCACTACAGAAAAATTACTCGTATCCATTTCCCAAATTGAGTAATGGCAAGCAGAGATTCTAGGAATATGTCTGCACCCCACTACGAAAGGCTGTGTTAGATATACTCCAGCACACTCCGAGCAAGCTGCTAAGTCTTAGCAAAGTCTATAGCAAAGATATAAGCTTGCAATGCAGAAGCTGTAAAGCCACATTAAAGTGGCATAGCCCTGACGGACAGGACTAATAAGCCCATATGTAGTGCCTCCTGCTCCACAGATCACCCTCTCCCAAATTGCTTGGGTACCTCAGTGGGGGACTTCACACACACAAATTCTTGTCAAATGCCACGCAGGAATTTTATTCCCTCCCCTGATTTCTGAAAGGGAAGGGTTTAGGCTTCATCTGTAGACTTCAGATCAGTATAGCAGGGTATTTGAAAGGTTGTAAAGAGGTGGGACAAATCAGGAAAAGCATGCAGGAAATTCTTTTCCTGAAGGGGAAACTTCAGCATGCCTCTGTCAAGGGGAGGGTTACAGACCAGTAATAACTCTGACTTTTCCTTAACAGATTTTTTTATTTGTTTCCTACTACCCAGTGTGTACTCGTGTAATCTGCATCAAATATTTGCCCTATATAAACCTGCAGAAGAACATGTTTGCCAGCACTACATGATTGTATGAAGCTCAATGTTATCTTGAATGTGTTCAAGTGATTATTTGACAAAGCAGCAGTAGTGCAGGTTGTGTTTGACAAAAAACAACAGAGATGAAAAATATAATTAAAACTTTAAGGGCTGGGCCAGATTTCACCAATAGTGAATGCTTAATTACTGCTTGCCAATTGGCCAACACATCTCTAACAACTAACTTCTGTTTTCCGGTGACCATTACAAGTTTCAAATAGATTAGCCAACATTAAATGAGTTTTGCTTTCCCTTTCTTAGAAGAAGTGTTCATTTTTGAGTCCCAGTGCATCGTATTCCTTATTTCACACAGTTATGCAATGTGCAGGTTAGAATTAGTGGAATTCCTAAACCATGAGAGAATTGTAAACTCTTTTCCCATTGATATTCCACAAAGGAAGTGAACTTGGAAACTAATGTGGTTTGGGGGGAAAACCTGAATAGAGCCCTTAGTGGTGTTCAGTTTTCAGGAGTCGGCATGTTGTTCAGTTTTGTCCAATTATCAATAAATAAGAGGGATTAGCTGTTGGTAATAGTGCAGAGGACAAAAGGTGCAGGTCACATGCAGTGAATTCAGAAAAGTGAGAGTGTACTTAGGGAAAAAAAGCTTTTCTAAATTAGCAATAAAAAGAGATGATTAGGTTAACTGTTTAGTTTCTAAAGTAGATAAATCCTGATGATACGAATTCACTGCTGAATTATACCCTGAGTGATATGTCAAGGTTCATCTCATCTTCTTACTACAAAATAATCATTTAGCTGTTCATCTAACTTGCTGCACAAAACGCAGAGCCTTTGGAAACAGCTGAATATGACCTTGAGAACTGAAACTCAAAGAGAAGACAAACAGAAGTGAAACTTCAACGGGTTAAAATGTAGATTCTGATTAATGGTTTTAGAAGTTTATATGTCACTCTGTCTGTTCTCCTGAAATTTGTCCTGAAAGGAAGAGTAAAAATGCAAGAGTCTTTAAACAGAGAATGTGAGCTTTAATGGAAGGTGTTTAGTGAAGAAAGCATGTTGATTTATGGCATGAACAGATCCCTAGCTTTTTATATTCCCTCTCTTTCTGTATCAATTTAAGCAGAGGAGTGATCAAAGTTAATTAAGAAAAGTTTGGTATTTAGACTTTAGAGTTGCAGGTGCTTTGAGACTGATACTTTACGTTGTCCAGAAATCTGAGAAGCAGTAGATCAAGGGTGATTCACATTCACAGATTAATTTGGAGGCTCCAAGCTGGGAATGGAAAAGTACCTCCTACTGTGTTCATAGAATTTAGGTATCCAATAAATCTTTGTCACACTAGTTCTCCAAGTGAACAGCAGAGAAAGACACAGTAAGACATATAAGTGCTCAGCAGCAAAAATTTTAGCCAATGGAACACTATCTAAAATCTGACATTACATGTTATACCATTTACTGATAAAGCCCACTAGATAACCCATTCCCAATAAACTGTTGTATATGAGTAGTTTCTATCCAATTCACTATATGTCTGAATGAATAATTTGTGGGAGGAGTGAGAAGAGAGATTATAGTATTTGCAATATATTTTCATTTAAAAATGCCAAGTTTTCTGCAAGCCAGCCTGCTGGACATTCACTTTTTCTCTTCAGTACATGGAAATTGATATTTCAAGTTAGTTTAAAGCCCTAGATAACATGACAGGCATAGAAATGTCCACTGGTAGTTTTGTTGTTAAAAATAACTGGCTTAGTCAGCTGCCTCTTAAACATCCTTTCATCACACTTGTGCTGAGGGTGCCAGAAATGGAGACACCTCTGTCTGCTTTGTCTATTAGTTTTTGTCAACAAGCAGGAAAAGAAAGGAAAAAAAGACACGGCTAGGCAGCCTGTTCTGCGAAGAAAATAAGCCCCAGCTTCTTACAGATATTCTTTATACACCTTCTGTGCTCCCAGCAAAAGCATTCAAAGTTTGAAGCCGTGAGGTAGAGGAGTGGCTGGGAGCAGAGGAGCACAGACCCCCCCCCGTTTCTTCCCCGCGGAGCTGACCAGAGCCCCTGCCATTTAGAGGCCATGCTGCTGAACTTCCAGGAGTTTACCACTTTCCCAATCAGCTACCATATGGCAATAAACCTAATGCACATAGCAAGGGATGTTGTTCGTTTTTGATTAGAGGAGGTTGGAGACACATATACCATTTTATGCACTAAAATACCTTCTGCAGTTGGCTTGTGGATTGTACTTTTCTCAGGTATATGGCCTGGAAAATGGCTGATCTGTGCCAAGTAAGTGATGTTTATCAACTTGCAGCTTTTTATGAACGCAGGGGAGAAAAATGTGTATAACAGGATTATAAAGACTTGAATCAAATCCAGACAAACTGCTCTTGTTTCCTAATCTGCAAACACATAAATACTGTTATAGTTCTGAAGGTAGAAAAAAGTGTAACTTTCCAAATGAAATTCTATTAAAGTCTGCAAAGTTAATTAATGTAATAAATATGCCTGTGCTATATAAAGCGACAAACCTGCCACTATTATCTTTTCCTATTTTCTTCCTGGGTAACTCAGTACATCAGTATTCTAAGGCCTTGAACTACATACAGTGCATTCACTTAACTATCATCACCCAAAGCCAGATATTTCGGCAATATACAGCAGTGTGTTATAAACAAAAAAGTGATTATGATTATATTTAGTAAAGTTTGGAGCCAGCATTTTCTAGTGCAGTTTTACAGCAGAAGGTAGTATAACTTCCTTATTAAAAGGCTGTAATTGCTGGAAGCGGCATACCATGTTTGTTTTATGGGACTATTATTGTTTAATAAAGGTGGCAATAGATAACTCTGAAAAGTTAACGATACACAAAGCTGAGAACTGAATCCTCTAGAAAGTCTGCAAACCACGTCTTGTGATGACAACTACTCTCATCACCTCGTAGTCATGCTCCACTGCCTTGTACTGATTCACTAACTTGGGGAATGTAGTTCCTTGAGCTATCCTAAAATAGTGGATTTTCCATGAGTTGTGTGTCCCGTATATTTTAGAGAGAAAAAACATCCTATTTAATATATGGATTCAGGATAGGTAATTTTTTTTTTTTTTTTTGGTCTGGGTTTCACTAACTCAGAGACCTATCTCTTTGCTCATTTTGGTCTCTCCTAATAAGTAGATTTTTTCTTTTTTTGAGGTATCAGTTTCAGATTTCAGCCAGCTAGGAAAATATAATCATCCCTTTTTCTTCTCCTTTTAAGGAATAGAAGTACAGCTCATCATATTTACTAGAGTTTTTCTGGAGGTTTTGTTAGCTAAACAACACCAGCTTACGGTCCACACCTGGATGGATTCTTGCTGTGCAGTGCTTTCCCCCAGAAAGCCAGTAGGACTCTGTTGGGAATTATGTAGTACTTATTACGAGTACTTACTATGAGCCAGGTTTGTGGTTGCTACTGACTCCCTCACTGACTGGTTGCTGGTTTCACTGGGAGGTTGTCTCTGTAATCACACACCGAAACACTGACTGGGAAATGGAAGACAGTGTGGAAGCCACAAGGCCCCATCCATCAGGAGGGTTCAGTAGTTTGGTGACCTGCAAATACAAAACAGAGCAAGAAACAGAGAATTGAAGCCTCTAATGAAAGGCATTTACATTTCAGTTCACACTTTTTATCCTGATCAGCTGAGGATTTCAATCAGATCAAATCCAAACTTTGTTTCTGGTGGCTATTTAAAGTCTCATTAAATGGTAAGTTCTGATTTCAGTGCTTCCCTATTTTAAGTTTCCTAAATATTATCCTCGCTGATAGGATGCGCTTCATGTAGTGATTCGATTGTTTATTTTCTGTTATTCTCCATTCCCAGATGTGCTAAATCTGGCCCATACATAAGGCTTGCTGTTCCACATTTCACAACATTGATTTTTTGAATTTCATCCTTACTGACATGGTTGAACAAAACTAAAATGTAGTTCAATATTCATTAAATAAGATATCTAGTATTTGACAGTATTTTGGTGGTTATGTGATAGCAACACCAATAATCTATGAATAGATTTTACCCAGTTCTTGACAGAGAATGCTGGAATATATGACTAACTGGAAGGCACTCCATTGCTTGGCTACTGCCAACTATCTCTATTTAAGGAACAAGGGAATAGAAATATAATTTCTTCCTCTTTAGTTACATTGCTGCATTTGAGAAGTTATTAAATGTTTGCTTGGGCTTTTTTCCTCTTTTTTACTACACTGGTTGGCACCACAGTACTAGTGGCTAGATTTCACTGTGTTGTGATACATGTTTGTGGTGAAATAAGATCTGCTGAGGAAGAAGAAGTGTGGGATTTTTTTGTTCTAGGAAGCCCTATAGAGCCACTTAAGCATGTCTATATGGCAAAGAAAAACTCAATATTAAGACAGAAAGTAATTAGGAGATGTTTATTTGTGATTTAGTATGGAAATAGTGGAAGACACTTGCGTGCTTAATTCTCTGCAACATTCTTGGCAAGCACTAGTTATATATTTTATATAACTTGGCTTTGTTTTTTAACATGTTTAAATCACATATAAGAACTGGGCCAAACGAATGATAAAAATAAGGTCTCTGCTTTAAAAAACTTACAAGAAGAAGCAGGTGGAGAAAAATGCAAAACCAAAAGCAAGGTAACAGAGACACACTTGTATTTGGTACCATGTGCAACACTGTGATACAGATGTGCTATCTTGCTTATTTGTTTAGATAGCACGAAGTTCTTTTAGGCCAAATTCTGTCTCCTGTACAGAAAATACAATGGCATCTAAATGTACGAAGTGTAATGGAAAACAGTTAATCTATTTCTGAGGCAAGATATTAATTGTCATAAGTAAAAGTGCAGAATTTAGTGCTCTGGGCTTTTATTTATTGCTCATTATTCTTTTTTGCTTATAACTGTTTTGTCTGTGCTTCTGGATATGTGTGCATGCTTTATTTGACATTCTGCTGCATATTATCTAGCCTCTATCTTACTGCAATGTTGGGTATAAAGAACCTAGCTTAGGGAGTATAAACAGAATCAGCTGAAGTCTTTTATCCCAGGGCTAAAGACATAAATGATAGAGATGAAATCTGAAATAATTTTCCAATGAGATTTTTTTAATAAAAAAGAGCATAAAATTGCACTATTTTTAATGAAAATTGAAAATTCAGATTTTTGAGTTTTCAGTCAAGCTCTTCTAATAGCAATGTTTAGGCATTTAAGGTGCCTCAACAGCAGACTAATTATGACCACACAAAACTTCACATCACCTCACATGTAACCTGTCTGACAAATGCTTGCATCACCTTTAGCAAAAGCCGTCTAGCATGTGCACTTGTAGCAGAAACATTCCCTGATCCCACCACATTGCAGCTATGTGAAAGATACTGCAAGGTGTGGGTCAGTGTGCTGTGACTGTTGATACTTGTGAGGCTGGAGAAGAGCGAGGGACAGCAGAAGGTTTGCAGAACCTTTAGGTGGGAGAACTACCACGTTCTCCCCTTACCAGGGAGTTAATCAGAAGAACATGGAGACTGGTACTGTGTGATTGAAGGGCAGATGTGATTTTCTTCTGCAGTCTTAAGGGCTACATGGAGCCACTACCCATGCATGTGTGCCCAAGACAAAAGATTCAGCTGAAGTGAAAGTGTCAGTGAAGCTGAGACAAGGGTGACTCCCAGATCCCAGAGTACTCCCGTCACTCTTGCATATGCCTGTATTGCAGTTCCTCAGCAATTTAATCAAAACATCAGGATGGTATAGCCAGAACAGTAAAGTTTCAAAGACTTCATCCCTCAGTCTGACTGCATCTTTAAAAAGTGAGTTTAGAGAGCTTTCTCCTGTTTTGGGAATAACTATGGGCAGAGAAGGGCTGAGTCACATGTACTGTTCAATTATACTCAGTGAAGTCAATTCTGTATGGGGTTTGCATCATCAATTGCTCATAAATGTCAAAGTTTGTTAAGATGTTTTCATTTTTTCCATGCAGGTGGTAATTTAGGGAATATTCAGAGAGCGAAGGCCACATTTTGACAATCTAGCATCTAGTGATGCTAAGAAGCTCAAATATTAACAAGCTTAAAACGAAGCTAAATATGCATTCCATATCCAGAATCGCGTGGTTAATTAATCAGCGTTGCTGAAGTGTTCCTTTTCCAAGAATTTAAGAAAGTAAATTGCATCAACTTGAAGCCAAATTCTTCACAAAAAAAGTAGCAATGTATCCTGCAGGGTGACTATTCCTTTCAAGAGATCCATCAAAAACCTCTTTTTCTGTTTTTTTCTTGTTAGCATGTGTAAACTGATTAAAAATAGGAACTAAAAATTCTAAGGAAGTTTAAATTGACCCAAGAGTTGCCAGCACTGAATAAAGAGAATCAAACCTACAATATAAGTAATACTAAAAGCACCTAGAAATAATATTAATCATACCAAATGTATGAAATTTGGTATGATCAATGTGGCCCACTATGTTCTTCACATACCACAGTCTTATTAGGGCTGTTGCAAAAAGATGGCAGTTAGAAAAGTCCGTAACACTCCTCCAAGTTTCTGTAGCAATGTTAATGGTGTGAATCAGGCAAAAAAGGTCATATGACAGTTTCCCCTTGTTCTCTTGTCCTGCAAATCTCTCTTTCCTTGATAAGGAGTATTTTAGATGTGCCACTGTAGAATAACCTTTGCAAGTTGTTCTGTTAGAAAGTCACACTTTACCTAAATGTTTGGTTGTGAGCAATCTATCAGTCCAGATCTTGCAGGGATTAATGAGTGGAAACACACAGAGCATACAGAGCAGTTTGAAAATATCATCACAAATAGAGCTTTGGGGCATGACAGCTTGCAGAAAATGGTATCCTTTTTCATAGGCACATCTGTATACAGCACATTTTATACTATATTTATTTTATTTCTCTTTGCTGGAGGATGATATGCAGCAGGAGCTGACGCGTCACAGAGACCCTCCTTAAGGATTTGGAGGGCATCTCCTCTAGGGCCTTTGTGCAACAGCATCAGTGTGGTAACAATGGCACCTCCATTGGTATGAGAAGGCCAATATGGGTCACGAGGGAATGTCTCCTTCATGACGGCATTCTCTGAAACACCAACATTTTGTTCTCGCTAAAAGGATAAAAGAGAATAGAGCACTCCTTGCACTGTGCAGCTGATTAGTAGAAGCTCCTTCTTACTTTTTCTTTCATTAATTTCCTGATACCACCACCTCCAAGATATTATGACAAAATCATCAATGAAGACACAGTCCACAAGGCTGATACCTTTAATGAACTTTTAATGGGAGTTCCTCAGCACTCTCTACAGAAACAAAACACTATAAACATAGCAATTCTTTGCCTCTAGAGCACCCTGTGTTGGCTTTACTTTTTACCATTTCTTCTCCTAAGCTTTAAACAGCCACAGTTTGGAGTTCTGAGCCTCTGCTTACAGATGCATGTGATTACTTCCTGACTGGCAACATTTCCTTGAGCTGAATCCAAAACTTTGACCAGAAAAACCTCACTTCTCTAGCAGACTGAATACTGCTCACCCATCAGAATGCATTCACTTGGGGCTTACAACTGTAGTATCCCTTCATGAGCTATTAAATTACCCATGTTTTCCAAAAGAGGATGAAAGGTATTTGTGGTATTTGCTTTATACACATGCATGTGTATGACTGCAGGTTTTTGTTATCTAAAGTCATCAGTTTCTGCTTTGTAGCTAGCCTTCTGTAACAACACCTGCACTGCTGCCCCCCCACTGATCTTTTTGATATAAACCAATTGTATTTTTACTTATAACTTTACCGATATGTGTTTATTTATTTTATGTATAATTTGTGCTAATATATATAGACACATATAAAGTAAATGCATATACCTGAAAGGAGTTTGAAAAATAAAACCCGAATGGCATGAATTAATCTACGTATATTAAAATCAGGCAATAATTCAAACTGAAAAGAAGCTGACTGCAGAAATCTTTCTAAAATATAGCTTTTTTTGAAGGAAGATACCAAAAAGAGGATATACATTTATAGGAATGCTCTTTAGCAAGAGTAATAATATAAGAAGGGAGAAAAAGGGATCAGTGGTTCATTAGAAACTGGTTTTTTTCTTACAAAATATGAAAAGAGAAAGTAGAAGAAAGCACAGTAGAATCTCCTTTACTCAGAGGAAGCATAGACTTGTCAGGAATATTATCATCAGGATTTGAATTTTCTTCCACAGTTAACTGGATTTCTCTTTGGCTGAAAAGGAAAGCTGAAGCATCATTGAAATAAAACACAATGTATCTTTAAAAGAGAGAAAAAAAAGATTAGCCTTAATTCTTCCAGAGTGATTGCAGCCACTAGAAAAACATGTTCTGAGGGTAAGGTCAGCAGCTTCCTTGTTTATTTTGGATAATCTATAGGAAGAAAGAGTGGAAGAGGTACAAATCATAGTGCCTTACTACATATGAATTATTATTATTTCATTTTCTCATGCTTAAAGAATCCTAACTGCAAGAATATCTAGGGAGTAAACAATATGTATGATTATGAGGCAGACATATATTCTGCACACTTGAAATGTAATGCTGCAATTATGGGTTCATTTAGTGTTCATTTCTAATGTTTGACTTCTTTCTGCAGTAACACCACCTTTTAACACGTCCCATAAAACTGTCACCACGAGGTTTAGAAATGGTGAGAAAAGCAGTATAGAAAGATGTTTTTGTGGAAAGTCCCCCAAAATACAAAATATCAGTTTTTTTCCCATGAAGTCTTCCTCAAGGTTCTGGAAAATGTCGTATTAAGGAGAGTTGAGGACAGTATTTCTCCAACAACACAAGAGAGATCATTGCTTTAATCTCATGACTGACAGCTTACAAAAACTGATTAACTGGGGTAAAAAAAATGTGGGTGGGTGAAATACCACACATAATTCCAGTAATTTCAAAGTATTTCAGTTTTCATTGTTTGTAAACAATTTTTTCACAGTTTCTAATGAATGATCATTTTGAACCAGAGCAAAACTCAGAAGTTTTTATTAAAAATATCTACATGGGATGTCTGACCACTTAAAAAGTCTCATTTTCAAACCTTTTGAATTAGAAGGTTGATTGAAACAGCCTATTTCTCACATACAACTTCCTTTCAAACAAATTGACATTTTCTAATGTAAAAACATTACAGCTACAGATTGTTCTGATGTTGTTACTAAGTCAGAAAAAAGGGATAACTTTGAATGCTGTAGAGTTTGTTCCAACTCTTATTTCTTGAAGGGATCGTGATGGGATAGCTGCACCCAATGTCCACAAGGAGAGCTACTGAGCTGCAGTAAGATTTCTTTATCTTTCATTAATAGCAAAGGTATGTGATGCTGACCTGTAAGCAGAAATTTTCATTGACATCAAGAGCAAATTCTGCTTTGCAACCATATGACCTCCAGTGTTGATAGTAGTGGTTGCTATTGTCACCTATATGAACTTACAGTGCAGTCTGACAGGCTAAGTTGCACTGACTAAAAGCAGACGTTCTCTCATGTGGCGCTTGGACTCAGCACATCATTAGATGTTAGGAGAGCATTGCGGAATGAAAGTTTTCTTCGAAATTACCATTTCTGGAAGATGTTGGACACTGGTGACGATGTTAAATCACTGGAGCGAACATCCTACGGTCTCCAACTGCAATGTGAGAGCCCTTAACAGTTCCTGTATCTTTATCCTCTCCTTTCTGTAATGTTACTGGCACTGAGTCTGTAATACCTCAGGAGCACAGTTAGATCAGGAGTGAGACTTGACTGGAACAGACACTGCACAAACAGAGAGAAGAAAAAGAGAGTTTCAGCACCATAAAATCCTGGGGGCAGATTTTCTTTCTCAGAGTTAGCAGCACCTTCCTTTGAGTAACCCCTCTGACTAGAAAAGAGATGTGAGGCACCACTTGTTCAAGATAATCTGGATAATGATGTAAAATTAGAATAATGTAAAGTTAAATGCATATATGCATATATGTGTGTGTGTACATATATATAGGTATATTCAAGTGCTTTAAATAAATTTTTGATACTTATTTTACCATATCATCCTCAGTTACTATCCTTCTAAATTAAATCAAGTAGAGTGTACAATTATTATTAATATGGAATTCACTACTCAGCCTATCCCCTCAGTAGCAGTCAGCCACTGGGACTTTATTTATCCCTATTGCAGAGCCTCTCCAACCAACCCCCATGTCTCCCATGACACCTTACCTGTCACTTCCACCCAATGGACATAAAACTTTGCACATGCACACACAGAAACGCAGCATTTTCTGCAATCTACCAAATAGCCTGAAGTGAAAGACAAACACGATGCCTGAAGCAATATCTCTTGATTAACACTGAATAGTTCTTTAAAGTGATCACATGAACTTTAATCTGAAAGATTGCTTTGAATTGTTAAGGGTGGAATCTGCTGCTATGAGAGTTGTCAAACAACTGTGGTGAATTTAATGTGTAATAGATGATAACCTTTGTTGGTTTTAATATTGGATTCCATGTTACTGATCCTAGTAAATAATCCTTACTTTCCCCTAGTGAATACCTGCTATATCCCAAAGCCCTACATCGTGTGCAAAGACATTTTAGTAGAGTGTTTTTCATGTAAAGCACACATACTGTATAGATCTGACCTCATCACTGGTTGCCTCAGGCTATCTCCTGTATACCGTCTGCTTTCCAGATTTTCTCCTGAGGTTTTCATTATCTAAGGTCTGTAAATATTTCAGAAATTTGAGACTTGTGTAACAATTGCAAATGCCATGTTGCTGTTACATTGAACTTCTAGTGGTATTCAGACATGACTATTTTCTTCATTTTAGTTCTGGATGATTCAAATGATTTAACTGTAATTGAAATCACAGCTACTTACAGCCATTTTAACCAAAAGACTCCAGATAGGCATAGTTTTGATCTCAGTTAACAAATAAACAATATATGTTGTTATTTTATATTGTGTTATTTTCTATTTGTCAAAGTGCTACATAGATTTTATGGATATTTTATGCAAGTTTATGCATGAAAGTCAGGTATTTGTAGAAACTGCTGACCTCTCCATTGAAGGAAAAAAAAAAAAAGCAGAATGAAAAATGAAAACCTTTTTGTCCTTTAAAAAGACGTAGAAATGTAGTATGAATGATAAAGGACACGTGTACTAGAAACAGATTAAAAGAAGTACAAAATTTATTCCTTCCCAGAATCTTAGTCTATATGAATTTCTTTGTATTAAAGCAGACATCATTTACTGAATATATTTGCTTTCATGTAATTATGTACATATACTTAGCAAAGTATCTTATAGAAGGCAAAAAGCTACAGAAGCCCTACAAAATCTGCTTTGAAAATCTTGTGTGCCATGGATTTTGGCAGCATTATCACTGCATTCATTTTAGGAAGTACAGTTCAATTTTTATATCAGATCCTGTATTGCAGCAATAATTTACTCTGATATTATATTAGTACCCAATTTTCATATCAGATTCTCTATTCTAGTATAATGTACTCCAGTGTTAGTATTCCCACCTGCCTACATTATTCAACTTTTGTAGTTGCCTTAAATATACTCCTTTTTAACATTCATTATGTTAAGACTGTAAGGATACACTTCCAAATGGGAGAAAGAGAAGAAACTGTATAGTGTAAAAAAGATGTAATGTGTTGATAGGGAGGCTTAAGAGGACTGGTGGCTTTTTAAGATACTGCTAAATATTATTATAATTATTTAATTAACTCATTTATATTAGGATCAGAAAGTTCATTTGCTTTGCACTAATCTGAGCCTTACGGATTAGAAGAATTCCTTAAAATTTTGCTTAGCATGTTTTTTACATCCAGCCATGTGGATTTATATACTTTATATGAAACATTCAGAAGTGCAGGCAATAATTTGTAAATGACATGAGAAGAAGAAATCACAGTATATTTTCTTTTCAAAATATTTAGTGTCTACAATTCATCTGTGAACCGAGTAAATCATGGCTTCTTCAAGTGCAAGGATCGAAACCAATTACCATTAGTGACCATCGGGTGCAGCCGATCCTTTCTGTCCTGTTGCCTGAATCTCAATGATCTCCCAAGTGTGCCCATGCAATTTAACAGGAAGATCAATACACCGCGGCAGTTAGCAGCAGCTCTCTTGAAGTGCTTCACAAAACATGCTACATTTCTCTACCGAATAAATGTCAAAACATTCCAACAGCTACAATTCTTGGGAGAAATTGTTCTTGTGAAACATTATTGACATACTTTAACCCACATTTCCCACTGCTCTCCAGCTTCCTACAGGCCAGTCAATTCTGATTTGGCAAGAGCCACATTGACACGTGTCCTCTGCTGACTTTGTCTGTAGGCATGAAAGATATCACAATGTGGTGCAGAAGTCCTGGGTGTCAGGGGTCAGTGGTCTAGCTCTGACCCAAGGTCAAGGTGACAACAACCTGTCTCCAGGGACTTGTCTTCATCTCTAATATGGCCTTGGAAGCAATCAATATCATTACAGAGCTTGCTTCTCTAACAGACAGTACCACCTGATCTAAGCATTTCAAGACTATGACTTGCAAGCCTTGCTGCTTGAAAATGTCTTCATTTTCCCATTATACTGTAAAATGTCTGTATTGGATCTGGCACTGGCTTTGTTTCATTTGTTTAATGCAGCAAATTAAATTGATTCTTTTCTCCTTTTAACGGCTTTCTGCAACCAGGGTGAGTTACCTGACTTCTCCTGTTTCCAAAGCAAATTCCTTGTGTATGCTGGAGGTTTTTTTTTCATTGCTCAGTACCTTCTCCCAGTATCCAGTCTCTAAACAGAAACAGGATTTCATTTTTTTTTCTGTTTTCCCCCACCTGTATTTTCCCTGTTTTCTACTAGTAATTATTTTCTGCTGTATTTCCTTCTAGTTTCCAAGAAAGCAAATCTTACTGCTGCACCTGAAAGCTGGATTTGGTGTGTGTGTGTGTGTGTGTGTGTGTGTGTGTGTATCAACAAGCTTATATATACATATATATAAAGCCTGTTGCCTTATATTTATATGTTTACATATATGAGATATATTTACTATATATATGTTTATATATGTATATTTACACATATATGTATATATGTGTAAATAATAATGCAACAGGCTTTTATATATATATATGAGTTTGTTGATATATATATATATATGTTGATATATATATGTGTAAACATATAAGTAAAATGCAACATCCTTCCCAATTTTGTCAGGCCATAAAGGGATAGTGCATTGTGCGAAGTAATTACGCACATGAACAAGCTGATAACCACTGAGATAGGCAAGGCTTTTATTATCAGTTTACAAGAGCCATGGAAATTTCCAATATATCAGGATGTTGCTTTCTTCAGAGATCTCAACTATGATGCCTCAGTACAAAATTCTGTATAACTAGTCTTTTTTGTTTCTTTTTGCACAAAAATATACCAAACAAAAGCAATCCATGGCAGATCTAAGTATTTTTTAGGAATAGGTGTTTCTGTTTGTTGAACAGTACAACAAAAGGCTAACAGATTGAGAATCACATGTGACCAAAATATTTAGCAAAGGAGAAGAACCCATATTGTGCCTCCAAAATGATTCAGCTATTCCATCACACCAATTGAAAATTGAGCATCAGGTCTTCCCACAATAGACAGCTGATGGTGAAGAGAGAAAATAAAGGTGAACTCAGTTAGGAAGATCCAGGTGTCCTTACATCATCTGTGTATGTAGCCCTCTTCTGTCCTGCCTAGACTGGTGAGTAAAAAACCAGAACTAAACAAAGCAAAAAAAAAAAAAAAACTCAAGTCCATAATTACTGCTTTAGCTGTGACTTACAGGCTGTCTAATATGTCTGTAAGGTACTTAGCACACTTCTGAGGTCTTCCAAAATAATAATGCTTTTCAAAGCAGAGAGAGAGAGACTTTTCCACTCTGAAGGTTACATGTTCCTCCACCAGTACCTTGTTAGCACATGGTAAGAAAACATAGCATAAGGCTGTTTCTGTGGCTGAGTTTCAAAGCATAAGCTTGACTCTCAGTTGTATATATATTAAATGAACCCTGCAGATGCATTTCTGTGGATAATTCCAGGTTTGAAAATACTGAGTCTGCAGTGGCTTTTACATCAGCAATTCACAGCTGCAGAGAGGAGCCCAGGGAGAAGCCGGAGGGACGGGCTTTACAGCCGAACTCCCTCTTCCCTCTGTTCTTTCTTTTGTACTTGCCTCTCACCTCGGGTGTATAAGGTTTATGCCAGCAAGGCAGTTTCATTCACATTTCATCTGAGTGACAATGTTTCTGATTTACACCCTTGTAAATGAGAGGAGAGTCAGGCTCTTTGTCTACTCTCAGCAGGTCACAGGGGTATTACAATCTTTGGGTGCTGTCACCGCTGTTTGGGGAATTTTGAGAGGAGCGAAAGGGCTGGCATGATCTTAGGTGGCTGTGTGTGAAAGCTGGCATGAGAAACTCTTAAAGCTGAATGCAGCTATAGAGGGAAAGTGGAAAATCTCTTACTCCCATGCTAGAGGCACTGCAAAATTACCTCAAATCTGCCCCAGTGCAGTGTTCACATATTAGCCTACATAGACCCTGACAAGCACTAGCTAGATGTTGAGAGACCCATCTAATAATCAGCTCAGCTGTCACTTTTCCTCTTCCTCGCATCTCCTGCCTGCACCAGCCTTCAGTGGCTCTTATGAGCAGTGCCATGGCAAGCATGTTCTGCACAGGCAGTTCACAGCATCATGGAATGGCAAAGAGACACCTTCCTTGTTTACCTGTCAGGCAGCGCTCTTCCACGCACAAGGCAGTACAGCAAGGTGAACAGCAAAAGGGCTGTTCCTATCATCCTAGGTTGCATCATCCGAGTTGCAATAGGAATCATAGAACTGATGTGTCATATTTTAAAAGGGGTCTCACACAGAAGAGTTTGCACAGACACCTTGTTCCATAGAGTGGAGCCATTGTGGGTTGCCTTCAGCTGCCTCAGTCACCTGCATCGCCTCTGCTTGTGCACCCAGGAGCTGAAGCACTGAAGTTTTACTTTCTGTATCTTGCTGCGCCTGAGCCACAGCTTTTCGGCATTCTCACTTTGGTTCAGCAAGCTAGACAGCATAATTGCAACTGTGCTGACTTTGCACAAAGTAGTAGCTGCTAGCAGAGCATGATAAGGCTTAACTCTGACTTTAGGCTAACTTTATCAAGATGCAGCTGCCCAAGGAAAGTGCAAGAGTATGAAAATCTGAGTCTTCCTTTTCCTCCTGTATACCCTAAATACTCAAAAGCTATCTAGAATAATTTAGTGGCCTTTCCTTTCTTGCACAAGGTGTTAAAAAGAGAAATTTCCAGTGCACAATTGATAAGGTATATTATAGTTTTTTTAACTTCTCTGAAGCAAAGGCAACTGTTCTCATTATCCTTCATGTCTCTGTTTCTATGGACAGACTGAGGAAACCATCCAAATCTGTCAGGACAGAGGATGCCAATCCAGGAAAAAAAAAATTTAAAAAAGAGAGGAACATTTTCCTTTGTTTCTTTCCAATTTCCAGTGAAAGAGTTGGTGTCCTTCTACTGAAATAAACCTCAAAATATTCCTCTCTGGAAACGACAAAACATACTTTAATTGGGAACCTATATAAACTGGTGGATATAAGTGCAATTGTAGGACCTATATAAGGGAACTTCAATATGTAGTAAAATCAGGCAGAAGTAGCAGATTTATGTTGGTAGAGAAGTATGGATCATCAAATAGATTGTAATGTCAATTCTATATTATGAAAGGAACTTTTTAGAGAGACAGAAGAAGCTATCAGTGGAAAGTCTGAAAAAGGAAACCAATTAATAGAGATCTCTCTTCTTTCCAAATGACATAAGTTGCTGACAGAGGAGCAAAGTATTTTATACTACATCCTGGAATATCAGGCTGGGACGAGCCTTTGCATTCTCTCAAGAAATTATTTTCCACTTAACAAAAAAACCAGAATAAATAAATATATATATATATATAGAGAGAGAGAGAGAGAGAGAGAGAGAGATCTGTATTTTTGTAATTATGTATGTCTTTAAATCTCATAGGCTAAATCAAACATTTTGAGTATCTCTCTCTTTCTCCTTTCCCTTGGAGAGCTGCAGGAAACAGAAGTCAGCTGTAATAAGGAAGGGGCAGCTCTCATAGAATTAGTTGAAGAATGATATAGTCTGTTTTAGCATTCTCGTCATACATTTCACTCTCAAGTCTGGTTGAGAATGTGTCTCCTTATTAGGACCATCATCATTTGTATTTTAAAACTAAAGTAGTTTAGTTTTAGAATCTGAGAGGTTACTGAGACATCCAGAGCTAAGCTCCATTAAACTCTTTGACCTAAACCCTATGAACAGCCATTAGTTCAGCAGGAGGAACATTATTGTGCCAGCACACAGTGTGAGTACAAATCCTCTTCCGCTTCTGTCTGCTGCCTCCCTCCCCTTAAACTATTATGTTTTATATAAAAAAGCAGAGAACTATGTGAGGCCCTAATGGATTATCAAATGAAATATGATCACCAATGGTTATGTATTATAGTTAATGTTTCATTAGTTGCAGTAAGATCAGAACAAAAAGGTTGGCTTTACTCTGTGGTTTTCTGACTTCTGCTCAGTTCTGCAGAAATCCATTATTAAATTATTTACCTTCTTACTTTTCAATGTCAAGTTGTTTTTGTCTTTCTAACTTCTCTTGCCTTTTGTAACTCCCCATCTTCCTTATAGAACTGACATTTTTATGAAAGTAGGGGGATGGAAAAGGGAATGAATGAAATGGTTCATGTGAAAGAGATTGCTGTCTCTCTGATAGTGGGTTACATAGACTAGAATGACCCTGGTGTCATGAATCTTTTGCGCAGGGAAGACAACAGTGTTCACCTCTGATTTTCCTGTTTCAGTTATTGGTGAAGAGCTCTACCAGTGCCTCCAGTTTGTGGGCACCTAGTGTGAAAGTTGATCTTAAGTGCTCTCTTTCTTTCCACAAACTTTTGCCACATTTTGGAAAAGAGGTTTTTGATTTATTCCAAAGATAAAGTGAACACCACAGTATTTTGTGTAGGCTGGTTGCCTAAACACCTAGCTTTCATGTCTACCTTTTGCAAGTGAAACTATTTCTTCTCTCAGCAGTAGCCAGTTCTGTCCTTTTGAACTTTTTGGGGAAAAATTCAGACATTACCATGCAGAAAAGATTAACAGCTATGACCTGATGATCCCTAAAGTAAACATTTCTACTTTCACCTTCTACACTCTGAAAACGGGACAGTTCTCCAGCTGGTCTAGTGAAAGCAGAAAATATCTGTGCTCATGTAATCTACCATTCAAACAGATGATTTCTCAGGAAATCGTCAATAGAATGATGTATACTTTCTTCATTCTGTATTACAATGATATTATACAATTATTACATTACAGTTGTACTGCTGTGGATCTATTCCTGGTAGCAAAGCTGACTTCTCTTAGAGTACTTTGCTTCTGTGGCTCTCAGATGAGATTTGAGCTGGATTTTAATATTACCCTTCTCCAACACCACCACCAGCAAATGCTTCCTATTCTGAGAAGCAGCGATGACACAGCAGAGCTCAAGAAAAGCAATCTGCACCCTGCCCAGGAACCCCCTGGCTTTAATCAGATCCAAAGTACTGGGAACTTTGTTCATTTGTGCTTGGCAGTTTCTTATAAACTTATTTTTTAAGTCAGCAGTTGTGCTTCTCTATAAAATGCAGAATTTGAGAATTTGAGACTTATCACCTGCAAGCTCAATAATAGCCTGCCCTTTGAAATATCACCTTGTTCTGGATACTAAAATTTAATACTTTACTTCAATCAGAAGGGACATTGGCCTATGATGTTGTCAAGACCCATGATATAACGGATGCAGAAAGGCTAACAACAGAACAGCATGTTGCTTGTAAAATCAAGCAAAGCACTTTTTCCTTTAAAAAGAACTAAGCAGAGGTTTTTTTTTCCTCTTCTCTTTTAACAGTTTACAAAGTATGCTCAAATATTGCTTGACTAATTACATAACTCTGTAAATACCTACATCTCTTTGCTGCCTAAGACTGGCTGAAGAAACACTTTCCATGTCATTATTCCTAAAAATATCTTCATTGTAAGTATCTCATTTTTCAGAGTATCCGACTAGTCAACACTGATCCATCATGTAGCTAAGTAAAATCATTTTAACAAATCATTATTTGAAGCAATTGTCCGGTGTGATGCTCTTTCCACGATTTCCTTTTCTCTAGTGACTGACTTGGTTATCCAAGGTTGAACACATTTCTGCATTATTTTTATGAGCACTGTTCTTAATCCATTCAGTTAGCAATGTTCCACTCCAGTGCTGGTGACAATACAGTTGCTTTAGCAAACGATGAGGTCACAGACATTTGATACTGACCTCAGCAAACTAATCAGTTAATCAATTGAAAGGAGAAAAAACAGTTCTATACTCATCACCATAGCATTTAACTGTCATATATAAAATGAGAATCACATCAATCAAGTTTGTCTAGTCTCTCTCTTCCCTCAGCCCAAAGACCAAATTTCCCTGGTCTCCTTGAAGCGTATTATCCCCATGGGTGAAATTCTTGGTCTTCAGTCTGAGGGAGTTTATCCCTTATCATCCCGTATACCAGGTGAAAAATGACGCCAACAGAGGAGCTGTGTACTAAAAAGAAAGATGTAATTTTGTTTACCAAATAATAGAAGTATCCAAGCTTAATCCCACAACTAATGCATAATTTCGAGTCCTTTACCACATACCCACAGGGAAGTGACACCAGGCCTTTGGCCAAGCTGGGAGCTGCACAGGGAAAGCAAGAAGATCTCATTTTAGTGTCATCCTAAGTTTCTAAGTAGGATCCCCTCTGCAGCTCCAAATCTGCAGCTTATGGCTGTGTACTGCAATTATTAATGAAAAAAGCAGCTAAAAAAAAAAAAAAAAAAAAAAAAAGATAAGGGAACAGGGGTGGGGGCATTAAAGCCTGCCTAGCTTGGGTCCTTTTCCAGTAAATGCTTTCCTGACCCTGGCAAAGCAGTTGATCAGCTAACCTGTAGACTAGCCAAGTGCTCCTGCTCAGCACACACACAGCTTCTAGCTTTCAGCAAGCTCCCATTTATACTGGATTATACAGCCAGATAAGAAGAGTAAAAAGCAGGTCAAGCAACTTGCCTGCGGTCACACAGCAAGTGAGTGGCTTAGCTTCTATCTGATGTCGATTAAACAGCCATTAAAAATACAGGAAATTCAGAGGGCTTAAAAATAACATAAATGCTTGAAAGTACAAAAACAGACTGCTAAGAAACCCAAATAATCTTTGCTTTGTCCCTGCAGCAATAACCATTTCCAGTTTCAGTTCTTTGTTTTTTCATACCTAAGTTTCAGGTGGTATTATTTTTGGATCAAAGTCTTTTTCTTAGGTCTTTCAGAAGTCTTCAGTGTCTGGCTGTTTAAACTTGAAATCTGAAGGAACCAGTATAGTTCTACAAACTGCAGGTGGAGTACTGAAAAAGTGCCCGGGATATTGGATTTTTGATTGCTTTAAGACCTACTGTCTTTGTTACTATATATGATGCTTCATCAACATGCTCACCTTTGCTGTTTTCTTGTAAGTACTATAATTTAATGATCTGGTTTTAGGGGTTAGGAAGTTTGTGTACATAAGTACACTAACTCTGTGTTTAATGACACTTGTATAAATGGTAGCACCTGGAGTCTTCGGCTCAGTTTCAGCAAGGTACTTAAGCACATGCCTAGCTTAAAGCAAGTGAGCAGTCCCATTGAAATTAATTAGACTTCCCTTGTACTTAAAGTTAGGCATGTGCTTAAGTACTTTGCTGCATTAAGACCTTAATGAAGACTGGGGTATAACTGCCTTTGTTGCAGTGCGTGTAATGTGAGTCATTTAGTGTATTCAGTGTGGAGCTGGAAATACTGTAAAGAAAAGCAGAGTGAGTGCAAGTACAGTAAGGTTAGGATATAGCTTTATATATGCTGTGGTCACTGCTCACACTCAGCTGCTTATTTTAGATAATAGTGCCTCCCAGGGGCTTGTTGTCAATTTTTTTTTGTCTTCTTTTTTTCCTGCAACCAGCAAGACTCACAAGTAAAGTGTCTTTACTGTGTTTTAGGGGTTTTAGGTACCAATATTGATAGAAAGATATTGATTCAAGAAGTTCTCTCCTGGCTGGTTTAAGGATGCACACGTGAGTGTTAACATCTTTTCCCTGGGGAACTGGATCTGAGGCCTTCTGAAGTCAATGGGAAGGCTCTCACCAGCTTTAATGGGCTTTGGATCAGGTGCTTAAGAGGTGAGAGAGTTTCTTTGAGATCTGTGCTTTGTATCTCGGCTAGAAGCCGGCAGCACACTGCCCCTCAGCACTAGGGAGGGGAGCTAGACGGGGAAGGGAGTGGGGAGGAGGGTGAAGGCATACCTCAGACTGAGCCACTGTTTGAATTGCTGCTACTCATTTCTGTAGCACCTACCCATTGGTTGGTCCTTGGAGATTTCTCATGGAAGAGCTGACCCAGTCCCAAACTAACTTGTGAAGTCTGTGTGGATCACAGGGTAAGGTGATATGGCTGGAGGCCATTTGAACATGGAAACTCTCTGTTCTTTGTCCTCTGCTGTAAACACAGAAGACATACTCACTCCTGCTTTTTGTTACAAAGGAAAAAGGGACAAGGAATTTTACAGGATACAGTGGTAGAAAAAGTGAAGGTACATGGAGTAGCAGGTAGTTTTTTTTTTCTGATTCACATTCCTATTACTGCAAAGAGAATACCATTAACAGTAATTTCCAATAGCTTTATAAATAAGAATCCTTGTGCTAATCCTGCTATGAATACTGGTTAGAGACATGAATCCTGTGCTTTCTATACTCATACTCTTATCTACTGCATGTTGTCAGATGTGTAAAGTAGAAGAGTTTCCTTTAAAATGAACATAGCAAACATACCCTGACATCAGTATAAAAATAAGCTGTAAGAAAATTGTTCAACACCCACACAGCCAGTTCTTACTGGATGCATATGAGTGTAGCTTTCAGACATATTACTTAAAGACTAAGTTATAACAGCCTGGAAACAAAGCAACACTAATATTTGCTTGAATTTGTTTGAAATTCTGTTGATTTGGGGAAGTATGAGGCTTAAGAATGGCAGGAGAGAATAATACGTACAGGTCATAAATGCTGTGATTTGAACAAAGGAAGAGGGGTAGTTTGTAAGCATTAAAGCATATATAGAGCAGCATACATTAGACCCCATCAGACAGAACCTTTAAGATCCTGAATTTATCAAATGACAACATTCATTTTGTACTATGTAGAAGACAACAAGAAAGTCAGCAACTTCATGTGCTGACATTGCAGTAAAACATGATTTTAATTAGCTCACACAGAGGACACACTGAGGAAAAAGTGACATTTCATTGAGGAATATACTATTAAATACAACCCTCCTTGACCTGCCATTTATCAGGGTACAACCCAAAAGTCACATGACTGATTTGTCTTTCTCATTGTCCTTTGAACCCTGGAAATATCTGGTTCATTTGCAGAGAGACACAGGACCCTCATGGTTTCTTGATGTACAGTTGCATCTGCTGCTTTTCTGTACAGTGGCGATGCATCTCTGATGGAGAGCAGGAGAGACAAATCTTTACAGCAGGGGCCGATTTCAACACTGAGATAGCTGCATGACAGACAGTTTAATTATTGAAGTTACTAACTGAGAGGACTTGGGGAAAAGATGGGATGAAAACAGGATCTTATTTCAGAAGAGCACCAGATTGTCCTCAAATTGAAAAAATGAACCACACACAGAAGTGAAAAATAAAAATAAACATAGAGCAACTAATTTAGGATTAGTGTCATGCCAAAAACATGTTAGACTTTGACGATATACAAGTCTGAAATATCTCAGCTGGTTTTATTAAATACATTAAATGAGAAAGGTACACCATATTAATATCCCTGTTCAGACCTCAGAGATAAAACAGAATATGAATATATACTTTTACCTCCTTTTGGGGTATGCATTTGGCATATATTAGACCCAGCATTGTAGAAAAAACAGGTGTTAGATATATCTAGATTGCCCTGTTCCCTGTATTTCGTCAGTCTCATTAATGTCCCTGGAAGGATATCTCCGAGGTTAAAGCTCTGGACTGGATAATGTCCCTGGAAGGATATCTCCGAGGTTAAAGCTCTGGACTGGAACTCAGGGGCTTGTTGTCCTGTCCCTGATTCTGCCAAATTCTCCCTCTGAATCTGAGCAAGCTGGTGAGCCTTAGCCCTCTATCTATAAAATAGGGATAATAACACTTTCTACCTCAAAGAGGGGTTGTGAGGGTAAGTCTGTTAATACCTCTAAGATGCTTAGATATGAGGTTGACGAGTGCCATAGAAAATCCTATAAATAAATAAAATAAACTGTGAGAGCCTGAGGCGCAGGAAGCTGCTGCCAAGGCTGTGCATTTCCACACTCCCCTTACTGCGGGAGATGTGGCTCAAAGCCAATATGCAGTCTGAGAGCAGCTCCTGCATTACTGGAGTGTGTGTGTTGTTTGTTTATTTGGTTTTTACAAAGGGTACCACCACCTAACTGAAGTAACCACAGTCTGCTTAAAATGGCCCTGTGCTGGAGCATTATTCCAAGGGGGGAAAGGGGATATGGGGAATCTGCTATGCTTTGTTTTGATTTCTGTTGCCTTTATTTTTGAGGGGTGGCAAATATACTTCATAAAGCTCTTCAGTACTCTTTCATTGCAGTGGGTTGGTTCATTTGCTTTCCTTTTGTTGGGGGGTTTGGTTTGTTTGTTTGCTTATGGGACTTCTCCTCAGTTGTCCTCACAACCCGCACATCCGAGAGGTTAGCCACGCCACTTCGCCGCACAGTCTCAGCTTGTCTGCTGCACGAGGGCAGCCTAGTTCAGTGGTCAGGATTGTTTTGCCCGCTGCTTTGGCAGAGCTTGGAAGGAGAGCCCTGGCGCTGATGTGACAGCAGAGACATGGAGAAGGGAGTTCCTACAAAAGAGATGGCATTTGTGGTAACGTTTAGTAAGTGAGCCACCTAATGCTTGGCAGCTTTACCCTCCTGAATGGGCCTTACTAATTGCTGAATGGGCATCACACTGTTCAAAATCTAAGCAGCCAAGAGACTATGTGTACGCATGGTGTCTGATTTTATTGGTGGCAGGATTCCCAACTCGCAATATCCAAGTGACTGTGCTGAGCTGACACCCTACAGTAATGGGAAAGTTGCATTGCTAATACAGTTCCAGAGAGGATTAATTTTTCAGGACTAGTTAAAGCAGTTCCTGGCACCAGCTGGCAAGTCAAAGCCCTGGTGAGAAGGGAGAGAGGGGAGGAGCGGTGCCGCCAGGGCATTCACATGGAGTCCCTGTGGAGAGAGTGGAGGAAGGGATGTAAGATCAGATCCCATATGCTAGCTAAGGAAAGGCTGGCGATTTGGAGGCAAGTGCATGCCCAGACAAACACGTGCATGTGCGTGTGTTTGCAGCATCTGTGAGTTTCAGTATAAACTACTGCGTGACCAATATCAATTATGAAGCAGAAAAAGAAGAAACAAATCTGCTAAGATAGGGCCCTGCTGTATGCTAAATAGCAGGGCCCATGGCTTGTCCCAGGGGAAGAGAGCATTGTAGGATCCATGCAATGATTCACTCTAGATTAAGCCTAGATGAAGAAAAATTGATAAACAGGGGAGGAGAAGAAAAATATCTAGAAGAGAAAAAGGCTTCCCCAACAAATGTCCTAAAAAGCAGATGATGTTCCCTTGCAGCACTCCTGAGAGGTAGAAGAGTGAAGCCAATCACCCCTAGGCTTGGGGTAGCAAGGGAGATGGAACTCCCAGGTGGAGTGAAAATAAGCATGGGCTGGGTGCTACAGTGAATAAATCATCCATGGTTAAGCTGCCACCCCCATGCAGGGGCACAGGGAGCCCGGCAGCAGCAGCAGCAGCTGGAGTGCAATGGGCATCTCTCCCCTTCCAGCTTCCCTCAGCAGCAGCTCCCACTGCCTCACTGGTGCTTCCCCTCGCTGCCTCCCAGGACAAGAGCCAGGAAGAACCTGCAGGTCTGACCCCTCTCCTTCAGTCTCTGAAATCCCAGAAGAGGAACAATTGCTTGTTACAGCATCCAGATCCAGGCTCTTCCTTCCTCTTGAAAAACAGAAGGGAGAAAGACAGGAGACTGTTAAAGGGAAAGGAGACAGAAAGGAGCTGAGAGAGAAGGGAAAGAGATAGATTATGATGAAAGAGAGACAGAAAGGCAAGAAGACTGTGTGGTGCAAATGAATGTACAGAGAAGAAAAGCAAGAAAGCAGGATAGAACGATGTAATATATCATGGAAAAGGGAGGAAAAAAGAAAAAAAGGAGCTGTACAAAAAAAGGAATGAGAAAATGAAATATGCAGTGGAGTATTTGAGTATGAAAGAAGAGAAATAGGACACTGGTGCAGAGACTGTATTCTATGTAAATGGTAAACAAGTAAAGCTGAAAGGAGTTAAAGTCATCTTGCAGACCATTCCCTTCCTTAAGCCAAGATCAGCTATCCATTTGTTAAACTCCCTAAAGATTAAATGAAGAAAGATCTATTCCACCACACTGTCTCCTCACACCCCAAGCCAAGCTGCTGTATGGCTGCACTATTCTTGCCTATAAAAAGTTTCTTCTGATGTTTAAGCAGAATCTTTCTTACTGCAGTTTGAGTCCATAACTTCTTGTTAGATTGATCAGAAATATGAGGAACATCTTATTCTCTTCTTCTCTACAAATTGTACCATGCTTTACTTTTTATCTTCTCTGGATGAACTAAGTGCAGTCAGTCTTTTTTTGAAGGTCTTCCAAAGCCTTTTGATCATTCCTGTTTTAAAAATGGTCCATGTCACTTCCAAAGTGGTGACATGGTGGTGACATGTGACATGTGGTACTCAGAGTTATATTCTCCCATTAAGGACTCCACACTGTTGAGTAAATCAAAAGGATTGCTTTGTTTTAAATACTGTGTATATTGTCTCTTGTGTATCTACCCCAGAATTAATTTTGCCTTTTCTTAAAAAACTTGATGTTCCTCACTCATGCCCAGCCTACAGAAAGAGTGAGCCACCATAGCTACCAATTTCTTCTCAGAAAAAATTCTGCCTGTCCAGTTGCTTTCCCATCCTGTATTTATTGATCATTTCTCTTTAGGTAGTGCCTTGCACTTGTCCTTCTTGAATTTCATCCTCCCTCCCCCTTTTCTTTTCCAGACCGTTTTGCAAGTCTGTCAAGGTCATTTTGAATTCTAAGCCTTTCTTCCAATGTGCTTGTAGTTCCTCCTAGCTTCGTGTCATTTGCAAGGTCGGTAAAAATACCTCTCTATTCCATCAATGTTTGTGTGTGTGAGTGTGTGTGTGTGCATGTACCTGCATGAGAGGAGAAAATGAGAAGAGTGTATCCTTTGTGCATCTGATGTTTATTTATGTGGTAGAGATAGGATGCGATGACAGATGTCATCTAAGAGAGAATGGTACTTTGCACCATTTCCTTCACTCACTAAAATAGATCATATTTTAGGAAACCAGCGTAGATGTTATTGGTTAATACTGTTAATCTTAAAAGCTGTCACCCTACTTTAGGTTTCCTGAGTAAGATGAAATTAGGGTTAATTAGGGTGATGTGTGTGTGTGTGTGTGTGTGTGTGTGTGTGTGTGTGTGTGTGTGTGTGTACACGTATACATATGTGTGCCTGGGTCTGTGCATATACATATATATTTGTTACTGAACCTATTCATAATGGAAATAATTAAAAAGTAAGACAGTTAAAAACACTAATAAAATAAAATGAATTGTTTGGAGGGACTCCCAGCTTTCAGTGGAAAATTCCCATAATTTCTGACACATCAATAGGGCACCATCTTTGAAAATTACACTGTGTCTTTTTATTCTGCGCAGAGCTGAGACCTGAAAATGAATGTACTGAGGCCTATTTCCGTTGCTTTTGAGCACAGGCTTTTTCATTTACTTCTCAGCATAACAGTTGGACTGCACAGAAGCACTGGAGCTTAACAAAAAAGATTCTTATTTCAGACAAAAACTGTAATTATCACAGGGGAACAAATTAAACAGAAAACCCCGCTGGAATGAGATTTCCACATATTTAGAGTGTGTTAATACCAATAATGTGGCACATACTAACAATAGAATCTTTTTGTAGCTTTTGTAGTATCAGATATGAATGAAAATATGTATGATTACACTGCTTCAAAAGAAACAAGATGCTCAAACTCTTTTGCGGATTATTTTTTAAATGTTTAGAAGGTGGGGAAATTAATTTGAGAAACTTTAGTGTATTTTGTTGATAAGTTCTTCCATTTCTATCAGCGCTCTTTCAAATCATAATGGTAT
Organism: Dromaius novaehollandiae; assembly: GCF_036370855.1. Taxonomy (NCBI): domain Eukaryota; kingdom Metazoa; phylum Chordata; class Aves; order Casuariiformes; family Dromaiidae; genus Dromaius; species Dromaius novaehollandiae. The sequence continues at coordinate 150,463,915 of NC_088098.1, read as the reverse complement.
TGATTTAGGTCACTACAAGAAATTATTTCAAATATTTTATAAATTTTCTATGGTATAATATGCTTGTTCAAATGTACACTCTTTTATATTTACTTTTTTCACCGATTGTGTCATCTGCCAATCACATATCTCAAATTAGCTGTCCATTATACCCTAAAAATGCATTCCACTGTGTGTCCATTATGTCTTCTGGACTACATTGGGCACCTATAAAGGCACCTAAAGATAAATAAGTGAATAAACAGAAATATATAACCACCAGGTGTTAATAAAGAAAACTACAATAGGAAGAGTTTCAGTAGATTTATTCAGATCTTAAATACAATAATTACTGTCTAGTTTCATAGTATTATCTCAGTTTCATGCAGCATATCTATGTATAAACTGTGATAAAATTTAGCTTTACTTCGAAGTTCAGTGACCCTTCTCTGAATGATGTGTGCCATATATGTCTCCTTCACTATGAAATTGAAGCTATGGCATGTATCAAGCCTGCCTGTGTGTGTGCACCTATGTTTGTGTATATCTCTTTTGTGTGCACATAGATGAATGGATCAGTGTCTTCATCTTTTTTTGGATGTGCTCAGCCTCTGAAACACTAACTTTTATTCATAATGTTAACCAATACCACTCATTTAAAAAATAATAAATTGTTGATAAATTCAACATTTTCCTTCTTTTCCTTCCTTTTAAAAGGGTCTTCCTGGAACTGTATTTAATTTTATGTTTTCATTGAAAGAAATAAATTGTAAAGCTCTGTACACAGCTACCATTTTTATGATGAAAGAATCCAGTTTGAATCTGCACTATTTTCTTTCTCAAGGACTTATCTCTGTAACATTATTGACACATTCAAATCAATACATTTAAAGGTTTCTCTTTTTTTAATATCAAATGCAGGAGTGATTTGTATGTTTACCTTGATAATATACACTTGTCTCTTTAAGGTGACAGCAGATGGTCCAATAAGAAGTGGCAGAACTAAGTGCTGAAAATATAGTAGCCCATCTCAAGCTCCCTTAACCGTAAAATCTATAAATTTATGCTCAACTGAGCGAGAAGAAATAGTCAAGAAATGTCCAAGGGTGAATCAGGGTGGTTGGAAGTGTACCTGTTTCCTCTGCACAATGAGAAACCCTTCAATGCACTGTCTAAATGCACAGACAAATTTAGTAGCTTTATTTATCAATTAACCATTTCCATCACATTCAGACTGCATATATCATGGTGTGCTGCTGAGAATTGCCTTACTACTTTGCTTTAGCATGCTTCTGTGGACTGTTTGTTGATGCACATTTTGTAGCTCTCCAAGGTTAGTTTAATACTGCTATTCCAGCATGAATAGTTTGGGAATAAATCCTTAGAGAATGTAAATCAGTGCAACTCCACTAAAATCCACGTGGCATCATGCATTACATCATAGCACCATCAGGTCCATTACTTATAAATAATTTCAGGTCATGGGTGATTCCTTGTACAAGATTTTCTTCTTTTTTGCATCTGTATCTATCTCTCCCTCACACTCCATACCTCCCATTGTAGTTTATACTTTCTGTTCCATCTGCGCTACAGCATAGACCCAAACAGCACTAGCGGTCTGCTATTTTAATCCAGTGCAGGAGCCATAAGGGAAAAAAATATCCTAAATTTCAGATCTTCTTCTGAACTCTTCTATGACAGCTTGGCTATGATTGTTTCTCTATGTCGTTGATGGCCTCATCCTCAAATGACTTCTAGTGTTGGGACCATGCTAGTCGAAGTTCTGTTGTTCCTCAGCTGGAGAGCAGAAGTCCATTGCCTGAGGTCCGACCTCTAACAGATCAGTTTACACCACCCTTATGGTTGCTGGAGGGTGGACAAATTGCCATAACTGGGTGTTGTATCCTGGATGCTCACACCAATGAATTGTGTATTTTGTAGAGAATAGGTCAGCCAAAGGTATAATTTCTGAGGATGCTCTGTGCAAGCGCGCATGGCATTTAATGTAAGTAAAGCAGACAGTGGATCAGCATCCAGAGAAAGAGAAAGATGCCATCAGAGTATAGGGAATACTTCATCATCCTTTTCTGTCAAGTCATTATGGGTCTGGCTATGATGTAGCATGGACATTTTCTGCATAAAGTTAATTTAAACAGCCCAGGAAGCATTACTCCCCTGCAAGAAATAATTTCTGCTCATCCTCCAAGCTGCCAGTGTAAGAGGGGAAAAGAGCAGACACAAAGGAAGGAATCTGGGACTGATATACCTATGCGCTGTGCCAGCCTTTAATCTGGGAATCTCAACCAGCTGCATGGCAAAGATCATTACAGTTATTTTACAGGTAGATAGTCTGAGAAACAAAAAAGTTTTGAGCCTTGAACAAGCTAACAAAATTTACAGATGCAAGGGAACTCTGGGCCTCCACTCTCTGCTTTCTGGAAGTAGGAGATGGAAATATATAGAGAAAATATGCATAATGTATTTTATATGCAAAACTTAGTACAATACAAAAACAAAAATCACTCACAGTTTTGCAATGTATGTATATAGCATAACATTAAAGAAATTACCAATCACAAAAGCGCAGTGATTACACAATAAAACATTTTGAGCAACAGAGATACAGCCTGGGCCATTCTCCAATGAAGAATTTTAAATTAAATAATGCAATTATTTTGACAACTGTAATTCCAGTAAAATTAAGATTCTTGATGTTGCACTTCATCATTAACTCATGTTCACAAGACCCATATATGCTTCCCTTTAAATTTGTCAATGAAATGTTCCAGAATGATTCAGAAATATCCTTACTTCATGTAGTTACAATTTATACTATACTTTGCTTATTTGCCAGCATATGACAGAACCGCTTTTGAGTCTGCCTTTGTCATTTAGACTTACATTTAGTGTTGTGCTGGGCAGGAGAATTATCAGTTCTGTTCTTTGGATGCTGGGCTAGGAAAAAGACCCTGCCAGAAAAACTTACGGATCTGGCTGAGCTCTTCAAAAGCAGTGTTGGATATTATCCTATCTTTCCCATCATATTATCTCTGTGTAAATGTCAGGCTTTAAGCGTGTGTGGCATTGCTGAGCGTGGAAGGGCTGCCATGCTGATGGTGTGCAGTCACTGCATACTCCAGAGCTAACCAAGAGCAGCATTACTAGGGCTGGGAAAGTGGCTGAGGTGGCTGCAGCCCTCCAGCTGTCCCTTTGTCTCGTGGAGCAAGTCCAACAAATCGCGTGCTGCAGAAGCAGTTCACGGGGCTGCTCTGTCTCTCTTCTCCGAATTGCCTTTCCTCTCTTCCTTTCCCGGATTGTGGCTGCTTCCAGGGTTTGTCATTAATGAAGCTTTTAAAACACCCAAAGAGCTGTGCAAAGCTGTATTCTATCCAGTTGGATAAGGAGGAAAGGAAGTTTGCTCATCTTTCATTCTCAATGAATTTTAAATGAGCGAAAATACTTCAGCTAGGTGATGTGCTGGCTGTGGAGAGTGCAGAAGGGAGGAAAGGTCAATGTTGCTCCTCTGCAAGGTCCTCTTTACAACTTCTTGAATTGCAGTTCCCAGTTTCAAAGAAGGTGGTATTCAAGACATCAGTTTTGGGGAAAAAATGGTCAGAGAATAGATGAACATTCTGTGTGTAAATGAGGGGGAAGAAAAACCACCCCATACATGGGCACGGCAGTATAGTCCCCTTTCAAAATACCTGTATTACCACGTAATACATCCTGGACCTCTTCTTTTGAGAGCTAGGACAGAGGCTGGCAATGTCTATCAGATGCCTCTTACATGGGCAACATTTTAAAAACGCTATTCCAGCAAAAAGAGCTGTGATCCCAGCAGAAACAATCTTCCTGCATGAGTGTCCTGATGACTTTACAGTACATATATTTAAATCACTGGAGGTGTGATTCTATCCTCCCAGCAGAGGTGAATATCTATTCTCCTGGAGTCAGCCTCATTATTAATTGCATCTTCATTCTATGCAACAACAGACAGCAGAGACTGCTAGAACAGTTAACTGCTGCTGCCTGGTTTATTACAATGCTGCTGTTTTCAGATCTGATTAGCAAAGGAGTAACTGAAAACTGACTGATTAATTTAACTTCAGTATCTTCACAGCATCTCTGAAAATAATTTTGAAACTTGCAAACAGGTATTTTTAAAAACTGTCTCTCTGTACCAGGAAGTCACGTAACTATTCCAGACCAAAAGCCTCCTGTGCTAACAACCTGGAAGGCAATCTGTTTGATGGGGTTTTTTTTCCTGAAATAAGGTAATTGGGCATGGGAGGAAGGAGAAAGGGATGCAAACTCTCTTTCCACTTTGTCATATAATCTGAAGAGCAGAAACTTGTAGAACTGCCTGGCTTTTATGGTCAAATGGTGGATACGAAGAACTAATAACATGCTTCTTTTTGTCTTCTTTCATCAGTTTTAGAGGCATTTTAGGCACGTAAGAGTTAGTACACCTGTATAAGCATTTGAAGAGCTTTAGATTCCTAACCAATACACATCTTTAGCTATTTAGGAGATCCAGAGGAAAATTTCTTGTGACGAGCTGAACTCTGATGCTCTTTCCAGTTTCCATCCACCAACAAATTGACTGTTATAAATTATACATTTGGACTTTTACTTAACCATGTATTCATTATTTTTTTGATGTTTCAGATTTTTGGCATCCATCCTTGGGCCCTGTTTTCACGTACAGTTCATATTGTTTTCCCTGAGCATTTTAACTACTCCCAGGGGTAAGACCTCTGTGCCGCTCAGTGATTGCCATAGAATGAAATACTCTATTGCTGCTTCAAATTTCTCTCAAGTGCCCACTTTGCATGAGAGCACTGACTTCCTTCTCCTCAGCATCTGTAGAATTGGCTAGTCCTAAACTGGACCACTGGGAAGCAGTTCTCTGACTCCCAACTGTGCCAGTACCAGTTGTGTTTCCACATGGAATTTCACTTCAGGAGCATGCAGCCACCTAAATTTGCAGTTACACACCCACAGCATCTTCAGAGCAAACTGTTATTTTTTCGTTCCTCAAAATTTATCAACAAGAGTAAAACCTAACTGGCCACACACCAGGGGATTTCCTAAGCATTATCTTTCTTCACCATCCCTTCCTTCCTGCCTAATTCCCTTCCATCTCTGGCAGGCTGAAGCAGCCTTCACTTCTCCAACAGCATTGCTGTCTGCAGGTTGGCTCCTTTGACCAAATGTAACCTGATGCAATAGAGACAGCAGGGAGCCTCTGGGCACTCCATCACCCCTTTCTTGGCTGCTAGCATCTATTCAAGTTTGGAGATCCAAGCTCTTGTTGCAAGCCTAGCCTTGTAAACAATGGACCTCATAAGCTTGCAGAAGAGATTTTTCTAATTGCTGGGCTCTCCTCCTCCCTAAATCCAACCCATTCACACTGAACACTCCCATCCTGTCTGCCTCTGATTTCTTTTCGGAGCTTTACCTTTGCCTTTCTTTCATTCGCCACCTCAGCTGTATATTCTGCAGTTTGTTTTACTACTTACATGTCAGACAAACTTAGCCACACTGGCTGAACCTTGTCTTTCTTAGGACAGGCATGTCATTTGATTAAGTTTCTCTTCTAAATAGTGTCTAATTTTCAAAATGACAGCCTTAGCATTTTGCAGTCCTGTATTGTTCTATAAAAGCACATACCATAACCACTCTTGCAATAAGCAGACTTCAAGTTCCTTATGCAAAGATATTCTTTCTCTCTGGTTTCATGTAACCTTCAGTAATATGGAGTTATTAGCCTTCACTTCATCATCAGAGTTCTCTTGACTTCAGGATCGATACATGCCACAGTCTTGCTGCTCGTTCCAGTGAGACACAGGGATTGCTGTGGGTGGCAAAACTTTGTTCTACTGATAGAGTTCATCCCAGAATGAATTTGGCCCGTGGAGCTAATTACCTTTTTCCAGGAAAAGACTGTGTGAACAGGACAAGATGGGTGTGTTTTACAGAGATTGCTTGCAACCTAAGGCCTCTATGCAGGATGGTCCTGAAGTGAAACCCGAGCCTAGGCCTCACTGAAGTCAAGAGCTCCAGTGCTCTCCTTAACGTGGGTGAACATATGCATATGTTTAAATGTTTCCCTCAGCTGGACATAAGAGCCATTGCTTTCCCCAGTAAATAAGGTTATTGTCTCCTGTCCATCTGTGTGCCTTTCCATTTAATCTGCTTTATTGTTTGCTTCCATCTCAGGTATTGTTCATACAGTCTTTTATTATTATTATTTCCTATCACTTTATTGCATAATTTTTAGAAGTGAATATAAGAGGATACTGAACTCACCTGGTATTTGCTTTCAGAATAGGTTATGAGATAATGTAATGCTATGTAGAGATTCAGGGCATGCCTTCAGTACAAGATAAAGATTTTTTACATCTATCAGTCCAAGAAAATTAATGTAGCCTCTACTTGCCTCTCTCCACCTTGATATCCCTTATTAAACTTAGGGCAATTACGATCTGAACATTTTTAGTATGACAAACATCAGGGAGCATCTGAGGTTAATGTCAATTAATAGGTTGTGGCAGTCATGGAGTAACTGGCAATTTGGCTGAGAAAATGAAAGAAACTAGGAAGCAGAAAAAAGGTAGAAGGGGATAATGTTATACCATTGAGATATCAAAGATAAAAGTGCAATAAATACTAATACAGAGAGAAATCATTGCAAGTTAAATTCCATACCATCTATCAGCCTGTATCACTATACCATACTGATCACTGTAGTATATAAACTGCAATACATCTGTACCCTGTATTATGTCAAGGAGTTCCACTGAGCACGTGGGGGCTGTCACAGCCTGGAAAGGTGATTAGTCAGAAAATTTTCTATAACATTTATGCATTTAATATTGTTTTAATGAGACCTGGAGTAATTATTTTGCAATTCCCGTACATATCTGCACATGGTTGTATAATATTTTAGAAGAGCTCTTGCTTTTAATCTTAAATACAGCTGAGCCAGATCCTTTACATACATAATTTGCTATAGTTCTTTTGACTCAACAGGGACTGCGCCAGTTTACACAAGCTTAAGCTGAGACCCAAGAGATTTTATATCCTTTGAGTACCATATATCTTGGAAAAAAAAGATTTATATAGAAGATGGTTTTCACCTGATATAGCATATTGTAAAGGAGAAAGGAGAGACAGGAAAACAGGCTTTCAGTTTTCCTGTTAGACCTTTTTACATTTCAGTCAGGGATGTAAGTCATAAAACATTATTTAGAGCATTTCTGCCAAATATTGAAATATTTTTAAATAAAAATATTAATAAATATGCATGGATGTGTTGCATTCATTTTTATATGTGGTATATACAAAGAAGATGCACGTTGGATCTGATTTTTCAATTAGGCATGCATATAAGTTCAACAAAAATGAGTGAGACAATATATCAAATTTATGTACATTCCCCATTATTTCATATATAATGTGGGATCATGAGCTGTGTGCAAAAGCTTAATAAGTTATAGAAAAAAAAAAGATTTTATGAAAAACAATGTTATTACTTGTGTCATGGTAACTGTATCCATAAATCAGGCATGTAACTGAGCATACCATATATGATAGTCATAAACTTCATTTTAAACAATTAATTCCTGCACTTAACTATTTGATCATTTACATATGATTCTTATCTGGTGTTGAAGGCCATAGCTCTCTCATGATATGTTGAAGCTGTCAAAAGTCATTTCTAGCTTCCTGACACACCCACATTTGGGTACATGAAATACAAGGTTGTGAAAAAGAGATAAAAAACAAATCCTCCAATATATCTAATTATGTGCATAAAATAAATGTCAACCAACTCCCTTTGAATTTTACCACTTGTGTTTCCCTGGCTTTTTCTTTCTTTTCTGAAATTCTTCCTTTTCTTTCAGATATTGTTCAGGCACTGCACTGCCTAACATCCTTTTTTTCAGTGTCACCCCAGCATTCTCCTATGTGCTCGGTGGGTTTTTTTTTTACCATTATTATCCTGTGTATTGAACTTTAAGAGTTTAAGGCTTACAGCTTATTTTAACAGGCATATAAGAAGAATGTACATGTTTGTCTTTTTTTATCAGTGACTAAGAATGAGCTTGCAGGCAGCATTTTCCATGTATTTTCCATGTGTAGATGTCAAGGCAAAATTAACTAATTTGGTATCTAGAGTCCATGGCATTTAAGAAAGATCTGGATCCTCTATCTATGATCAACTGGAATGTTGGTGAGCTTCAAGCCAGTCTAAGAGTATATTTAAACAGATCCTGGGCATCACATTGTACTTAAATGGCTGTTTAATAAAATAGTCTGCAGTTATCCATGTTTTGAGACACGTTTTAACTATAAGGTTATGATTACACTATGGAGTGTAGTGAATGCCATAAAAACACCCTGAACACAGTTTCTATGTGTTCACAAGTGTTTCTAGTGTTTGAATATTAATGGAATATGTCCATTCTTTTTGTCTGAAAGTGTTATTCTAAAAGAGCAAAATAAAATAAAAGTGAATGCATAAATTGTGAGGGAATAATGAAACTTCATCTTACCCAAGAGGTAACATTTATTAATGGCCACTTGGCAGTGGAAAGCAGGGACATGGTATGTGGAGTATTTTAAATTATTACATATCTTCTTACTTAGAATATAAGTAATTACATTGGTGCAGTTGACTACAAAAACAAGCAATAAATCCACATTAGTTTGTTGAATCTGTGTTAGCAGACATCCTTGGTATGTAATTCAGATTAATATTTATAGCTCTGCATGAATTTCTTGTACTTGGCTCTGTAAATTTAGCTTGGAGGACACCAACAACTGTGCTCAGTTTTGTGAGCCGTGAAAAAAGTCCATGCTGATTGAAGTCCAAAATTATTTTCAAATATAAATGTATATTTGTGTCTCTGTCTTTCCAAAGTGGCTGAGCTAAAAAAAGCTTTGCAAGTTTTTTAAAAGCCTCTCAGCTTCAAGACATAGTGTTCCTATATATGAATGTGAAAGATGAAATTCTGCAAATGTGTACATCATTTTTTTCAAAGCAAAAAACTTTACAAACTTCCATCTCAAAACCTACGGTGTGGGATAATCTCTTAGAATAACTCCTAATCTTTTCATTACTATTCTCTTTGCATTATTAGTTTTCCCTCATTATTTTTAAATGCTATTATAAATATCCTGCTTTCTCCCAAGATTAGAGTTTTGATTTAGCAAGAGAAGTCTACTTTTTTCACATTTTGTATTCAGGAGTTATAAATCCTTTCTAAATGAATCCAGTTGATAGTATTTTATCTTATCCTGGGAGGTGCGCTGGCTTGTTTTCAGAAGCCAAAGGCACCAGTAGTGAGCACACAAAACAATAGCTGTACTACCAGCAACACTCATAGAAAAGCTGTATTAAAAAGAAATCTCATATCAAGGAAGATGGACACTTGAAGCCACTAGTGAATTATCCTCCACACTTGTAGAATATTTGTGTTATAATTGTTATTGTGGATAGCTAAAGCTCAAGAAGGAAAGCATATTTTTAGAAATAAAAAATAGTTATGAGTCTAAGAATATGTTTACACTAATAAATGTTCAGAATAATACACAAAATGGCATGTTAGTGAATTACCAGCCATTAACATAAAGAGTGTGGCCTAAACTGAGTGTAGTCAGTGCAGGCACCTAATTTAAGTACAGCTCCACAAACCTTTTCACACTGCCTTTCCCTCACAAAGGACAATACACTTTTAAAGTAACTGTCTAGATTCCCTATTAAATAAATTAAAAGCTGTAGATGTGTCTAAGCAACAATAGTGAAAAAGTCCTGATTTAGAAAACTATGTCTGCATTGACTGAAAGGGAATCAAATGCAGGTTGTATAGAGAATCTATTTGCAGAAGAGTAATCTAATATTGGGGAAATCATCTTAGAGAAACAGGTACAACAGTAAACTAGACAGAAAGTTAAATGGTGTTCTTTAGACCACACTGTAGTTTGTATTAAGAGCAACTTGGAACTACTGCTATTGAGTCTGGCCTTTGGAAGCAAAAGTTGGTAGAAATTTGAGTTTCCATAACATACAAAGATCATTTTATCCTTTAAAAAATAAGGAAAAAATAAAATACAGATAACTGAAAAGTGTTAAAGTAACACTCAGTTAATTAAGATTAATTGAGTGTTATTTTAATACTTTTCAATAGTCAGTACTCCTTAATATCTATCCTTCACTAATGTCCCTCTAACTCATGGTAAAAAGTTTTCCAGCTCACTGTTTCACCAATAGTGATTTTTCCTATCCCAATGAATATTACAAAAATCATAGAAAACTAAGAAATTAGCAGCAAATTCCAAAGGATGCTAGTAGTTGATTTCTCTGTCTTTGAAATAAATGAATGCTCCATTTTCAAGTTTTGAAGTTCAGAAAGAAAGACAAATAACCAGCTCCATCCCAAGCTTGTCTACATCATAAGCAACCCAGCAGATGCTGGTTTGTCATTGCACCACGCATTTTAAATCTATTACCTTAGTGCAAATAAAATACCACATATACAAAATAAAAAATAAAATACCATATATACCAATACAAAATATTGCCTTTGTCAGTTTATTTAATCATACCATCACATAATTTTATTGTTGCAAACCTGCATAATCCATAAAAAATGAAATAAACATAGTATGTTAGTATGGTAAAGTTTGTACTGAAATATGTCCGCACAGGATGCAACCTTTGTGAGCTGGAAAAAAAGGGATTAATGGGATTAATGTTATGGCATACCAAAATTTCATTTTTTTTTTTCTTTTTTGAATGACAATATCCAGGGTGCAGGAGGTAGCTCTGCTGAGGGTCACATTATGGTCAGCCTGGACTATGCACTGAAATGCTAACGTAAAGATTTTAAAAACGTCTTAATAGTGATATCTGGCTTTACATTTTTGAAGTGCACAGAGATGGTGCCTGGCTTTACTGCAGTTATCTTATGTGCTGGTTTTGTGTCATTAATCTGAGATGACCCAGATAAGAGAAACAGCTTCATTCATGAAATCATATGGTAAATTCTGCTTGTAAGTATGCCTTTTGAAAAAAAGAAAGATCTGTATTTCTCCTAAGTGTTTGCAGGTAGTGCATCTGTGTTAGCTCAAATAATGAAAGCCAGGATTGATGACAAGCTGATTCAGTATAGCTCTTGCCAACAATTTTCAGAGATTAGGAGGTTGTTGGAAAGATATCAGTGAAGGTTAAGGGATCACTGTCTGAAGTATTCTAAATTAACAGTTAATGGATGTTTTTAATAGCTCTTTTATAGATGAGTGCAGCTGAATGAAAACCAACAAGAAATCTCATCTTTGCTTAGTATGAGCTTTAACTTTGTTTCACAGCTGATGACCTGCTTCTGCACTAGCTTTCTCACTTTGTTTCTGCATAGGGTAAAAATACATTTGTTTTCCAGTTAATAAACATATTTGTACACACTTTAATCATTCTGAGATTTTTTCTAAAGTACCAGAGATTATTTTCTTCCTCAACTGTTGCATGTATGTGGTGCTGAACTATTCTTTTCCAAAGATTTGTGCATCCATCCTGCTGTTTCTGGCAAAGCTCAGTTCTTAGCAAAATGGTGAGCAGAGATGAGCAGGTCCTGAAAAAGTGAATACTCTTTGATTATAGCTGGTGTAATCAAGTTGTCCGACCTTCCTGGTGCACAGGGACCTGAGCTGTTCTTTCAATATTCAATTTCAGTGGTCCAAAGAGATGAATAAATAGAAGTGAGACAGAGTTCATATGAAAGTATACCAGTGGGACAGAAAATAAATGTCTTGAGGTTGTGTTTTGCAGTGGATCTCATAAACTTCCTATCCTCATTTCCACTGATGCTCATTGGCTGTTATATAATAGTTGTTTTGCCATAGAATCGACATAGGGAAGAATAGGCAGAGATGTGACATCATTGCTTCCATCTCGTTCACATATGTTTGAAATTATCTATCTGTTTTAACTGTCAAAATTTGACCAAGAGAGAATCATCCACTACCTCCTCCAAAGAAGAATTTCACTTACACTTTTACATGCAGCCTCTTTCCCTTCTGTGCTACAAACATATCAGAGGAAGAAAGAATATAAGTTTTAATTTTGAATTTCTCCTTATGTAGCTAAAATATTCAGTAATGAAATGTCCTTTCTTCATCCTGAAGCTTTTTTGTTAGAATATATCCATAACTAGACAAATATTCACATGATAAACATACACTCCCTTAAAATGGACTTGACTTCAAAGAGAAGCTAGTTTAATCCCATTTTAGAACTATTTGTCAGTTCAAAAAGTCGATTACCACCAATACACAAACTGTGCAGGGGTAAAAAAAATGGTCCTAGATGCCTAATTGTAGACAACTAAATCAAACTCCGTATATCCACAAACTGTGATGGGAGACACCTAGTTCTCATGTGGACAACATTTCCACAATACATTTCAGTGCCTGGATCTAGAGTGGAAACCTACTACAGGGAGCGCCAGAGTATGCATTCATGAAATAATTATTATTTTATTGTATTTTATCTTGTATCATCATAGCACATTTTGCAATGGTGCATTCCAAGAACTTGCTTATATTGATTGATACCGCCTAACAAGACTATAAACTTACTGCCTTTATTTACAAAAGTTGCTAAAAAAGCAAGGTTTGATGGTTGATAGTTTCTCTTACAAGCTTTCTAGCTTAAACAGCCTCAGATGAATCTGAGTAACAACTTCAACAGGGAGACAGTTTTACAAAAGATGCCATTCTTTATTATCAAGCCTAATTGGCCTATTATGTTCCTTTTTTTATAAGAAGCCATTAACTTCTTAATGCATTGTGGGCAGTAAGATTCTCATCAATAGATTATGTAGTATTTTTAAACCATTCTTTGGTTCAAGCAATGAAAGCAAAATGAAAAAGCAGAATTGGCCCATACTGAGAAGAAAGCATATATATATATGTATAATAGATATATATACATGTGTATATATACATTTTTTCCTGACACTGCCACAATAAATAAAAACTGAAAAATGAGACCTTAAGAGGAAATGTTCTGAAAAATTAATTATTTGCCAAAGATATCTCAGTAATTCCATATAGTAGGGACATGACAGTAGCATAGGTGATAGACTTCTGTCCCAAGGAACCGCCACATAGATATAAGGAAAGAAACAGCATTAGTCCAATTTGCATTTTCTTCAGATCTAACATTCTTCATTTTCCTTTCATTTTGTTTTTTTGCTTTTGCTATTTATACGTATTATTGTCAAGGTTGAACACCATGATACTGCTTTCCTTTCTAAGGCAAAAGGCTGACTTCCATGCTAGAGTTCTCTGGCCCAAAATGCCAGTCAGTCTTTGAAAAATCTAACTATGATTGAAGAGAGAATAATAAGTCCAGATGCAGGCTGCTTACAGCTAGGGAAAGCTAACTCCAGACAACATTTATATTCTTAGCCTGGCATCAAATATTTTTGAAGTAACAATTCTTGAGGAGAACAGCAGCATCAATGTTTTTAATAGATTCAAGATTCCTATCACAACAAGCATTCACTAAATTTCACCTTTCAGAGTGGAGAAGAAAAAGTGCAGCAAAGAAGAATTTTAACACATAACTGAGCAAGATATGCATGAATTCCCATCTTAAGCTCCGTGACTGAATGGCATCTTTGGAAGAATGCATGTAGCATCTTAGCAGCTACACTGACTACCTTTGAAACTAGACTTACTGGCCTCCCCAGATTTTGCACTTTTTATCATATTATTTTCCCATTTCTTCCTCCTAGTTCCATTGCTCTCCATTAATGCTTCAAAAAGACTTTTGTATTTGTAATGCAGATTTTGTTATTATTCTACTTCTGTGATACCATTCAAACAAGCTATGAGACAAATAACTTTGGATAACTAACTAGTGACCTGAAGCTTCTAGAAGCTAGCTGTAATTGACAAGAAATCTTCAATAATTTAAACAAGGGACAAAAATAAATGGCCTTCATTCTGATATTTTTTAAATAAATATTTAATGCTTTTGAAGCCTACCATAAAAAAGAAGAAGTTTCTTCAGCTGATATCTTCTGCCTGCCTTTCTTCAAAGAGAAACGATATGTTGCCAGCATTTTATATCATAGTCCTGGTAAGGAACTGATGAGGGAGGTAGTTTCTTACTAACACAGGCAAGACAGATGTGCTGCTTTTGTAAAACAACTGTGATAGCAGGGTTCTTTGCTGTGGCCAATCCAAGCATTTAGATTCATATTCATCCCATTTTAAGCATTTAACTGAGCTGCTTAGATAAAGAGTGGAATTGGCCTGTGCTCCTCCTGTAGTCAGTAGGAGTGTCCAGAGGGCAATTTGTACTTCAGGTGAATCCAGTCTCCTCGGAGGAGTGCCTCTCTCTCTTCAGTGACTACTGAAACACCCAGGATGACTGCGTTGCTCTTTGATGCTTCATTTAGGAGTATAATATGAGCAGGGCTGAAGCTGGGCATTCATAAATACCTGGCTGAAATCACACTGCAACTGAAGGGTGAGCACATTGTACATCCTGGCACCCACAGAGAAGACTGGTAGCATCCAGTATAACCATGGTATAATCTTTGTTTAATCACTTCAGTTAAATACTGTGGATACAGCTGGCTATTAAATGAAAATTTAGAAAAACTACTTTTTTTAAAAAAAAAGAAATACTTTGACTCTAAGTGGCCTTGTGTTCCTTTCAGGGAGTTGGAGCTCAGTTACCCTCTGCAGATGTTCTCTTATTAGGATTGTATGACCAAAACATGTTTCTGAACACCAAAGTTGCTCTGCTTCTAGCAGGAGAAGGCCATCACAGGAGTCCTGTTCATGGTGTATCATGGGTCTCTGAGCTGGATATCCAACCCTACTGCCACTGAAGATGCAAGAATTATACAATACACGCCAGTTACATGCTTGTATTTTCAACCCTATGAGATATGGTGATAGGCGTACAATTAAAACATGTTGATTCTTGCTTGAAATACACTGAGCTTTGGCAGAGCCTAAAAGTTTTTTATTTTCAGTCATCTGTACTTAAAAAGCAATAGAAGAATTCCACATGTACTAGGAATTTTCCATTAAAAAAACCTGACCCATTGAAAACCCAGTTGCCAGTCAGATAACATTTTTGACCAGCTTTACTTCAAAAAGTAGCAAATGGTGATAGAGTTCTTCCTTATCCAATCTGTGAGATATGGTTGCATTTTATTCCCATAAATATCCTCTTATGGAAAATACCATGTCACCTTAGAACGTTTGTAGCTCAGCGCTGGAATATCTTAAATTGTACACAACACAGGAGGAAGTAAAGCACTTTAGGACTAGACCTGTATTTCAGGTGTCATAATATGTCATTATTTCAAGAAGCTTGTTGTCCTGCAGATGTTTTAATGGGAGTGAAAATCATGATCATTGCACATACAACTCTTCCGTGGTGCTGCGTTCTCTTATTGCTCTTCTTGGCCTGACCCTTACTTCATATCACAATCTACACCAAATGGGTGCCCATACTGCTTAGGGCTGTGAAACACAACCGCAGGGCACTGACTGACCTGGAGGTTCAGAACAATTTGGAGGTAACTCCAGAGCCTCAGGGCTGACTGGTGCTAACAGTCCCAGTGCGCAAGCAAGAGGAGATCCTGTTCTTGTAGAGACAAATAACATCATGCACAAACAAAAAAAATGTTTGGGTTAACTGTTAAGATCCTGGTACACGGCAAAATAGTATTGTTCTGACTATCATAATTTCCTGCTTTCTGAAGGAACAGCTAATGGGAATAGATAACCTGTCTATGACCACAGCTGAGAATGCTGCCCTTTCAGGATGAAGCTGTGTCATATTGTAGTAGCGATGTCCAGGAAGATGCCGTGTTGACCACAAATCACAGATGGCAAATGGATGGCATCTATGACAAAGGAAAAAACAGGGTTACCTACCACCACTGAACTGCTATGCCACAGGATCTGCTGGTAGGTGATGTTCAGCCCCTTGTGAACTGGTGCGAGGAACTCCAGAGACAATGCTATCTCCTAGCAAAAGGCCAAGTTTTTCCTCACACAGAAACTAGCAGTCCAGTGGTGATCCCACACTAACATCCATAACCCTCAAAACAGTACAAGGCTGAGTCCACAGCCATATTCGAGAACCTGGGCCATGCTCTTAATGGGTAAGACAATGTGAAAAACACAACTGGTGCTGGCATAATGGAGGTGGGGAGGAGTCATAGCCTTTGAAATGTGCTAGGTAGCCAGCCCTGCAGAGAGGACCATAGCATTGCCTGCTTAGTGAAAGCTTTACTTATTCCTCTAACCGAAGCATCCTGGAGCTTCACACTACTCCTCTTCTTCGAACTCAGGCTGCTGCAGATGCTCTTACATAAGCTTGGCACGGATGTTCTGGGGTGCCACAAGGCTGTGGCAGCCTGGATCACCCACGTAAGGCTATACAGTGGAGTTAGCAATACATTTACTGCAGACAAATCAAGTGCAGGGCAGGTATCAAAAGGGCTTTGGTGACTGTATGACAGTGCATTACCCCCGACAAAGAATACAGCTCAGCTGAAACAGTCTGGACACACTGTAAGGCCTGCAAAGGGGCCTCCAGATGAAGTATGCTGGCTGGGGCAGTCATCAAAAACAATCTAACAAAGCAGTGCGGGCATGGTCATTGCTATCACTAGGAGCTGTAAGCATGGCACGAGGACATTTGTATTATCTAATTTGTGTCAGATTAAAATACTGCAGTGCATAGAACTGGAAAATGGTATCTGGGAGTCATTAATAAATAGCTGGGCCAGAATAAGGCAGGGTTATCACCTTTTTGTCAAAGTAATAGAGATACTTCTCTTAATGAATGGCCCAAATCACAGTCGGACAATAAATATAAAAGCATACAGACTGAAAGGTTTTTCAGACTATAGAACAATAACAAGGTATTACTAGTTGGTTTCACAGAGCCAGACAAAGTGAATCATTAGTAAAGATTCTTTTTCTCATAAGAACCGCAATAAGAATGAAGAAGATAAATCTGTAAGAGCATTATAATTTCTCAGACTCTCCTTCCAGAAATAGGAAAAATACATGGCACAAAGAGTCTGTATTTCCTGACCTTGGCAGATCAAATTGCAAAGGTTTTGCCCCCAAATGTCACCAGTGGTTTAGAAAGAAGAACTTTTGATTAACATTTTAGAGTTTCTGGGTATATTCCCTTTAAGAACTTCCTCTCTAAAATCTGCATGCTAAATTATTCCACTGCCCCACCAGGTCATCTATGTTCTGTTGAAGCAGAACACCCTTTTGCTTAAGTTATGCAGAAGAACAAATTCTCAGTTTTTAGCCTTCAATTGGACTCTGGAAAATTAGGGGTGGGAGGAAGAATTTTCTGTGATGTTCAGCTAAGAAAAAGAGAAAACTTAGCATGTTGAATTTAACAATCAGAGCAGGATAAATACAGTTGTACCTCTGCTCTGAAAAATAAACGCTTTACAAATACAAAAGAAAATATCTGTTTTTTAACTTCTAGAGATATTGTGGTCCTCTTTTGAGAAAGTTTAAAACTTTTTCTATGTAGTCCCATTAGTCTTGCGAAACCTCTAAAATCCCAAGACACTTCCCACTACCTTAAAATAATGTGGTGATGAAGATTTTATCTGAGTGCTGCTTTGGACTGCTAACTTAAAATATTGTTCACAGACAGTACAGTGGACACTTTCTATACTGTAACTATGCAACTGGAGGGTTCAAATCCTGAAAATTTAGTTCCAAACATGGATTTGTACTTTGAATTTTAATTTGTACTTGAACTATTAATCTGAGTATCGTAGCCATCTTCAGTTCAACTGATTAGATTTTGCCTAGTTTATAAATATTTTACCTTCAGTTTCACTTGATATAATTTTTTTACTGATTTTGATAAAGGAGTCTGTCTTTTGATTTTTCTGTTTTATTTCATTCATTTTTTGCCCTTTCCTTCATCTTATCCTATATTTTAAAGAAACAAATGTAATCTAAATTTAATTAGCATCAACAAACTAATCCCAGTGGTCTGAGAAATGCTGAGATTTCATCTAGAACGTTAAAAAAAAATAGCCTCTGAAAATTTCTTGAAAGAGGTGTGATATCTATTAAATCAAAATATGAACTCACAATTAATGTTACATGTTTTATCTTGCTATTTTGTTTTAAATAAGGAAACAAAGAAGAGTTCCTTAAAATGGCTATGTGATAGCCTATGTAATTCATTTAATCCTAAAGCAAACTTCTGAAATAGGTCAAATGCATTTTGCACAAAGAATACGCATTTCTTATCATTGGCTTTAAAGGAAGTTCCAGTGAGTACTTGACATGCAGACATCTTTATGGTAGATATCTAAATTCCACCACTGTCAAAGAAGATAGACCCCATTTAGAAAAGCCAGCTAAACTGCTGAATGTGTGGCTATCTGTATCTCATAGTTGCCTAGACTTATTTTTTTAATGTGAATCCTTTACTTTAGACCTCAGATTAATGGTTTGACTGATTTGTTCTTGCTGGAATTGGATTAGTCTAAGCAAATATGAACAATGAGTATTTAGCTGTAGTCTATATAAATAGTATTTCAGCAATTCATTGAAAGAAATAGCTATATGCTCCTGATGCAGAACAAGTAAAACAAGCAAAAATGCAAAATTAAATACAATACTGCTAAACACTTATTCTTCAGAATTTAATTGACTGCAGAGTCCCTTTTAAGGGTCTTGTTTTAAACCTGACCTTTTTTGTAGGTGCTGTTTTACACGCTGATAGCTGTGTTAGCAGACTTTTGAGCTTGCATGTGCACACATCTGTATTTAAGTATCTGGTTAAAAATAGTCTGCATTTAGAAAATGTCATTTGTATAAGAACTAATAATGTCAGTTCTATTCATGTTATGTGATTATTATATGCATAAAACATGAATAAAATGGCATATACCTTGCTGTTGATCAGTTCCTACCTCTGATTCTTAGCCTCATAAAAAAAAAAAGCCTAAACAAGAAAGCAGCACTTGCATTTCATCACTTGTATAGAGGTAACATGCAGTTTGGAAGCATCTATATTAATCATGAAGTTTTGTTAATGGCTTATAAAATTTGCATTCTGGTAGTATCATTACATGCTGTCACACACACCTCTTGTAGCTGGCTATAAAATTTCTGGGAGGAAAAAGAAATGAAACATTTTCTGAAGGGTCAATTCTTGAATCCTTATTATAAGAACTCACCACCGAAAATGCAAACTGGATTATAGTATTGGTGTTAAAAAAGTATGGTGTGTGCTGTGGGGGCTTTCCCTTCCCTTCCCTTCCCTTCCTTTTCCCTTTCCTTTTCTCTTTCCCTTTCCCTTTCCCTTTCCCTCCCTTCCCTTCCCTTCCCTTCCCTTCCCTTTCCTTTCCCTTCCCTTCCCTTCCCTTTCCCTTTCCCTTTCCCTTTCCCTTTCCCTTTCCCTTTCCCTTTCCCTTTCCCTCCCTTCCCTTCCCTTCCCTTCCCTTCCCTTCTCTAGGGGAAATCCTTGTTTCAGAAGGATTTTAAGAACAAACTATTGACTCACATTCAAAACATATTAAACCTTCAACTCAAAGAACTTATGACAGAGTTTGTAGGCAATTTGTCCTTTGGGAAAAGTCAAATAGATCAAAATTCCTCTAAGGAAATTACGAGTTTGCTGGTTAAGAAAGTCTCAAAAGGCTCCATCTTATCCATGATTAAATCTGAGGCATCCACTTTAGGTTTAGCTTTCTTCTTTAATGAATTTCATTGTGGCATCCAGAGAAAAACAGATGTTTGGATGAAACCCCTGAGTAGCAAAGTAAGGACTGTAGTTATCTGTGGCCTCATCCAACTGACCAAAATAAGTGAAAGAACAACAAACTCAACAACCTGGCCTTCTGAGGCATAAATGGATCTTTGACATTGGTCCAGTAAGACTGCCTATCTTGAGGCAATTTTCACTGGCTGTGTGAAGGAAAATGTGAGAAAGCAGCCCAGCAGCAAAGAGTTACAGAACTGCTCATGATATGAGATATGTATTAAAATTACCATTGAGCAACATAGAATCTCTGGTGGGGACAAGGTTAACTAACAGGATAAGGCCAAAACAGGAGTTACATCCCTAAAGATAGTGTTTTGCATTGCATAAGAGGTATATTTTCTCTGATACACCATTTGGGAAACTGTGGATAATGTTCAGCTCTACTCAGATATTGAATAACCAGCAATGAAGCTTTATCTTATAAACGAAGAAATAGTGTGCATTTCAAAGTTCCTAAAAGACATTTTTTAACAAAAAAGTGTGGTGCAAATTTAAATTATATTTTTTCTGTTACTATTTAATCATGAAATCCTTATGAAAAATCTTCAAGAGAAAATTCATAAGATTAAGTTAGAGCTCTAACATGACATTTCCCAATATATTTCACTTGTTTCAGCAAAATATTTTTGTTTCTTAAAGTTAGGTCTAAAAACAACCTGTTAGGTTGATTTTTGTGTTTTACAGCAACATGTTGATCCTACATAAACGGCTCTAGTAAAATCTAATGTCACTCTTTTTCTATCTAAGTAACTGACACAATGTGTGAAGAGAATCCTATGCTTTAGTGTTTATTAGACTGGAGACCATTACCATATTAATGCTTGTAGGCCAGTGAGAGACTCTCATCTCCAGACATTGCCCATATTGGCTTCCAGCAGCCTCAGCATTTAAAAAACAAACAAATCCTCAATCACGAAAAAGAAACCATCAAACCATTCTTGCCTTTCTATTATATTCAGCTCCTGATACATGTTGATCTGATCGTTTGCTTTCCTTACTTATATTTTTTGAGAAACTCACACTTTCCTCTACAAAGCTTAATGCTTATGTGTCAATATATCTGCACACGCATGCAAGCTTAGGACAGGAACCTTAGTTTAGCTCATGCTGTTGTTCTTTTCCCTTCACTTACAGGCAGACAACCCAAAACTAAAACATCCTTTAAATCTACTCAAGTTTTGTTTTGCTGTTTTTCTGTTTTGCCTGCTCACCACAGGACCAAGACCGCAGGCCAGACATCTGCAAAAATCAGCTCTTAGCAATGGGAGTATTTTCTATGAGAAGATGAGGGATCCCAGAAAACAGAGCTCCTTAATGTGAAAACTGACACTTAGAAACTTCCACTGCATACCAAACACAGCCTCAATACTGGAACTGATTATGTAATCTATTAAAAAAAAATTAAAGGTACCATAGCTATGTGAGTTTTAATTTGAAGCTTGACATCCTCCTTGAAACCTGTTGTAAAAGGTGCTCATCATGCACAGACCTGCTGAGTTGTCTGTGCACCCACTGAGCCTGACTCACCTACCCACCTACCCAGTTCTGCACCACCATCTGTGACTGTGAGGGACTTCTCATGACAGCGGCACTGTGCCAGATAGACAAACCCTGAAGTGTCTGAATTCTTTCTCGATCTGCCCCAAATCTAGTGGCAGGCTTTAAATGACTCATTTCAGTAAGATTAAGTTAAATTACAATGGAGTTCCTATGGAATCTTGTATTACATGCACCTGAATACCAAAAGAATTCATCATGGTTAAAGTTATTGCAAGAAATACCAAAGGAAGTAAGAATGATTTGCCACTTATTATAAAGTGTTGCCCATTTTGCAATAAGTGGCCAATCATTATTAATTCATTTGATATTCTTTATAGCACTAATCATGACTGATTCATTTGGTATTATTAATGTAGATGTAACATGGAATTCTATTGCAATTTAGCTATTTATTTAAATGTATCATTAATTTAAAGAGTTATCAATCCAAAATGTCAGCAGTTTTATTCAAAGGCTAAAAGGCATATTCCTGCATTTGCAAATGAAGGCATCATTTTCAAGAAAATAAAATGTAAATATTTCTGCATTTGTACATAGAAATTCTCTTTCTTTTAAGGATAAAAAATAGGATGGCCTTCTTTGGATGCAAGGATATAAGCTTTCTTTGTATGCAACTGGAAAAAGAAGGAAGAGAGTTAGTCTACAATTCCAGTCTTTCACTACAGTTACATGTGAAAAGTCCTGTTCCAAATGACTTACTCAAATGTTTAAAGTTGAGTGCACGCTTAAGGATTTTGCTTGGATCAAAGCCTTATTTTTCTCCATCTGGGAAATAAATTTAATCTTTAGTCTGGCCAAGTATTTTCCATATTTGGAAAAAAAGTAGGAAAGAGGCCTTTATGACAGCTTGAAGACATTATAGGTCTTGTGGAATTTCTCACAAGTTTGAAAATTTTAGACAGTGTCAATGCCAAAATCCCATTTGGAAAACTGTATTTTGTCTACCAAAAATATTCTCTCACATTTCAATTAGATAAAATATTCATTTCTTTATTTGTTGTGCACTGCTGCTTTGCTCTATCAAGCAGTTAACCAGCTGCTGTGTTCTTACCATAGATCACTTTTTTCTATATACATATAAAAGGATGAAACCTAGGGCTAAAAAGAAGTCAAGGGATGTCCATAGTACAATTCGAATTACCATTAGAAGTTCCACTTTGTGGTAAGGGCTAAGGTGTGAGCTGTTCACAGAGCTGCAGAATTCCTCAATACATCACAATACCAAACTGAGGAATGGTTTATTCCATTACGGTCTCCAAGTGCACACATAGGCAAACAGCAATCCACAGCCATAAGTCCTCTTGAGAGAGACAGGAAAAGTACAGCTAAAAAGAAGAGAAATAAAAAGGCAAAGTAACAAACAAACAAACAAAAAAAGACCAATGAAAATGAATCCAAAGCTCCTCAGACTACTTTCAGGAAAACAGTGAGGAGTTTTGTCTCTTAGACTGCACTAGTCCAATAGATGTGCATATCTTTTTCTTTTTATGAGATTTTGTTAATTATCATCATTGGTATGATTGTAAGAACACTAGAAAGCTCATAAGTTACCAGAAAAGCTTTATATAAACTCATAAAATCATTGGCCATTTCAACACCATTCATGGCAGTACCAAAAGTCAGATTCACATAGGTAACTGGGCACTTTTTGAGGACCTTTCGTGTTGCTTGGGGAAGCCCATGGGAATGGCTAAGCCTCACAGGCATACTAAAATCCCATATTTCCTCCAAACTTTTGCTTTAGGCACTTACCTTTCTTATTTTCAGCCAATGAAACCATCCAGAACTTGGAACTGCAACCACATAACTCACCAGGGGTGCAGCTCTTAGTCTCACAATACACTTTTATGGTTTTTGTCTTAAACATTTGAGGAAGGGCAAAGTAAATCCATTGTTTCCAAACTGGCAAAGGGATTTTTTTCCAGAATAGGAAATTCCCAGAGAAGGAAAGGATGGTATAGCTGGACCTACACCTCTCTCCTCTAACACCATTGTTGTGAGAGTCTTCTGGTAATTTCTGCCAGTGTGCAGCATTGCAGGAAAATGTACTTTTAGATCAGCCCTGAAGTCATTCTTACTTATACTAGGACCAGAGCAGTCTCCCATACAATCATGCACCCATTTAATTAGTACAGGAAGGGGTTACTCTTACAATCATAGCAATATTTATCATTATCATTTTAATTTCAAAATCCATAACTAACAATATTCAGTAAATCTGAACAAGACTGGAAGGAACAATCTGGAAAATATTCAACTTGCAGTTGACAACATTTTCTGTGAGGAAGAAATCTTTCTGTGGGGGGCTGCTTATCACAATGTGATATGAAAAAAGAATATAAAACCCACATCAGCTTCAAGTTTGCTATAGAATATTCAACACCTTCCACCTTAATTTGTATATTCAACGATAACATTTAAAATTACTGTGGTCACCCTAAAGGATGTTAATTACAATGCGACTAGGCAGCCTTTATACAACATAATTGTAGGTTACTAACATTCATAGTATCCATTGGGGTTGTAATGGAGAGCAGAATTTAGCTCATGGATTTTGTGATGAAGGTCTTACAGCCATTTCTTGTTATTAATCCTCTTTATCACCTGCCATGCATCATCTTTTGTTTGTTCCCTTAATTCAGAGAGTTTTATTTTTTGTACATAAAGAACATCTTTCTTATAGGCCTAACTGTCAGGATCAGATTTACATATTCTAGATTTAATTGCTTCACATTTCACTTTTTGATAAGGTTCTCAGATGTTAGGCTATATTAAGAAGGGGATGGAGACTAATACAGGAATTATTATAATGGCATTCTATAAATGGAGGTTACATCTTCATGTTGAATACTCTACTGGGTTTCAGTCTCATTTTAGAAAGATACAGTAGAAGAAGAAAGGTCTAACAAAGGGCAGAAAATATATATTAGTTGGACAGGGAGTGTTCATATGAAAAGAAACTGAAAAGATTAAGATTATTTAGTGTGAAGGAAAAAGCATAAGAGATGACACATAATAATGAGTGGTACAGAGAAAAGCAGTGGGTAGTCCTCACTAGTCTGTTCTACAGTAAGATTCAGAGGGCATTCAGTGAAAGGAAAAGGCAACCAATGTAGAAGTGATAAAATGAAATACTTTTTGTGGTGTTGCATCATATAATTAGCCTGTTGAACTGACCATCATATGTTATTATTGAATAATAATTGAGGGCTGCTTGGAAAGCTTCAAGAAAGA
Organism: Dromaius novaehollandiae; assembly: GCF_036370855.1. Taxonomy (NCBI): domain Eukaryota; kingdom Metazoa; phylum Chordata; class Aves; order Casuariiformes; family Dromaiidae; genus Dromaius; species Dromaius novaehollandiae. The sequence continues at coordinate 150,439,278 of NC_088098.1, read as the reverse complement.
TAAAGCAATTATATTAATAAAAATAGCATCTGCAGTGAAACTAGGTAGAATAAGTTGATAAAGCATATCAGTTCTTACCCACCAAAGCACAATGTAATCATGAACAGAGCTTGTTCATGTTAGATACTACCATTGTGCAAGGAACTGTACAAATATACAAAGCCTTCCTGTCTTGAAATTTTCCATGTAAAACCCTTGCCCGGCAAACAGCAACCCTGGAAGCCACTGGAGCTTAGCTGGGTCCCACTGAACTCAATAAAACTTTGTGTGGCTGGATGTACCACTGGATGAGAAGCAACATGAATAAACAGGTAAGTTGCTCGAGGTGGCCAAAAGAAGGAACATGTGGTATGTTGTACCATCTGTGTAGCAGGTACTAACATCATAGGGAAATTAATGAAATCTAACTTTCTTTTAGAAAAGTCCATGAAGGGCTGTGAAATACAAGTTGCAAATTAAATGTCTGACTTGGGAAGTCTCTATGCCATAGATTTCTTGCATGTAGAGAAATCTAGCACAGGAAATATTACTTACACGCTTTCCATGCTTGATCTGCTACCAGCCACTGTCAACAGCAAGGCAGAGGCCTAGGTAGACCTTCCATCTAACCCACTACAGCACCATTCCTATATCTGTGCCTTTCCATTTTTTTTACATTGGTATAAGCTGATTGTTTTCAATGGTAGTAGCAAAAGGAGTGTAATTTCTTTATGTTCCTAAGGCTTGTGGCACTGCATGCTGGTGACAGGGCAACCAAGAGCCACATCTGCTTCATACAACAGATGTCCTTACCACCTTTCACTGTTGACAGAGGACAAACTCCGTGAAGTTGGAGGACACCTTTCAGTTTCAAGGGAGACTGTCTTTAGAACAGACACGTCTGATGAAGCCGAGCAAGTTTTGGGAGTTTGCATGTTTTCACTAAATAAAGGCATGCTGAGTATAACTATATAGCTTTCCTTTCCAAATGTTATCTGACAGCTCTGGTTCAATTGGACAGGATATTCAGTGGCAAGTAATATTGATACAAACCTTTTAATTTATGTAATCCTTCATTGTTTGATAAGTTGGTGATTTGATTAGGAGTTTTCCCTTTTGTATTTGTTATAGTAATAAGTACCACTGTTGCTCTTAAACAGTATCTTCTATTCAGTGCAAGCGTATCATTCTAAAGAAAGCATTAATAAAGAGTTCTTCATTTTTCTGTGTTAAAAATATCTCTCTTACTGTTCCTTGCTATGCATGCATGTGTGGTGCAAAGCTGTGCTATTGTGCTAATTTGGTTTTGGTTGTTGTCTTTAAAATATTTCCCTCATTGTTAGTGACATATGAGAAGTTTGATAACCAAATGTTTTTTTTCTTTAAATAACAACACCAACAACCTGCAGTTCTAACAACAGGAAATTTTCCATGGCAAAGCATCTGATGCTTTGCCATTAAAGATTTGGACTTGTTGAACTCATATGACATGTAGGCTCATTTTAGTTTCAGTGCGCATTTCCTGTTGTGTGGGATGATCCCTACTCCTCCATTTCAGGGTGAAAAGAAAAAAAGAAACAAGCAAGTAAGAACACAGAGAAAGACACAAGGTTAGGTGCCTTTCAGATCCATTCTATTTTTTTTTCTCTTCATTTTTTCCTAAAACAGAGGAAAAGGTAAAGTTTTTCTTTTCATAGATGAATGTGAAAATATCTTGAGTATTGGTACCATCTAGAAAAAAACACAGAGATTTAAGGCAAAATGTTTCTCTGAATCTTCATCTTATTCATCCTCTGCCTCAAAAAGTTCTCTGTGGCATGAGCAACACTTCTTGTCTCCCTCATGACTATTCCCCATACAGATTTCTAACAGCCCACACCCAACAATCTTGCCAAACCTTACCACCTGCCCTCCACCCCTTCAACAGGCTCTCTGTACATTCCTGGCTACATTCTTCATCTACACACTCCTGCTTCAGATATTCAATCTGTTTTTCAGTTAGGTGGCTGCACTTTCTTGCATATTAAATTCTGTTTTCATCATAAAAGGAAATGTCCTTCAGACAATGCCCCTATGCCATTCCCAACAGATTTTTCTTTGTGGAGATTTGCATAAGATGCCTTATTTTGATATGTTTCTTTATGCATATCATAAGGACCATGCAGTAGGACACATTTCCTGAATACCACAAAGAAAAACACATATTTATGTTGGATTATGACTGCGTGTGTTTGATGTTTTTTAATTGGTATGGGTTTGAAGGGTTCAACACCTTGGTTCAACATGTGTTAGTTTTTATTTACATTGCATTTATCATATTTGCCTGTTTGCTGGCATTAGAGAACACAGAACTGTTTGTCTTGGTCTGAACTACAAATGTAGTCTGGGAGAGCACCCATGCCTCCTGGAAGGACACTAATGGATGCAAAGCCCACATGGTGAACACAAAAGAAAAGCATTCATCATCCTCCAGCAAAGTTTGCAGAACTGGGCCACTGTGGATCAAGTACTAAAGGATATCCTGTCATATTCACACAATACTGTTGCTTCAAAAATCAACTAGTTTCTTCATTATCACCCAAGAACAATGAACTTATTTGTTACTTATCTGGTGTTATTATTACATGTTTCTTAACATAATATAATGAACCACTCTTTACAATACCAAGGGCAGACATAACCCCTACAGACAATTTTGAAAAGAGAGAAGCTGTGTTTCTGCTTTTCTCACATTACATAACTTGTGAGGGGCACGCATTTATGTAGGAGGAGAGGGGGGAAATGTGCGCAGAGCGGGGGTTCAGGCAGAAAAGCACATGCTCAGCTCTGCCCAGCACCCCAGGTCTTCTCTAGGCAAGTGGCAGTAATGAGGTGTAGGTCACTCAAGGCACGGTGCTGCAGAGCCGGGTATTGTGAGCGCTGTAGCTGGGAGGCAGGGGCAGCAGGAAAGGAGAAGCACACATAACCCCTTCAGGATGCCTGTGCCTGACAATATAGGCAAACCTAGATAAATGGAAAAGGTTTTAAGGTCTAGGGGTCTGGTCTTGACAGGTGCAAAAGGCACTTACCTCTAAGTCACCAGTCCTACCCTGAAGCCAGTGAAGAATCAGGAGCAGAAATAATGAAGCAGAAAGTATGCCAGAATAGACACTTCATGGTATGCATCCCCAAAATATGAATATTCTAGAAAAATACATTGCAAAAGAGCAGAGGAAAATTATTGTCTCCTTGAGTTATAGCCTCTTTGCAGCTGAAAGTGAGGCTGATTCCCTTACACAAACTGAGTAATGCCTGACTTCATAACTGGTTCCCCAGATCCCATTGCAAGTGCTCAAAGAAGAAGGACTCCTCTTTTCCAAGGGGAAATTTAAAGAAAAATAGGATTGCTATTGAAAAAACTGTGTGGCTTTCAGAGACTTCTTCAAGAAGTCCTGACAATTTTTGATTGCTGTCCCTGTCCTCTGTGTTGCTGAGGAAAGGGCAGTTTCAGATTCTACTGCAGCCTTCAGAGAAAAAGTGTTCACAGTGCTCACATGTGTTGTACCAGCATAAAGAAACAGAAATCCCTCAATGCCCTTGAAAAGAGGTCATTTTCAGATTCACTAATCAACAATAAAACAATGCCCAAATTGTCTCATTGATCTAGGAGAATGTGCATCTCCTCTAAGTTATTAACTGAGGAATTAAAATGAGCTTCCCTACATATTTATTCCTCCCGCTATGTTTTATGGCTGCAATATTATGTTGGTTATATTTTTTTAAAAAAATACATCTGCTTCATTGCAATAATAGTTGTTTTAATTTTTTTTTATTTAGTACCTGCTGTTGGGGAGATTTTGTGGGTTCCTTTAAAGTCTAAATGTATTGCATTAAATAGCTTTGGAAAAAAAAGATGGTCTCTAGCCTGCTGAGTAAACATAAATTTCATAGTTAAATACATAAAATAATGATTACATCCAATGGTCATGAGGGACGTGTTTTTAGGAGTATACTAATTAAACTACATCCTTCAGACAACATGTTTCTACACTTACTAGCAATGAACCATATCTGATTTGTCATTAAGTAATTATGAATGTTAATGCAAATAAAGCACCTTTCAAACAAGGCTTCAGAATAGAAATTAATCATATATTATTCTTTCTTATCCTACCACATAAGGGTCATTTAAACAAAAACAACCAAGGATATTAGATATCCGTAACAAGAGAAGCTGCTATTTTTGTTCAGGTTTCAGTTCATACCTTTCTCTTTGTGGTGGTGTTTATGTATGCATATACATATTGTACCCAATAAGCAAAAAGAGAGTAAAATAGTCTTTAAAGAATATTCAGCAATTCAAGCTTTGATCCAAACACTGCTGAAGCTTATTGCAATCTTCTATCAGTTCCATAGTAACAATAATAGTTAGCAGTTCTTCCTTCCTTCCTTTTGCAGAGCTCAAATCACTGTACAGAAGGCCAGAACAGAAGACCGTGCAAACACGAGGGAGTAAGTGGGATGAAATGAGTAAGATCACTGAATGCTAACTCATGAACATAACAATGGACACTGCAATTCCCTGTACTGTTGCTATCTGGGAGCACTCAGAAATATTCTTATAGCAGAACTAACATGATTTTTGAACTGGTAAAGATCATCTCCAGAGTGTAAGCTCTCAGTTCACACCTCATTTACGGCTCTGGATACACCCATAGGCAGTCCACACTACTTCCCCTCTCTTACACAGGGAAAATAGGATGCAAAACTACATGCACAAATCCAGCTGCCTTTAACAGAGGGTCCAAATAGTGTTTCAACCTCCTAACCAAGCTTCTATTGTGGCACCCCACTTCAGCTGTAGACGGAGGAATTCTCATTAAGTGCACTCCCTATTTTTTGAACTTCTAACATTTCTCTAAATCTCAGATATCAGGCAGGTAACTCCCAGGTTCTTCAACTCCAAAGAAAAGACCACATAAAGTATTGTATCATAATTGAAAAAGGACTGCTAGAAGTGCCTCATTTTGAGAGTTAAAAGGGAACATTAGTGATATTTTCCATCAACCTATTTGCAGTAAATGTAAGTTGATTTACCTTCTCATTATGTTGTAAATGTTTTCCTTCCTCTTGACTTGTCTTTGTCCTCGTCTTTGTACAGCCAGTGAAGTCATAAGTCCTCTGAAGCAACTATCTGTAAATTATAATGCTTCATTGCATAAGCACGTAAGAGAATGAGTTATGAAGAACAAAGCTCTCATTGCGCAAGCTTCAATAATCTTTAATTCTGGGAAAGAAAATGGCCAATAACTTGTGAAAGGTACTGTGAATAAATGTGTTTAAGGCAGAATAATATGGCTTTAAATTGTGATTGGCTGTTTAGGATCCTTTTCAAGGCAAGGGGCCATGAATAACTGATAAGCTATGTGAGGTCAATTATTGTGTAAGGTACACTGGAAAACCATGCAGCACATTTCATTTGTATAACTTGTATTAAAAGGTGCTATTCAAAACCACAGGTGTCAGCTTGTAAATGAGAAACTTCTCTGTTGTATGGAAGGCAGAAAATGCAAATGAGAAAAGGGCTGTAAATGAAGAAATAAAATGTGAAAATGGTACAAATGAGGAAAGCATGAAAACTGAGAATTAAGGAAAGAAACTGCAATGACCAATGGATCTTCCTGAAATTTGAGGTGATTAGGTTAGACTAACTTTTTCAGCCAACACTAACATGGGTTCCACAGGCTAATATTAAGTTTAACCAGTGCTAAATTTTTATGAAAATGAGCAGGTTTGGGCACAGTGAGAAAAAAATTGAGTTTGGTCCACACACAGTGCTCCATTTTCAGTGGGAAAATTGCTACAGGTAACAGTATAGCTTTTCTTTGGGAATCCTTTGTTTTCTTTGGGTGCTTGAGCACTCATTAGCATTTCTGGGGTGGGATCCATCCTCTCTGGCAAAGCCCTCTGCTTTGTGGCTAGTTGCAGGCACCAACCAAAGTGAGTGTCTGAGTTCCTACTATAGCCAATGACATGAAGGCAATTCTTCCCATCTGAATCTGGGTTTCTAAGATAACAAATCAAGCACTGGACATCCCTGTCTCTCTCCATCTGTTGCTAGCTGGGGGAGCATAGCTGACTATGCACTGTGGCTACACACACTTTAGATGGCTACAGTTAGGGCATATGAATTCTATCTGAAATGCCCAAAATGTATCTGCCTACAGTAGGGAGGTTTAATTCATTTTGGTGAATTAAATACATAGTGTTGAATAGAAACGACGTGTGCACACAGAAATGGGACACTCATTAATCAGAAACTGATGTTTATAATACTGAGATCATCACTAGCCAGTCAGCAGTTTTTAAGAGTGTTGCCAATGCTACCGTGGTTATTTCCTAGCCTGTGGGTGTGAAAATGGCAATGAAAGACACAGCTCTGGTGGCTGCAAACTTTCTAGTACCAATTGCTCCCACAGTAACAGAGTCAGACTCTCCATACCTCATATATCCTCCTTACTGTTTTTAGCTGCCTGCTGGAAGTTCCTAGACACATACAAGGTGCTCCTCACACATGTTGCACTGGGGATATTTGGCTGCAACTGGTCACATGATATTTGAGGTTCAGCTGCATAGAATTTTTAGGGGGTTGAAAGGAGAAAAATGTCAACGAGATGCCCTATAATGTAGGCTGAATTGTACTGTGGTGAGGAAAGCCCTCTTGGGCAGGGCAGAATCAAAATATTCTCCACCTTCCTGTACACGAAGCTCTGCTTTAGCACAGAAGGAGGTCTCACCCATTATTCAGCTGGGGCATACATTCCCATTGAATTGATTTGACCTCCTACAGCAAAGATGGTTTTGGTGAGTCATCCAATTTATTTCAGATGTCTACCTCGAGATTTGATGAATTACATTTTCCATGATCTGAATTCTTTTCACTGTGCTTAAAGAGAGACTGGGGTGAATACCGCTGGAGTGTTCCGCTAAACGAATCCCACCCCAGGAACATACCTATATTGCTCTATGGTCAAACTTGCTATATAAGAAATGTTACCTGTAGGATAACATCCTTCAAAAATTCTTTTTGCAATCGATTTTTTAGAAAAAAAGCTTCTTAATCATTATTCAGAGCCTAGTCATTTGGAATAGTTTTGTAATCCTCCATACCTTGAGTATGATTTGATAAATGGCCTGCACAGTGCCGGAAACTTTTCTCCTTGTAGCCTGATAGTAATCACGAAATTTGTTCCTGTGCAAAACCATGAGAGTGAATCTGATACTTATAATGGAACCCAGTGCGAAACATTTATTATGGAGGTATTAGTGAGCCGCTATATTTCCAGCTCATTTTATAACTTCCTTTGACTCAGCAGCAGTATATCACTTTCAGAATTAATATGCTGCTACAAACAGCAATACAATTACCAAACAGTGTACACAAACCTGGGATCAGAACTAGGTTCCTGCAGCTCCAGAATCACAGTCCTTTATTCACAGCAAGCATTTGCATTTTAGGGAGAGTTTGAAAACAAAGCATCTGTTTCTGTTTCCCTCAAGTGAAACCTAGATTATTCAATTATAAATATAGTTGTCCAGAGTATTTTGGGGAAGGTTAGTAAAATACCCAGAGATGCTCCAAAGATAACTAAATTGCTTTACATAGAATAATAACAGCAATAGCAAAGTATGCAAAGTGTGCTAAGGAAGGAGCAGGAAAATGGAGATGGAAGAGAAGAGAAGACAGAAGAGAGAGAGTGAGCGTGTGAAGAGACTAGCAGTCATCATTTCTCTACCTAAGCCAGCATTTGAGTGTTGTGCCAAGCTTCCTAGAAGCTTTTAGAGAAAATGTCTCAAATTCCTTAACCTTTGGTCAGCAGAAGCTGTATGCACAATGTTTTCCAAAACGGTTTGTAAACATTAGCTAGTAAATGGTCCCAGTTCTCCTGCTGTAACTATTATGCTCCTTGTTTCATAGCTGGAGAAACTGAGGCATAATGATTACATGACTTGAAGCTAATGTGGGAAGTAGTGTTTGGCTCATAGGAATGTAAGCAAGAGTTTGTCATCATCATGTGTGGCCCACAAGACAATGCAGCCTTCTTGCCAGAAGACAGAGATTTTCCGGTGCTGATGCTGCCCGCAAAGTGCAACCACACTGGAGTCTTCCAGAAATTCCAGGTGCCCCATGCAACCCTGCAATGCTTCAGCTACAGACTTAGACTCCCTCACAGACTCCTTTCACAACAGGAGTCACGTTCATTTGTATCAGCTTTTGTTCATCTATATTTTTCAGAGGTGAGAACTATGCAACAGATAATGCATTTCATTTTGCAAATAGACTAAGTAAAACACAATTTCTTCACTGATTGGAGTGCTTCATGGAAAACAATAGCAAGGAAATTGCTTGGACAAATTGTGAGTGGAAGATGATGTATTTGAAACATGTACTTTGTTTGTTCTCCCATCCTTCCTAGTGAAGTGAAAAGCATGTCATACATCACCCTGTTGGATGTGGCATGCCTTTCACTTCACTGACAGGTATGTTATTTGCAACAAAACCCAACAACCCTTACTCTCTTGTATAACTCATCCAATTCATGACAGTAATCATGGCTTGATAGGGGGTCCAGCACAGGAGAAACTATATATTTGGGCCTTATTGTGATTTCTGACAGTTTCAGTGTATGATAACTGGGATGATCCAACATGGAACATGTCAGATTAGCCAGAGGGATTCTCACCTTTCTGTAGAAAACACACTTGTATTTCAGTTTATGCTGTTTCCAGCTCTTGAGATGAACAAGATGGGTGCAGCAGCAGATGAGAAAGCAATTTAAGGTTTCTGTGTGAAGAAAAAAATAAACAAGATATATAACATGTGGAAGAGACACTGTTGGGAACTGTACAAGCCAAAGGGATTGGTAATATTGGAAAAAAGTTCTTAGGAAAGGGTCAGTTTGAAAGCAACCCCAGACTGTTAAAAATCAAATGCTGTTATTATGTGACACAGTAAGCTGTTTATACGGAACATGCATGATGGTCTCACTCCAGTTAACAGCTACATAATGGGCCAGATGTTCACATTAAATAGGACTGTCAGAGTCTGAATTAACTGTGTTGGCAGTGTCAGCAAATATACCAATATTTATGTAACTTAGAACACCTTCAAATGGTCAGACTCAAGTGTGGAGACGCTTTCAAAGATACTGATGCTTGTTTTCTGCCTTTATGTTGGAAACTAGAGGAGCTGCTCACAAGTTCTGCAGAGGAAATATTAAGAACTGACTTTTGGGTGAATGCAACTCTCATCCAAATGTCAAGTAGACTCTGGATGGGCATGCTTTCTTGCTCCTTGCCAGGCAAAAATGCTCTGTCTGGTAAGGGCCATAAGCTCACAAACAGATAAACAAAATCTTCTGTTTAGTGCTGGGCAAAGAGCCTGACTTGATCACTGGGATCTGGCTAACTGGGCGCAATTATGCACACTATATATTTCTGTGAGCTCCAGACTTCAGAAACACAACTAGGGTTAGAAATGAAAACATCAGCCTGAAAAGAGTGCTGTTTAGTTCAGAGGTAAGCTTTAAGTAACAACCATTACTTCAGACACCCTTTCCTCCATCCTCCTTGGACTAGCATCCCTGTTTCCTCCATTCTCAGACTGCACATAGTGGCAGCATTTGGCTTTCCTTAGCCTGTTCTCAGGCTCGGGCATTGCTTTATTTCTTGACAGCCTCCACTATATTCTAAAGTGTATAGGCAAAAAGAGACTAAACTCTTTCTCCCCCCCTCCCCCAAGACTTTGTACTGTATTTTAGACCCAAAACTTGCTCCTGCCTATTTGTGAAAGATGTTGGTTGGTCTATAATGCTAGCCTGTTTTCTCTGGCTCTTTCAGCCAGAGTCCCGACTGGCTGCTTATAAAGAGATACTCTGAAAGGGCAGTAAAAGGTCTTGGGTCATACTAGCCTGACATAAACACTATTGTTTGTTCGCTTTCTTATTTTAGCACTGCCATCAGTTATAGCAGTTAAAATATTAGGTTAATGTTTGATACTTAGCTGCTGTTTCAGATCAAGAGAATCTGTATTTCTTCTTATATATCCTAGGTTTGTGAAATTGCTGACTATCATTTCATTTTCATTTGTGCAGGTTTTTTTAGGCTTAGCTTCTTTTTTTCACCAAAAAATACATTTTGAAAGCACCTCTGATGATGTAAATCAGTGAAGCATTGTTGGTTTCAATGGACTTATGCCAGTTTTCAGCTGCTGAATATCTGGCCAAAGCCACTGCTCTTCTGGATGGCCGTTATGATATTTTTAATGTTTGTCAATTTGAGACCCTAAAATTATTTGGCTTAGTTAAAAGCTTATTGATATCAGTGTTAAAGCATAATAATAATAATAATTAAAAAATAAAAATAAAAAACTGCTGAGGATTGAATCAGGCTTTGGATCAGGATTTAAGTGTTACTTTTTAGGGAAGATAAATGAAGTGAAGAAAAAGCATTATATGTATTGCAACACTTCAGCAGTGTTTTTGAAGCACTGTGACATGACATCTGATGTTCTAAAGTGGTTTTTAACTCTTTCAGTGTAACTCTGCCTCGGGATAAAATATCCTTTTAACAGAATGTGTGAGGAAAACCAGAATGGCGTGTAGACGTGCCTGTAGGCTATGTGCTCTCTGTCACCTGCTGTATTGCCCTGACTTTGAGAAACCTTTACTTCCCCATACTTTAAGGATTAGAACACTTTGCTCCCACTTTGTCCAGTAAGGAAAGATGACTAGCCTCATTCTGATGTCCTCAGTTTTAAAAGAGCATGTTTTTTTGACAGTTTCCTTGTTCTTAGATTATTGTGAATAGATACAAACTAAAAGGCAGTATCAATAAAAAAAAAAATGACTCCATTGCTTTGGTCAGATTAAATCACACTATCTTGGCACTGCCTTAGATTTTAAAACAACACTAGTAAAACTATTTTCCCTCACAGGCCAACTCTGACAGCATTACGATGTAGTTTTACCTAGCTCTCTATTTGCCAGCTGACACAAATGTGAAATTATTGATGTTGATCATTTCTATAAAAAGGGATTTTTCAGATGTTGATCTTTTCTAAAAGTTTTTAGATATTCATATCCTCTAGCCAATCTGATTAATCAAAATCAGCAATCTTATTTATTCATATTTTTCTAAAGACAACACTGTTCTGTCAAAATATTCTTTCAGCTATTAATTACTTAAGGACCCATTTTCAAAAACACTTAACACTGGCTTAATTGTCATCCCACTGAAGTCAGGAGAGATTTGACAACAGTTTTGGACAACAACAAGGCAACCAACACAGTCTTCTGCCTAAATATGTGTATACGTATGTATTTGCAAACATACATATGTGTGTACATAGAATATCATACATTTCATATATATATACTTGCAAACATATATACACATGCATGTGTACACATACACCAATCCATATCTATACATACATATATATATACACATATCTATAAAATGACCATCTGCACTTAAATTTATCACATATTATCTGGGCTAGTTTGCAACTAATCAAATATTGAAAAGAGAAAAAAGGAATAAGCCCTATTCTCTCTCAGAAGGATTCAAAATATAAATCACCTTCCCTAGAGAATCAGGTGGTAAATTTCTATGAATTAATTACTTGTCTTTATAGCATCTAACATACAAAATATAGGTTCCTACAATAACCTTTTAGTACTACTGTAGCATATATACATTATAATTGAATGTATACTAGGTTGCTGATTTTCTAACTTATCTATCTCTTTTAGTTGGTAAGCAGATGGATAGATAAGGTTACACCCAATAAATAACAATCTTATTTGCTTCTCCTGATATATCTGTACAAAAAGTACAGTCAAATAAAAAACTCTACAGAATGTGAGATGTTTGCCTTTCATTGTCATTTCATACTTATAAAAAGAAAAAAAAAACTGTGAAATGTCAGGTTTTAGACCCAGAAACAGAACTAATTTCAATTGGATCACTTTCACTCAAACAAAACAAGAGTCACAAAACAAAGGCTTGGTATGAAAGTAGCACTTCATAAAATTGCTACGGTTTCTCTTCCCTAGAGTGAATTTTCTTGTAGAAAGGGAGTAGATTTGAAATCTACATTCAAAGCTCATCTTTCAAAAGAGAAAATCTACTAGGTACTAGTACTTAATCATGCAACATGAATGCTTTTATTTAAGTAACACCTTTGTTATTTCTTTAAAATCCTGTTAAATCTTATGTTGATATATTTTCTCCTCCAAAGAGCCCTAGCCCTGAAGTGATGTCATTTGCTGCCTATTTCCTTTAAACCATTAACACAATAGTGTGCAAATGACCAAAGAAAAAATGGAAGAATGAAATTGCAGAGAAGAAAAAGAGAAATTTGAAGAGTACTGAGTGATGAGTTGTTTTTAATTTGACATCTTCATCACTCAGGAATGACCTCAAACAGAAAAATGCAAAGACCGGTCTACCTTCTGCAATATAAATGTAGTAATTATCTGCACAACCCATTATTATTTGACATCTCTCAGATGGTAGTACCAGACCTACAGTGTTACACAGACATTTTATCTAGCGTTGTCATTGTTCCACCAGAGAGGTGAGTTACACGCTATTGAGTTTTGTGAACCATAGCTTTTCCTAGTGAATTGACTTCTATGCAATAACTGATAGAAAATTCTTTGACACCAAATGGAAAGATTAAAGGAGTTGAGCAGAGGTCAGGTCAACTTTTAAAATCCATCTCTAAATCAGAGAATTACATATTAGTTGAGGCTGCAAGGCACCCCTGGGGTACACCTGGTCCAATCCCGCTGCTCAAGCAGGGTCAACTAGAGCAGGTTGTCCAAGGCCATGTCCAGACAGCTTTTGCTCCAAGAATGGAGAGCCCACAACCTGTCTGGGCAACCTGTTCCACTGTTCAACCATCCTCACAGTGAAGATGGGTTTTCTTATGCCTAAATGGAATTTCTTGTATTTAATTTTTGTCCATTGTGTCTTTTTCTGTCACTGGGCACCACTGAGAAGAGTCTGCCTTCATCTTCTTTACTCTCTCCCATCAGATATTTTCACACATTGAAAAGATCCCCCTGAGCCTTCTCTTCACTAGACTACACAGTCCCAGCTCCTGTAGCCTCTCCTCATACGAGAGATGCTTGAGTCGCTTAATCACCTTCATGGACCTTTTCTGGATTCACTCCAGTAGCTCCATGCCTCTCTTGTACTGGGGAGCCCAGATGTGGACCCAGCACTGCAGGTGTGGCCTCACCAGGCCTGAGTAGAAGGGAATGATTACTTGTCCTGACCTGCTGGCAACACTCTTCCTAATGCAGCCCAGGATACCATTGGCCTTCTTTGCCAAGAGGGCACACTGCTGGCTCATGTCCAACTTGGCATCCACCAGGACCCCTGGGTCCTTCTCTGTGAAGCTGTCTTCCTGCATGTCAGCCCCCAGCCTGTACTGCTGCATGGGGTTATTTCTTTCTAGCTGCAGGACTCTAAACTTCCCTCTGTTGAACTTCATGAGGTTCCTCTCTGCCCATCTCTCCAGCCTCTTGAGGTCCCTCTGAATGGGAGCACAGCCCTCTGGTGTATCAGCCACCCCTCCCAGTTTCACATTGTCAGCAAACTTGCTGAGCCTGCACTCTGCTCCATCATGCAGATCATTAATGAAGAAGATGATGAACAGTACTGGACCCAGTACTGGCCCCTGGGATGCACTTCCTCCAACTGGCCTCTAATTGGAGTTCATGCCACTGATCACAACTCTCTGAGCTCTGCCATTCAGCTAGTTTTCAACCCACCTCACTGCCTGCTCATCTAGCCCATACTTCATCAGACAGAAAATGTCCTCATTCAGAAAAGCAATGTTTTCAATACCACATTAAAGGTTAAAGGTTAAAGATCACATCTGAAACCCCCAAAGCAGCCCAGCAACTGAGAATTTCAATTTTGACTTTCAGTGTGCTCCATCCCTGTCAGCCCTAAACACATCTGCTATAAGCATGGGTCATAGTCCCACTAAAACCAGTAGGACTTAATCTTATGTCCAAAAGTGCTGTAATTGGATGTTGATTGTAGATCTCAGCTTCCCTAAAATTTAGAGATGTTCCTGACTACTTCTCCCTTTACCTTACTGGAGAAATAGGAATAAGGCATGAAACTGGGATGTGGAATTGATCATTTTCAATGTTTGGAAAGAACTGGGTTCTGATCAAAGCTGAAATGTAGATATCCTTGCATTCTTGCCAACACTAACAAATGCTACCCCTTCAAGAATTCCCCACTCCAGTTATTATAGTCATGCTTGTAAAAATAGTTCATACCTACATAAGTATTTCACATCTTGGAAGCACTTAACAAATATTTACTAAGTAACAATCATAAACTGAGCCTTGTAAGACTTATCATCCTCATTTTAAGGTGGTAGAGGTGAAATGACTTGTTCAAGGCCATGCCATAATTTGGTGGGCAGAACCAGGGTTAGAGCACAGACTTTCATGGCTCACACCTCATTACTGCACATCATTCTGTCTCTCAGGTTCAGAAGCCTGGAAGGATTTGGTAAGAGGATTCTCCTCTAACTTCTGCATGTTGCAGTGTTTTAGAGGAGGTTTCAGAATGAAAGCTGGTCCACTCTATGTGAACACTGCTGATCCCAATTCACTCTTCAGCACAGTTTGAACCAAAGAATTGCCTCTTCTCAGGTCTATTTTCCCTGTCTCAGAGACAGCTGAAGTTCTACTGGTGCTACTATATTAGTGGTTGATTAAGATCTTCGGGATTCTTATGGATGAGAGAGGCTGTGTAAATGTAAAAATAACACTTGTTTTAAGGTGATTCCTTTTCATTCTGAACTCCTTGATATTGTTATTATTATGATGATTATTAATATTTGCCTGAACATTTCACTTTGTTGCAAATTCTGCTCTCTGTCAAATAAATTGCTTGTTAAATGGACCTATCCATATCAAAAGAAAAAGCAGAGGCAAATCCATCATGCCCCTGTTATTAATATGCTATTAAAAGATCTATTTGAAACAATGTAACCTGTTTGCTACAAATCTTCACAAAGAAACAAAAAATGTTTGCAGAATCTCAAGGCATGTAGGAGACGCACCTGTGTTGCTAATTCCGAAACAGTCAAATTGCTCAGTAATAAAGTGTTTCTGTAATGTATCATTTTTTTTAAAAAAAGGTGATTTTGAACAAATGTTTTTTCATTATGCCTGAATTTCATTTAATGTGTTTTTACAATACATGTTTGCGGTGTATCATTCCAGAAAGAAAAAAAGCTTCATCTGAAATCACATTTGATTATAAGAGTGCACCCTCATACATATGTAATAAACAAATAAACAAATCGGTTTGATCTGTTATGCAGATAACACTGATATGTAAAATATGTTCAGGAACTAAAAATGCATTTTCTGTGTAGAAGTTTTCCTTGTAGAATGCACAGTGAATTTATGTGAACTGTATACAGCACTGAGACTCTTTTATGTAGCCTGTTTCCCTGGCTGATAGCTAAAAGAGGTTAGACTGAATCTCAGTGGATCAATTAACAGAGGGACCTGTCCTTCAACAGAAGAAGATCTATTTCAGGATTTGCATATCACTGAAAAAAATTACAAAGCTGAGATAAATACAAGCCCGATAATAACTCACTGCAGGCTTGGCTTCATTCCTAGATTTCCTTGGCTGTTTGTCCTAATAAAGTGTCTCCATGGCACTTAGGGCAGGAAGGTTATTAGTAGCTGTCAATCAAAAGAAGGAGTATGCATTGGCAGGAGGAGGAAGAGAAGAGAGGTGACATTCATCCTCTTTTCTCACTTATATTGGGTATAAAAGTCATTCAGAGCAAGTGGTTAAAAAGGGACAGGTCCCTCTTTATCCCCCATGGAAAAGGAGAAGAAGAAGGAAAGAAAAAAAAAATCCTGCCTTGGTTACCAACAATTTAATAAAATGGAATACATCAATCATTTTGCTCTATCTTATTAATGCTGGGATGTTTATTAATACCAAGGAATATGAAGGACATATATGAAAAGAGCAGCATAAAGAATCCTGACAGAACACTTTTGGTTGATATTTTAGTAAGAACAAATGATAACTTTAAACAGCTCCAACTTGAGATAAAACTTTAGCTGTCTATAGAGAATAAATGTGTTTCACCTTTAAGCTAACATGGTTCTGTCAGTGAACACCTTTAAAACAGAATATGTGATGCAGTGATTTTAACTTTACCAAGTTGATACTCAGAACTGATCTATACACCAATTAATTAATACTTTAAAGGTCTTTAATTTACTGTACCACTTTCTTAATTAAAGTATATCTGCTGCTAGAGCACATCATCTCTATATATGCATATTTTCATAAGTAACAGAGTCCATAGAGTGCTAATTGATATCCTGGTCTCCAGACAATACTTTACTAAATGAAATGACAATTATAACCAATTAAAATTCACTTTACATACCACTTCACCTATTTTGTATGTATTATGCATGAAGACAGAGAGTACATTGCCTTGCTGCTCAGGATTTGTGTGCGTTGTGCAACTGATGGACAGCTCCAAGGTATTCCTTTTAGTTAGCTTTTTACCAGGGGTCATTCTCTGGGCTCATCTAAAACCTATGCTTTGCAGCTACACAGATACATCAGTTAATAAAAGCTATTAATTGCTTTGTAAGGATTTTATTATTATTATTATTTCATTTGACAAATGTGTGTCAAGTTCGCAGTTACACCTTCATCTTGTTATGAAAAAAGGTTTTTAAAATAGCAGTGTCTAATTAAACAAGCTAAACTTCTCCTCTCAGACACAATGTATGCAACATATAAATGGCACAGTGCTGCACACCTACTGAGGAGGGTGTGGGAGTAACACTGAAGAATGAAGTCAGTGGGAGATGAGAGCATTTGGAACAGGCACCTCAGGTTTGAGATCTTGCGGCTAAAAAGAGACTACGCATTTCATGCAAGAAGGAGATCTGATCCCAGTGTCCCTCCTGAAAATTCTGGTTTAGCAGCCCCCTGCTACAGAGCCCTACGGAGGCTGTCTCAGCTGAGGGTGTTGTTGCCTGACCTGATTTCATGTCCACAGCACCTAGCAGACATAGCTCCACAGGCTGTGGTGGGAGCTGCCCTTTGAAGACTGCCTTCTGCAACCAGGGCAGGTCCCCATAGCACTGCTGCATAACCTGGTGCCCAGGAAGGTCCTGCAGACCTGCCCTCCAGGCAGTGCCTGCAGATCCTGCATAACTGGTGCTCTGTGCAGCTGGCTTCGCAGCGGGGCAGCAGCATGGATTGCACTGGCTCCACTGCTAGGTAGCCCTGGAGCCTCTTGAAGCAACAAGTAAATTTATCCTTGGGGGCTTACTTGACTAAAATCCATAAAGCTACAAAATTTGCATAAAAAGTGGTGAACAATATAAAAGCTTGTAAACTCCACAGGTTTCTTATCTCTCCATTCCCTTTATTCCACTGCTTTCTTTGCACAGATACACTCAGGAGGACACTGGCTCCAAGTGTGATAACAGGAAAAGCAAAATAAATGGAGACAGGGGCCAATAAATGAACATATGCAAGCAAAATAAATGAAAAAGCAATTCAAGCTAAATGGAGTATGTGTAGTTGTTCTTGAGGGTTTTTTCCAACAAATTTCTTTCTTCCATCTCTGAGGATAGGTCACGTAATCCTTCAAGGAATTCCCAGGCTGACTTACGCTATCGTCTCCCCTGTGCAACCAGGTATGAGGCAATCTTGACGCATTCATGCAGGATACACCAACAAGCAGAGATACCTTTAGTCTACCTTGTAAAAATCTCTCTTGTTCACTCGATGAATCACTCTGATGCTGGATGAGTTAAAAACCACGGAGCCAGATCATCCTTCTATAAGAAGCAGAGAAGAAGGCTCAGGGAATGGGTGTGGGTCATTCCCATGCATTTTTTTGAAGAAATTTGCCATTGCTATCCTGTCACAGGACTGCTGTCTGTTCCCTGAAGAGGAGGCCACACAGCCTGCCAAATATTTTGACTTATTCGTATAAAGAAGAGTCTGCCTTGTGGCTATCAGTTTTAACCATAGACTTCTCGACAGCGTGGCTCCAGGAGTTGCACACCTCGGCTATCTTTTCCAGGTAAATCTCCCAGGACCAGAGAGGAGAGTGCATGACCTTCTGCCTCTTCCTCAGCTCTCTTTACCAAATGCACCCCCTTTCATCTCAATTGCCCTGACTCTACTCTTTCCTACACAGATTTTGTTTCATGGCAAACAGCTCCAAGCCCAGGTGAAGTGCAGGAGCAGTATTGCAGGTCCTACTGAGAAATTGCTCTGTGCCAGCCAGGACAAATTCATGAGTGGAGAGGGACCCTTCTGGGTACAAATGTTGAGAGGAAAAGCTGGATCAAAATGTCAGCAAATAAAGCTGATATCAAGGTTATTTTTCTTTGCGAGGCTCTCTTATGCTTATATATGAAGTGACAATGGGTGCAATTAATTAATTGATGTTGTCTGGAAGTACATATTTTTAGTAACAGGTTCTGGACTGGTTAGCCTAAAGTCAGCAAAAGTGAAAAATATGGATGTAAATTGTTTTTCACAAGAACAGTTTTGTGGCAGTAGGACAAATATAAGTATATATATAACAGGTGACATTTAAGAGTTGAGATACATCATCTTGGTACTGAACATTTGACGAATCCCCTGCCAGTGTTTGTTTTCATTCTTGTGACAGATTAAAATAAAGTTGCAAGCAATAAGAAACTGCTTCACATTTTAATAAATGATGCCAGTCTGTAATACCTTTAAGTTATAGTCATACACCATGGCAGGAAGGGGGAAAGTTGCTGCTGTTTTTACTTTGATTTGGTATTTTATAAAATACCCTCAGAGTTTTTTAGATGAGCAAAGGATTAGTGGTTTTGTGAAAAATTAAAATAAAATATGTAGTTACCCAGTGTCTGAGTGAAGTGAGTTGACTAGCATGTCTCCATTGAAACTCTGGGATGCTTATGCCAGCTGTGGAGATAGACAAACGGCTTCAAGGACAACAAGATCAAATTTCAGTTTATTTTTTCTACCCCTACGCCCAAGTTAGGCATGGTATTAGTAAATACAAGTTTTCCATGTATTTAAAATACATGGAAATACAAATCAAATCATGGAATACAAATATAAAATCAGTCCTTAAAGAGATTCAGATTATGGATTTGTGTAGTTCAGAGTATGTTATTCAATATGGAGTACTGAAATATGTGAAAGGTGCATTCAATTCATTGCATTGCTGCTATGATTTTATGAAAACTGAAAGGGTCTTTGATTTTCTTATTCTAAACAGAAAGAAACTATTCATGTAAAAATATATGAACTGTTAAGGGACAGTTGAACTACAAATATTCTTGGCAGACTTTTTTTCTCATCCATTTAAACATAGTTTAGGAAAGGAACAATTTAAAAATATCTGTTTAAAGTGATTCACTTGAAGACAGGAGTCATTACAAAAAAGGAGGAAGGGAAGGAAGAAATGACAGCCAAAGGCTCAGGTTCTCTTTTTAACATTGGCAAAAATGTGAATAACATTTCTGTTTCAGAATTATTCCAGACAGTGGCTTTATACCCAAATATTTTCTTTGGAAGCATCTCCTACTAGATTTCTCTATGAAATAATAGAAATTTTATCACTTATTTTCCTAATATTGGATGTAACACTGAGCTAGATTGAAACATTGAAGAGAGGCTAATGTCTGTGCTCCCTCACAGAAATAATTTCAGCCCTTATTTCTGAGTTTCCAGAGTATCTATTCTTTCAATTTGTTTCAAGTGAAATATGCTGGACATTTCTCAGATGCAAAAATAATTCTTGTATAACTTTATTTTGCAGTTACCAAGACTGATTTTTCATTAAGTGCTGTTTTTTGTTGTTTTTTTTTCATTTACAAAAGTTGTTCTGTGCAGTAAATGAAGTGCCAATGCAGACAAATGTAACCAACATTAAGCTAGCCAATAGAATTCAACAAACTGTTCAGGTCATTAATATAATTTGTTTTGGCACTGTTACATTTCCTAGTGCTACTCTGAGTAGTTTGCTGGGCACATCAATTTGTTTTCAGCTATTGTGAAATTGGATATCCTGGCTTTCATCCAAAGCACCCTCTCAATTTGCATATCTTTGTTATCATTTCAGGTTCTCAGAACATACTGTGGACTATCACACCATCTGCACCAAGATCCTCACATCCAAACACAAATTAAAAATGAAACTGTAAAATTTGCAAGGAAACAATACAGACCTTTTATCTCATTCTCCCTCTGTTCATTTTCAAAGGAGAAACTTGCTTGTAGCCAAGCATAGCAAAAAAGGCTTTTATTAATTGGACTGGCATCAAGCATGCATACATAAAATTGTTTATTTTTTCCCTATAAAGGGGTTGCCTGACATAAAAGGGTCTTTGAAGATGACATTCAGATTTTGACATTTGCATGATATTGTATAAATATCAGAGGTAGGAGACTTTTCTGACAAACCAGATGGGTCAAAAAAAGCACTTCCAGAGATAGATATTAGTCTTTTACTTAAAGGATATTAGCTTCTCCTCAAAGCTGTGAATTATTAGTCAGCAAAAACAAACATATTTTTCTCAAACCATAGCTTATTTAATTCTTTTCAATCCAAGTAAGCTGGGCTTGGGGAAAATATAAAATAATATCATTACTTTTGAGGGGGGTTTTGTAATTCAATTAAGATCACAGAATATAATTGAATCTTGTCTTTTGAGTGCCACAGAGATTAAATCTTATTGCTGAATTTACTGCTTCTTGATGGAGCTAATCTTGATTTTAAGCATGGACTCAGAATGTTTTTTGAAATATAAAAAGGCATTTTAGGCCTTAATTCAAAAATATTGGAATTATGAAGACATTCTTCATTTTAGCTTAGTTCCTGGATGTGCTTTGATAGGAGCCATTGGTTTCTGTTTTTCTCTGGGGTGGCAGCAGAGAGGGAGGAAAGAAAAAATCTGCAAACCTATAGCAATTGTAAAGGCACTTAGCAGGAAGATTTGCTGACTGTGTACTTCAGCAAAGATTTCAAATGAGAGAGGAGGGAACCTCTTCTTTTTGATCCTGGAAAGGAATTGCACAAATCTGATTATGTATGTTGTCCCTTCTTTATCAACAAAGAATCAGCTACTGTCAGCAAGTAGTGCACAAGAACTAGTTGGTTTCATTGAGTAGATTGGGAGAATGACCTGAGCACCTTCCCCAAGTCCGCTGCTTTTGATAATACGTAGCCGTGCTGCTCAAACCACAGCATACCGTGAGCCTGTAGTGAAAAAAAGGAGAAAGGGAAGAGGGAAGAGGAAAAGGGAAGGGGAAGGGGAAGGCAAGGCAAGGCATATTAAAAACTTTTGCACGGCTCAGCTTATTGAGGTTCATATGGATGATGTGGAATTTCAACACATGACAATGAACCAAAAGAAAAAAGAAAAGAAAAAGTGGGACACAAATTAGAAGAGAAAGCTCAGTGTGTGGCATTAATTTCTTATTCATGTTTAAAGTGAGGTTTTCCTTACAGTCACATTTTCCTACCTTTCTACTAAAAAAAAGAGCATGCCCTCAAAGTGACTTTCAGTTAAAAAACAAGTACCATATGAAATGGCTGAATATTTCTGTCTTGTACATATAGGCACACATACATACTTTCCTATATAGAAACATTCTTCTCCAAAATTTCTTCTTGCAGAATCAAAGTCAGGACAACTTAAACGCAGCTTCCAATAGATATCTTCAGAGGGTCATCATGCCCAAATGATCTTAGGAATATTTCTATGCATGTAAATTTATGCATGCATATGTTCACATTCATATACATATACATTCTTATCTAATTCTCTCTCAGCAAATAGGTAATACCTGAAAAAGAAGCCACAAGGAGATTCTTGTAAACTCCTTTTCTCTCATCATTCCACCATCTGTATAACTCTTCCCTTGAAGTGAATGAGTTGCCTTCTTTCATATGGTTCCCCTGAGGCAACAGAGGCACACCCTTACGTATTTTACCTCGGAGTTTAACACTGTGTTGGTCTCCAGAACAAGTTAAAGCCGACCTTTCTTATATGTGCCTTTTTCTTTTCATTACATCAATCTTACATCATGCTGAACATATGGCTAGGGACTTCTTCCTTCTCCCACAGTTCCCCATGTCACCTCTAATTACACAAATCAGTAATGGCTTTTATCTTCTGTATAATTCTAAATTGGTCACCTGTCCTGCACCCGTCCTTCAGACACAGGCCTTAATTTCAGTGGGACTAGAAATATCCATGTTTACATGCTCCTTTCTTATCCAGACCCCTTACAAATTCCAGACACGCTCTGCATGATTCTTCCGTTTCCACATTTCATTAGACCTACTGCTCCAAATTCAAGACAGATACCTGGCTGGTCACGGTCTAAAATAAAGCTGTCTCTTAGTTCCTGCGCTGACCTACAATCAACATTTCTTTCTGTAGCCATCTTTCAGTCTGTTCAGATTTTTGCAGTGGAACTCATCCTGCAATAGCTGGTTGATTTCAAAAGAGTTAAATAATGAAACAGTAATTAGTGTGTGGCTGTAGTAATCTGACCTATGACTAGGACTGGTAAGAATTGCAGTCTCCTACTATCAATAATAGCATGCAATACAGATGATATACATATACAGGAGAACATGACTTCCCTTATTAAATATAAGGCACCAGATATATTGCTACATTGAGCAAACAGTAAGGGCTTTCATTTCTGATGATGAAGGTGAAATGCACTCGTATATTCAGCTTCTGGGGAAGACAGAGTATTTATGCATCCCTTAGCAGTAGCTCTTTTGGCCATTCAGAAAATTTACAAAAGTTTTTAGTTTTGCTGAATTGTGAGTTAAGTCCATGATAAGACAGAAGGAAGGTAGATTTCATCTGCAGTTGCTGAAGCCTGAGGGTTGAAATTGATAGGAGGGAAAACAAGGTGTTGGGTTTTTTTTTTTTTTTTCCCCCAAAGTGGATGCCTTGAAAGCATAGAGAAGAGGTCAAGTTCAGTCCAGCTCTAGGTTGCTAGACAAACCGTAATATTTAAGGCATTCCAGTTTCAGCAACCAGAGAAGCACAAAGGAGAGAAAGATGTAGCAACACTTTTAGTCCCAGCCTGAATAAACTGATACTAATTTATACCTCATTTGGTTGGTGGAAGATCTTCAGCACAAACTAAAGCAAGACTAAAACCTTTGTGCCAGACGCCATGGCGCGACTGAACACCGCACCACCACGCCCAGTGAGGAGAAAGTTCAGTCACTCAATACATCTGAAGCACTCTATAATAATGGCTTATCCTAATGAAAACATGAGACTGGTTGGCGTCAGCTCATGTTATTTGTCTTGCAAGTACCAGTTGCACAAGTTAAAACAGCCTGGGATTAATCGAAGCCCTGCAGAACACTGTTTCAATACACTTTTAGGTGTTTCATTCCTGATTAGAATTCTTTATTGGTGCTCTTAGTGGTGCTGTTTTCCCTTCTCACCTCCTTCTCTGAAAATACACTTGGTCTTTGATTGCGTGCTGCTACTTTAAATAAACAGATCTCTATTAGAAGGAGGTCAAACCACATATACTGGACAAATGCCAATTCAGGAAATTACATTCTGCCTGCCTAAATAACCCTTACAGTTTCAGCTGGGGGAAAAGAAAAAAAAAATAAGGTGTTCACTTCTGGCCCTAAACTATAATGTAGAAGCAGTGTACCTAGTCACAGCTAAGCAAAACAGCTCAAAAGTTGAATCTCAGATATCAATATTTACAATAAACAGCTTCTGAATTGTTGTCAGACCAGGAACTGCAGTGAATAATTTAGAACAGTGGATACATACAGAAAATCTTAAGATTTGCACAGAAAATACACAAACAAAAAAAATCAAAGCTTATCAAAACATTTTGTGCTACAATTTGTTCTCTCAGGATGAAGCCATACACTTTCTAGCCACTCAAATCTAGTAAATCCTGAAAGAAGACACTTAAGATTTATTCTATCCACTTGATATAAAGAATTTCATAAAACAGCATCAAATATAGACTTGAAGCCTGAGACTAAAATGCAGCAAATATTAGAGGATGTGATAGGAGCATATATATTCAGACTGAAAAATACTTTCCCTTACATGTATTTTTCTGAAGACATTTCTAGACTATCCATGATATGCAGAAGGGAGCTTGTTCTGGGTTTATCAGAGTGACTTTTTGCTCTGCAAGGGGCAGTCTGCTCAGATTTGAGCCAACTGCAAGGTATTAACAATCATTTCTCCAAATAAGGTTCTATTGCTAGAGCTTATTACTGACAAAGTCCTTAAACATTTATTTGCACGCTGACCTGCTAGTAAAAAGAACTGTATGGATAGGACAGAAACTGGATAGGGATATAGGTCATCCTCTGATCACCATTAAAATATTCTTTATTTTTCCCATAAAATATTCTTTATTTTCCCCATAATAGTCCTTCATCTACGGGAATGTGCAATGGGCTGGGAATGAGGGTATCACTAATTTTAGACTTCCTTCTACTTGAGCACGGGTGCCAATGATTGAGTAATTTTTTTTAAGTAATGATTAAGTAATAATCTCTCTCATAAGCACTGCTTTATGCTGCATTGACAAATTATGCACTATGAATAGAACCTAGGCCTCCAGCACAATAACTCCAAATCTGAGACACCTAGGGCTATCTATTAGAAAGGACCTGCAAACATAAGCATTTGGATCTTTTGTCCACAAAATGGAGCCATTCATTATTTCAGGACATTCTTCATTCTCCACAGTGGATGAGACACAAAACATAAAAATCTACTCTGACTATAGCTACTGCTCTAATAATTCATGTGTTCAGAGGCCTGTACAGGTTCTAAACTATCTTGAAAATCAAGTCATACACAGTAGCAGTTTTTTACTTTTAAAAAACAAAAATAAGCAAACAAAATTGCAATATAGCTCCTTATACCCATCTGCCTTTCACTATATTTTCTTATGGACGAATCTGACAGCAGAATCTGATACACAGTTGTAAACTTTTCCAGGGGAAGGTATTCCTCCAAATATTGCATGTCCTGAACTTTCTTCTGTTAACATTAAAGACAAATTTCAGCTGCTTCTAATAGTGAGGGACTGGCCTATAAGTCTGCAAAGTGGCATGCACACCTATGGTGCTATATAAGTACATAAATAATAATTGTAATTAATGTGTCTCAGCTTCCTGATCTGGAAAGGATTAATTAGTTGAGGAGGATTAATTAGATATTGTTAGCACAGTACTTTGAAGTGCTATATATATAAGTGCTAAGTACTACTGCATCGTGATTTTCATGTTCTTTGTGCTATACTTAGTAGCTTACAAGTTCTAAGATTTCATTTGCTGGAATATTTGTGAAATTGGATGTGTCTGTCTTAGGGACTGTGAGTCCACATAGTTATATTTGCATACAGTTTAACATTATAGCCTTATGTAAACAGACCTGCTTTCAGTTTGTAATTGTTGAAACCACCAGGGTCATGCTGGCAACAAAATAGTTTATAGGCTTCATGGCTGCAGACATCTGGTGTACCATTTTACACAAATAAATACTACTTTGATGAAACTTGAGCTTATACAAACTAAACAGAATGGTGCTAAAGAGAATACCCAAAGGGAGGGAAAAGTTAGTTTGAATTGTAGGAAGTTTCAGAGACTCTCAGGTGTTGTTCTAGTAAGTTTTCCAATCACCTGCATAAAATGCACTTTTATTTACGTGAGATTTGCTAAATCAAAATGTGTGAGAATAAGAGAGTTAATACACAAGTTAAGAGAGATCTGAAACTCTAAAAGTAAAACTAGGAAGTTTGGCTAAAGGTTCTGTAAAATATGAACTCGCTGAAATAAGGTCATTTTATAAATTAGGGGTATAGGATAGAAGGCGATTTACCAGAAAGTCCCTTTTAAAGCTGGGCTTCCTTTCCCCTTAAGTTAAACTAAGGCCATTAAATCAGATATTCAGGAACTGTAAAACATGTACCATTGAATGTTTCCTTCTGCAATTGTGCGTAGTCCTTTTGCAGCAACAGAGCTGAGTCAACTGTTGCCTCTCTTCGAAGGTGTATCAGAGTGAGAGAGGTCTGACTACACTTCCAGCAGGGCATTTAACCTAAACCTGGAAGCTTGCTGCATTTCCCTTTTCCTGCTGCTTACGTTGATGTGGAAAGACAACCTGGGAAAGAATTGCTGATGGACTTACTAAGTCAGTGGGAAACAATGATGCCAGTTACAATAGACAAAAGGGTTTCCTGGGTACCGTTGAAACAGCAGAGAGAGTACAGTAGAAATCTATTCATGATGTGCAGATCACATCAGTGACTGTTAAAGGTAAGACCAGTGGAAAATAACATTTCATTCCTATTTGGCAACCTGGAAACGCCATGCAGCAATTAATAAATATATTGAATCAAGGCTATTAACACCCTGCATCACTGCTTGAGTAAAGCATCTTACAGCATAGGAATAATGAGGCATCTGGCCTCAAATAGCTACCAGGAAGCCCTTTGTGACCAACAGGACAATGCTTCCAGAGGTCAGTCCATCCCCTGCTAAAACAGGTAGAATGAACTGGCTCTTCATTCCTCACTGATTGTAGAAGTCTAGGATGAATAGCTAGAGCAGATGTCCATATTTTATACAGATGAAGCTAGGAAGGTGCATCTTTGGACATAACAATGTGTAGTGTGGTGGCATAACTCCTTTATTTCCTCTAGGTGAACTGCATTGGACTAAATAGTTCTTAAATTTATCATCTTTTACCCAATCACAGAGCTGATATTGGAGTAAACTAACTGTGTTGTAACCACTGAGTACCCTAGCTGGGGAAAGAATCACTTAGTTCTTTCAGTCAGTGCAAGATAACTTTTTCTTGGTCTTCCTACATGGCCATTGTCTTGGATCCAGCTAAGTCACTTCATGAATAGATTAGCGGCTCCTGCCATTCAATGAGAAGGAAATGTGATTTTACCTTCAACACATTTTAGCCAGGCCTGTGGCTGTCTGCATAAAATGGTGCATTATAACAATATATGAACAATCTAAATTCTGGCTAAATATTCAAAATGCAGGTCTAATAGTCACTCAGCTGCTAATTCATGTACTACTTCTAACTGTTTTCTTAATTTACTGTTGTAAATGTGAGTGAAAATACAAGTGTAAACATGCTCCATAGGGACTGAAAAAGATTCATGCAAAAGAAGAAAGAGCAACCAAGTTAAATGCCCAGCTCAAAAGGCAGTTTGAATTGAAACACAGTTTCTAAAATTGTTATTCCCTTCTTTTCTTTGCTGTGTTAGACACTGACAGTATTCTGCTTACGTTTCCTGATGGCTAAAAAATTTCTGTAGACTTCTCAGTCCCATTCCACTTTATCCATGCAATGAGAACACTAACACAGCTGTGGTTTGTCTGCTATGATTCAGGTTATGTCCTTTTTCATTAAGGATGATGCAACATGGAATTGAATTCTCCAGCATCTGATAAGGTATGTCTGATCAATGTATTTTTCTATGGTTGAGATGGTCACAGTAACTTTCTGTGCATTATTTCTGTGTTCATTAAGAACTGAACTCAAATTCTACCTAATCTGATGATGTGTAAGGCAACATTTTCATACTACCTTCTAGCAGGTCTCCACTATCTCTTGGCGTACAATGAAAAGTTTGAGGAGACATCATGAGTGTTTTTATCATAATATCTAAGCATTACTGTCTTAGGAAAACACTAAGGGAGTAAAGGTAAGACCTCTCAGAAGTATAAATTAGTAGTTCTTTTTTCTGACTTGTGTTTGACAGTGTTCACCACAAATTCAGCAGCTCCCAGATGTTTCTTTCCATATTTGTCTCTCCCTCACATGAGCAGAAGCCTTTTCGAGGACCTCAGCTGCAGATGTCAGGCTTGCTGCTGAGCTTTGGTTGACATTCGCAGCTGGCCAAGTGATGCAGTACACCAATGCCAGCTCTCTCGTGAGGCTCAGCCTGCAAGTTAATCACATTAAATAATAATAAATAATAAACTGTTAAACACAATCGCTGTTTTTAACCTTCCTTAATTGAGGGACATCCATTTAAATAATTACCTTTTTACAAACATGATTTCATCACATCTATTATCTCCACAATTATTTCAGTCTTTGGTGGTTCACTTTTACTTTTATCTGCTTTCTGGACCTCCATCTGTCAGTAGAGTAGTATTACAAATAACACCTCTCTAGTTAAGTCTACTGGTTTTACCTTGCATTCTTTCTGGAGCTTTTCAGTTTCCACCTCAGTTTCTTTGGTTTTATTATTTTATATTTCTTCCAACTGTTCACATGTGTACATCCCTTGTACAGCTGTATTGACATGCTCTTTGCTTTGAAACATCAGCAAGTCAATTACGATGATGGAAACACTGTTCAGCCTGGTCTCAGTATGACACACACAGGTTTCAAAGAGTCAGGAGTGAATTATTTTCATGGTATGATCATTGTGGCTCACTTTTTGCTTTCTCTATTGGCTGGTGTGTATGTAGGTGGCAACACAGCCCAGACTAACTTCTTGGGGAGAAGAGTTTTAGGTGCACAGAGCTTATTTTTGCCCTTGTATTGACGGAAGGATGGAAGGAAGAACAGGACTCTAAGAGGGAGGAAAAAGTCCTCTTCCTACATGTGCATGCCATTGCATCCTCATACAGTCCAGCTCACACTGAAGCCTTCATCGATTGCTAGTGAGTAATTATAATAACAATAATTATCTGATTGGTAGGAGTATCATCATCTTCTCTTTAAAGATTTGAATAGCTTTTAAGTTCTTATGTGGGCTGTATTTAAAAATCAGTCATGAAATATGCATATTCACAGGACATTTGCTTCAGGATGTCTTGAAATGAATTGTAAAGTTGTACAACTCCATCCTCAAACAAATGCATGGAAAGAATAAAAGCCAACCTTTACTGAAATGGTGCTTGACATTTTCTGTCAGCATATCCTAAATCTAGCTTTGGAGCAACTACCCACATGAGGACAGGGTCAGAATGAACAGTCTGCTTGGAAGGGGAGAGTGCAGCCACTTCATCAGTGCCAACCTGTTACAAAATTTGGCTCGTGAAGGGCAAAAGTGTCTCCCATCTCAGATCAGATGCTTATGTAGTCCTTTCATGCAATTGACAGCTACCATGCTCAAGTCATGTCTTAGTCTGTTTTCCAATCAGTTTTTAACCCTTGACTGATATCAGCCAAATTTGAGATGGGTAGGATCTAAGAGATATTAAATTCCAACAGGTTTCATGAACATAGGCAGCAGAACAGAGGAAGGAAACCTTAACAATATTCCCACTAAATAAAAGTCTTCTACTAAGATGATTAAGGGACTGGAGCATCTTTCATATGAGGAAAGGCTGAGAGAGCTGGGACTGTTCAGCCTGGAAAAGAGAAGACTGAAGGGGCATCTTATCAATGTGTATAAGTATCTGAAGGGAGGGTGTAAAGAGGATAGAGCCAGACTCTTTTCAGTGGTGCCCAGCAACAGAATGAGAAGCAATGGGCACAAACTGAAACATAGGAAGTTCTGACTGAAAAGGAAAAGCTTCTTTACTCAAGGGTTACTGAGCACTGGAACAAGTTGCCCAGAGAGGCTGTGGAGTTTCCCTCTTTGGAGATATTCAAAAGCTGTCTGGACGGGGTCCTGGGCAATCTGCTGTAGGTGACACTGCTCCAGGAAGGGGGCTGGACTAGATGATCTCCAGAGGTGCCTTCTGGCCTCAACCTTTCTGTGATTCTGCATCCAACACTAGAAAGAAACATTCATCTTTTCGGTCCAAGGCCCACAAACCTTTGCAAAATCCACCTTCACAACAGTGAGACAACTGAATGAACTTACAAAGTGTGTGGTAGTGGTTGAACAATGCTATGGCAATTTTGCAAGCCAGCTTTTGGTCATGGCTATATGAACCTTTATGGTGAGATTCAACTTACCTAACTACAGGCAACAGAATATAGGCTCTAGCCTGAACTGATCATATCTGTTTCCTCTATCATCAATGCAGAGTGAAAGACGCCTTTGAAAGGTGCTTCAATCTCATCATTTTAGGATGGGATGAAACATCCTGTTTCAGAGATTCCTACCTCTCTTCACTGAGTGGAAGGAGTCTAGCAGACTGACTTACCCTAGGCACCTAATTTTTTTGTTGATTATAAAATCTACAGTGTGTCTAATTGAATGAGCAATATTTTTGCTATTTTCCCCAGTAGTTCCACAAGCAAAAGTAATTCTGCATTAAACACTCGAGCCCCCAGAAAGCAGAATGAGTGAGGGGATACCTCGCTAGAGATAACCTCTGTATGTAATCCACCACAAGAACAGTCTGAATTTCTCAGTCAGAACTTCACAATATTGTATAGAGGAAGTGCAGAAATCCAGTGTCTCCATCTTTACAATGCAAAAAGTAGGAGCCAATGCCTCTTCCCTTTGCTAAGTAAGTATGTGAGCCATTCGCACATTTTGTCAGTTCTAATAACATAAGGTTTTCCCAAGCACAAATGTTTTCCCCCCAAAATAATAAGGTCTCAAGAGATAACAAAAGAATATGCTGGTCCTTGTTTACTTTGCCACATAGGTTCCAGAATGAGTGCATGAATTTCAGTGGTTTCCTGTACAATAAAATACTTTGTGTGCCCATATCCCCTTAAGATCTAGGACCCTATTTCAAATTGTTAAATTGCCCAGGAAGGTGATACCACATATGGAGACTTTAATTCTTTCTATAATGAAGAAAGGGAACTAGTGTATTTAATTTTGGAATCATATTTTAGTGAGAGCAACAAGGTTTCTATTGACCCAGTAGATTCTTGTCATATCTAATTTACTGATCCAGAGTTTTGTAAAAGCAAACATATATAAATGTATAAGCTTCATCTATAATTGGGAAGCATAGATAAAAATAATTTGACATTGAAATTTACACTTAAGAAGTAGTGCACTTCATTGCAATCAATTTTTCATTATGTTGTTGAGATCAATAGCTACAAATAAGATATAAAAACTGTATTATTGATGTGGCACATGTCAGTATAAAATGTGCAATTTTCTATAGCATTTCAGTAGAGGAAAATTGTATTATACAATTTCCAACATTATACATATTGGTCTGTAGAGAATGCTTATTAAAATCAATGTACAGTAAGCTACACTCAGGGATATTTTACAAAACAAAGAAAGGTCAGAGCATTCATGAAGGTTAAAAAAATAAAAAGAAATTGTTAAGTATTGTTTTAAATGCCTCTTTGGTAAGAGCACCATCTACCTCATAGGATTAGGAAAGGTATTTCCTAATCTTTGGTCTTTGATCTCCTGGCCCCAGTCCCTACCTGGACTAAGCTGCTGGTGATTTAGGCTGAACTTAAAGGTAAAGTTTTTGCCTGAAAGCAGTGACTCAGATCAGACAGAGCATGATAAACTACAACCTCGGAATACCAAGATGTCTTAGTGAAGTGGTACGGCAGAATAGCCAGCCACCTAACTCAGACTGCAGCCTTGTTAACCCTGATTGTCTAAAATATGGCCCTTGCGAACAGCCCAGGGATACTGAGGACTGAGGAAAAGTGCAGGTCATGTCTCAGCTCAGGACAAATCACTACCCTGGTACACTGCAGGTGAAATCAGAATCAGGGGGAGAAAATCTGCACTCTGCCAGAGTCTCTCTTCAGTCCAAGCTTATCCAAGTAGCACACCATACTGCCTTCCTGATTCAGAGTGTCATTCCAGTCATTGATGATAGATCCAGAAAAGATAACCTTTCTCTTCTCTTCTCTTCTCTTTTCTCTCCTCTCCCTTCCCTTCCCTTCCCTTCCCTTCCCTTCCCTTCCCTTCCCTTCCCTTCCCTTCCCTTCCCTTCCCTTCCCTTCCCTTCCCTTCCCTTCCCTTCCCTCCCCTCCCCTCCCCTCCCCTCCCCTCCCCTCCCCTCCCCTCTCCTCTCCTCTCCTCTCCTCTCCTCTCCTCTCCTCTCCTCTTCTTCTTTTCTGGGAATGATAAAGCAGTTTAGAAGGACAAATGATTGGCTTTGGAAAAGAGACTGGTGGACCTTTTCAAGTGAGAAGGCTACAGAAAAGACAGGAAATTTGGCATTATTTTGGGTAGAGGAACAGTAGAGATTTTGGAAAGTAAGGCATAGGAGCAAGCTTGTTATGTTTACAAGGAAAATAATAAAATATACAGAAGAAAACCTGAC
This sequence comes from Dromaius novaehollandiae, assembly GCF_036370855.1. Classification (NCBI taxonomy): domain Eukaryota; kingdom Metazoa; phylum Chordata; class Aves; order Casuariiformes; family Dromaiidae; genus Dromaius; species Dromaius novaehollandiae. The sequence continues at coordinate 150,406,982 of NC_088098.1, read as the reverse complement.
TTCAAATAAAATTATGAAGAATCATTTCTATGGAGTGCACCAAACTACATTAAAAGGTAAATTATGTAAAGAACCCAAACTGTCACATGTACCTAGTTCCCAGTGAAAACATTCTTTAGGACTGGAACGTTTTGGAAAAGCAGTTCTACTTTGTTATCTCTTTCCTCTCTTTCCCACCTCACATGTATATTCTGGAGTACATTACAAATATTATGCGGAGTAATTAATGAACAGCTTGAGCATTCACTGAATCAACAAATTTAGTAGTAAATAAGTAGACTGCTCTTCTCTGGCAGTTCACCATGTCATAACCGTAATTATGTTGACTTAACTGACATGATACTTGATGACAATGTAAATACAGTTTTGTTTCTTTTTCTAATAGACTGTTACCTAAAGACATTAGAAAGTAGGGTACTAGAAAAATAGAATGATCAAGAAGAAAACAGAAACTCTGTTGAAGAAAGATTATTCTTTTGGACCTCATTTGTTTCCCAAAATTATCTCCAACAAAAGGTAGGTTAAGCACAAAATATGTGATTTCAAAGGCAACAGAGCTGGAGATGAAAGTGCTTAGATTCATGAGGTGGTTTATCCACAGGTAAACTTTCTTCCAATTCTAGTGTCCCATGGATGATATTCACTTAAAAACTCTCCCATTTTCAATTCAATCTCAATAGCCAGATAAAACTATAACTCTGCTGATGACCAACATGAATTCTTTGTTGCTGTTGAAAAGCCTTGTGGAACTTGGAGAATGGTCTTACAATTCACAGTTTTTATAGTCAGCTGTGCCTCCATGTGATACTCCAACATAAAATGGGGCCAACTTGTTGCATGACAGTACATTCTAAAAAATGACCATAGTGTCTCAGTTCAACATGGGGATATTTCAGCACCAGTTTAGGCTTAGAGACAAATCTGAAGGAGTTAACATACTATATGGGGTTCTGCATCACCCATATTAAGATTGCTACAAATGGTTTTAGAAATGTCACTGTGTTGACCAATTTAGACAAACTGGATAAATATTTGTTAGACATTACTGAACCATCATTATCATAACAGTGGTAAATAGCCTCATTTTAATGCACTTGAAAATGTTGCCTTGTACATTGATTGAGGGACTAACAAGAACATTTGAAACAAAGCATAGATCGACATCACAGCGATTTTCATTAAAAGTGAGATGATTTGTTTAGATGTGCTACTGTGAATGTTAAAAAGCAGTGCAGAACAATTGAACATAAACTTTACTATCATTGTGCTTTACCTGCTAAAGTGTTAGGATTTTTAAATGATCAGCCTACACAGAGCATGAGATCTGAATGCTCAACTGTTTCCTCTCTCTCCTATTCTGCCTGCTTTCAAGACTCATTTACAGTCTCCTCCTTCTTCCAGAACACAATCTTCTCTCTACTGTTTTCATTCCCCCTCTATTTTCTTTATTGATTTCTACTGATTTTTTTTACAAATGCTTTAAATTTTATATTCTTTTTCCAGAGTCCTTTGCTTCTCACCCTTTTATTTTCCTTAATTTTTATTCCTCAGCCACTTCATGGCAGCTCACAGTGTTTATTCCCATCATAAGAACTCCAGACACAGAAAAACGAGGAACTCCACATTCATGATTAGAGGTGGGGCTGGCATCATCGTGGTTCCCAAGGTTAAAAAGCATGGATGAAAACTGTGTGCCCACTGTACTCATTGGCATGATAATCAGTTTGACTTAGGTTAAGATCCTTGTAGTCAGATCACAACTAATCATTCTCTGTCATACCAGATGCTAAAATTTAACTTCACTCACCTGAACATCTAAGCACAATCAGACTTCTAGGAACAAAGTGAGAGGTTAACCTCAGATTCCATCTCTTACTCTTTTCAGGATATTTTCCCAATGACCTCTGACACAACACTTATGGGGAAAATGTTTCCAAGTAACAGTTAATCATATAAGTGTTTCATAATTTAAATTAAATAATCCTAAGAGGTGAACTTTCATATGTAGCTAAAGAGTCTTTAAATACTGTTTGCTCTTTTAAGGTAATTGGATCTGAAACTTCTTGGGTTACTTATGAGTGTTTTGAGAAGTTTTTTCTCCCTTTTTGAATTTAATTTGTAAATTAAGAGATGACCTTACTGTCAGTACTCAAATACATAAAGCATTAAGTGCCCTAGAAAAGCCTATAAATAAATAATACTTAATTTCATTTTCAGTTCTAGAAGGCTCCTCTCTTAAATGTTTCCAGTAATTTATAAAAAATATTAATATTGAGCCTAGTTGCAAAGCCAAAAAATGTTCATTTGCTATAAAGCCAATTTTTTAGCATGTTTCTATTTGGTTAACACAGATATCGTGAAAAAGTTCATTTGCTGTAGCCAGTTCATAGTTTTCAGAGACTGCAAAATACCTTTCTATCAAGATGAGATGAAAGGCAAGCAGAGGTGCAGGATACGAAGTATTAGCATGTAAGTGGAGCTATATGAACACTTACTTTTCTGTACACTTGCTGAATCTTTTTCTTTCTTCAAAGTCAATATTTTTTGAGGTAGTCAAGAAAAAATTATGAACTGCTTCAGAAGATTTAAAATTTCATTTTTCAATTTCTATATTTACCCAAAAAAGCTTCTACCAAGTCTACCTACCAATGAAAGTACATGTGTTCATATTATATCATGCCATCTGAGTGTTATGATTGCAAATTCTAGTATCCATAGAATATCACATATAAGTTGTTATGCAGAAAAGTTCTAGTTAAGTTTAGCAAGTAAGAATTTCCTTTATGAAATGCATTCACCCTGGCAGGTGGAGCTAAACTTCTAAGTCCTTCCTTCAGAAGGAGTGCTTTCTGTATGAGCCAAAGGAAAGAATTACTCTTTCTCCTGGGTTATAAAAAAATGTTGTACTAAAAATACAAAACTATATCCAAATGCAAGAAATCAAATTGAAAGTGTCTGTAGTACAGCCAAGTTCCAGGAAAACATGTATTTCACTATGAAAGAGGAAAACTATGAAAGAGGAAAACTACCTATTATAGAGTGGAATTCTTGTTTCATCTATGGATCACACATTGTCTTTTTAAAAGTTATGTGTTTTAAAAACATATTTTTAAAATGTCAGTGACTTATTTTCCTGTGCCAGTTTGACATGATCAGCTACAATGCATTTGCGGATTGCCACCAATGGTAGAAATTTACTGACCCTTGGGATAAACAGGATAGCCTCTAAGATGTAATGATCCAAACCATAACTGGTTTATTTCACAATTTCTACCAGAGCAGACTTTGTGTGTTTCATTCCTTATCAAAACACTAAAATTGCACCTGTTTAATTTTGTTGTTATAGAATTGGATACAGTTGCACTGGTTAAAACTCTCTCCCTCTTAATACAGAATCTACTTGAGACCTTCAGAGTCCTTGCAAGCCAGAGGGACGACGGTTGTTCTGGAACGGAGCCAAGAGCACCCACACAGAGGAGCAGCATGGACTTCACTCAAATGAGTTTTAACCAATATAAGTCTAATGTCACTTTCATGAGTAGGCAAAATATAAATGTGCATTATTCCTCTCCTCTTTTTCTTCTCTCTCCTATATACATGCCATAGGCTGTCTGAAAAACAGATCTGCAGGTGCACAAAGGTCAGTTTATTGCTCATGTCCCATTTTGCGCTTTTGAAAGTCTTCCTGTTTTTTGCTACCAAAACAACTTTGCTGTCTCCCCCTGTGCATCACTCTGATCTTTATTTCACAGAAGTAAACCAAGAGTAATGTCATTTAAGCAAATGGATTTCAATTAAGAGCCCATATTACTTCCAATCTTTGGGATTTCATCAAGCTGTGCCTGCCACTGCATGACAGGAGTTGAGAGCAAAGGTTTGATTCTACCTTTGCTTTTTCCTGATTATCAGAAGCCGGCTCAAGTTTCGAGCACAAGAGTAGGGCTCTTCTAACTGCATAACCATTAATGACCTCTGATACGGGATTACAACATTCCTCTCGGCTGCACACCACATAACCAAATCAGAGCGGTATTTTGAGGAGAAAGATGGGAACTACAGCCTTTTTCATGACTGTAAGAAAATCCAGGCTGTAGGATCTGTGCCATAACGTTAGCACTGGGAGAATCCTACAGAGCGAGTATAAATCCATTCAGCAGCACTGGAAAAAATGTCAATTCATTGCTAATACAAGCTGAGAATACACATTCTATGTAGCAGAAAAGGGGTCCTGTTCGAAACCTTTACATCTCAGGATATCTGCTCACTGTTCCTTAACCACAGCCTAAGACTGATCCCAAAGTCCATTTTTAAATACTGCAGGCCAAACACTGCTCTCATTTACACCAGTAGTCTCAACTGTATTACTTAAGAATTTGTGTTACAATATATAATCAGCTCCTTATTGCTTATACTAATTTTCAAATGCATTTCCTAACTTTGTGTAGGGTCTCTCTAGCTTGTCAACAACATTTTGGGGCATATGTGACAACAAATGTTTAAACAGGTCTTTCCATATAGCAGAGGCATTAAGAAAACAGTAAGTCCTTGCAAAAATTCTCTCCTGTATTTTAAATCCAAGAATCTTAATCCTCCTTTCAAAGCAGGGTAAATCAGAGCAACTCAGCTGATGTCAAAGAGGTTACACTGGGGTAAATCTTGTGTAATCTATTGAACAAATCAAATTCAGAAGATCTACAGTCTTCCCATGTATTCCATATTATTCTTTGATATGTCTATTTTGAAAAGCAAATGAAAATCCTTATAAACCCCAATACGGAGCATATTCTCAATTTCAAAAAGCAGTTTTGGAAAGATTGTTAACCATTTTCTTTGGGAAGCAATTAAAATATCTGGTGGAATATTTATGACACAATTACACATTTAAAATATTAAAAAAGCTTAGCAATTATACCTCTGGTTTAAAAACTAAATATGGCTATGGCAGAAAATACCTGCAGTCTCTATAGATTCCTGACAGGATTTGTTTTTCACTTTTGGTGAAAAAGCTATTCTTTGTAAAATATTCCCACACATGCCTAAGTTTATTTCTCAAAGCAATGCCACAAAGGATATGACCTCTTTACTCCTAGTAACCTTTCATGGTGCTGAATTGACTTGGACGTTGGTGCCAGTCAACACAGCTTGATTTGCTATGGTAAGAATAAGATTATATCTAACAGACTATGTCATTTCCAGGTTCAATAGGCACAGATTTAAAACTAGTCCTCTCTTTGACCCTCTGGATTCTCTTGAACTATTGCACCTTCTTTGACAATGTTTGTGAATGAATGAATTCATGACGATTCAAGGTTATTTTAATGATAATAGCAATGCGCTCACAAAGGAAAAAGGAAAAGGCTAGTAGTACTGGCACTAGTGCTTCTTCACCACAGCCGACTTCCTTTTTGACAGACTGACTGTGGAGTGAATTCCTGTTTATGGTCAAAGGCTGAAAGCTGTTGTGTGTCTGCAGCAGTGCTGCTGCTACTGATCTGTGAACATGACATGCCTGATAATATTGCATTGCCATGGCAACAACAAACATGGGGCAAAATTCTATTAGCTGGAGTGACTCAGTGAGTCAAACAGATAATGTGATGGGCCTGGCCAACTGCCCAACAAAGGCTTATGTGAAAGTTGTGATGAATTAACTTCGGCTTGTTATGTCTGTTTTTTGTATAAATTCTCTTCTCGCTACTTATTAAGTCCTCATATTTCTGGTGGTTGCTCAATATATATTGCCGGGAAAGACTTCTCTAGCAATTAGCTATTCTGATGCCTAATATAGAGCTTATGCTGCTTTGTTTTAGAGGCGCCTTTTTTCTTTTCTTCTTTTTTCTTAATTCCTCTGCAGGTGATTTATATGGAAAGACAAGTGCATTGTTTCTGTGAAAAAAAAGATGCCATTCCCCTCCAAAATATTTGACAGTGTATGAGACGTGGGTGTGGCTTGGCACAGCGCTGCGTTTGCTTATATATTCATACTAGCTTCTCTTTTAAATAGATGTTCCACAGAGCTGCTCTCTAATCAGTGTGAGGGAGTAAAAAAACCTATACCAGACATCATCTGGAGCTCACTTTTAGTATTTTACATCACTGCCACTTCATTAACCATAACTGAAATGTGAGGGGCCAGATTATGTTCTCTTTCATCACCATATAAGTCAAAACCTGTCTCACTGACTCACAGCCATTTCAGAGGAGCAATTAATAACCAGTAGTAATCTGGGTATCTGCCCATGGACCTTCACCATTTCTTCTAATCTGCAAATATCCATGAGGATAGAAGCAGGCCACAGCTGCCAGCCACAAAGAGGAAGCTTTACCCAGGAACTGGGTGCCTGGCCTTCCCCTTTTGCAGAGATGGTCCCATACGAAAGGGCAGACAGGTCACAGTGAAGATAATCAATGCAAGAGGCCAAAAGACAGCGGGGGCACTAAGTACTTTCCTTGCAGCCCTAGACCCCTGGAGGGGAAATCCCAAATAAAGGACTCCAAAATATGGTGCTTTAGCACATCTGCACCAGGGCTGAGCAGGAGGGCTTGAAGTTGTGTTACATATGGAGCAGGGTACTAACAAAAAATAGCAAACTTTGCACAAAGGAAACCCAACTGAAAATATGTTACGTTGCATGTTCACGGGCCATATTTTCCTCTTATATAGGGGAAAAACCCTGCAGAAGGGGACAACAGAGAAGGAAAGCAACTTTCTGAGTCACCCTCCTACATTCATTAACTCTTGGGGTCTGGAGCGATGTCTCATCGCACACGTGCACAAACATGTACCCGGTCAGACTTTGAGACTCCCTGCATTTGGAGGGCATGAACATACCAGATTGTATTTCTGACCAGATTTCTTATTCTCCTTTTTTTTCCCCTTTTTGTTCTTACGAGGTCACACTGCTGGGCTCTTCCTGGTGCACAGCTAAGGCTGCCACAAGACCTCGCACACAGGAAAATTCGCAAATGCATATGGAAAGCTGTGAGGAAGCCAGTGGAGGCATGCACAGAGTTAACTGTCCCATGAGTTTTCTGGAATGAGATCTGGTCTGCTGGCTTATCCATTGTCTGCTCCTTTCTTCCTGAAAGGAGGAGGATGCATTGCAGGATTCAGAAGAAAGGTGGTGTGACTTTGGAAAACAGCATTGTCTTATTCAGAAAATGGTGAGATCTACATGCCCAAGGTTATTTTCAGTATGCAGATGGAGTGATATTTCCTGGTTTTACACTGAAAAAATGGCCTGAATCTACCTGTGACACACTTACCTGAAAGTTTCAGCTTCACTTGTCATTGTCTCCTGATCCACTTGTGAATTTTAAAGCAAAAAACAATGAGTCTAACCTACATAATTCTTTCTCCATTTTTACCAGTAGTCACTGGTAAAAGTCCATGCATCAAGTCTATATCTTCTGTCTGATCAAGAGCCTGTCCTCGAGGAAAATTAGCCAATCTTGATTTAAAAACTCAACATTGTAGAGAATCCACATCTTCCCTAAGCAAACTGTTTAATTACTCTCTGTTAGAAATAAGTACTTGCTAGGACTATCAAGTTCCTTCTAAAACTGTGCCATTCCCCAAGTGCTGTAATTTAAAACGGCCATTCTATTTGACCTGTTGAATAATTTGTTTGAAAGTGTCCTTTCTGCCTTACAGCTCGCAGTCTGAGAAATATATCACAGCCATTCCACAAACACAGATTACATTAAATTATAACTATTTTTTCCTATTAAAAACAACTGTATAACTTCAACTTCACTCCAAGCTGTTAGATAATGATCTTATCTAGGTCACAAATGTGCTGAAATAAAGTAGCCAGAGAAGAGTTTGTTTGAACTGTTCCTTCTTCCTCTAGGCTCAGAGATAAATGTATAAAAAGGAAAGTTCCAGCAAGTCTAATAGGGAGTCTCTCCCTTCCATCTCCACCTGCAGGCTCACTAGGGAGTTTACAAGTGATCTTAAAAATAGTGTGTCTTCCTAGGTTAAAAGCACCCCAACAGAGGAGGGTTAATAATTGAAACCTTGATCATTCTATTCAGAGACCTACAACAGTATTAGGCAGTGGTTTAAACTGTTTTTTTTTTTTTTTAGGTATAATTAATACACTTTTCACACATCTTAAATATTGGTTTAGCTAGTCCCTTATTTCACATGGTCCCTGAACTACAGAAGCTGCTGCTCCATTGCAACGGAGGCTAAAGGCTTGGTGCTTTGGGCAGATCCCATTAATTAACTGTAAGGGCTGCTTTGAATCCAGAAGTCTCTGCCTGCCACTGCTGCCATCGTGGTTGTGCTTTTGTGAAAGCATTGCCGACGTTTAATTAAGGTAATAAAGCAAAGACAGCTTCCATTGCCCTCCTGGGAAGCAGCAGCTTCTGGACAGCAGTTTGGTTACCTGGATAGGTAACCTATTTGGTTACCTTAGATAGATAAGCTATTAAGATCATTTAAAGATCATTGTTTTCTAAAAAAAGAATATTAAGGTTTCTTTAAATACGCTTTAAAAAAAAGTATTGGGGCATTTCTTTTTAAAAATCACCATCTAATGAAAATCAGAGCATTTGTTAATCAGCACACGATTGCTAAGGCGCAGGGTAGAAGATGCGTGTGTATATAGGTAACCTGCATTAACCAGAGGTGCTGCAGTCGCAGAATCCCCGCCACACCTTGTTACATCGCTGAGTGAGTGAATCACAAGGAAACCCATTTATTCAGTGAAGTTAGTCCTCCTCTCTTCCAAAACCTGTCTAGGAACAGCCTGCTTTCTTTTCATGTAGCTGGTAGTTATTCAGGCTTGCTGAACGTGAACCAGCTCCAGCCTGTGGCTTGCTTGTGAGTTGTCTGCTGCTCCCCGATGTCTTTGGGACCTTCTGCAGTGCTTAGAGGAGGCAGCTGGGACTGACTTTAGGAAAGACCATAAAACATGCTTCAGGGCTTTCACACCACTTGTTCACAGTAAAGTCTGCGCCTGGCAGGAACAAGGCCACAGCGCACCATATCTGGGAGGACTGGGACTGGGATCTTTTAGCTTTTTTGACAGATTTTTCTGTTTTGTGAGCATATACATGGTAAGAGAGGGAAAGAGAGAGAGAGCAAGAAACATTCTTTTTTTATTATAACATTGGAGATGCTGCTTTGCTGAAGTGCGTGTAAGTATAACTAGGATGTGTCTCAAAGTTTCACTGAAAAATAAAGCTACAACATGCACGACTAAGCAGAATGGAAAGAGGAAAATAGTACCAAGGAGAAAAATGCTGGACATAGCTGCTTTTGTAGACCATTCTCCAATTATCTGCTTAGATCTATAAAAGTCAGTGAGCAGCTACCACTCTTACCGTTGTTTTTGCGGTAGGGTCCAGAGTCACTTGTCCAGCAACAGAGCTTCAGGGATTTGGTGCTGGATCAGGTCCTGGATCTGTGGTGGGGGAGCGTTATCAGAGTCACCAGCGACTCTCACACTCTCGGCTTATCGGCCGTAGGCAAATCACCCCGCTGCGCTTTCTCTTTTGACCACGACTAGTAAATACAAAGCTGAATACCTGCTGGCTGCCCAGATTTGGCTGCATTCGGACCTGCGCATCTGCCCACCCAGATGTGAGGAAGGCCAAAAGGTCAGTTCTGAATACGAACCTCAGACAGTTTAAATAAGCCGTCACCTCAACTGTTCACTGATTATTTACCCCAATTTCAATCCAAACACTCTTGTCTTTTGAACTTCTCAGTTGGCTTTTTTTTTTATCTTTTTTTTTTGTCTTTGTTCTTAGAATCTAACCCAGATAGAAGAAGACTCATGAAAAGGCATGAAGAAAAGATGTTCTTAAGAAGTCCAACCAGGCAAAAAATGTCAGGAAATGGAATCTGTTTATATAAAGTTTGCAGCCTTGCCTAAGTAGAAATGTTAAGGCAGCTTGAACTGTTTTTGAATGAGCTTCTGAATGCCTGCAACTTATTTGAACACTATGTGAATGCTAAACGACATGCAGCTTGCCCGTCAGTAGGTGAGGAGGATCTAAGAGAGAAGAATTCAAAGCATAATTAAGAAACAAAAAGTTTCTGTTAATCAGTGTACCTTCCCCTCACCCCCCACCCCAGGTTACATTTTCCCTGGCTGTTAATTAAGCTTTGCCAAAGTTATTAATCTTCACGAACTTTTCTGGTAGGGAAGCATAAGGCTACTGGTTACGTTTGTTCAAGTATATTGTCTGTGTATACTCAGAAAAGCTCATTCCTTCTGATCCTTCTGATCCTTTTCTGCTTCTTGTTTGGATGCACACACATCCGTATAAATTAATTATGCTAGAAGATAGCAAAACTGCAGTACATTGGTTTGGTGGGTTATATAGGATGACAACGAATCAGATTTACATGCAGCAAAACATGCCTAGAGCAATGCTTTAATACACTCCCTTTTTCTGAATTTCACAAATCGTATGTTTTCCATTTTTTAATTAATAAATTATCAGGGATGCTCATGAAAGTCAGAGAGTAATAGCATTGCCTAAAACTAGACACAGCGTTGATTAGACATAACTCCTATTTCTCATGCAAGTCTGTCAAACAATGTACCTGGATTCTGAATGGATGCTGCCCCTGTTAACCCACCTGGAAGTTGTGCCTGGGCAGATAAACTGCTGAGCTGAACTGTAACACATTATGCAATTCTTTGGTGTGTTTTAAACAGCCACTGCGGGGGTAGAAACTGTCTTTTCTTTGTTGGTTTAACCCTTCTTCTTTAGGATCCTGATTTGTGACTGGGACTCCTACGTGATATAAGAGCAAGATCAACAAAGTAGCTGCCTAAAAAGCAATCAAACCTGTATAATTTAAGCTATGTTCTGACCCAGTTCTCAGAGATAAGCTGCTATCACTCTAAACCCTGGTGCCAGCCCAATTTCACAAAATTTCCATCTTTTTTATTTTTAACTTAAATATAGTTTAAAAGATGAAGTTATTTTAAATTTAAAATATTTGAAACATATAAATAGAGTAAAGAAGGCAATGCACCCAGAATAGCTCTACCATACTTGTGAAGTTACATTTTCATTTGGATTAAAAACTAACATTAAACAGACAGCAGCATTTGCCTGTGGAGAGACGAGAACAATATAACCACAACATTGTATTGTTCAAGAGTAGTAAAAGGAGATTGCTTCCTTGACTGTCTACTGTAGTGCCTGTTCTGACATCTTCAACAAATAAGAGAGGCCACTGTGAAAGACTGTAAGGTGTTTTCAGATATTCAGACAAGTTGAGTCACTGTCATCCCTCCAATGCTAGATTTTTCCTTGATACGAAAGATCATGAAGAGGATTCGGTATTCTACTTAGACAATAAATAAGGTAGCAGTGCAATTTTTCGTACTGCCAGGAAATCATGCTACTGAGTTTAGAGAAATTCATCTGGAGTGGTACTCAGCTCTCTGATCCAACCCAGTAGAATGATCTTGAAGTGAAAAAGTGACACAAGAGACAGCAGTTTGTGCACCAAAAATTTTAGATGCCCTTAAGGGCACCTGGTTTTCAGAACATAATGAATAATCCCTTTTGAAATCTCCGATCTATTTGAGATGAACCTAGACAAAAGCACCAAAAGCACCAGCCATTGTATGGTCTGTGAACAGATGAGACTGACTGCACTGAAACTTCTTGCATCATTAACATCACTCATGCATTAAGTATTTTGTTGCACTGGGTTCAAAATTTGTTTTTTTCTTTCATGAAAGAATGTGATGGTAAAGTGTTGGGACATTATCTGCAATGATTGGTTGATGCTCTTTGATCAGCTGATGCTCTAATTCTCTGCAAGATGCTGCATTTGTTCCTATTTGTTCTTGAGATATTTCTTAGAACAGAGCTCCATTTCAATTCCTGAAAGACTTACTTTCACTCTTACAAATCGTTTGAATGTCAGTGAGTACCAATGGGCACCAGGTAGTCTACAGCAGACCTGAAACTAAATTGGTAGTTGACCTTGGAATGAGATGATGGAATGTCTTTGAAGGGCAACAATGAGTTCTCGTTTATGATTGTATTAACAGAAGTCCCAGCAGTGGAGGATGACAGGAGTAGCGCTGTATGGAATATGAACACCAAAATTAGAAGCATATTCCATGAATTAGGAACATATAAACTATGCAAGCATTTTGCATAAGAGGGATCTGAAAATCTGGCCCTAAGTGAGGTTTCGCCTGACAGGCACAATTTAATTTTTGTAGTTGTAGTACTATTAATTATGTATCCAACTACATTGAGAAAAATTTAAATTTTAATATAGTGTACAAAGGTTGATTTATCTTAAAAATAAACAAAATGGAAATTTTGATCAAGATGTTGAATACATTAAGTCAAGATGTGTCTTGTTGTAACAGCTGATGATTTTTATATACCCGCTCATAAAAATGTTACAGATATTTAAAAAATAAATATATTAAATTCAAATAGAATTTAGTATAGAAGGTAATTTTAAATATTTGATGATATAATTAAGGATTGTTAATGTTCTTTATTTTCAGATTAAAAATTCATAAGGATTTTCATGCTTTTCATCTTTATTAGACAATGTGTTAGTCATAATTATTTGTTTCATATATTATAAGCATTTCATGAATAATAACCATTTAAAACAGAAAAAAAACCTTTTCCCTTTAATTGTAATGACTGTAGCATATGGAGATATTATACTGTATACAGTTACAATGCACACTGCTGTTATTTTCTGTGCATTTTCTTTACTTGAGAAAAACAGAAGGAGACTTTCTATTTTAAAAAGACTAAATAATTTCATTGAATTATCTTAAAATAAAAAAGAAAAGGAATAAAATTTCAGTATATGAGTTCATATTTGAGAATCAATCATATCTATTTTTCCTTTGTGTCATTTGACTTTTTTTGATACTTTGGAAAATTGTTCCAAGAGCGTTAAATGGGTTCTTAGAAGAAGTTATCTGAGAAAGTAATCTGCATAAGGAACACAGCGATTGCGAGGATCCTTGCTGCCCAGATGAGTCTTTGCTATTGAAAGCCTGCAGAGTTTGGCACAATATCAATGCCATTTGTCTCCTAGAAGTTGTAAGGAGATGGCTGAGAGTAATTTTGTTTAGGCTGAAAAGAAAGCAGGTCTGAAATAAGGCACAGTTCTTTACCATCCATGGTGAGGGACTCTTTGCCAATGATATAAATTAATGCACACCAGGGACCAGGCGACAGGAAGTGGCTTGTCTGTATTCCCCCTTCCCATTGAACTTCACTCAAGGATTTAAAAATGCACAGTGAGGTATTTTGTGTCCTTACTTTTTCTGATTCTTCTTTCTTTTACACAGATTTTATATTATATTTGTTTATATTATATAAAATCAGTTGATTCTGATATCACTAAAAGCTACAACAAACCTATTCCCTAAATTGAACCCTACCACTTCTTCAGGTAAGAGCTGATGTGCATAAAGGTCTTCTTACCCTTCATCAAACTCTTCTACGGGTTCTCCTCCCATCCTCACAGGTGGAGGAGATATATGTGAAACAGAGCCTTTCCTCTGTTTCACATTTGGCATCACCTCTGATTTATACTTCAGGATGCTTGGGAGCTCTGGCAGCCTAAGTGAATGCTTAGGCAAAAGTAATGGAAAAGTCTTAGAGCATCATGACATTTATGACAACATACATTATAAGCTTTCATGGCCTTTGACAGAAGAGGGAGGCATTTTCCTCCTTGGATGATCCTAGAAGAAGCTGGACTCTGAGGATGATCATATTGCCAGAAATGGGTGTAGGTTTTCTTCTTTCTGTTCTGTGTTTAGTAAAGGGAAACAAAAATCATGCGGGCTTCCTTCCAGAGGCATCCTAACAAGGCATCATTGAACGGAAGAGTTGGAGGCAATTTTCAAAGGGAGATCTGGTTAGGGTAAGCACCTTCAAGGAAAGAAATGCAGGAAAAAAAGAGCTAGAGAAAGGGAAAACAAACAATGAAAAATATTATATGCATTTTCATTTCATGCAAGTCACTTTTAAAAACACTTCTCTTGTTTCTCTGACATTTTTTGCCTGTCTTGGGACCTCCTTACTCTTTTTTCCATCCCTGTTTCTTCCCCACTCCTATTTTCATTTTTCCACTTTTTGTCTGTTCCATGAAAGGAAGATAACAATAGGATATTGAAAAAGACAAAAATAAATAAGAACAAAGAAAAGAGGGAGGGGAAATGAAACATCATTTTTGTTGTTCAGAAAAGCAGAAAAATTCCAAAATGAAATGTATTACAACATTTTCAAGTAAAAGTATAGAACATTTTTTTTCTTCCAAAAAATTTCCACCAATTGTAAAGAAAAGTTTTGCATGGAGAAAGGTAAAAAGCCTAACTGAACATTTGGGATTTTATTAGAAGATAAAACATCTTTCAGATTTACCTATGATAGAGTAGAAAGGCTATGGCCTTAACCATAAAACCTTTCTTTCTAATCCTTCGATCTTCTCTGTTTGCCAAAAGAAAAGCCCAGGCATTATATTCTCCGAGCTTGGTTTCATTTAACAGTGCACATCTTATATTCTTCACTGACTTTGGACAAGTCACTTTGGATAGGGATCATCTTCCCTAGCTTAGATGTCTAAGTCTAAGGTAATCATCTAGGTTCCTTTCATGGTCACAAATAAAAACCTCCAGAGGATAATTAGTCTCATCTTAAAATCAGTGCCTAAAAGATGCCAGATGAATTTTTTCCTATAAGTTTAAAGAGAGCCGAGGGTGATTTTCAAAAGCTTAAATGTCTAACTTTTAGTCAACTAAAGTTAGGCAAGATGACTCCCACCCCTAATTTCTCTGTGTCTCGGTTTCCTTCTCTGTACAAAAAGAGATCATATTTCCCTGCTTCCCTGGGATGTTAGACACCTAAGTTAATTAAAGTTCGTAAAGCAGGTTGCATTCATTGGATGAAGGCATTATATAAATGCAAAATATGACAGACAGACTGATTGACTGAGTTAGATAAGATAGATATTGTTTGGCATGCTAAAGTAGTATGGATGCCAGATGATATTATCTGAAAAATTCAGAATACGGAAGTCAATGAGGTCTGGGCTGAGTTGAGCCACATAAGGCGCTCTCATCAAAGGAAGAGCAAGTTTAGTTATACTATCATCCAAACTCAGAGGAATTCAAAAGTTTGCCCACTTTTATTATCACACTTAATTTGCTGGAGTTACAGAAGGAAATATTATAAAAAATTGGTGAGTTTTGCTGCATGTGTATCCCTGAATTCATCATTATGCACAGTTTTAGAAAATGTACACTATTTCTTATTCCATGGACAGAGTATATCATTGTTCTTCTGATGTTTTATCATATTGGGTGTATGTAAGGAATGATAATTTAAGCCGTGAAATGTAAATTGGGCTTATGGTGCTGATGGTACCTATAGGATAGTTAAATATACATTATGTAATGTCATATATGTCACAATTGTATATACAAAATGATTGATGTAGTAAAAGCCAGTGAATACAGAAACATCACATGATACAAAAAAGACTATCAAAGTGATTAAAAAGAGATTCGGTGGGAAAAAAAAGAAAAAATACTTCAAAAAACTATGGTATATATGAATAAAGAATTAAAAGACAAGGATTTTGTAGCATGTATGCCTGTCTCTGGAGAAAACAATACTCAGATAGCCTTAGCCAATAGTCCCATCATTTCCACATGGTGGAGGGACACAATGGAAGCAGACAAGTGCTTGCATTGCTCCTCATTACTGTCTCCTGGCGAAAATGAAATTACATCTGCTTATGCAAGACTGAGGTTTTTCCCCAGTGATCTCAATGGCAGATTGCAATTGGATCTGTGCCTTTGACAAGTAAAATGGTTTGACATGTAGTATAGCTAGATACCAACACAGTCATAAGTATGGAGCAATTCTTACGTACATACAGGGGGCACAGAGAAAAATTACCAAATAACGCACCCAGATTGACAAAACTGTGGAGGACTTTTAATTAAAGCTATAAATTCATTTTCTGGTACATTTACCTTTTTTCTTGTTCTTGAGTTTTTGAAAACTAATTTGGAATTCTCTTGATATATTTGCATATGCTTATGTACGGTATGAGGACAAAAGTTACCCCAAATATTCCCTGGCTACATCCACGAATGCACTACTGTACCTGTATTTTATGGTTAAGAGGAAATCAGGTACCCCTCAAACCTTGCTGTAGCTACAGGGGTGGACTGCATCCTCCACAAACATCTAAGAGGAGTTTACTAGTCATCGCCTTCACTCAACTATGTGTCTGGTTGGGGAACTCAGTAGGTTACTAAGTGTTGTCTCTGACCTCTCACTGGAGGAGATATTTTCTGAAAACCAAAGAACAGCGAAAGATGAATGATGAACATTGAATAGCCTGTGGCAAGCAATGACTGATGCACTTTTGGTCTATTTGCGTATGAGAGTGGTGAAGGAATCTGGAGGTTTGTAAACTTTTTTATGAATTAACTTTCTGTTGCCTGGATACTAATGAATAATGTCTAGTATGAAACAGTAAATAAAGCAGAGTCATTTCATGCATTTGCAAGTATTTTTGTAAGTTATTTTTAATTATCATTGTCTGTTCTGCTCTGTTGCAGATCCCTTGCTATTTCCTGTGTATTAAACAATGGCAACAACCCACTACTGCTAGATTAAAGAGCTGAAAGCAGATTTTTTCATTAAGGCTGAAGGTTAGATCAGGCACCAACAGTGAAAACCTGAATGCATTGTAATGAAGGGTAAAACATCCTTTAGCCTCCACATGGTAAAGTACACCCCTACCCTGGAGACTTGTGGAGGAATACATTTACAAAAAGCATAAGGACAGCTACAGTAAACTGTTCAGCTTCTTACAAAAATGTTATCAGAAGATTCTTAGCCAGTCAGCTCCAAGCAGAGGGCTAAACATGGGAGATTTATATGTACTTCAAATTACTTGAGATGGGTTGATAGTAAAGAACACTGCAGTGTAACATTTCAACAGTTCATTATGACTATTACCAGTCAATGGCTAAAAATAGCCTTGGAGGAGAAAGTGTACACAGCTTCCATTCCACTCTGTGAAAAATAAACACAGTCTTCTCACAAATTCTTAAAATGTGCATATATATATATATATATATATAGTATATGCATATATAAAGAGCTTAATCAGCTCCAGGAACAATGTCCAGAAGTTTTTACTAGCTCTCTGCAAATATACAGGATCCTCTTCAACAAGGCAATATTGCTCTATCCTTTATGTTTTGAACATAAAGAAAACTGGTTTTCTATATATCTGTGGCTCTCCACCATACTGAAATAGGTATATTTAATAATTGCTGCACTGCACTAGTTTGGTTAAAGGACTTTACTAAGATCCTGAGATCAAACTGAACGTGCGTGTTTGGAAGATTACTACAACTGTAGAGCTTTGACTGGAGCTACAATGATTTATGCCAGCTGACCTTCTGTTCATGTTGTCCTCTAGGCTCAAATGTTTGACACTATATACTAATTCAGGGAAATTTTTTTTTCATTCCCTCATTTTCAGGGTGAATTACTCTGCCAATTTTCCATGCCATTGCATGTTACTTTTACCTGAAAAAAATCACTGCAATCTAGTAACAATTTTATATATCAGTTATCAAATAATAGTTTTCCTAGGAAAAATATTTGATAAGAAAGACTTTGGCTCTTGTATGAACTACATATATACTCTTAACACAAAAGAAATGCTATCTACCCTACATTGTATTAAATTCATTTTTAAACTACCTAGCACAATGGGGCCTAGTTCTGATTAGAGCTTCTGGATGTTAGCATGATTTTAAAGTTATGATAATAATAGCAGTAGTAAGCATTAAAATCTAAAAACAATTCACATTCTAACATCTTGTAAATAACAATTTAGTATGCATCTGAGTATAATATAGTTTGCAATAATCCATGCAACATTAAGGGCTACTGTCATTTCTAGATGGAGAAGTCTGTAATTTGTATAGTGAGTATTGTCAGTAAACAGTATTTTCCACCCACCCATCTCCCTTGCTTTTAGGCACTGGCTTTGTAGTGTTAGTCCCCATAAGCTGTTGGTGGTGAGCGAGACATGTTCCTGTAGCATTCCCTGCAGTAACCATTGCCAAAGAGCAGCTGAGAGACTTATGATGATTCGTTGGTGCACGATAGCTCTAATTTCTTCTTTCAGTTTTCAGTTTCTCAATATTTTCATTTTCTGATATTCCAGTGCCAGGGCTGCTTTGTTCTTTTTTCCTAAGGAAAGAATCTTCATTGTTTAATTGAGATATGAGACCACCACACTATTTAGTCAGTATATGTTTCCTCAGACTACTGTGTGTATGTATGTACATAGATACATATGTGTGCATATGTGTGTAAGTCTCTCTCTTCCTCTCTCTCTCTCCATATATATATATGTATATATGTGTGTATATATGTATGCATGTATAGTAATGAAATAGTAAACCACATCTTCTACCTCCCCCATTACCCTCTAAAAGAGAAGAGTTCTAAAAAACACTCAGCTATCCACATTTGCCTGAGAAGATTTTCTTCTCTATTTTCTTTTCTCTCCCCAGCTCCATTAAAAAAAATAAACAAATATATGCCTTTTTACACTACCTCCAAGGGCATAACTCAGTGACAAGGTAAAACCTTTTTTTTTCAAGATTCTGCTTAAAGGTTTTAGAAGTCTTTAACTCTATTAAATATAATAATCTTGAAGGAAAGTATAGTTTTATCCTAGAAGTTTTATTGTTGCTCATTCTATGGTGCTGCTTTTTCTGATTATGCTTCCCCAAAGCACACTTTAAGGTGTAGTTTAAGATCATTTGAAGTATAAAGTATACTTTATACAGTACATATAATTTTACTTGCTTTTGCTAAAAAGCATACTTCATGAGGGGTGTCGAGAGGACAGAACTAAATCCCAGGATATTGTACAAGTGACTGTTAAGAGAAAGTGCTTCAATAGGGTATTACTTTCTTATAGTAAAAGGTGCCAGATCTTTTTCTCTGGGTTTCAGAGCAGACCTGCTAAACTCCTTGCATTAAAAGAAGTCTGTTTTGCTCTCTGTAAAGTGTATTGACTAACTCTTTCTAGTATAGTGGAAGCATCTACTATTAACAACCTGAGCCACCTACACGTCTTCTTTTTCTGCTCTCTAAGATAGATTTTGTAGCACTGTAACTCTATATATGCCTGTGGCCACATTGCCTCCTCACAGACTGATCCAATCTTGCAGTGCCTCTGCAAAATAAAAGCTAGTATCTCTGTGTATAGACAGGATTTGACACAAAGACTGGTTTCAGCAACATGCCCAGTTCATGCAGAAGAAACTGGTCTGTAAGGAGCCAAAATTGCTTAGTAGGCACTTGGGTAGGCCACCCCTGCTACGCCACAAAACAGCCTGCCTTCTCATGGAGTCAGAAGGTCAGCAGGCGGGCATTTCCACCTGAAGTTCATGAAAATACCTGCAAGAAAAAGAGAGAAGGAGAAATTTCTGAAGTGCATCTCAAACACTTTGCAAGTAACTCGGACAGGTATAGTCTGTAAAAAATAAAAAAATGAAATCCCGCATCATGCCAATCTGTATATCACCTGATGATTTTGTGTTCCAATTATCAATACAAATCACCGATTTTGAGCTGGTCACACCTAATTTGTGAATTGTATATAATAACCACTAATTGACTCACTAGTTAATTCCTGCTTGTACCTTTTCCAGTGATATTTGAGTATTTCAAACAAGATTTTAATTGATTTTCCTAGTAGCCAGTTGTTAATAGGATAATTTGTCAATACAATAATAAAACAATTGTTTCTGTAGCACTGTGAGTTCAGTTTATCAGATAACAAAGTTAAGGCTGGTTTCATTAATTGAAGGCAGGTGTAGGGTTTGCAGGATGAAAGATGTAAATCCCAATGGCACTGTGGAAATCTAGGTCAGAGGCCAGGGAAAAATTAGTTAAGCATGATGGACCAAAAGTGACCCATACAGGTGTTTTGGCTTTCTTTTGGAGTACCACTTCCTGTGTTCTTATTTGACTCTGGCAAAGCCCATAGGTCAACACATGTATTTTTATGCCTGTTTTAAATTAAAAGCCAGTCTAGAGCTGCTCATTTCCAAATTCCAGATAATGGTACCTATTAAAATGAAAACATTCCATAATGTCTTTATTTTGTCACATATTTCCCAAGGAGCTTTGTTGATAACACTAAGTGCCTCTTGATTCCTAAAATAAGAGACTTAAAATAACGTTCAAATAATTTGAAAAGGTGGAAAAACAATATTACATGGGGATAAGTGCTATTCCTAAAGGCTAGATAAAGGCAGGACTTTAGTGAAATAAAACAGCAATTGAAAAGCAGCTTGACTGATACAAATGTGTTAATCTATCACATGTAATCTATCACATGCAATCCTCCCACAGTGTAAGCATTTTTCCCTCTGCCAAACTTTTTAAAGTAATTTTTCCCATCTCTCTTGTTTTCAGCCTTGGATATTTTTCTCTGCACTATACAATGCTGATTAGATCCTTCTGTTTTATGTTATTCCATCCTAACAAAACAAAACCAACTTAAAAAAGCACAAAAAGCTTGCTAAAAGCCACGACTTTTTGTTATAATGATTTAACTTCAAGCTCAAGTTTTCTTAAGAGAGAAAAGACTTTAGTCTGATACCAAGCATACTGTATTTTGTGATCTGATTGTATTAATATGTCAAGCTGGAATTGCCAAAGACCTCGTTTGATTTTGGTTGAAATGCAGCACCTTCAGCCGCATGTTCACTAACGCACATTCAGGTCTTTCCCTGCCAGGGAGGGACTCAGCTAGGACAAGCCTTCACCTCAAAGTGGGAACTCGGGGCTCTGAGGGGAGATGAGTCCTTGGGCCTCCTCTACCAGTGCCTTGGCAGCAGGCATTTCCACAACATGATCTTGCTGGCTCATCACAGCACACTCCTCTGCCCTCCAAATCTGACTTTCTAGGTAGACTCTTCGGAGGACACATTTTAGGAATCTTAACTTGTGAAGTACTGGATAACAGTGTTTGTTGGCTGTATTTCTAATTTTCTCCTTATCAAGTTGGGGCTTCACAGTCATTTTATCTTCTAAACAGAGAGATAATCAGAGCCCAGGAAAACATGAAATCAATTTGACACATTTTGACAGAATCATTTACCTTCAGATTCTCAGCATGAGGGCACAGCAACTTCAGGAGAATTAAAAAAAAAAAGGGGGGGAGGAAGGTGATTCTTAATAGTTCATATCTTTAGCAGCATGCTTATCTCAGTGAAAGACTTCTTTGTTCAGGAAATACAAAGTGATTTAAAATTAAAATTTTGCTTCACATTTCTGAGAGAGGTTTGGTTACCCTGCTGACTCACGGCAATGATTCCAAGTGTTCTAATTGTTTGCTAGTGGGAGCTGAGACTTTCATTTTGACTTCCGCAGTTACAACATTGTTCATTCTTAACCTACGGTGCAAAGCAGTTCATTGCCGATGCCACTGAACAGTATTCCTTTAAAGTTCATTTGTCAAATCAATCTCATCTTTTTCTCTTTACACAAAAGAAAAGACATCAGGATAAAATAAAAATGTTCTTTCTTTGCTTGTTTGTACATCTAAGTGCTATAGCTATTCATTAACTTCTCCTTGCAAGGAGTAAAATACTTTTTTCACTTGGGCACCAGTGATATATTTTTCTGACAGGAATTAAACATTCTGGGGCTAAAACAATGCTTGCTATTTTCCTGTCAAACATGAATGCCACCACTACCAAATTAGATCTTACCTCAATCCAGTAGAAAGTAGGACTGTAGTAAAAAAAAACAAAAACAAAAACAACAAAAAACACCCTTTCATATTATGGTATAATTTAATGAAGATGTGCTTAGGTAACAGAATGCACAAAGAAAATCTGATTTGCCAAAATTTCAATATCAAATTTTAGCCTCTTTTGCACAGTAAGTATAATAATAATTCAATATAATAATAATTTAAAATGTGTGTGTATACATATATATGTATACATATAGAAAAGCCATGTGAAATATTAAGTCAGATCCATAACTGTTGTAAACCAACACAGGAATTTTGAAGTCCGTGGAACTATACAGATTTATGCTAGCTAAAGAGCTGAACATTGACAACAGATATATGGATAATAGATAATAACTGTTTATCTTTGTCTTCCTAAGAACAAAATTCTATCAGCAGAATTAAATCTGCATTTTACTGTATGTGCAAATCTATCTGTCTATAAACATGGATAAATATTTGTGCTGATTGAAAAAAAATATTTTCTGAAGCCTTAGAAGTCAGGTTATTCCATTTGATTCACTTCTAAGTAAACCTCATGTATTTGGGTAAAATATGAATGTGCTTACATCTTCTGTGTTTAAAAACACTTTACTCTGGCATGTCTAGTAACGTATTTTTATTATTACTGCTTATTTAGCTAAAATGAAATAAAATTGTATTAATAATGATGTATTAGAGAAACTACTGAAAACCTTTTCTCTGTCACTCACGGAAAAAAAAGGAATCAAAAATTCTGAGCATTTCCTGCATGACTGCATGATATAAAAGTTTGTGCCTAGATTGTATGAAGAAAAAAAAGTATATATTCAGAGAGACAGTACACAGAAGTGAAAGCAGCTGAACTTCTTGCAAACCACCCTCAGTTGTGAAAAGAGAGAGAACAGCGGCTACCATGTGGCACAAAACCTAAATATATATTATTTTGTTCCTTTTCGCTAAGACTGCATAGGGCATAAGTTGTTTTCAAGCATGCCTCGGACTCCTACAGCTCCAGCTGTCATGTGTAATTAAACATTTGGCCTCCACAATTACTCTACAGTGTACATATGCCAGTATTTCAAGCCTGGAATATGCATTTCAAAGAAGAATAATTCCCTGGAAATCCTAAATTGACAGGAGCAAAGACAGCCTGAAGGAAAGTAGTCAGAGAAAACTGTAAGGTCGGGATCTAATGATTAAAAAAGAAACTTCAAGAAGAACTTCAACCCTTAACTAAACCAATGGGAAAAAGAACGACAGTTGGCAAGCAGATTTCTGCATAGGGATCCTGATTAGGGAGCCTCTTGGGTTAATTTAATATTATCAGTGTTGTTCACCTTGCTGTAGTATGCCTTACCATTAATACCATTTAAACAGATTTTTTTTCTTAAAGCATATTTGGCATCATTTATTTTCCATGAATACTGATCATGGCAATATTAAATTTGATGATTCATATTGAATCTGAGGTTGATTTATCAGCAAAGAGAGGGGTTTTTTTTTCTCCCTTGTTCCACATGCTTACATTTACTATTCCATTGATACCATTGCCCTAAGTAATGCTGAGTTTGCATTTCCATCAAGTACCCTCTTTTTTAGCAATTTGTATGAGGACCTTTTGTAAAGAAATCTGGTCAAAAATAAGACCTTAAGATTTCCAGTCTACATGTGAGAAGTAGTGCATAGGGAAACACAGATGCTTTTAGACAGGCGATAAAGAAGATAAGCAGTACTAATAAATGAATGAAAAAATTTATTTTTACAAAATGGTTCTCACTGGAGTGTCTCTGAGGTCTAAAGATCTGTTCTGTAGCCCTTGATCACCTGTTTAGTCCCTTCATATATAAAGAACTACAAATCTAGTTCAAGGCTTTGAGGTGTGGATGATTTTTTTTTTTTTAATTGAGAAATTTCTTTTTAAGATGTGTGGAAACATAACTGATCTATGCTAGATTAGGTGTCCAAAACTTGAACATTCAAGAGTGAAGTGATCACCGTAGGTCCCTTCGTATGGAACAGAGGGAAATCTCTCCAAAGTACAATCCACCTAACCTTTCTAAAAATAATAATAATCTGGAAACACTTTATAAAAGAAAGCCAATATGACTAGGGTAAACGTAGAGGTCTAAGTCTGAAACATCTGCATTTATCTAGGATGAATACCTACCTATAGGAAATGTTTTTCTTTTTTCTTCATTCTTCCCAGTATATCACTTAGTTTTAGAGGAAGTGATGGGAGGGGAAAGAAAGACTGTTTCCACTAGTATTCCTGACAGCACTCCCACCAGTGGAATTGAATTAGTGAAAATGGAAAACTACCCAAAAAGGCTGTTGTCAACTCTGCCTACATCCATTTTGCTAACTGTTAGTACTGCAGGCATCCTAGCCTTTATTCCATTTCAGTCTAAGCTAAGACACTTATCTTTAATTGATTGTTAAAGATAATCGTAAAATTTTATCTTTATAAAATTTTAAAGCTCACATCATTGTAAGGTGTCATGGCATGACAGGGGGCTACCATGCCTGTCACTGTGGATGGTGGAATGACAATAAATTCATGTGAATCCATGTGCACAAACATACATACAAGGAAATAAAGTTTTAATGTAGCTTGGCATTAGGCTTTAGCCTGCAAGTGTTTTATACTGAAAGATTCTCTCTGGCAAAGCAGAAACAGGACCACAACATGACTGAATCATCAACATCAATTCAGCCCCATTCAATAAACTAAAAGTAAAGTCATACTGTGTGTCACTGCAGGAGGAGCACTTGCCTTATCATTTTTGGTTTCACTTCAAAATCCAACTCTGCCAAGTCTGAGGCTGTTGATAAGGAGTTGAGTATAGCTTTTTCTCATTATAGCTGATCACTGAGGCCTCAACTTGGTAAGTAGAAGCTATCAGCTTTATTGACTTTAAGTGATAATTTCCATGTTTCTTTTAATAGCTGCTTCTGTTGCAGACCGTTCAGGAAAAGAGACGGCCTATCTGCTAATTCTGGCAATGGCAAGAGCTTTGGAGTACTGGTATAAGAATGGTCTTTCTGGTTAAAAACCAAGAGAAATAGCTCTGGAAAACAAGAAACTTGTGCTGCTCCTCCCATCCTGTTGCCTACCTCTTCTGCTCCAGCCAAACCTGAAAAGGTCCCTGCTCCTGCACTTGCAGCCTTGTCTGCATTTAGTGTGAGCAAACTCAGTTCACAAGTTGGGTAAAAGCCAGTTCATTCTGCTCAACTATTGGAAAATGAGCTACAATACAGTTGTAAAAACAGTAGTAAATCCTTCCTTCTTAGCAGTCCCTGCCCGCCTTTCTGTTCCCTCATCTTGGGACAGAAGCATTCTGCTGCTTCAAAGCAATCTTTCATTGATTTAAGTGATCTAAACATCTTGGAGCTGGAGTTTCAAAAACAAAGCCTCAGAAATCCAGCTGATGCCTACCCACTGCATTTTAAGGATGCATCATAAACACAGGAAACAGTCTACCCTAGCCCCAACACTCTTTCCATGTTTTTAAAAGTTATTTGACCTTGGCCCTTCATTCTGTGATGCTGAGTTTTGGAAGGAAGAAGGATGTGGGGAGGCAGGAGAGAGAGAAAAGGAGCAGTAAGGGAGAAGGTGCCACAAGCAATAAAAAGTTCTTAGCATGACTGTAAGGCATTGACCATTATAATTCTAAAAAGTCTGTATCCAGTAATAGAAAAAGACTAGTGCTGGTTCAAGACCGTGGAACAGAAAGTGAAATCTTGCTTCCACTCAAGTCAATTGAAAAAAAAGGACATCAGTGTTAGTGAAGACAGGACATCTCTTGACCCATAAGAGGTTTCTTTAATAGTTAGAGATATGCAATTTTAAAAATAAAGACAAGTTTTAACATTTCAGTCTGTATTCAGATCTCACTGAATTTTTTAAAGGGAATGGCATGATCAAAAATATTTTCTTACCCATTGCTTTTTCCACTAGCTGTACCTTTTCACTAGCTTCTGTTGTTAAACTCATAGTCTCTGTCCTCAGCTAATTGTCCAGTTGTCTTTCCAGACATAACAGCTCTGGAATACTACATTGCTAGTTTCATCTATGTCTAGAAAATGAGAAAGGATATGAAGTGAAAGACACCATTTTAATCTCTTAGTGAATGCTCTACAGTAATTCTCAATTGTCCCAAGGTGATCACATGAGC
The DNA here is from genome assembly GCF_036370855.1 of Dromaius novaehollandiae. NCBI lineage: Eukaryota > Metazoa > Chordata > Aves > Casuariiformes > Dromaiidae > Dromaius > Dromaius novaehollandiae. The sequence continues at coordinate 150,380,993 of NC_088098.1, read as the reverse complement.
TCCTTCTGTCCCATCCCTCCTTTTATGAGCTATTTATAAGTCTGAGAATAGTTGAGCACAATGGAAAAATTTACATCATGAAAACAGGTTGCAGTAAGTGGAATTTGTCCTTTGATCGTCAGTCCCTTCCTCTTCTTTCTGAAAAGTGAAAAACATTTACTCCGATGAAAACTCACAAATCTTATGCCCCTTGCATTGTCTGCTTGTTTATTTCCAAAATCAGATGAAATTCTAAAGATTTGGAGGCACATTTAATTTCCTCCAAATATTTGCAAGTGGGGAATGGCTGTACAGGGAGGAAAAGAGAAGAAATGTGGGGCTTATAATGGGGTCATAAACCAAATGTGAATTGATAATGTGACTTTCTTACCAAAAAAAATCTCATTCTGGGGGGTATCAACAAGGTTGTCATATGTACAACATGATACGGCATGTTATTCTGCCCAATTTGCACTGGTGAGGCTGGAGTTCTGTGTATGCTTTCTAAACATCACATTTTAAGAAAGATAAATGGGAGAGGCTCAGAGGAGAGCATGAAAAATGAGAAAAGGTTTAGAAAATATGACCAGGGAGTAAAGGTTGAGAGAATTAATTTAGTCCAGAAAAAAAAGAAGGATATTGAGGTAGAACATGACAGCCAACCTCTACCACATAAAAGATTGTTACAAAGCTAGTGATCATTTCTTCCTCATTGTCAGAGGTGGAAGACTAGAGGAAAAAGGTGTAATTTATAAAGAAAAAAAAAATCAGTATAGGTATTAAGAAAAAGCATCTTCTTGTTAGTGTGATGAAATACTGGAGAAGGCTGCCCATGAAGGTTCAGGAATCCCTCCCATTTTTAACAAGAAGATAGATTAATATAAGTTAGGAATGTCCCAGGAAAACATGATCCTGGTTTAAGGTGAACTAGATAACCTACTCAACTTCCATCCTTCTCTAAATTTCAGTGATTCAACATCTTTGTCAATCTTATCTAAATCATAAAATGGGGAGATTGTGCTATTTGTAAACAAGGCTACCTCCTATTAGCCACATCTAGACCTCCTAGATGCATGTGTAGAATACACGTGGTGGTTTATGATACTGTTAAATCTTTTGTTATTTTGAAAGGAAAAGCACATTTCAAACCCTGAAAAGCTGCTTTATTGAATCAAATGGAATTGATGCAGTGTTGTCTTTCAGGTCCGGAAAACCTGAATCAATTGCTCTGGGGGATGAGAATTTCCCTAACTTTTATGCATTTCCCTGGACTCTATTGCTGTTCCTGATGGAGTAGGGTGGGATTTATCTCACCTTGCTTAAATTACCTGAAAGTTAGGGGTGGGATTCAAGGAAACGTAATGCTGAACAACAGCTCCGTGTTGTAGATAAGTAATTTCAGATGCATGTATCTGCAGTTCAATTACAGTTAGTTGTAACCTAGTTAATTCAGCCAGAGGAGTTTCCACAGTGCAGAGCAGTTTCCAGAGTGATTTGGCTGACCAAGTATAGGGGCTTACTTGAAGGAGAGCTGACTAGCTCTTCACATTCCTGTAAATAAAATGACTTAGATTTCAATTGACTATAAAAATAGCTTAGACGGTCAGCTCACATGCAGATATCTACATGGGATACCTAGTGCACAACTTATCTATCTGCCCTATTTTAGATGTTTAGTGTAGGGTGAGAAGAACTGGGCTAATTCAGTTGCCTAAGCATAGTTTTCTAGTGTCATTTGGCATGCCTGTGTTAACTCATTGTCCTCCAAAGGGTGCAGGTCTCTGCACTTCAGTCAGTCCTGCAGGAATGCTTGGTGTGCTAGGCTCTTTCAAATGGCACCAGGAACCTATGTTCAGGCAACAGAACTGAGCCTGTCATTTCCTAAAAGTGCTTAATTCTATCCATTGACTAGAGTGGGAGTCTGGAGAGTGGGAAGGTGAGATCTTACATTCATGTACATGTTTACCCCAGCTTATATGAAGTTAGACAAAATGAATGCTGCCCATTATGTTTACGCTGGCAATGTAAGCAAGGTTTTCATGGTGTGATAAATGATTAGGAATGAAATAAGTAGGCAAAGATGCAATTTATTTCAGGAAATGACAAATAAATGAAAGGGGAGACTTAGAGGGTTAAGGGAGGGTTAAGTAGATGGTTAAGTAGAGAAACGGGGAAAAGAAAAATGAGGGTAGAAAAGGAAAAGGCCAGAAACTTGGTTGTCTTAAGGAAGCACATTTTTCCTCATAGCCTGTTATTCAGTGTGACAACAAGGTACTGAGCAAATGCACGATGACAATATCTTAAATGTAGTCAAGAATAAAATACCGTACCCTACCTTTAGTCTCAGTGGAAATCTCCCGTTCACATTAGCAGGCCTCCTTGCACATAGAGCAAGATGTTGGTAACTCAGCATTTATTCCAAAGTTGATATAAAAATAGAATGCATCTCTCTCTATCAAATGAGTCTGACACCCCACCAGACTAAGGGGGAGAGTGCATCTTTCAAGTTATAGCTCTGAATAGGAATAATGCAGAAAAATTAGCCAATAGTGACAGATATTTTTCTTAGTATCACTCTCTGAGGTGCATCCAATCTACTTGAGCATCATGAGGTACTGCGTGCTATATTTTCCAATTTGTTTCAAAGTGAAAAATTTGGGGTTTTTTTCCTTTACTTTCCAGTGCCATTTTATCTATTTACCCTTTGCCATCATCAGCCTCTTCCATGCTAGTAAGAAGCTCTAATGGAATCCCACATATGTGATAAAGATCCCATTTTAAAGCTTAAAATTGGTACTTGGTGCAGCAGTGAAAACACATTATTTGTATAAGAAGCTGTAGGACTAAATGTTTGCACTTATATAGTGTATGAACATTAACTAATAATTATGTTCAGCAGAAACTTGTCAGTTTTTCACAATAATAGGACAAATAATGCAAGAGCTATAAAAGAATAGCAAGCAAAGCAATGATTTTGAAATCACAGCATAAAGTTATGAGTTAAAATATATGTCATTATAAGCTCTGCATACTGAGATATCACTGAAAACTAATCGTTCTGCATGTTAACAAGAACATGTTGCAGCAGAGATTAGATGGGAATAAAACGAAAAATAGTTGTTAATTTGGCAGGCATGGAATATATATCAAACAATGGCTAGAAGGACAGCACAAAAATTGCAGTCAAATGGTCAGATCTGAGGTGAGTTTATGGATGACGTTGTGTCATCAGGGTTTCCCAGATGCCCATTCCAGCTTTCCTCAGCACTGACCAGGAGAATAAAGCACCTTTAGATGAAAAAAAAAACATATTTAATTCCCCTTCCCTGTTCCATCTTTGGCCTCTCTGAAGTGACTGCCAACAAGTAGCATGGTGTCAACAGAGCAATTACATTACAACATTCTTGTAATGTAATATTTTCCATTAGGAACTAACCTGGAGCTGCCAAAATTGTTTTACATACCATAGCAGCTGTGTTATGACCAAATAATAGTGGCTTTCAGCCAATCAGCTCACCTGTGTTGGATTTGAGCTGTTTGTTTGGAGATTAAAGTCTTTAAATCCAGTCACCTTCTAAAATGTTCTTTCACTTAGGTTATACTTATCTGTTTGGCAGCTGTTTCCTCACCTAGGAAACAATTCCCACCTACCACAGGCTCCTACCAACCGCACATCTCTTGTTCAGTTTGGAATCAATGTATTTGCAGAAATATACCTCAATTTTGCAATGGACTGTGTTATCCAGTTCTACACTATCTTAATAAAAATCCTATCAGAAAAGATTGTCTTCCACCAAAGGGATTTTCTTTCCAAAGTGGCAAAAAGCAAGCCCAGCCTACCAGTGAATCTATTTAGTATGTGGATAGCTAAACATCAGTCTTTCAGCCAAGAGCAGTGTGGTATTTTTTGTATCAAGGATCGAAAAAAAAATCATAAAAACTGTCCTATAACAGTTTCCTTTCTAAAGAAAAAAAGTTAAAACTTATAGCTTGTCTTGTTGACTATTGGGTTTATCTGAGATATCATCATGTATTTCTACAGCTGAGGTCAGACTTACCCTCCTCCTGTCTGCTCTAGCCATGCTAAAATTAGTCAGTCTTCTTTATGTCTTGCAATGTTCTGAAAATGAAAAATACATAGAAATGCAGTGGCTTCACTTACTAATATATAAAGAACTCTTATAAGTCCTCCACTTATTTTGTGCCTTTAATTACAAAGACCCAAAGCCCAATGTGTGCACCTGTAGTTACATTTTAGACTTTCAAATTAATAAATACTAAGATTTGACAGGGTCACAGCAAAGGTGGCCCAGCTGCAGGCATATTTGTTGTTAATGTTTAGCCTGTGGATTTACCACGTGACTTAGACCCAGTGACTGGCAGCAGTATTTTCCACATCTGGAAAGAGCAGAATTTGTGTACCATCTTTATTCCATTCATTTAAAGTGTTTATTGTTTGCTTACGGCACCTCAGATTCACAATTCATGTATATTAGTGTTCGTTTCAAAGTGTAGTATCAAGATTACTGGCATCACATGATTAATAAGAAACCTTAGAGCCATGATATTCTATTTTAAGTCACTCTGTTGTGGTGGTTCAGTAGAGTAAACTGAAGCTTTTATTTTTTTGTATTTCTTCATTCCAGCTACACAGCAGCCAAGATCACAAAAGTATCATGTCAAAATAAACACTTGTCTACGCAGATGACAGCCTCAGGAAAAGTTCATGACTGAAATAACACAAAAGTATAATTATATCTTTGCTGTTGTGGAGGGTGGTCTTCGTAGGTCAGGGCTGAGGTTATTGGCTGCATGGGGAACTTATTCACACTTAGGTAGTCACCTTGACTTGGGAATGTCGAAAAGTTCAGTCATCTGGGACAAAAATAATTTCTTTTTCTTTGCTTGTTTTTTCATCCTTCAAAAGAAATAGAGAAAGGAAGATGGGCAGAACAGAGAACTAGAACTGGACATTTGTGGATGCCTTTAACCCACCTCTCCATGTGCACCCTCACACAGAAATGTCAGATTAAAGCTGGGAAACATACCAGAACATAGAGAGCTGGCGGTCAAGCCTTTTCCAGAAATAAAACAGACAGGATGATGAGACAACTTCCCAGATCTTTTTCTTCCTTCATCCTCCTCCTTCTGGAGGCTCATTTGCCAGGAAGCAAAATCTTTTCATCAGCGAAAAGCTGTCTGCATTATAGTGGGCAAGGATGATTGCTGCAGGTCAAGTAATAGTGGGGGAGCTGAGGTGCTCAGCATCTAATCCTGGTCCTGCCCTGGGCTGTCTACAGATACTCCGGCAATGAGTCTGCACCATGCCATTGCAGGTAAGACAGGTTTGCCAGCCAGGAATGTTGCATGCCTGGAGCTGCGTAGCTGAGTCAACATAGTGCTGAGGATGAGCAGCTCGGTATTGTCCAACAGGCAAGTCTTTTACTTTGGGTGACACACCTACCACTCTACTGCAGTCATACCTTGCTAGGACTGTACCTGAAGAGAATGCAGAGCTGTGCTGCATGGGAGTGTTATGTTGGAGGTCTCTGCATCGTGTCTAGAGCATTGAGTAGGTAGGCTCTTCATCTCCATGCTTTTCTCCGCTCCTCATCTTTCTTGTCCATTTTGGGATAAAGAGTATCTATTATGGTGTATTTACCAGAGTTGCTTCTAAGCTTCTTGGCAGCATTGATAAACACAGACAATCCAAGGATGAGGAGTTGGTCTGAGCCCAGAGACAAATTGTTCCCTCCATGAGAAGGAAAAGGGAAGAGGAAAAAGAAAGAGTGAGGGACACAGAAGGTGGAAGGGAAGGACTGGCGAGCCCTGGAAATTTGGGCCTACTGCTCCTACTGCTTTTGGGTCAGACCCAGCCTGCCCTTCATAGTAGCAGCCAGCCCAATTCTCCTCCTAGGTGGCAAAAGCCATGGGACCATCACAAAAAGCCATGGCCCAAAGCCAAAAGCCATGGGTCCACACAGCCCGCTTCTCCAGGCAGACACCTTCTTTGTCTACTGCCTATAAGTACTGCCATTTACTAAGCTTGATAGGATGTATTTCCAACTGGGGCTAATTTTTTTCAAATTGCACAAATAATAATATCCAATACCTTGAGTGAGCCATGATTGTGACAGAAATCAATTGTTTTCAGGGCCAGAAAAGGGGACCGCAAAATCCTTTGCTGCACTCCTGAAATGAGGTGGAAACATAAAAGCCAAATGACACAGATTCCAACCTGTTTTAACATAATCTATGTTACTCACTGAGGATGTATTCCCTAATCTTTATCTGAGTCTGAGTTTGCAGCAAAACGATGATGCACAGCTATGCCTGCCACAGACATCTAGTGAGCCACAGGTAAAAATAAACATGTAAGGTGATTAGGCTTGCTTATTAATAAATATACACCTATCAATACACTATTAATTCTGAGTACAGCAGTGAATAATATTTGTGTGTGAATAATATGTTCTGAAGACAATGGTAATTGTATTACCCAGGAGACAAAGCAATGATAACGTAAAAAGGAAGGACAGAGTACATATTTTGATGCACAGCCATTCTACGCTGGTTTAAAAGTATAAAGCAATTTATTCAATTTGTTGAAGTAAGAGTTTATAAAATACTACTTGACTATTTGTTTTGTACATTTATTGAATTCAAAACTTCACAGATAAAGATGACTAGAACATGATTTCTGGTCTAGTCAAAAAAGAGATTTATATTTGAGGAAACAATGAGTCTCCAGACCCAAAACTATCTCTTACTGAGGTATGTTTTTTCTCCCTGGGGGAAGAGAAAAGCTATTGGAGCACACATAAAATTTAGGTGCTTTAAGAATTTCTCCAGGACTTCTGTTAGATTTGCCATCAGAAGAAGCAATAAAATGGGAATTTATGTTTTTTCTTTAACAAATCTTATGCTTTCTGATATGATGTTTTGTCATTGCAATTAGGGCTGTTCCTTAAAGCAGCAAACTGAAAAGTGATGCCACAGTGTTTCTTTTAGGTATTAAGCTTTAAAAAATACGAGGAATGTTGGCAAAATAAAGTTCATATATATTATTTACTTTTTTTTCTGACAGATTATTCTCCAAAGAGTAGGATATGGCTTGATCACAACTTATAAGAAGAGATACTGAGTTAAGATACTTTCCTCAGTAAAGATTGCAGTTGTGTAGGAAATTAATTTAAGGTTGCAATAAGATTTTGGGCTGTAGCCATCCTAAGTGAGAATTTCTTCCTAATATCTCCCTGAAAGAATCAGCAACAAAAGAACAGAATAATTATGACATCTAATAGTTTCTGCTGTAAGGCTGGATCATTTCTGCCATATGATTATGTTCCATACAGCATATTTTACCCATTTGTACAGGGTTTATCTCATCCTCTACCTGCACTTCTTGCATGGAGCCTTCATATTCCCAGTGACATTCTGGATACTCTGGGAGTCATCTGGAGCTCTGTTAATGAGCTCCTATTTATGACAGTTTGCAAAGCAAAGTTGGATATGGGAGACGTCTTTGGGTACCCAGAGTAACTGTTGCAAATACTGAAGCACAGGTCCCTTTCCTCAACTGGAGCTGGAGCCTCTCTGTGCATGGGCCACACAGAGCAATGAGCTTCCAAAGGAGAGGGCTATGTTCCCGCGTGCTATGCAGGGAGCTACCAAGAGGTAGCTAGGGAATACTTAGTATTGGGATAGGTATATCTGAACTTCTGCCCTCCTTAGCTTTTCCAACACTGTTATTCAGGATCCTGAGGACAAAGCTGAGCATGCTGAGCCTTTTATAATGGCAGTCTAACAGTTAGACAGTCGCTCAGGAAGTGGAAATCCTGGACTCGGCTTCAAAATAAAGGGATTTGTACTCACACATGGCCTAACAGAGTACAAATGAAAAAAAGCCTGTCTCAGTTGTCCCTTAGCTCAGACAGAGAGATAATTCTGATTGCTGCATGACTTCTACTTTTGCCCACTGACTGGCCACATTAGTCTGAAAAATAGATTAACACTTTTAAAGACAAAGACCAGCACCAGTTTCTCAGCTGTTGATGCTCACCATTAGGCTAGAAAACGAAGTTGTTATTCATTCAGTGATCCTGTGATATTTATATTTAGGGTAGTGCAGAGGCACATCAATTATAATTTTTCTACACCTTGGCTACTGGGTCCCTCTCCCTGGCAGCTGGAGCTATGTCTGCACAAAAGTTTAGTTTTTAGTCACAAAATTCTGGCAACTAAGTTTAATTATCCAGGGAACATTGTAGTCCAAAATGTGCGATTTGCTTATAGAGGCCTGAAAGACTTCACAGCTCTGTAAAACAGGTTTTTTGAAACACTTTCTTGACTTTAGGAATCTATTTTCTGCCTAAAACTCATCTTAAATACAAAGTAGAGAATCTAAATCTGATTTTTAATTTAGAATAGTACAGTGGGATCCTTTGAGGTGGAAGGCAATAAATATTTTAAAGATGAGACATTATTGCTAATTGCAAAGACCCTACCAGTAGCTCAGGGAGTCCCTGAGCTCTTCGGGAGATTGGAAGAATATTCTAGTGAAGAAGGAAAATATGCTTGTTTCACGCAGTACAGCCACACTGACATGCTTATTACATATTAGGTCTGCTGTCAGGCAGAAAGTATGCCCAGAAGACCATCCACGTTATGGCCAGCATGCATATAGCCCATTTAAAGAATAGAGAGGGCAAGTGAGAAAATTGTTTTTGAATTGTATGTTGAAGCTTTAGCACTGAACTCAGGAATCAGCTATATACATGCCCATGTCATACAGTAATCACCTTCTTTCCCTATCACCACAGATGCTGATCTTTCATGATTTGTTTTATAAATGGCTGAGAACAAGTGAACACTTTTTCTACGATAACTTTGATACTTTGAAATCAATCTTGTCAACACTGGTGCCTCACCTTTTTGCTTTGCTTCTCTTGGGGGGAATGAAATACATAGTAATCTTACAAGATGATGATGGAAATAATTAATTCTTTAATGTTTTTACATGAGAAAGCTTTAGAAAGTAAAATGAGATATGTATGATATTAGGTAATCGCATGAACCTAGAAAAAGATCTTTCATATCATCGCTCCAAGCCATTGCTCTCTTCAGCAGAGTTGATTACAAAACCTCCCCAGAAGATTTCCATAAGAAATCAATCAACAGCTCTTCAATTCTTATGAAAAGCCAAACTCCTCATATTTCTTTGATTTTATCCAGTCAGCTCAGTATGAAACCGCATACAGTACAGTTGTAGGGAACATTCTCCTAAAAGAAAACAATCACAACTCTGGTTTATGTGCCCTAATGGTCTGAATGGAAATACGCAGAAGGGAAAATTAGCATAATAGGCATGAATTAACTGACTGAGATAAACCAGAAAGTACTCCTGCTTCAGACTGGATCAAAATAGTTCTGCATAAATAGAAGAATATCTTTAAATATGTATATGTCTTTTTAACTTCTTGACTTAATCTGAGAGGTTAAGTGAAAATGCCACACCACTGCAAGAAAGGTGTATTTATCTCATATTTATTCTCTTGGATGTAATCTGGGAACTGATAATCTAATATAAAGTGTCTGGTCTGAAAGCAATACTGTACATTAACTAACACATGCCAGAATAGGAAAGCTAAATGAATTATTTTTCTTTTGAGATCCTCAGGTCATAAGGAATAGCTACCTACAATACAATAGGCACAGAAGACACATTTTTCAGCAAGGATTGATTTTGATGAGTTTTGTCTCTGTGTTGTTCTTTTTTTTTCACCTGTCCAAACATTTCTGAACAAACTTCGCATTCAGGATTCTGTATAACACCTGAAAACATTCACAGGATATCCTAAATAACAGCAACCTATTCAGTATTTCTAGGTTTTCCAGTATTGCCGTGGAGTGCTAAAACTTCAAAACTGATAACTCATGCTTCATATAAAGCATGTATACCATACAGTTTGAAGCTTTGCAGAACGATGTGCATCAAAGATGTTTGTCTGCTTTCTGTAGACCATAGATCAAATAGTTACAAAATATCACTTTCGCTTTTGGCTTAAGAGGCAAAAGAGAAGTATATCTAAACAAAAGTTTAAGTATGTAAGGCTTGTATAAATACTAACACCAAGGATCACAGTTTCAAATAAATGGTATATGAGCATAACTTTGCATCTTTACCCTATTAAGAGCATGTCTGGAATTTTTCAATTTGAAGCACACCAGTTTTGATCTTTGCATCTATCCTAGTACGTTTCTGTATACTTTAACCAAATGTGCTTTCAGCAATGATTTGTCATTTTTTCTAAATGAATTTGAAATTTTATGTAAATTAATGACACAGTGATTCTTTGAAAATTTTGTGTCCACAAATCTTTTTTTTTTTTTTTTTTTTTGAATCTTCTATTCCATTTTTCAGCTGATCAAAGAGATTTCCTTAGACAGGAAAATTTTATAAATAGAACAAGCAAGTATACTGCAAACTTTAAGTAGTTTGGAAGATATGTAGGTAGAATCTAAATTAGCACATTGTTTAGTGTAGCCTACACTGACCTATTTAGCTTTAAAGCAGAGCAGTTTGAGAGTAATAATGAACTATAACTGCTTTCTCTACATCACACTTCATACATATCATTTACTGTGTATGTGTTTAGTATTGGCAGAGGACATGATGTAAAGTATCAGACATGCAAAATCTAAGTAAAAGGTTAGAAACAACAATACCATAAAGTCTGAAGCTCTGAAGAAACTCAGCATTTTCAAACTTTCAGGCTAGATATTTTGAATGTCAAGCAATCAAAAAGTGGCTGTCTTTGGACTAGGCATTAGCAGCTGAAAATCTGTTTGTATGTTCCACTTGGGTATTACAATTCCTGAGGCATTTTCTTTAAGAGGAAGGGCTTGGCTAATTGTTTTGGGGCTAAGTCTTACCATTCTCCCTTCACCTACCTGCATGTCTAGCTTTTCTTGCACTGGCATGTGTGTTTAGTCAAAGTGTGTGATATACACCGGCTTGTGATCATCTGCCTAACTGATAAATATTATTTTTGTGCAGAAGAGGTTTACTCACGCTTTTCCAAACCTGTCTCAGTAGGCACTGAAGGTACTGTTAAAATTGCCTGGATATTTTTTCCCAGACGAAAGACTGAGAGACTTGGAGGAAAACGCAGTTTCTTGTCTGAGAATCTTCTAGGATAATCAGAAACAGATAAAGACAGAAACCCCAGTACAGTTCTACGGAGAGGTGGGACTTTTGAATGATTTGATGGAGAAAGGAGGGAAAAACAAACAATTTGGGGGTGGTTTGTCAGTGCCAGACTGCAGCAGAACATTTTAGGAAGGCATTAAAGTGGAGAAATGAGAATCACCAGGAAGCACAAAAGGGGCACCAGAATGTTAGATCAACTAAATCCCACTTGAATTTATCTTTTTTTTTTTTTTTTTTTTTTTTTTGCTTAAAAGAGACCATAAAAGAAAGAACAAAGAGTAAGCCGTTCTGTTTCCTATTCTAACTTTTACAAGCTTGAAAGCATGTGCGTTTCTGCATGATGTCTTCAGTCTTTTCTCAATTAGGACAAGGGAAATCATCCCCCAGCCTATATCTTCACCTTCTTCTACTATTGATAGCTGCCATTCAAAGTTCAGGCAGCTTTCTGTATTAATTCCTTTTGTTCTCTTAATAATTCTTTTATTGGTAACAAAGGATATACAGGAAATGGTAAACAATCTCCTGAATAGGTTAATGCTTTTAACATCAACAGTTATGTTGGTGTTAGCTAAAAACAAGTTAAAATTAAGAGTTCAGGCACACAGTGTACTTGTATGTTAATGAGGTGATTTGTGTAGACCTGTCACTGAGTGTTAACATTTACAAATGTAATTAATTCAGTCATATAAAACAAATATTAGATAGTTATATTTTAATGAATTTAAACCTATGTATAAATGCCAGCAGAATGTTCTAATCATACTTAGTCAGGAATATGCATTAATCTTGCTTAGTTTTTCTCTATATGGTGCAGCAGACAAGATCTTCTGGTAAAATTAAAAATAAATGCCTACATTTGACCTCTGACTCATGCAGTGTGGAAACATACAATATTTAGGTTTTAATTGTGCTATTTTTCAGCTGCACCAAATCTGACCATCTGTCCAAAGTCTAAACTAGGTTTGTTTCTCTACATATATTGAAATACATTTTTTTAAATTATGTTTTATTATTTTTGCAAGTAAAGTTCAGAAATATTTGCATATATCCAAACAAGAGTAGCCCAATATCCAATTAACAATAATATATGCACTGAATAGGAAAAATAAATATTGATCTGCAAAATACCATGCCAATTTGCTTTCACAATAAGCATCTTTTCCTTCCAACCAACTAATTTTCTGTGACTAAGAGAATGAGAAGAAAAGAGCTCAAATTAAATATAAGTGAATACTGCTGGTAAGGAATAAATGTATATACTGATGACAAATACTTCAGGCCAGATTTCCCCTATGACTCTCCAGTTCTTGTGCTTCACTGAAAACAAAAAACGAGGCAGATCCTGAAAATCACATTTGAAATAACTGACTATCACAGATGGCAATGCTTATTTGTATACTCACTTGATAGTGATCACAGTATCATATATTTGCATTTTATTTTTACTCAGAACTTGCCTCGCGGTCATTTTCATTCCAATAAGCAGGTCTTTTCTATAGCAAAGAGGCAGGTGGTAGCAAGAGGTTGCTATGTCAGGATGTGACTGGTTGTGTAGAATGATACTGTTCCAGCAGGTCCTCTGGAAAAACACATTTGCTGAGCAGACAGGCTTGTAAGAAGACCTTGAAGGCTGGCTTCCCAACTATTTAAGCCTGTTCAGCAGTCCAGTGAAGAATGGACCTCCTCACCACTTTTGCTCTCAGTGACTGCGTTCCTATAGGTGGCTCTAGCTTTGAGGGGCTTGGTCTACACTGCAGGAAGAGGTAGGTTCCTCTCTTGCACACAAAATGGCTTGTCCCAATCTAGCAGTGATGCATTTGCAGTGCCATATGCAAATATAACAGGTCATCTCCACATCCCTAAGGACAAATGCTAGTTATTCAGAAAATATTTGAAATGAGTTGAGCCAAATATGTGCCCCGAAAATTTTGAGTTGCACCACTGTTCAGGTTATTTTCCTCTTCTTCTTCCTTATGTCAACATCACTTCACACTCTGAACACACTAATTCCAAAATATCTACACAGGAGCTTAAGGATTTCTTGTATCTCTGTAAGACACAAATGTGAAATGTACATGTTTACAAATCCGACATTTACATCGGAGTTAATCACCTTAGGCTTTATAACCGGTGAGTGGGTAGAAGTAGGAATTTTTTGGGCATGGTTCATCTCCTCCTAATGTAGAATTTTGTCAATTGATTGATGCCCTAAATGTGCCTATCAGTCTCCAGGAGACCATGGGATGACTATCTGAGATTATAGGTGTCTGAAGTTAGGTGAGATGAATCCCACCCACAATGATGTATTAGATAAACAAATGCTATATAAACATCCCAAAACACATCAAGTTGATGGCTGCTATAGTTTTATATTAAACATCCCCCTGAAGTGCCCTTTATTTCATGTGTTATTGTCAAAATGAAGTCATGAAGACCAATAACAAACAGCTGGAAAAGTGCATGTTACACAAAGGTGAAGAACATCTGGAGTGTTCTACAGAGGATTCAATAGAGGTTTGATAGAAGGTGAATGTGATTCAGCCATCTAGAATCGCTAGCAAAATAAAAAAGAAAAAGAAAAAGAAAGAGAATAAAACCTGGAAGACTAAAAGAGGGCTGCCAAACTCCAGCTTCTCTATTTATTAAGTGGTTGACAGACCCTGAAAACTGAGCTGTCTTGTTAACGTTGCAATACTACCTCATATTTCAATGATAATAGATTTAATGATGTTAATAATATTGAAGAGAAAAAGTCCAAAATGATACTGATAAAAATGTTAATTGATATACACATTTAAAATACTGTATTGAAAATAACACATGGCCAACACACATTTTTTCAAGATATGGAAGAATATGTTTTGGAATAGCCATTTGCAAGGATAGCACCAAAAGTAGTCAGATTTTGTGTTTTGCTAAAGGAGGTGTTTCTGGTAGAAGACTGATGCAAGTGTTTAGCCAGTTTGGGGCACACTTATGTTGTGTGTGTGAGGATTACCATTTTGTTTTGGTTTTGCTTATGAAGTGGGAATGAATACTGAACAGCAGCTAAAAATTCTTCATGGCTAATACAATACCTGGAGTCCAAAGTCATACTTTTCTAGAAAATACCTACTGTATGATATGTATTTATTAATAGTGTTCCTAGCACATTAATACTTTTAGGTGAGCCAGTATGGGTATTATGATATTGTAAAATTTTAATCCTAATAAATGTTCCCATAGCAATAAAATATATGTAAGTTATTGCTTTTATGAGTTTCAGGTTGATTTATGTTATGTTGTAACCTCCTTGCTGAGTAGGATGTCTTTTGCTATACGATAGAAATGTGTATATTGCAGGCAACTATACTTATTTTCACCATTTTAAACATAATAAACAGTTTAATGGGAATGTAGAATTTTGAGAAAAAACAGTATTGAAATTCAATGGCATAGCAGCTATTAGATGTTTTTACTTTTGAGAATCCTGTGTTATGTATAGTCTTCCTTTTTAACGTAATGGTTGTTTATTTTTAATTTCTTAATCCACTATATATTTCAAATATTTTCCAATCATCAATAGGCTATCAAAATGGTGTAGTGCATAACAAAGGTACAAAGAAAAATACATCTGAAATGATTTCTCTCTAACACAGTTCCTTCTCAGTCTATTTACTATAACGCACACTAATGGTTTGTTACTAGTGTGTATACAGCATGAGACCTCAGAGACCACATATAAATCACTGACCGAGAACTATTCTTTGGATGGTTTAAAGCATTATGTCTCGTTGGTTTTAAATGGTGCACACTCCTTTCATTATTTTATGCAAGTATCTGTTGCATGGCCTTCTGCAGCAAACGACTGGGAAAGCTTTTTTTCTTCTAAACTGAGGGTTTTTTGCTCAGTTGCATATCATTACTTCTAGTGATAACTTATTTTGCTGACCTTATTCTTTAAATATAAAAACTAATAGAACAAGGGATTTATGAAAATTTCCTTTCACAGACCTTTCTAATAGAATGTGCAATTTTCTGAGAAATTATTTTTCCAAAAAAACTTTAATCTAAAGTATTCTATTTTGTAGCATAAGTTTTCTTTAAAAATGAGTTCAGAATGAAATCCACTGCTTCACAGGACTTTTTATTAAGGCTTCTATCCTTTTCTATGAGCAAGGCTCTCTAGAAGACTACACTCTCCATAAGACAATATGGGTGAAGCTAATGTGGAATATCATGGAATTCATGTAACTTGAAGCATTTGTAGGAGATATGATATATGTAGGGAGGCCTTGTTCAGAGGGAAAAGGAGATAAGAGCCTGCCAGGCTACATCTCCTGTAAGCTGGTGCCCACCCCTCACCCACCTTGAAAATGCAGTTTAACTAATATTGGAAAAAATAGAACTAAAGAATTTATCTCACTGAAATTCCACACCTAGTAGTTAGGCATATGATCTTAAATAGTTGTCAAGATTTCTGCAAGAATTCACAGAAGAATTAGTCCCATCCCAAGACAGATACCTGTGACAGGTGGGATGAATTACATTCTGAAGATACCTGTCTCACTCCCTCTGGGTTCATGTAGAAACAAAACACAGATAATTAACTCCAAGGTTGCAATTAATTGTCATCAGTGGAAGCAGACTGATACTTAGGGTGTATACAGACAGGCTAGTGTCCTTGATGTCCATATATGCTAATATACTGGGATTGAGACTGTCTTACCCAGCAGAAGATTCAGAGCAAGGTCCTAATGTATGTGCTCTGAACTGCCTTCCAGAGAAGCCTATGTCTCTCCATGGATTATTCTAAATTCCCAAGATTATATGCCTTGGTGCTGTTTGACTAATGGTCCCATCTCCTAGAATAATGAGGATTGCTACATTCTTGGGATATCCATGGGTCCCATGTGCACCAGCAGCTTCTCATCTTAGGGGAGGAGACCATCCTTCTGGAGAGAACAGCATGATAAAAGCCCATACAGCCTGGTTTTCAGGCCTGATGACTCGTTGGCAGCATTAGAAACACATTTATTTGTATAGAAATAGCATGTTATCCGCTTCAATCTCTTGAGCAATCCCTGTGGGACTGGAAAAATCAAATCATAGATCTTATGCAGATTTTTCCAGAGCAGATTTTTCCCTGCTAACAGAGCCACAAGTGGCTACCACCTGAATATCTGTTGTATGCTGTAGCTTTGCCATTTTTCTTGGTCTGAAACAAGCCATTTCATTGCATAGCAAGCTGTATCACCGAACTCAGAAAACATTTCCAGACTAGAGTGGGCTAAAAATAAACAGCTATGCAGGAAATTTGTTTCTCTAGAGTAAGTTCATAATACTGCACATGTTTAAACAGAGTTGCTGTTGAATTAAATATCACAGATCTTCTCACCATATTCCTTGTGCTCCTTCGTTAACGGAGTCAGGTAAATGAGAATAGTCATCCCTTCTGCTTGGCTTATTGCTTTGTTTCAGATCAAGCGGACCACTAAAGCCAAGGTGTGCAAAGGAAAAGCTCAACACCAATTGTGTTGCTGACTTAGTCCTTCCAGCATTTTTGCCACACAAAATGGCAGCTGCTTTACAAGCAGCAGATCCTTAGAAATATAGTGAACAAAATAAAACATCACCACAATAATTCTATCCAATTATATATATTCTTTAATCTTTGGGTCAGGATATTTTTATTTCCCTTTTTTATGGGTGTTTTATGTTCCCCCTTTGATTCATTTGCAACCCTTCCTGTATTTGGTCAGTAATGGGGCCCTTAAAAATGATAGAGCGTTTTTACTCTCTATAGTCTTAGTTGTCTGTAGCAGTTGCCTGCACTAGGTGCAAGAAAACATTTTTACCTTGGGAACTTTGAAGCTGTATGGTTTGTGTACATTTTTCTCTGTGGTTTGGTAAATAATTGTAACAAAGGTATTTCTCCTCCACCTGCTTTATTTCTTCTTCCAAGAAAATCAGTATTTATACTACAGATCTGTTAAGAATTTCCCCAAATTTCAGGTGTGAGTCATGAACTTTCCCTTATTATGAACTACTAGGTATAATATCCAACCCGTATTGTATCTCTAACTCCACAAGTCACAGTACAAATACTTCTCACAGAGGCATATTGAATATACCTTGAGAAAAAGCCACTACTGTCTTCTCACATTCTCTTTACCATGTTCAGCATCTACTCATGTGTTATTATAATTATTTTTATAAATGAGATTTATAAACTATCCAGATAGTAGTATAGAAACAAAAGCTACTGTGTGTTGTTAAACAAAGTGTTAAATCTTGCTACGTGAGTAAACAAAAGACCAGAGTTTATACCTCTCTGTTTGTACACTTATACTTCAGTGTACAACAATAACCTAGATCACTCCATCACCATGAAAAATGAGAAATTTTAAGGGCTATTGAACATCAAGAATTTTCTGCATATGCCAGTATATTTATTTCTGCACAGGTGTTTTTCTAATTATCACGAAGTGATAAAAATTCTCAGTATTTAATGATCGCAGTCCCATATTTCTCTTTAGTTGCGATGATGATGTAGTGTTTATGCAATTGGTGACAAGAAGAAACCAGGCTAGGTCAGACCCTCATTTCTCAGATACTCTTACTTCCCTCATATTTTCCATCACATTGAGCTAGCTACATCGTCTGGTTTCTGAATGCATCATCTCTACTCCTTCTCTCACACTCTGGATATCCATCCTGAGCCAGATGACCTCTGTAGGCATATTTTACTGCCATTCAATATGTCACGTACAATCAACTTGATCCATATCTGAAATATTTCATTTAGACAAAACTGAACAAGAATGTTTGTTTGGGTCAGCCATACATCAAAATGTGTCCAACCATCCTGCTGAACATCCTCCAAGGGAAGCCTTGGTGCTGCCTCATCCTGCTTTTCTTGACTACCTCATTTTCCCTTTCACTTGTTCACATGATGTATCATGGGAGCATCAGGTTTCCAAAATGGAATAACATTGCTGGGGGGTCCAGGGTGTAATTCTTTATCCATGGTAAGTGGTTGTTCCCTTCATTTGTGGTAGGCCCCTAGAAATCTATAAGCAAGACACCATGCAGTTTGAATAAGGATATTCAGATCTCATTAGGAAACTAGTGAGCCTGTTTTCAAGGTGCTATAGCATTAAAGATGGCAAATAGTTACAGTGTTTAATGGGGTAACTCAGCTTTAACTATGGTGGAACTAATTAAACATAATTTTTAATGTATTGTTTTTAAAAATTTTATTTGGACATCTGTTTTTCCCCTCTTTCTTTTCACAGAAAGGACCCATACATACCATTTAGGCTAGCAACCCTATTTTCCTACGTGAAAGCACAATAAAGCTTCGATGATAACTGTTGTATGTTTACTGCCCCTGTGATCACTGAAGCCCTGTTTTTCTGTCCAAGTCCAATAATATACATCCATCAGAATGCAAGAGAATGGAGGGACACCTACCACCTGACAGCACTCGTCTGATCAGCTTTTATTGTCAGTCCTATGTATAGCACTCAGGTAGCAGAAGTAGTGCCTGATGCAGCCCCATCTATTTTATGCCATAGGCATCGTATAGATGTGTTTCAGAGACCTTTCAACAAGGCTACTCAATAAAATTTCAGTCCATTCCAGGTTTATAAGGGTTCAATCAGGCAGATGTTAATCAGTGAACTATGCATAAAAAAGCGAGCAGCCGTTTCCACCGTCTCCAAGATACTTGCCATAGAATCTATTATTCTGGTACTACAATTGAAAAACAGCTTAGGTTTCAATTGAATCTCTTTTGCAGTCTCAAAGAAATTAGGGCTCCTCTAGGCTGATACTTACTCTAATGAACCTGAATCCTGTGAAACCCTCCTTTTCCACTCCCCAAAAAGGCTTCCCCTGACCATAAACAAGACTGTATCTCTGGAGGATTTCCTATGCTCTATTGATTTGAAGGTATGCCTCATAGTCTCTCAAGAATGGTATTTGTCTTTATATCAAGTTCAGAACGAGCAAAATTGCCCCAGACAGTTTTATTAAGCTGATAGAGAAGGGAACTGCTCATTTTGGGAAGACAGAAGGACATTTGCTTTGTTGGTCAGTTAATCAGAGGCCTTTCACTTATTTCCTGTGAAATTGTCTTTTCTTCAGAAATCAGAAAGAATTTCAGACAATTGCTGAGCTGTTTTTCTTTCTGATACATCTAAAGCAAAAAAATCCAGGGATTTTTTTCTTTTTTATAGGCTCTCATGTTTTATTTAAAAAATAATAATTTCCTCTCATGTATGGGACCTACTCTAACTCCCATTAAAGACAATGGAAAGCTTGCTATTAACTTCAATGGCCTCAAGTAAAGCCACATCTCTGGTGAGGACTTCCCAAGAACTTTGATTTATGAAAACTTATACACTCACTGCTCAGAGGCAGATAGGTAGATTTCAGTATTGCATGCCACCTGTATGCATCCACACAGAAATCCAAGTTGATGGCAGCTTATCCACGTGTGTTAAGCGGAACCTACAAAATGACAAGAGTCATGCTTCAATGAGCATGCAACCTAAATTACTCAGGTAGAGGAGCAGAACAGAAACAGAAGGAGTAGGATATGAAGAAGAGCACAGAGGAAAGACAGCAGAAGCCAGGGGAACTTTCAAGTGCTTTTGTGAATGTAATTAAAGATTATCTCTCACTGTTTCAGTGAAGGCGATAGAGGTACTGACAGATATTACTAAGATATTCAAAACAAATGGCATGCAACTGTATGTGAAGTCTTAGTTTGCCTTAGCTTGTTGCAGTTATCTTGTTTGCTGCTAGGTTGGAAGGACACTGGAGGCTTTGTTGCGTTGACAAGGTAATAAATGGAGCAGGATTTCAAACAAACCAGGAAGGGATTGGAAGACCTGTATACGTATATGAAATCCAAGAATTTGAGGGTCTTTAATGTCAATATTTGAAAGATATACGGAGATCTTCTATTGAGGATGAACTGATATAATTTCACTAGGATCTAAATTATTGGAGAAGAAAGTGCAGAGGCAAAAATAGTAATACAGAAAAGGAGGAAATAAGCAAAAAGAATTGAGGATGGGAGCAAGTAAGCAAAAAAAAAAAATGTAGGAAGAGGAGTCATCCTAATGGCAACTGTATTTTACCAGCATATTCTATCGACCATCACAAAAAAATAAGGAACAGAGAAAGTTCATTTACTACACAAAAATCATACCTTTTTTTCATTTCTTCACAGTCATCTTCCTGTGGCTGACAGGATTTCCTGTAGAGATAGAGAAAAGTAGGTGGTCCTACTTCATGAGTCCTAACTGATAAACCAGAATTCAAATTAGAACTTAATTGCCTCTGCAGTTTGAGTCTGACAGCTTCCATGGAGTTTCACTTGCTCTTCACTGTGATTTTAGAAGAGGCTTGGATATGATTTTGATTTTTGTATTAAAGCTTTTTTTAAAAAGCTGGGTTTTTAAAGGATGTTTCTGCCATGACTGGTGCTTGCCTTTCAGGATCAATTTGTTTTCCACATTGGTTTATTGGATTATCCAATATAGAATAGAGGATTAATGTTTCATTTCTCATCACAGTCCCTTTCAACAGCCAGTCTTTGCACGGAAAACCCAAGATCCAGCTGGTAGATCACTGACATCACTGAATCCCCATCATAGTAGACATTCAGAAAGAGTCAGAGACAGAATAGATTTGCTTACCACGGGAATTTGGCATTAAGAGATGAAATCATTACAGGGGAAAACACAATTTTTATAATCCTTATCTGGGTATGTATGAAGTCAAGAGGACTGTTAGAGAGTAAAGTACCAGAAGTTTTATTTTAATGACCATCTGAGATCTAAAGTTAATTCTCTGATGTTTTAGAAAACCATGAGATTTTTGACAGTCCAATTAGCAGTTGGTTGCTAATCTCTCAAATATTAATGCTATGTTTAATGACTGTATATGATTTTCCTTCATCACTGGGCAAGAAAAGAGAGATTTACTTTGCTTTTTAAGTTTCATTTTTTCCTTGTTTTTCATTAGATACATGAGTTTATGAGTTTTGTTATGACATTCTGATTTTGTATAGTTTTTTTCTCTTGAGAGGAGGACTTGTATACTGTCTTTGTTTACTTTGATTCAAGCAAATAAGTCATTGCTGTGTTTCACTTGAAGGGATACAGCATTGCCATCTATTTGACCCAACTAAATTAAAAAAACAATAATCTATGAAGGTAATTTAGCTCTGTTTCAGGACACTGGCACAGAAGGGGATTAAGTTGCACTTTAAATTGAGAGTCTTTCAGATGTATTATTCAGCATGAATTAAAAAAAAAACACACACACAAAACAAACTTAGGAGCAATCAAGTTGTGGGCTCAGCTCTGCATTTCTGAAGTCATAACACTAGGGTGGCTGTGGCTTAAGATTTCTAAAAGTGTTAAATCATTCCAAAATTCCCATTGTAATCTTACTGAGCAGAAAACAGGAAAGCTTTATACTGCAAGAGTTTTAGGACTTCTGCTTGAAGAGTACAAGCAGAAACACTGCAAATTAGATGGCAGAGCTTGACTAAAGGTGACTTTTGGTTGAAGGATGCTGCAGGCCATGGTTGGTTAGCTTTGTTCTTGGGCCATGTTTGATGTTACTTGTCAAGTCTAACGCACAGAGAACTGGGGAAGGAAAGGAGACAGGGAGAGAGAAAGAGAGAGCTGCAATTAAAAATAGGTATTTTCTAAACTGCAGACTTTTATTTTTATAGCTGGTATATTCCTTGGTTCAGACTTTTCCCTGGGTGAAAGCAGTTGATTATTTCTTATACCATTTAGCCTTTGTCAGGAGGGCTACTTTAGCTGCAAAAAGAAATATGTGAGACTGTCAGTCACAGACCTTTAATTCCCAGCTTATTTTTGTAAACAATGATGCCATTTTTTTATGGCACACTCCCTTTCACAGAGATACAAAGATCAAACGTGCATGTTTCATTTTCCGTAACTCTTCCAGACAAACATAGCTCTTCCAGAAAAATAATAATAAAAACCCCAAAGAAGTAAACAACATTCACAGAGGGAATACAGCTTAAGTAATTCACACAGTATGCAAACATATAGTGGTACAAAACCTGCAACATGAGTTTTTTGTTACATTTTAACAGTGTTTCCTCAAATCTTCAAAGGTTGCTTGATGGTTTGCTGAAGTAATTGAACCACTCTTGAGTTGTTTTATATAGGACATCTTATCTTTCTTTCATTACCCAGTCCGTGGCTTCTTGTCTATTCCCATGAAATCCATGTACACACTTTAGAAGCCCTCCTGAACAAGCTTGCTTCTAACTTTCACAGAGCCCTTAGCACAATTTGAATACGAAAGAGATACTGAATAAAAAGCTTTAATCTCTTGTCTGCTATTCTTCTTTCTTGCCTCTTCATCTCCCCCCCTTCTTCCAAGAGCTTTTCTGTGTTAGTAAAGTGAACACTTTCCGTTTAAAGTAAGTATAATGCTCAAGAAGATGCACTGGGAGAGTGAAATCGAAAGCCTGGCCGGTCAAGCTGCTCTGCCACAATTTAGCAATATTTGTGCTGCATTTACTTGCTCTTGAGCTTTTTGCAGGTAAAAGATTAGCAAAGAGCCCTCCTTAACAAAATCATTCAATCAGTAGCAAGCATAGGCAGTATCAAATGTGCCCTCTACCTCAAATACTGTGGGGCTCTTTCTTCTGATACCTCTTCCCTCAGTTAACTGGAACTGCTTTGAAAGGGCTTTCTGTTCTCCGGTCTCTTGTCAATTTGAATGCCAGGAAATGAGCCCCCTTTGTGAGATTAATTAATAGCAGGAGCTGATCGGCCCAAGCCCAATTGCCACGCAACAGAGCTGTAATTGCTACTTTGTGGAAAGGAAAGAAAAAGTTTTGGTTGCAGTTTAAGAAGAGGGTTTAAGGAAAGTTCTTTGAACTAGAGGTCTCAGTGCACTGGATTAAGGCAAGAAGCAAGGAGGCCTTTGAAGTTTGTTAAGAGGTTTTGGAGAAGAAAAAAGTTGGGTGGCAAATGGGAGCTGGCAACATCAAAAGCATTTAGCACCATTCCTCACCTGTTTGTATTCAGTACAGGGACCACAGGCTGGAAGCATCATTTGCTTGCAGTTTAAATGATCACTTTGGGGCTGTATTTGTTTTGATCAGAAATTGGACCATGTATGTGAGTATATATATAAGGGTTGATACGCTTGGATATATGAAGGCTGCATATACCCAGGCATATGTACATGCATGCATATTACATGTACAGGTATACCCAATTACTGAGTTTAATATAGTAATTCACATTTGTCATTTTTCTTCCTATCAAATATCGATTATTGCTACTTTGTTAATTATTTGTGCACTGACATACTTGTAGTCACTAATTACTCATATTACTGATTCCACATTTGATTAAAAGGCTTATTAGATTCAGGTTTTTCTAAATGACTCCAAGTTTTATCTATGTATTTGGCAATAACTCAAAAACTGGGGTCATATTTAGGTAAAATTTGATCTAGAGAGAGTGGGCACAACTCCCCTGCAAAAGCCTAGGTCATAATCAGAAAGGGTGGAAACCTTCACATGGGCTGGCAATAAAACCAGTGTGATAAATTAACATCACATCATATTTTTTAACACATAGTGGCAAGGATGCACCTTTACAAGCAGAATGCAGATCTAACTCCAGCAGTGCAAAGATCCTGGAAAACTGCCGTAACAGAGCCTGGGGCATGAGTGTGGAGCAGGGCAACCTCTGAGCGTTGCGGAGCCGGCAATCTCGCTGCACTCCACACCCCACTGCAGGGCCCAGAGCCATGGCCAGAGTATATGTGCTGGAAATCCCTCAGCAGCATAAAAGCACCTCAGAGATCGTTACAAGCCAGTGGAGCTTAGAGCAACCTTGAGGTGTGCTAAATTATACAGACGAGCCTCTGTCAGCCCTGAAACTCCACGAGGGCAAAGGTGGGCGAAAGCCACTTTTGTCCACTTCCTCAGCATCTGTCATTTACACCACTGAAGTCAATGGGTCAAATTCACATCTTATGTGATCTGAATGTAGCCAGTGATTCAGGGAAGAGTTTGGCTCCATACCTATATCCTCCTACTACCAGGAGAGCTCTACAAATTAAACCACAGATGTCTTGTCACAAACTTGATGATGCACTTAAACCATTTGCTCTTAGAGGGTGGCAACTGTCTTTTCTGTTCTCTGTTTCTACAGCACCTGGTAGAAAGGACTACTACCACTGTAAACAATGCTCCTAGTCAAACAGGCAATCCTAACAACAAACAGGTCTTTGGGCCTCTAATTTGGATGACACAATAACAGGATGAAATTTCAGAGTGACAACACTTTGAAAATCACTTAGATTTCAGCTGCCTGCCTTACAGACCAGGAATCATAAGAAAAAGGCTTTTTCCTAGCTCAGAAACTGCTATGGTCTGGGGTTTTGTATCTTTTCCCCTTATCAGTCTCAAATATAAAAAATAAAATACAAAATGAAATGTGCCTTCGAGTAAATGTCAATAGGTATTTGAATTCTTTTTGCACTTTACTGAACCCTTTAAGATTTTATTTGACCAGCACTTTTCTTCCCCCCTCCTCCCCAGTTTGTTTTATTTCTTAGCAGGGTACAATTAAAAGATGATGTTAAATGAAGCCTTGCTGAAATAAAAATCTAGACAGAAAATGTCATTTTAGCATTGATGGCTTTAGTAAGATTATAAATGCAATTAAAAGAAAAGAAGAAGAAAAAGAAGAAGAAAAAGAAGAAAGGACAAGTCACTTTTAGGCAAGATTCATGTTACCTAAGCCCTAGTCCTCTCCAGATTCAACCAGGCTCCCTCTGCCTCCAAAAGTCAACTCTGGCGCTCTAAGACAGGTGGCATAAATCTCCCTTTGGACATGGTTATCCCTTTCCACAGTCTACAAAGCAAGCCTAAACAACTAAACTTTTGAAGCAGCTAAGGCTGGAGAGAGGAGACCCCATTCTAGCAAGTTTAAGAGAGAGGAGTCCAAACCCTGCCAAATGCACTGAACAGAGCCATTGTGTGATTTGCCACCTATTCCTGTTCATTATGTCTGATAGAAATTTTAGCTTATTCTTGTTATTTTTTAGAAGAACAGCCTAGAGTCAGTAAAGGATGTTCTTCATATTGTAGTCTCATTAATCAGTTTTTAACACTACTGATGCAGGGTTCACATCTGCCCTCAGATCCACCTACCGCTGTTTTAAATCAAACCACTTCACAAACTAGACAGCCTTCTTGAAGAGCAATAATAATTGTCTCCCTTGAATTTCTGGATGCACCCCACCAATACTTGTAGGGGGCAGCCTGTCAGTTCTGCATGCTCTCTTTCTCCCGTTTCTCTTTTTCTGTTCTGCCATTACACAGTCTCCCTGCTGTCCAGCTGCCATCTCCTCAGAGCAAGGAAGTAGCCACTGTGATCTGCAGCACCTATAGGAAGAGATTATCTGCTTATACATTAAATGTGTCTTTTTCATACATTAACCAAGAAGCAAGCAAGTATAAAAATTAAAGGAAAATACTAATCCTGAGGCCGACTAGGATAAGTTGCAGTAAGTATATATGCTGGTTTTGGGAAAGTTATGTTGCTGACTTCTCAGTTTATCTGCTGAGCTCATTTAGCTCATCTTTTCTCTCCTGTTTCAGCTTCCTATCTACTAGAAGCTGAATTACTTGGAAGCCAAGTGCTGAAAACAGGACACAGTTCTGAATCTTATAGGAGACCACATAGAAGCTAGGTATAAATGCGTATCTTACAGAGATACTAATTTTTCACCTTGTACTAACTTAGAAGCTTGGAGCATGTACAATTCTCAGACTTCAACATCCCAAGGTCACATTACATGTCATGGTAAATTTTACTAACCTTAGGCAAAACTGTGATGTAGATCTTTATTTAAACATACAAATTAATTCGCAAAATGTCTAAAAGATACCCAAGCCCATCCATATATCATTGTTTTTCAGTGAGGTTTTCTATAATTACATCTGTTAACAAATGTAGCAAATTCAATTAAAAATTAACTGACAGTGCATGGAAGCAAAGCAGGTTCACTTTTATTATGTCAAACACCTTATTTTATGCCATGCATGTTAAGGTTTACCACTCCTTAAGGCTTGCAACTGCAACATTTTAGCTGATATCTGGAGGCTTGTAATTGTATGTGTGCACATCAATTATGGATTGGATTCAGCATTTTCAGATAACTTCACCAATCACAAAGAGAGCCCAGTGGTCTCCTGGCATTTTCAGAGCAGTTTGATTACAGGTGTAATACATACAGCCTTGTTAGTTCTCTGTGATGAGGGATTCCCTTCCCTGCTTGGCTCTAGCTGAGGCACTGACCATTGCTTTTCACTAACAATTTCTATCTGCTCCCAAGAGATGTTTTAATGAGACCCTCCGACATGGCCAAAGGCAAGAAATGTTCTCTGGGCCAGTGAGGTGAAGAGCCAAAGCTTAGCCTACTAGGCAAGCGATAATTAATAAGGCATTTTTGATTCATCTCAATTCATTAACAAAGTTACATTTTTTTTTATTACTGCTAAGCAACACAACATTAAGTCTGTCACATTACTCACAAGTATTGAATGAAAAACTCGTGCCAAGGTACGTAAAAAAAATTAATTTATGACAAAAATAAATGAATTTAGAATACTAATTGGAAGAAAGCAATTGACAGATACAGTGAAAGATTGATTTTAGGGGAAATGGAGAAATCTGTTTTCTGTTTATTTTAAGGACAGGGAATGAATACTGATTAGAAATGTATAACCAGTTAGGTTAGTGCAGCATTTGGTTAGGTTAGTACAGGATGTGAGATTTGTCTAAAATTTTCCCCAAATTTGTGGCTATCTGCTGGGCAGATAGAGCAACAGTGGGGCTGTGGTCTGGTAGTATTAACAGCAGTGGCTCCTCAAGATCCTTACACTGTGTTGCGCTATGGCAGGCAGTCTGTCAGATCAGAAATAGTGCTGCTTTTCCATAGGAAGGAGCATTGATTATTATTATTAACTGCTTTATGATGGGCCAAACTTCTGCCAGAATACTTTAAATAAACTACCAGGAGCAGATTAAGAGAACCTCCAAATTTTCACCTTCATCAAATTTTCAGGATCTGGAGAGAGAAAACTAGCTCTGAGAAGGTGTTCGGTATTTTGTTCTCTTCCTCCTTCCCCCACACTGAGGATAAAGAGAAAGACATTGCCAGGGAGAGAAGTAAAAAGAAATATTAGTTAAAAAAAAGCGTGCATCAAAACTGAAGCTCTTTAGAGATATGGAAGGGGCATCAATCACTTCTGTGGGCACATTAAGCTGTTACACATTATAGCCATCTCGGTTTAAGTGGTGTAAGGCTCATCTCATTTGCATTTGTTGTGTTACAATCTTGCTTCAGGCCTGTCTCCACAGTGAATAAGGTGGCGGTGCAAGGCAGCTTGTGGCTGGCATAAAGGATATGTCAGAGTCAAGCTGCTTCACTAATCAGCTTTGCCGGGGCAGATACATGATAGTCTATGTGAAGAAATTTAGATAATAGTATACAGCATCCACTGGCACTGTATATAGTGTATATAGGGCTTTAGACTAACTTCTAATCCTTCACAGAAAATTTGTAAATACTGCAGTGATGTTCTAGTGACCTCTAAAGGCAGCTGGTTTCAGCTGTGTAGCACTTTTTGTCAAATCCCACACTCTGTAAGATGCATAATGCTAATGTTCTTAAAGGCTCTGCATGGGGAATTCCACCCCCCCCCCCCAAAAAATATGATTTTTCCATTAAACCGTCCCCACTTCACGCCAACGTTACCACCTTCTCGCCCTCGCCGGGCGTGGGGCGCCGTAAGTCCGCCGGCCCCGCAGCACCTCCTCGCCACCCTCCCTCCGCCACCGCCTCCCTCCCACCATGGGCTGGTGACACTGACATTGCCTGGCTGTGCCGGCAGCCAAGTCGGGGCCGCGCGCCCAGCTAAGCACAGCCACGGATCGCGTGACCCTCCCCGGGGGCTCCGCAGCGGTAGCCGGCCTCTCGTGCCAGGAGGCTGGCTTTCCCTCCCTCCTCTAGACAACTTGGCATTATCCGCAACTTTCCCGCATCCAGCAGGCCAGGCCAGCGGCTTTATTAGCATAGAATAACAGTACCTCGCCACAGGCCAGCCAGCATGGGTGCTGCTTCGAGTTGAATTTGACTGCAATGTTAAGCTGGCTAAAAATGTAAGTTTTTATAGACATTACTCTTCTGTTTCACATTTTTCTTTTCTCTTCCCCCCCCCCCCCACCCCCCGGTGGTTTTAAAATGACATTTAAGAAAGAAAAAGAACAAAAGGGAGAAGGAAAAGAAGGCTAGACCCAAGATTCAACTACCCTCCCTCAACTCTTTATGGTACAGTGTTTTCAACTCTATAGTGCCGCATTTCTTCCAGTGTGCTTCCCCTTCAAGTTCAGCTCGCAGGTCTAGTGTGTCATGTTGCTAAGTGCCAATTTGCAAAGATGGCCAGATCAGAGTCAGAAACCTTCCACTTGTGAGGCAGGTTGCTCCTGTCACCCACCTCTTCTGCTTGTTCATCTCCTCCGTACAGCAGCTCCGCGAGTGAGCGTGAGGCTCCGTGCTTTTGTTTGCCTTAGTCATGATTAAACAATTAAGCGAGACATTTTGGTCCATTTGGACAATGGTGCGCACACGCATGCACGCACACGCACACTCAAATGAAACATCTGACAATAATTAAAAGCTACAGAGTATTTTGCATGCAGGTGAATTCTGCGGAATAATGGAACAGGAATGTCTTTTCTTATTTCACTATTGAAGATGAGAGGAGTGTTTTTTAAAACAACCTCCCACCACCACCACTACCCCCCAAAAAAAAAATCCCTCACATGATGAAAGACCTATAAAGTTGAATAGTTAGGAGATAATAACTCTAACGGTAAAGGTCCCAGCATACGTATACCACCCTGCCTCTGGCAGTAATCCTGGCTTTGGGGATCTGAAATTTCCTAAAGATGTATTAGTGTCTTATACACATGTGCTCTTGTGCACTCATAATCCTTTTCACTAGCTTCTTAGCTGCATGCTTTGTATTTAAATTTTCCTTCTGACCAAGTAAATCCCTTTGGATGAAGTGACAGGAGCTTTTCAGCACCCATAGCTGGGTGACAGCTGGTGTAGAGGCTCTGAAAGACTGCAAAGTGTTCCTTACTAGCTTTCTTCAGGACCAGTGTCAGCCACCAGCTGAGCGATTTGTTAGCTCCCTTTTGGGCATCAGTCAGCTGAAGAGGCTCACATTAAAGGCTAAACTAATACAATGGATATTAATATAACAAAAAAACAATATCTGTGCTCCTGGCTTTACTGTGCTTTTAATTAGGTGCTTATTCATTATATGTGAACATGGTACATTTTCATTAATTTGGGAAACCCTTTAGTAATACTGTATGAAGTATATATTCCTGTCTCAGAAACACACTGTTAAAACTCTGGCTTGAAAGAAGTAATTGTCAGAAGCCTTTCTAAGAGCAGCACAGCGGTTAAAGTGGTTTACTTACAGATCACAGAACAAGATGTTTGTATTTATTTTCCCTCAAGTAAAGTTTCCCTGAAAATGTCCAATGTGTAATATATTCTGTTATGTAATTTGAGATTTGAAGGTTTGCTTCTCAGGGGTTCTGGCAAGTTTTTGCTATTGGAATTAGTAATGAGAAGCACTGGAACTGTGGAAGTAAATCGTACAATGTAGTCAGGTTGTTAAAGGAAAAGCAATCCAAAAATAGGGCTTTTCATAACCAAACTATGGGTGGGTATAACATTGCAGTATGTTTAGATGTTTCCTGTAGGGCTTTTTTTGAGGGGGTGCAGGCACAAATGCATGGGAAAAAATTCTTTACTGCTTCTCCAATAAGTAAAGCAAAGATTAAATTAAAAGAGTCAATTTTAAAACACAGTAGATTGTATGATACAATTTTTAATTATTTATTGATCTCTTAGGAGATTAAAGTACTGAGCTAGGTAAAACTCCCACAGCATTCAAGTTGTTTTGCTTGAGTAAGGACTGTTGGCTTGGACCAAAGACTTATGAGAATCACTTTATTAAAAAAAATAGTAATTAATATTCAATACTTTGTTAGTGCACCACTCATATATATTTGTGAAAGCATCTCAGATTTTAAATAATAATCCAGACCTGTGACAAACGTGAACATACAAGTATTTCAATTGTATTCTTTTATCTAAGACATGCTGTCATAATAAAATTCTCATTTACAAATTGGGATAAATAGAGACAAGAAATTTCTTTCTTTGGGTTGTTACATTTTAATAAACTTTGGGAGTGCTTCTTTTTTCTTATTTTTCTTTGCTCTGTAAAGATGGAATGGGTGATCCTAAAAGGAATAAACCAAAATTCCAAAAATACATGTGAACCACTTTAAAGCTTTGGAACATTATTATTCCCGAAAACAAATTGCTGAATTAAAATTAAGATATCTGAGGCAGTTCCCAACTCAAATTTTGCTCCTGTTAACTAAAATCAAAC
Organism: Dromaius novaehollandiae; assembly: GCF_036370855.1. Lineage (NCBI taxonomy): Eukaryota > Metazoa > Chordata > Aves > Casuariiformes > Dromaiidae > Dromaius > Dromaius novaehollandiae. The sequence goes on along the minus strand of NC_088098.1, from coordinate 150,350,247 downwards.
CAGGTCCAGGCCTTTGAGGCATGTTCAGCAAAAACTTTGCAAGTAATTTCTGTATGAATGATCATTTTCAAAGAAATACTACAGTTTTTAGTAGCATGCATTTCACTCAACATTTCTTTGCATTTTAAACAGACCTGGAAGTTTATTGTCTATTTTTTAATCTTCAGTTGCTAATTGAATATGATATATTTCTTAGAAAGAATACAACTTGCTAGGTGTTTCTTATCTCTGAGTGATAGATCACAGAAATGAGGAAGATAATGCAAATAAATTAAAATAAAACATTGTTTTCTGGCTTTTCTTTCTACTTGGGAAACTTAACCAAACTAATTTTCAAAGAAAGAGTGAAGTCTTTTTATTTTAAAACCTTTTCATACCTCTACAGAGACAGTTATATACGTACCACCAGAAAGTAAATGCAGTTTCAGTATAGAAGTAACATTAATTTCCACGGACCAGATCAGCCGTGTATTTACAGTTCTCAGTACTCCTGCACCCTTTGAATATATCCTTGCTATTCATTCTTACATCTGGATTTTGACCCTTCTTTTGCATACATTTTTCCCACCTCCAAAATATGCTGTGCTTGAGCCAAAAAATAAACACTCACTAAAATCTCAAATTAAGCTCCCCCCCGAATGAATTGCGGAGGGACCTGATCCTGCTCTCGCTGAAGTCTGTGCAAGTTTTAATCACAGATCACACAAGCAAATGAGACAAGGGTCCTTACATTCATAATACCTGGGCAACCCTCAGTGTTACAGAACTGAAGGCTTTCTTGTAAGTGTTGTAATTCTAGAAATCTGCTAATAATAAAAATGGAATTTGGGAGATTTTTAGTCTGAACTCAGGCATTTCATTTAGGTCATGAACCCAAGCACTTCTTCAGCATGTTTTTCCCTTATGAATTATTAATACAGGGCTGTAATGGGCTCACAAGTGACTTTGGAATCCTTATTAGTAAATCATGGTCTCATAAAATCAAACTGAAGAATTCACAGGATGTATAGCAAAAATAGTATTTATTCTCTACAGGATGTTTTTGAGAGAGAAATTATACAACAGCAAAATATAAGGGACTCACCATTCATGCTAAATATTAATTCATGTTTTCCAAAATTGGAGCAATGAAAGTTCCTAAATATTGCAAGCTTCTTTTTTTATTCCTTGTTTTTAGAAATGTTTTAATGGTTATATTTAACAGCTTGTATTATAGGTCACTTCTTCAGTTTATGTATAAAACAATACTGGCTCTTCTTTACTATTTTTTTTAAATATACAGCATGTTAAAAAAATATAGGGCATACCTGTATGTTTGGTGTCTGTTTACATTTTCTGTAATGTAGTCATTAAGCACACAACATAGACTTAAAGGATGTCAAAACTGACAACCACACTATGATTGATGATGCTGTGCTAGACTAATTCTTACCAGGTGTGGTGTGATGTGAATTCAAATGTAGCTCAGGTTTCTTATTTGTATTAGTAAAGTTGTGCTTTGTCAAAGTTCTGTGACTTCTTAACCTACTGAATCCATCTTCTAATCCAAGTTTTATTTGCCTTATTGCTGTATACAATATTTTTCTTCCCCTCTCTCAATAAAGCAATCCTTACAACTTTGTCTCTGGTCGGGGTTTCTTAAGACATCCAGTTTGTGTAAATTCCAGAAAATACCAAGTCTGATGAGGTTATGTTAATTAAGTGTAAAATCTACATAAAGGCCTCCTAAGTGACTTGAGCTGGGGTAGGCAAAATTATGTAGGATGAAATTCACTCTATCAGCATAAAGCACAAACAGGAGAGCTTTATGGGGATAAAGAGTAGAATCCACGATCTCCAACCCACAAAAAGGGCTACAGCACAGACTTCTTTGGTCACTACATACATTGCCACCACTGTCATCCCTTGTCATTTGGGAAGCAGTGTGAGGTTATTACCTCATATTAAGGTTCAGCTGGAAATGTTTGGTACTCACACTTTTGAACAACAAACAAGTATTAATGTGGTAGCAGGGAGGACTTGGGCTTAACTTTTAGGCTTTCTTTTTTTCCTCTCCCTCTCTTCTTTTTCCCCCTTTTTTTAACCTTGGCCTCACTAAGCACAGTATCATCAGCTGGGCTGTTGGCAAGTCACGGGTCTGGCATCTTTGACAGCAGAGAATCGCATCGGACCGGGGGTGCACAATGGGGTTGTATTTGTTTATGTTCTTTGGCTGAATGATCAACCATACTTGATTTTATTTATCTGGTTTTTTTTAACAAAAGAAACAATTTGTAAAAAGAATCTTCAGACATTAGTGAACATGTATAATAAAACTCAGAAGAGTTCAATTTACTCCAACACCCAAATAATATAAAATCTTTAACGATACGATTCTGTGAATCATAGCAAACCACATCTGATGTTTCACTGTTAATTTGTGAAAGTACCTATTACCCCCCATCACTACCTCCCCCTTTCCCTCACCAAACCCTAATTGACTCAGGTCTAATTTCAAGTGAGTGCTTTCTCATGCAAATATCCATTGATTTGAATGAGATTTTGCAAGGGTAAAGACTGAGCAAAGACTTTGGGATGTGATCTTCAGAGGAAAGCCCAGCCCCTTCTTTTATGGATACAGAGAGTCACTGTACAGGAAAGTTATTGTACTATTACTACACAAAAGAGGTGGAAGGAGGGCCAGCATATGGGGCAAAAACACATATACTGATATACTATCAACTTGCAAGGAACTGACAGGCACAGGTAGTGCAAGAACCCAGGCAGTGGGGGAAGATAGGTTATTTGGGTATCATCTAGATTACTCAACTATCTTCTCTTTGTGATTACCCTGAAGCAGCCCCAAAGACTTCTCTTTTGAAAGACACAGGGGGCAAGGAGGGAGGGTTGAATTTTAGTTCTACCAGTGAATCATGTAGTTGCCCCATTCCCCAAAACATGAGAGAAAAACAAGATTTCAATTTTTCAAAGTTTTGCTAACAAGCTTTGGGAGTGGGATAGTAAAAAAAAAAATTTTTTTTTTCTTATATTTAGGCAATTGTAGCTTTTGGTTTTGTGGACGTTGAAAGTAATTAAGATGCCTAAGGAGGTCACAGTGACTCCTGCAGGCAATATAGTAGCCTGCAGAAAGAATTTGGGAAATTTACGTAGGATTTTTATTATTTTTTTACCATTTTCTTCTGTGGCAAATTCCTCTGCGTCTCCAGTGTTTGGGAACATGCAAGTGAACTTCAGCGAGGGAGGCAGAAATTTTGATGGAAGGGGGAGAGAGAAATGTACTAGAAAGTGTGGAAATTTGTCTGACCTGAGCTCAGCATCTTTATTTGTTGGTACAGTCTGCACTCTGGACAGGCTTGCTGTGTAGTAACACTCCAGTTTTTTCAGTAGAGAAACAGATGTGAGGGATGACCCCTAAACTTGCAGCCCTGATAACAGGTTTTTCACACAAACAAAGGAGATTTTATTTTCTTGAAAACTTTTTTTAAAGTAAATACAGGTAATTGTATTTCTTTCTGAATCATTACAGTTGTGAACTACATTTCCAACTTTATTTCTACTTTGAAAACTAGGAGAAAAAAACAGTACAAAAATTGTTAGGTAACATATGCCACCAAGGCAAACAGAAAGGAGGCTCACTTTATAGCAAAGGTATTAAAGGATGTCAAATGCTTTGGCTACTTAAATGACATTTGCAGTCAGCTTTATTTGCTGCATTCAGATTATTTCCTGTATAAAGATAGTTATCCAAAGAAGTGCTAATGCTACTAAGAAAACTGTTGTTACTTATTTGGGATGGTGTGGCATCCTGCACTAGATAACATGGGTGGATTACCTGACTGGTGACTGACTGGGAAGGACTGGGGAAATGTTTCTTCTCTGCCCTAAGCAATGGCATCCTTGAGTGGAGCTCAGGCAATTCTTGACAGTCTTACTAGCTTTTGCAAGGTCCATTACTCAGTGCCTGTTTTCTTTGCTCCACCCACTCTGCATCTGGGTTTGTTCATTGACGTGGAGTTTGTTTCTTCCTGCTGGAGTCCTCATCTTGCACTGCTTTTTGACTAATTCACTCTTAGTGGGCCAGAAACGAGTTTGTCCGTACTCTGGGTTGGTGTTAGTGGTGTGGGATTTTTGCTTTAATCAGATTTCTGAAGAGGCTTGGCAAGGTAGGATGATGTACTAATACTAATAATTATTTGTTGTATCCATACGTGAGCCTTAACTTCATATTAAGTACTGCTCTGCTTTATGGGAACAGAAACAAAAACAGGAGGAGGAAGAAAGGTCATTGGCTGCAGAAAGGACATAAATGGGTTTCAGCAGACAGCACTGAAGAATTATCTTTGAATGTAATATGCCAGCCAACAAAGTACAACTGATATCTTCCAAGTCCACTGTGGACCTGAAGTGCTAGCAGTGGTCAAAGCAAATTAAGAGTTTTACTAAGGGACCCTTATGCATCATTTTACCACAGCAGGATTACACTGCCAGCCCTGCAGAGGGAGATTTAGTCAGGTAACGCTCATTAAGGGGCAAACCTCTCTGACTTCTGTGGGTGTTTTGCCTGATCAAGCACAAATAACCAAGCCCTAAGGTTGGCCCAGCTGAGCTCTAACCTATCTGCCTTTATGCAAGTGAAAGCCTCATATATCAGCTACAACTCATGCAGAGGGGCCTTACCAGGCACTCTAATCCTAAGGGGAAACATTTCATTGCAATGCACAGCAATTTGCATTCTTTCCTAAAACTCTGCTATTACATTATCCATTTTTCTCTTGATTAAAAGAGATCAAGAAGTGCACACTCACACACTACACATGCAGGCTTTCCATACAGGAGGCCTGGAATCCACATTCAAATTCAGGCTTGAGGAGATCTGGCAACTTCCACTCTTGAAGGATTTATGCTGTTCTAATAATAGTCACAATTTACTAATAATTATCAAGGAGGGAAGTTACTGTGGGATTTTTTTTGTTGGGTTTCTGAGACTTTCATGCGTTTTCAGAAGTATCTGATGCCAAAGAGTTCCTAAACACTGTAAAGCCTCTGAGCTTATGCATACAATTTTATTGACCCACTGAAGGTCAAACTATGAGATTAGCTATGGCCACAAGTAGATAGTAAACTGGATCTACGTTGGTACAAGGGAAATTTCAGAAGATAGGTGTGAATTTTCCCAAGTGCCTTGGGATTCAGGCCTTAATTATGGTTTAGGTTATGCAGTCCATCCCTGCCACCTTCCCTCTAGGGATGCCCTTGGAGAATAAACCAGGGATATAATTGCAAAAGGCTCTTCTTTCCTTACTTATCCTGAAATGTGGATAGTCTTCGGGTCCCTCCTACCCTTACCTTTGCTTTTGTGTTAGCACTAAGATTAGAGCAAATGGAGCAGGTGTCAATCCCTGTTCCACCACTGACTCTCTACAGGAATTTGTGTTAGTCTGTACCTCAATACTCCATGTACAAATGTGGGTAATGACATTTCTTCACCTCAAAGGAACCAGGAAGATAAGTACATTGTAGAGTAATTGGCAGTCAGGTACAGCAACAAGCAGACTATGTAAGGTATCTAGAACAGGTTGACTGTGTAGCATAAAAGTGTTCTGAGTATACAGATTAGAATAAATGTATTTAGGAAGCTAAAAGTCCCAACTAATAGCAAGGTAAACAGATGACCTAGTATTCCCAACATTAACTGTTGTGTAGATTCGATGACTCTCTGAAGAATCATTTTTGGCTAAAAATCACCTGATCACCCAGAGAGGTCTGTCTGCCTCTCCAAACATAACAATACTCACTTAGGCCTGGAGGCCTTTATACATACACACACACGCACAGAAGAAGAAGAAAAAATATATATATATCTTTTGTCCTCATTTATTTTTCACCTAGTGAGGTACAAAAATTGAGCCACCTACTCTAATGAGGAGCAAATGGCTTCTTTATTGACACAAGTCAGGTGTAAGCTTTACAAACAGTTTTTAATGATGATACCCATCCTAGTAAGGGTTAATAAATGAATCTTTCTGGAGAGGTTATAATTTCATACCAGTGACATGACCTGTTCAGGACTATTAAAGAAATGGCTTTTCTACTTTTGTGATCTGGGATGTTTTTCTTACTATTGCCATCTCAAGAAAAACCAACAAGCCTTTCTGATCCAAAACCAGCTGTGCAGCCAAATACAGTTAGTAACTGTAGGACATGCAGTATTTCTTTTAGGAGAACATCTGAGTAGGATTAAAGTAAGTTTCACTAAGTAACTATTCATTACAGTAGTGGGGGAATGAGAATCCAACCCTGCCTGTTCTGGTATTTCAGTTAAATGATTCCAAAGATCATTGTTAGAGTCAATCCTCTAATTTATCAATAGAAAATAAGTAACAGTACATGGTATATAGCACAACTAGAAAAAGGTAAAAAGACACAGAAGAGCATAGGAACCAGATTTTTTTCAAGAACTGTGAGACTTCAAAAGAAGCCTCAGGCATATCAGCTCTTTGTAGTTAAGAGAAAGTTGTTGTTTGTTGAATCTTACTTCTCTCTATGTCTGGATAAAGAACAGTGTGCTACTTGGGCCACTGATCAGTGGATTCAGTGGACTTACTGCTACCAGTTGCAGAGTCCTGACAGACTCTACTCCTTCCTGCACCAGGTGGAACTTGCTCTGATTTGTGATGCTTTCTAAGACTGCAGAAGTAGAAGACTAATACAAATATAAAATCAGGCAATTGCTTCTCAACCCGCAATGCTATATGGCACCTCAAAGGTGTTTTACATGCCTAAAAATTGCAAAATTGTGTCCTTAATTCATTTCATAAAGGACTTACAGCTGCCATATAAATAATTATTTGCTCACATGCAACTTATTTTTTTCTCTTTTGCTCTTGAAAGACCTTGCTACTTCAGGTTACTGCCTCTGAAAATACTGTTCTCACTATCTCGAGGGAGCAGTGGTAGATCTGAGCCTAAACTCAAGTTTCATTTCATTATTACAGCTATGGTAGGCAGGTCTGTTGGTAGAATGGTTAAGGTGTTGCACAACAGATGTGAAATTCTCTCTCTGGGCTTGTGCTAACAGCAGTCTTGGGCTGAGCCAGCTGCAAACAGTCCACCCCGTTCATTTGAGTGGAAGGAGTAAAAAAGCAATCACATCACTCTAAAAAGAGACTCTTATGCTGTAACCATTCTGTGATGAGAGGTCACCTAGCATTGGATTGATCTTTATCCTTTGTTTATTTATTAACTTTTAGCTCTGAGAAGAGCATTGAAGAGCTAATCTAGAAAAAAGCTTTAGTTTTAGTCACAGAAATGGACTCTTTGGTAGCAAATACAAAAAAATGCTAATAAAGGGGAAGATTTAATCAAGTTCTGGGATGATCTGCAGATTAATTCTTCTCCTTTTTTGTCTTTACATAGGAACTCACAGTGAATACAATCCTTGCTTTTTGCAGCTTTCTACCTCAGAGAGGTAATAGCCCAATTAAGCAAAGAGGGCCAGGAAGCAAGCTACCTGCTTTGGATAAGGGCGTTTACTTTCTTTATATTCTTAAGAAATGGTGTGCTTACTTCCTGAGAGTAAGCCAGAGAGTTTTAGGAAACAAAATACTTCTCGGTCTCTCTTTCGGAGAGTGTGTAACTCCTGAGCTCTTAGCCAGAATTATACTGTTACATCTTTTTTTTTTTTTTTCCAGTCCGTACTACACCTCAAGCCAGCTGATATACAAAATGGGAACAACTAGCTTCAGTTGCACTTTGTACTCTAATTGCAGGTCATCAGGCTTGAATCATTGTAAATTTGCCACCTTCTAGTAATTTGCAAAGTTTAATGTAAACCACATCAACCCATAGCATAAACAAGCTGGAAATGATAAGCAGTTTGTGATATCTCACTGAACAACAAATATTAAGAAATAAATATTTTCTTAGAATGTTAGTGGAATACAAGATCTATGTTTTCAATCCTAATTTCAGCTTCTGATGAGATGAATCAAATATTCACATCCCAGCTGCCTCTGAATGTTCTAAGTGGAATTTCTTGGAGCAGCATGAGCAGGTGGTGTTCCCACACAGCTCCAAATAAAGTTTATACATGCTGGGGATGCTGGCTGCCTTACACACAAACATAGATTCAGATAACTAGATTTATTTTAATGCACATATTTTGTTATTCTGGCATGAGGCTGAGACATCTGTCCAAGGACAAACCTACAGGTATGGAGATGTTGCCTGGAGCCCTGTTTCTTCTAAGCCCAAGGCATAGTTTTCTGTGCCAGTGCCACAGCTTGTCTAAGCTTCCTGGTAAGGAGTGGACTGCTTCATGTCTTCTGACAATGCTTTTTGTACTGTGGTGCAGTACAAACACTAGTACCCCGCAAGAGTGAGGTATACAGAGCATGACATGAAGATGTGGAGGGGTATCTGAGGCTATCAATCAGGCCTGTTGGGATAAACTAGTGAGGCATGCATTGTGGGTGTGAGAGGGGCAAATTAGGTTACTTACAGCTCAAACCTGGCTTCCATGTAACAGCAGAATGCTAATATGCACTAGCCTGTATTCCAATCCCAGGTGTCCCACACTGGAAATTTGTCTGCTCAGTACTGGAGCCCAAGTTCAAACTAGCTGGCATGCAGCACAGAGAATAGGGATTCCACACCTAGGAGCCACATTCAACAGAAGCAAGGAAAAGTGTTCACCAAGCTTACCTTTAGTAAGTTAACCCAATCTTTGCTCTTCCTATGCCCCTTCTCATGAACCCAGTCTTCTCTGAAGACTGATTCACAGCTACTCAAACACCTGCTCTGAATCATGCCTTAGAGGAATGTGTATCTTCTGGCTATAGAGGGCATTTAGGAAGCTCAGCTTCATAAGGCTGGAGTTAGACTTTGTGACTATCCACTCCTAAGTGTTCCATTTTGACTTGGATTTTCATCTGTTTTAACCAACTCAGCAGCAGAGCACAGATTTGCCATCCTATGTTGTAGGCACTTTTGGTTTTCTCCAAAGGCTCCACTGGCTGGCTACCATTTGTGCTCATGGCATTACCCGGGGAGCACAGAAGGACAGCAGAAAGCAAGCAATTCCCCCTTTCTTTCTCACCACTATCACAACATTCCTCTGTGCTGAGGACCCAGCGTAGAGAGATGGAAAAACCTTCCCTTTAGACTAGAAGATGAGTCTCATACTCATACTGAAAAAATTTCCCTCTGTCCAGTCATACAACTGTTCCATTCCCTTGCTTTATGAAAGCAGTGTTAAAGAGTTAAACTGAGTACAATATCTGGCTTCTAATCCACAGCATGAAAACTGACTAAAATAATGTAGCTTTTAACCTGTAAGTTGTTTCATGGGCCACATGGCTACAGTGTCAAGACTTGATGTTTGACATTAGCAACAATGATGTTGGACTGCCAGAGCCCAGAGCAGGAGTTGCTTCTCCATCAACCTCTTGTTCTGCCTTTTCAGTATAAGTTTCACTATGCTACTATTTGGCAGTGGGACTAGGAGATACATTACCCAAAGAAACAGAGCCAAATATTTGCTCTGAATTATTACAACTAAGATGTCCCACCACACCTGTGGTGCTTCGATTATTGTGCACTTACTTCTTGCTCATGAACACTAAATATTTTTCAGTGAACACAAAATTGACTATGCTGGTAACAGTGAAACTAGAAAGAGTTTAAATGCACAAATTAGATGCTGCCCTGTTTGAGAGGAAAGAGTCATTACTTTCCACATCTTTTTTTTAACTGTCATAGCCCACAGTAGCCTTTGAGCTAGCTCTCACTGTGATAAGCTTTCTCAAGGGACGTCTCTGAGATAGTCAAAAGGCAAGCTATGACTATTTTTCTAGCCTTTCTAGATTTGAACCATTCTAGGATGTTTGAAAATATGATCAGTGTGGGTATTCTTAGAGGGAGAAATGATTAATAATAAATTCAAAATGTTTGAAAATATTGTGTCTGTGAGAGAGATAAAATATAGGTAAAGAGAAAATTAGGATAGGGAATTGTACATTCTAGGACTATGTAATTAGGACGAGTGTATGAGAACTTAGATATTTAAAATCTGAAAGATAGAACTAAGTCCTCAGAGGAGATATCTAAACAACTTAGTAGAAACCCAAGAGATGTTTCTATTGGGCTATGTTATAGATTCACAGAATCACAGAATCACAGAATAGTTCAGGGTGGAAGAAACCTCTGGAGATCATTTCATCCAATCCCCCACCCAAGTAGGATCACCTTGAGCAGCTTGCCTAGGACCGGGTCCAGTCAGCGTTTGAATATCTCCAAGAATGTAGACTCCACAACCTCTCTGGGCAACCTATTCCAGTGTTCAACCACCCTCACAGCAAAGAAGTGTTATCTTATATTCAGATGGAACTTCCTGTGTTTCAGTTTGTGTCCATTGCCTCTCATCCTGTCACTAGGCACACTAGGCACTACTGAGAAGAGTCTGGCCTCTTTACACCCTCCCATCAGATATTTACACACATTGGTAAAATCCCTCCTGAGCCTTCTCTTCACCAGGCTACACAGTCCCAGCTCTCATAGCCTCTCCTCATATGAGAAATGCTCCAGGTCCTTAATCATTGTAGTAGCTCTTTGCTAGACTCACTCCAGTAGCTCCATATCTCTTTATGCTGGGGAGCCCAGACCTGGACCCATCATTCCAGGTGTGGCCTAACCAGTGCTGAGCAGAGGGGAAGGGTCATCATCCTGGACCTGCTGGCAACACTCTTCCAAATGCAGCCTAAGATGCTGCTGGCTGCCATTGCCAAGATGGCACATTGCTAGCTCATGTTCAACTTGTTGTCCACCAGGACCCCCAGGTCCCTCTCTGCAAAGTTGCAGGGAAGCTGCTGGTCTCCATCTGGTCAGCTCCCAGCCAGTACTGGGGCATGGGGTTATTCCTCCTCAGGCACAGAATTTTGCACTTCCTCTGTTGAAATTCATGAGCTTCCTCTCTCTCCTTTTCTGCAGCCTGTTGACAGCCCTTTGAATAGCAGCACAACCATCTGTGTGTCAGCCACTCCTCCCCATTCTGTATTATCTGTGAACCTGCTGAAGGTGCATTAGGTCCTGTCATCCAGGTCATTAATGAAGATGTTAAGCAGTACTGGCCCCAGTATCAACCCTGAGGGACACCACTAAGGCCTGGCCTCCAGGTGGACTTTGCCACTGATCACAACCCTCAGAGCCTTGCAGTTCATCTCATTTTCAATCCAACTCACTGATCACTTATCTAGCCTGTACTTCATCAGCTTGTCTATGACGATGTTACAGGAGACAGTGTCAAAGGCCTTACTAAAGTCAAGGTAAGCAACATTCATGGCTCTCTCCTCATCCACCAATCCAGTCATCCCATCATAGAAACCCATCAGGTTGGTTAAGCATGATTTCCTGTTCGTAAAGCCATTCTGACTGCTCCCAGTAACTTTCCTGTCCCTCGCATGTCTGGAAATATTATCCAGAATTAGTCGTTCCTTCACCTTCACAGAGATCAAGGTGAGACTGACCAGCCTGTAGTTCCCTGGGTCCTCCTTCTTGCCCTTTTTGAAGACAGGGGTGACAGCTTCCAGCCCTCAGGAACCTCTCCTGATCACCATGACCTTTCAAAGATAATTGAGAGTGACTTTGCCACGACATCAGCCAACCCCCTCAGCAGTTGTGGGTGCATCCCACCAGGGCCCATGAACTTGTGTATGTCCAGGCAACTCAAGCGTTCCCATACAGGATCCTCTACCGCAAAGGATAAGTCTTCATTGCTCCAGACTTCTTCTCAGCTCTCAGGGGCCTCAGATTCCTGAGGGCTGGTCTTACTAGTAAAGACTGAGGCAAAGAAGGCAGTCAGTACCTCTGCCTTTTCTGTGTCCTTTGTAATCAGGGCCCCTGCCTCATTTTCCCTAGTCCACATTTTCCCTAGCTTTCCTTTTGCTTCTTATGTATTTGTAGAAGCCTTTCTTGTTACTCCTAACATACTTTGCTAGTTTCAAATCTAGGTGGGCTTTAGGTGCCCTCACCCTCGCTCCTCCATGTTCTGACAGTGGCTCTATATTCCTCCTGGGTTGGCTGTCCCTGCTTCCACCTCTTGTACACTTTCTTTTTATGTCTGAGTTTTGTCAAGAGCTCCTTGGTCATCCATGTAAGCCTCCTGCTGTCTTTGCTGGATTTCCTGCTTGTTGGGATGGACCGTTTTTGAGCTTGGAGGTGGTGATCCTTGAATAAGATCAGCCAGTTAGTTCTCTTGGACCGCTCTTCCCTCCAGGGCCTCCAAGCAAGTCCCTGAACAGGCTGAAGTCCACTCTCCTGAAGTCCAAGGTTGTGATCCTGCTTTTTGCCCTGCTCCCTCTTTACACAGTCCTGAACTGAACCATCTTATGGTCGCTGCAGCCAAAACTTCCTTAAAGTTTTCCTAGTTCTTCTAGAAGGGTAGAGAAAGAAAATATTCTGGCTTGTATCAAAAGCAAGATAATTGGCAAGAAGAGTATCTAAATATATATTTCTATACATATATATTCATGTGTGTGTATATCTATCCATCTATTCACACATCTCTCTTAGAGGGGACTCACAATCACAAATGTGTTGGAAAAACATTATTCCCTTCAAAGCAACAGAATTATTTTCTTAAAAGTGAAAGTCAATGGGACCTGAGCATAAACCTGTGCCATTTTTCTCCAGTGAGAGGTAACAGCTTTCAGAACTGAAGACCAGCAGATGTTAGATTGTCCTGGCCTTGAATCAGAAGGCCTTGAATCATTTGAGGTCAGTTTTCTATCTCCTGATCAACAGGCTGCAGCTAGGGTTGTTGGCTATGTCACATCACTTGATTACTGCCATTTGAGGATACTGCCAATCTGACAAAATGAGCTTCATACAAAGAAAATTCTAAGCCCTATGTTTTCATATGAGATTTGTTCTAAGACCTAATCAAATTCTATCAGACTAGCTCCTCAGGAGTCAACAATTGCAATAAAAAGAGTATCTGTAGCAGCCTTTTAGTCCTTTTTTTTATTTCCCACGACAGAAGGGGACTTGAACTCTTGTGTTTTGTTCAGTGTAAAACAATAAAATGTGATGTTAAAATATATTTATGTTTACAACCTCTCTGACCACAGAAATTAAAAAACTGTTGGAATCATCTTTATTGACAGTTCACTGAGTCTCAAGACCAGCTGGTGCAGATACCTTGAGGCAACCACATTAGTTCACAAAAAAACACGTGAGAATGTTTGTGATATAGAAGGAAGCATCTATTCAAGATTTCCGTAAAACACACAGAAGTGTCACAAAAGTAATCAAATTCTAATCTGGCGAGCCCAGAGAAAAAGAGATGCTAATAAAAAAGATTGTTTTTCACCAAGGATACAAGAGGATAGTTGATTCATCATCCACTCCTTTTTTTTTGCTGGTAACAAAGCAATTAAACATGATCATAAAGGTCTACCTTATTTTATATGCTGAAACTAGAAATATTTTCTTTCACTGGTGTCTAGAAGATCCAAAACACCTCTCTGCAGTCAGTATTCAGGAGACACACAACATATGGTTACAGAAAACTGGCAACAGAACAGTTTCTCATTCTCCAGTCAGGCACTCATTGAAGATGCTCAGAGGACTATCAACACAGCAAATACTACTTCTTGCTGATGCACTTTTTTTGAGCAGTGACCTAGATGATCTCTTGCTAAAAAAAGGCATTTTAGTCACATACTTCATTTATTCAAAATCAAATGTTGAATATGCTTTGTTTAAATTACTGCATATAACACTGAGAAAAACTGAGGAAGAGGCATATATCTGTAGGCATGAAAGCTGGCTTTTTTGTTTTTCAGATCTTCTCTCTATATTTTTACCCCTGTTAAACACAGTTCATTTATGCATCTTCGCCCTCACTTCAGTCTGGTAGTTGAGGTCATTCTAGATGTTCATTTGATGCTATAGTCCGCAGGAAATACAGTTAGAGTTCTAGCTCCATAAATTGAAATTTCAGTCCCACAAATTTTCCAACAAAATATTCTTACAGAAAAGATTTGCATCTTTCTCCAGTTCCCTTTGTCATGAATTAGATGCCTGTGTAGTTCCAAGTTATGGGTCTGAACTATATATAGTCCATACAGCCTCTTTTTGTGACTATATTCCAATAAAATGGCATGAGAACATCCTAAAACCAGGTTGAAATATCAGAAATGCTTATTATGGACTTAACACCACTGTCCTATGCATAAGGATGAGTAGTGATCCAGCCAAAAACATGACCAGATGAAAATCAGCCTACCCTTTCACAATATTTGTGCTTGTAACATGGTATGCCTAAGTCACAGAAATCAAGAGTGGCCAAATATTTGAGATTTCTATGATCCTCGACGTATCTGCTACTAATTAGGAAATGGCTTGTAATAGAGCTCTACTGGAGCAGCACCATGAGAAAAGTTACGAGAAAAATACTCTGCTTCCACAGATTCAAGATGTTCAAAGAAGAGGCTGTTCTCAGCCCTTCATCAGGGAAACTGAGCAGTGAGTGACTAAAGATGGCTTGTTCTCCCTTTGGAGATATCCAAGGAAGAGATATTGGTGACTGACTAACTATCTTTCAGTTGAGACACTCATGAAGAACATTCTGGGAATGTTTACATGGCTTGCTAAAGCCCTGAAGTGGTGCATGTCCACAATCGCTTCTGCTGTAGAAGTGTGTGGAATAGTATAGGAGAGGACATTCAGTGGGCTCCTATCATTAGTTTAAGCCTTACACTCTGTGTCCCTAAAAGCAAGGGGCAGATCTAGCTTGAATGGAGTTAATTACCAGGTCTTTGCTGCAAGATAATAATTAGGGCTGAGAGCTTAAGGAATAGATCTCTTACCTCCCTCCCATTTTGGAAATGACAGTGTGAGAGTTTCCAGTCTGCCCCAAGGCCAAGTTGACCAGGTGAAATTCACCTGCTAGAATACACACCGGGGCATGAAATATTCATGTGGGGTGGTACAAAGCAAAGAAGTGGCAAACTCTTCAACCACTTCTGGACTGAAACACAACACCTGACTACAACAGTGCAAATAGCCTTAGCATTTGCTAACACAGTCAGCATGAACACAAATTTGATGTGTTAGCAAGCATGACATAAATAAGACTGGAATCATCATTTATTTTAGGTAAGGCTGCCTAATGGTATAAATACACTTTCTAGCCATCTTTCACCTTTTAAATCAGAGTAATAGTATTCCCATAAAATCTTTGGCAAATGTCTGTTCCTTTCAGCTCCCCAAATGAATCACCTTGCAACATCTTGGAGGCAAAAGGCTGAGCTTCTTTAGCAACTATACCAAAAAGATCAGATTTTAGAAAGACAGCTTTCTGTAAAATTTTCTGTGGTAATTTCTCTTCTCTGTACTCTGTTCTGGAAAAATAACAGCTTTTCTGTTGAGGTTTTTGTGTAGTTCTGTGGGTTAACTTACTCTTACCATGTTGGGGAAGGACAGCAATAGCGATGTACAGTCATAAACATTCCCCTATGAACTCATATAGCAGAAAAAAATGTCAATGAAAGAAAAATAGAGGCTAAAAGAATGCTAAAGTGGGAAAAACCCTGGCTACCAGCTCTTTTATGAGTGCACATTAGATTGGTTTCAAAATCAAAATTTCAAAAAACAAATACACAGCACAAGACAAACTATAAGGTATTAGAGAAAATGAAAATTGGGAATTTTATTTGGGGGATTCTGGAGAGATATTCTCCAAACTCGATATTTAGTATTTTCATTAATTTCTGGAATTATTGCTTGTAAAATTATCAGAAGACACAAAAATGATGTGTATGGTATGTGCATGATATTGTAAGCGGTCACTTGTATTAGCAGAGCTGGTGGAGGGTCCCTTTGAACAACATAATGAAGAAACTTAACACAGTCTGGCACAAGCTCAGACTTCCAGAAACAAGTTACATACTCCACACTTAGAGCAAGGTCTACTAGAATAATAGTCTAATGAAAACTGGGGATTCTGAGGAGGATTTGGGCCCAGTTTTGTTACCTTCATTTCAAAAAGAATATTGTCAAATTGGCAAGGATTCAAAAAAGAGGTAAAGAAATTATTTGAGTTCTAGAAAATCTACTTTATGGTGAAAAGGTAAATGTATTTCTTTTATATAAAAAGGTTAAGAAATGAGGTTACAACAGTCTAAAAGAACCTATATTATTTCTTGTAATGGGGTCTTTAATCTAGCAGATAAAGGAGTAATAAGTAGGAGCTGATGCTACACAAACACAGACTGAAAATAATCTCTGATTTATAAGAGTAAATGAAATCAGTCATTGAAATGGATGTGGTGGTTTCTCTGTCAGAAAAGTCTTTCAATCAAAAAGTTTATTGTAATTTGTATCTTAAGTCAAGGCATGTATCTTGATTCATAGTGTAATGTAGTAACATATTAATTTAAAAATATATTTTTTAAGTAAAGACATGGAATATATTTAAAGAGGTGTTAAAACTTAAACAGAAGCTTTGGGATTTATGCAAAAATTACTAGAAAATGTCATTTTTTACTTGGGTGATGCAGAAGTTATATGTTAATATTAGGTGAGTACTATCCATTCAAACTGGTGTCTACTGGCATTTAAATTCAGAGTTAAAACCCCAGGCTGCCTTGTATGATGAATATAGAATTAAATAAGTTCAAATATATGTTTCTAGAGACTGTGTAGACTATGTATTAACCAAGACTCTTGTGTTCTGGTATGATTTAAAGCTATTGATCATTTACATGAATGTGTAAGGCAGCACTTCGGTGGTTCTGAATTTTCTTTCTCTCTCAGCAGTTATGCTAGATCAATAACCAATTGGATGGGAAGAGATTCCAACAGCTGTGCTCAACGTGTTTGGACCCGAACCTGAAGATCTCTGTGTCTGACTCTGCAAGTCCTGTAAATGTCAGAGGACTGTTAAATCTACAGAGTATGTAGTTCTCTCAGTGCCCTTGAAGTGCTTCTTGCTTGGCTTGGACTGGAAGCACATGGGAAGCCACCCAGTCAGAGCCTGACAGTCAGGTTTCCACACTGCAGTCCATGCTGATTAAGCCTGTGAGCTTGTCTGCTCACAGCCTTCTTTGATGTGGGCATTACTTAATTTTCAGGAGCCAAAGTTGCACTCTAACCTGGACATCTGACAAATATTCTGGAAACAGAACGGATTTGATCAAATCTGGATTTTTGGCAAGTCAAGATTACACTGACTGTTAAATTGGTAGTACAGTAGTCAGAAGAAAATTTGGAGTCCAAAGAATGGGCATTATCATTCTTAGGAGCTGTAATACTTGCTTTTAAAGATTTGCTAAATATAAATGAATGTTTTAATTTTCTGAGTTTTAGGGTGAAATCTCAGAAAGCCCAAATCCCATAAAAAGACATTGCTTGATCCCTCCCATTTGGTGTGCTAAAAGAGTGAATAGATCTGACTGCTTATTTAGAAGTACTGGAACAGTTATTGTATTGGAACAACTGATATAAAAACACGCTATCCCACGCTCCCACTTTTCCCACTATTTGCCAATTTGTAATTACAATATGTAAATACACAGCAGAATGGGTATTTGGTTAATCAAATTGATTTAATTGCTGAATCCCCACAGATGAATGTGAACAGAGTCTACTCTTTTCTCATTTTTTGTTGGCAAAACATAGCCACACAAATGATAAAAATTCCACCAGAAAAAGGAATGAGATTTGAAAAAGTCTCTTACTGGAACACTGTTAGAACACCTGTAGTCAGATTCAAAGGACTTTAACAAGGCAATTCTCCATAATTTTAGAGCTGTAAATTGTGGCATACCCCAGAGATACTGAATTAATTAGGCCTTTGTAGATTGTCAGTGTGTATATGTCTATCTTTTATGGAAATCTGGCATTGTTTTTCATTTTCTGAATTATGTTATTAAAAGAGCAGATATAGTGACACAAAAAAAAGTTGCAATGGGTTCACCAGGTATTATTTTATAGTGTAAATATAAAACTCTTGTAATAGTTATGAGTGCTATTGTTAATATCACATTTAGTAGTGTTCATTGGAACCATATCATTATTCTGATTGCTTTGGTGGATGACTGAATCATTTATTCTAAAGAAAGAAAGCTTGATGATGTCCTTGACAAAATACTCAGTCATTCATATTCGATGGTTTCATGAACTAGTAAAAATACACGTAACTTTCAGAGTTTTGGACGTGCATTGGATATATTTGTGCTATAGGGCCCAAAAGCAAGTCAGTTCCTCAGTGCAAGTGTAAACCTTCCCCCAGTCCAGCCTTTATATCAAGGTGAGACATGATCTTGTTCTAGCCCTTGTGAACCTGGTTTCTGCGTAAAGAAGGTTTGAGTGTGCACTCTTCCAGAGGTGCTAGCCTGAATGATTTGGATACCAGAATCCCTGAGCATGCCCTCCTATGCATTGGAAGTTAAGCGCTGGAGAAGTGTCTGTTGGTGACATTTGAGATAAGGTGAAATAAAGCTATTTGTTAGAGATGCAATGGGAGCTGACTAAATTTTCTGTCAGCAGGCTCCCAAATGTATCTGAAATTCCATACCAGTGAAGGTATCTGGGATAACACTCCAGTGTCACATAAGAAAACTGAGCCTAGTCGTTACCAGTCCTGGATGAATGCTATGACAGTTCTTAAACATTGTATAGAGGGGAATAGTAACAGCAATGGTGGTACTTTTTTTTTTCAATTGTTCTTTAAACAAAGCCAGCTGTCACTGAATATTGTGTCCTGCTCCAGAGGTATCCTGAGAGACCTTGTGAGAGTTAGCTCATCAGAAGAGGTTGAAGAAATATCTTATCTTGATCAGGTTTAGGCACTAGATAGGTTTTTTCTGCTCTGGTAATTTACCAGACTGCTTCTAAGATCCTCAAAAAATAATTTTAAAAAATTGTTTTGGAAACATTAAGGCTAGGAAATTTGATGCTTATGGACCTTAGACAAGTATTTGTCTGCATGTGAGGTAAGAGATTGAATTCCCACTACAGTCATACAAGATCGGGTCGATATGGTTGGCTGAGTCTAGAGATCAAATTGCAGATGTTTTCTTTAGGGTGAGCTGAGCTATATTGACCAATAGCTCAATTTATTTGCCTAAACATAGGCATCTAGTTCATTTGAGACGCCCTGATATCCTCCCTGGCCAACTGCTACTGCTCCAGGAGAGCACAGGTTTCCCACAGATCCTGTGTCATATCTGCCAAGCTTGGGCAGATATTTTGGACGCTCTAGATGTCATTAGATGGTGTGGTTTGACATCTGAGTTGAGTCCTGGGCTTCCACCAACTATGAAAAGGGCTTAGACACTGTCTCACTCGTAGACACTTACATTCACAAAAATTAATCTAGATGCCTGAAGCTGAAAGTGAATCCCACTCATGAGCCTCAGGGGTTAGCTACTAGCTAAGCTAGTGTTGTCAGAATCACAGTTTTCAGGTTAGGCACTGGTAAGTCTTATTTTGAGGCGCCTGTGCCCCTTTTCAGCTCTGCCCCTAAACTCTTGCAACAAGCTCAATCAATTCAAAACTACCTGAGCCTAGAAACAGATTTGCAAAGATCATTCATATCTCAAAAATAATGCCACTGCTAACTTTTGATCTCAGCAGTTCGTGAGACTATGGATTTAAATGCTCACTATACATTTCCTTGAGACTTAAGATAAAACTGCTGCCAGATTTCAATTCTAAACAGAATAAAATTCTTTACATTGCTTTTGTATTTGCTTTGTGTGATAACTACCTTTTCAGTGTATTACTAAACTCAATTAGAAATTCTCACTTGGCAACTACGTGCTGTAGTGTTTTGCTGAGACTAATGAACAAGGTTTCATAAAATCAGCTTGTGACCATGTGATGACTATTAAAACTTATAAAAGCCTTACCAATTATCATGAGGAAATCAGCATATTCTGGCAGTGTTATAGGGTGCATCCTGAAGCAAAGTACTTCTAGCTCATCAGAGCCTCGCTTGCTCATGCTGGAAAACAGACCCAGTTTTAAACAGACAGATGGAAATACAAACCTCTAATATTCCTACTCCATTTCGTGCAGCAAACACATTTAGAAAAGAGGAATTACATTGACCTTGAAAGATTATTGCACTGCGCCCTGCACTCTCATTTCTTCCTTTCATAACTCACTTTTTTATCATTTTCCGTCAGTGTTTTTTTATAAAAGTAAGTTTCTCATGTGGCATTTTTTACACTCTAATCAAGTAACTATCACACACTCTGAGGACAGTTTTATTTCAGATAAATTAGCAATCTTTAGAAGGTTTTCATACCTCTCTTCCCTTCTACCTTACTAGTAAAACTATATATTATTACATGTTGTCAGCCTGGTTGCTAATCTTTTTCTTCAGTATTTTCTACCATTACAGTTGGTGTCTCTTCTAGCAATAATCAGAGCTGACCCCTCGTAATTATCATCCTCCTTAAGCTTTTGGCTAGCAAATGGAGAATGTTATAGCCATGCTGGACATTATTTCAGAGTGGGATCTTACAGTGCTGCTTACAGATGTTGATAGACGCCTGTGTTAGAGAACACCAGACATGCCTGGAACATCTGACTTAACACGTGCCTTGTCCACTGAATACTGCAACACTGAATGTATTGTGTTTAACCTAATGGCAGTTCAACAAAGTAATCCAGTAGCATATTCTAGGTGCCTACAGAAGTGGAAACATCCTGGCCATAAAAAATAATGCCCATGAAAAGCTATTTGGAAAAACATTTAGTTCTGTTTAGTCTTTCAGAATGAAGATGTGCTGTATGAGGTATTTTATACATGCAAATGCTTCATTTTCTTTCTTTAAGTCTTTATAGTACTATTTGTTTTCAAATGAGTTCTGTGGTTTTTTCATACAAGGAACTCAAAAGCCAGGGTACATTTCACCATTCTGTGGCTCACCATATATTTTTCTTTAATAAATCATTCATTGAAGCTGTGAACAAGTTTAATTTCACAATATAAATATTTCCCTTTTCAATTTGTGTGTTGGTTTGTGTGTGCCAAAAAGATATTTTCTAAAAAGCAATAAGCTAAAAAACCCACAAATTTGGCACAGTATGAAGCTGTGCCAAATAATACTCCCATGGAAAAAATGCACAAGATTCAGACCATTTACATTTATGAATCCTGAACTTAAAGAAATACCTCTGTTTTTACTTAACCTTGTTTGGGAACCACATTCAGAGACTTCTGACTTCTTGGTAACATAATGAAGTATAGATCATAAATATTCCTCCCACTGTTTGTCTATCCAGAAAATAAATGATCTGAAACCTACCTAAACTAGTCATGTTCCAAACTTCAGTAAAACTTTGAAAACATGGATACTGGAGAGAGTATCCGTTGCAAAGAGGATACTAATTACTGGGTTATGGACTACTGTCTCTACTTAACCTACTTGGTCATGCATGAATACGGCATAGTGACTTGAAAGTGAGAAAGCTAGTAGAGCCCACTGCCATTCACCTTTTGAACACAGCTCTACCATCTCTTATGCCAGGTTTAGGCCAATGCAGCCAGCAAGAAAAAATATGAAGGGTGTTTGTCAGACATATTCCAGAGGAATAGTTGGAAGGGTCGGGCTGTAGCAATGCGAATATCTGCTATGCCTAATCTTCATCTCAGGCAAATTAGAGGTGCCTCTATATAGTGCTTACCTGCTTCACTGGCAGGAAACACTGCATTGGGAAGCAAAAATGTCTGTTTTGTAACTGCTTTTTCCTGCTCATTGGGCTAGTTGTACCCCAAAGAACCCCGAACAGGAGGATTCTGTTAATGCCCACTTATCCAGCAGGGAATCAGAGATGTCTGATTCAAGAAAGTCGTACTCAGGTGATGAATTTCTACTGTTAAAGAGGTTATGATGACACCTAAAAAAGACATAGTTTACTTTTATTGAGTTTTCTTCTGTCGTGACTGAACAAATTTGATCTGTTATTAACTGGATTTATCTGTCATTTATTTGATAGAACAAATCTACCTTTTTCAGAGAAAGCTTTTTTAGCATTGTCTCTTCCAGAAAATAGATTTGTGTTTTCAAATCCAATTTTTCTAGTATGTTGAAAGGCCATTTATGCCACGGAATTTTGTTCTATCAAGTAAGTGACAGATAAATCCAGGCCAGACCCTTTAATCTTCAGAGTCGACTGTCATAAACAGGACTTTTGTCACAGGGGTTTTTGGATAAAAACCTCACAGCCTTTCCCTCCACATTCCAGGCAATTGTGGTGTCCAAATAAAACCCGAGAAAAGGAATTATTTTGCCAGTTGGCCAATAAAAACTCCTTGAAGTTTTAAAGGAATATATCAGGGACACTTCACATTTTCATTTTCTCATTTCTTTTCCCTCACTCCCCTCATTTTGTTATGTTTGGCCACATTGCTAGGTCTGCTGTACTTCTGTTCTTTTGGACTCCAGGAGATCTATAATTATTATTTAAGAACTAGAGTTTTGTCAAAGCAGTACAGCTCAGTTCTAATCTTGTTTCTTGTAATAAATCTATTAAAAAGTGAGGTTTGGAGAATGTATTGATGTTGTGGACAGTAGAAGCAAGCCACTGATGCCGATTTAAATGCCTATGGGCTGGTTAAAGTTTTTTAATAAACAATCATCACTATTTGGGATATTGTGATTTCTAGATCTAGTAGCCACAGAAAAGAAAAGTTCCAAGAATAACATGACTGCCAGGGACACTGATGATTAGATGACTGCCTCTAATCATCAGACTGGGTGATCATTTTCAGGACTTATGCCACAGTTACTAACATGTTGATTTTTTAAACATAAGACTGCCAGGAGCAAGTTAATAGCTAGACTTGGGGTGATTCTCTGTTCCTAAATATATGGATACCTGTATCTACACATACATCCAGATCTTCTGAAAACTTCCTTGTTCATCCGTAGTCCTTCCCAGAGATCAAGGGTACCCCTTGCCTGAGCAACACTTGCTCATCAGAGTAAGACACCACAGGACAGGACTCTGGCATATTACTAATACCGCTGAATTCCCACCCTGGAAAACAGAGTCAAACGTATTGTGCATGTATTTTACTGGACAGAATTCTATTAAGACATGCACATCAGGGTCTGGCTCCTTGTGATAGAAATGTAATGAACCAATTAACTTCACTGGTGCATTGTCCAAACAAAAAGTGCAGGACTGGGATCCTGTTCAACAGAAACAAATAGCCCTACCTCCCCCTTATCAGCCAGAAATCTGCCTATGAGGAATGCATTGCTATCAGAGGTAAGGAAAGGGTCTTGGCAAGTATAAATACTCTCCAACAGGAAGTCCTTTAGCCTCTTTGAAGAGAAATTTCAGCACTGACACAACCAAGACCACAAGAGCATCCACAAAGATTCTTGAAATTAATCCTTCCTGATTTAAAGTGGAAGACAGCAAAGTTTTTATTGAATCGTCCTACTGCTCTCAAATTATAATGTGCTCTACTAGATTGCAGGTCAGTCACACCAATCTGGAGGATATTTTTTTTTCCTTTTTCTTCCCACTTATTCTTTTCATTCCGACAGCACTATTGATGAAGACCTCAGGAAAAAAATACCAGTACTGAAGACACTTTGATGGCCTTTCCACTGTGTAATTATACTTACTCTTGATAACACTAAAGACATGCCTTATTGGTAGTGGCACAGGCTGCTTTCCTTTTCACAGAGAGATGGATTGTTTCTGCAGGCCTTGATGGCCTTCAAATTATCTGAGCTCAGAAAAGAGAGCAGAGTGAATTTTATTTTAACTCATTTTATTTCTAAATTTATTTCCCAGTAGCTAGAAGGTGATGACTGCCCCAGCAGTCAAGTCAATTGTTATCTGTGGGACTTGATTATGTTTAGACCCAGTCTCTCATTTTGAGCAAGACACAGTTAATGAGGAGAGAAATGAAAAGTGCATTGAGTCACAGTGTGTTTGTGGTAATTTGTGACACATTCACTCTACTCAGTTCTTTGTTTATTCCTTCCCCCCTCTATGCAGGTCCTGTAGAAAAAGCAACAGATAAGCGAATTCACTGGTAGACAGTTAAGGGTGTTGAAAGTAATGAATCTATATCTCTCTATCTCTTTCCCCATTGTTGGCAGTAATTGGAGCAGTGTTCATCTATACAGTAAAATGCCAGTGAAGCCCATCTTAACGAAACATCTTTTTTTCCATTATTTTGCAACACATTTTTCATTGACACTGCTAGTTTTTATTTTCACTATGTGTCTATTTTTTTTTTTTTTTGCAAGCTCTTTGCCACTCTTCTAAATAATAGTCCATTAAACAGTTCACAGTGTGTGTTCTGTAGAAATGTAAAAAAGTGATTGGATGATACTAATTAAGGAGAGATTTTGTTTCCACTTACTGCAGATCAATGGTGGGTTACATTAAAGCTGCATTTTTGTGATGAGTTTAAACATAAAAGAACAGCTGTGCTAAATACATATTTCAAGGCTTACAGGTAGGTCAAATAAATCTTTCTTTTTTTGCCCGTCTATTTTAAAACTATAGCAAACTGTATGTGAAGAATAGTAGTAAAACAAAAAGGCAAATTTCTCACTGCAGATTTTTTTTTCACTTGTGGTAGCAGAAAATATCAGGAATGCCAATTGCAAGGCATTGAGATCCTGTTGGCTTTTAATTTACTCTATAGCCTACTACGCACTAATTTTAATGAGACTTTTTTCCTTCTTTTCTACAGTTGCCACACTAAGGTATCCCTTCTCTGATTTATAGCAGTGTTAGGTACCGTGAAAAAATATGTCTTATTGAAAAAAATCTTGTATTTGAAAACACATTTCTTCCTTTAATCCTAAATTATTCTGAGCACAAAATTTAACCAAAATCTCCACACAGAGATATTTTCATATGCAAAAAAGACTGGCAGCTCATTCCAGTCAGATCAATTAAAATAAAAATGCACTATTTGTTGGCATTCCTTGATCAGCACAAACAACATTCAGAGGAAATTCACCTGGTTGCCTCCAAGTAACATAATGAATCCTGAACACATATGACAAGGAATTAAAAGAGAAAATGCTTTTCAGGCACTTGCTGTAAATATTAAAAGCATAAAACTATTTTAAAGTCAGTTCACTGACTATTTTAGAACTATAATTAATATAACATAGGGTCCTAAATAAGGGAGTTTTAGGGACCCTGCTTTTACCCAGATCATTTCAATAGCAAAAGCAGACCAGAACTGCAGTTTGCACTTTCCTTGCGTTAAAACAATCTAGATCCCCTTTCTAAATCGCTATGAGTAGAGTGGGACAATATGAGATAGGCTTTGTACATCATGGGTTAAGGAGGCTGCCTGGAAGCTTTGATTTTGCAAAAACCAAGATCACATACATATTTTATTTTATCCAACCAAAGTTTATAGGGCAAAAGATTAAAAAGGTTTGATTTGGGTCCATCTTTACTATTTTAAATTTAACTGTTAATTCAATACTACATGCCATCTATCAAATCAGCTTAAAGCAAGGGTTGATTTATAAATCACAAGATTTTTAAGCCATGTTGAAATCTGTGTGCTCTCAGACTTTGGAAAGCTATTGTGCATGCAGAAAATTGGATATTGCAATGCCTTTTTTCTTTACACATCCTGAAATAGAAACAATGTCATGTTATTACATATTTTTGGTCCAGAAGGTAGTCTGTTGAGCAGTAGCCTTAGCATAGATTCATAGCTTTCCATGTAAGAAAAGACTATTCAGTCACACAGCCCCAAGATGCGTAAGCTGGGTTACAGAACTCCAGGGCTGTATTGAGTTCAGGCAGTGTTCAGCAAAGGCCTGATTTCAAGACTGACATTTGCTCTCGAACGGGAAACAAAGAGGCTTAGAAAGGATTCTACTGGTTACAGGACACACTTAAATTGGTCTTTAAAACCTGCACAACTATGCACCTCACACTGTTTTTATCACTGTTACGAACCAGATAGATTAGAGTGTGTAGCACCATTTTAAGTTGAGCTTTGCTTAGTTTCTCTGTAGCTGTAGAACCCACACATGCATAAACCCTTTATTCAAGCATGGGTTATCACTGCCACTCTCACAGCAATTCATACAAGGAAACTTTTCCTGGTATAATTCATTAAAAATTAATCAACCCATTTCTGTGCAAATCTCTGTGACATGCGTTCTTTGATGCAGTGAGTGCTGAATAGTCTTTTCTTTATTATGAAATGACACAAGTGGAACTTTCTAATTGGCTGTCAGTGATGTCATACCCAAGTAAATGCACAAGTCGGCTTATTTCCCTTATTATAAACATACTCCATGACAGACCATGAGTTTCTGGAGAGCCCCTGCCCCTCTTTGGTAGTTAAGAAACATCACTTTGCTGTAAGGATTACAGTTATGCTTCTGTAATAGGATAGAAACTCGCTAGTATGTTTTCCTGTCTTTGTTTATGTGTGTGGATATTTTTCCTTCTTTTATTGTGCTCTGCTATTGCTGAGTCTCTATCCTTTCCCACAGGGACAATATGGGACTTATTGAATGAAATTAGCACATAACCTTTCAGGGCTCTCTTTTTGGGTGTTTCCACTAGTTGTGTCAAAATTAACAGTAAATGTGGTCGCATTCATATCTAACTCATAGTTACCAGACTTCATGCAATGTGCAAAAGTTTCAGCAGCAGAACTGCTAAAGAGATGTAGCCAAGAGACATATGGAAACAGCGAGTTTTCGTTCTTGTGGTTTTCAACCTATTTATTTATTTGGTTAACAGCTCCTCGTTAGTGCAGAATGATTGCTACATTTCCTACCTTGCCAGGAGGGTCCACTTTCACTGCAGGAGGATGTGCTTTCCATAGAACGTGCTTTGGCAAGAATGGTGCTGCTTACATTTGTTTTTCTCCGTTATTCATACAGACTGCTATGCACTTACTCAGCTGGGATAAGGGGCAAATGTTCTGCCTCTGAGAGCCACCTTCCAAAATCATGTGGCAGGATGCCACATCCTCCAGTCCTATTCCATGCAGCTCTCCCAGCCAAGACTGTAATTAAATATAGGTTTCTACAAACCTATAGCTTCTTCCCCCTCAGCTCCCAACTACTTTCATCCTGTTCCCTAAGCGGCTCCTCTCCCATGTCCATCTTTCAGCTTATACCCAGATTCAGGATCCACATCCCCCAGACAACTGCAGTCTGACATCACAGCCAGGACCACCATCAAGCACACCACAGCTTCTCTTCTATACTCTGATCTCACATGAGCTCTCACCAAATCTTTGTGATCAGTCCAGCTGGTACAGAGGATATCCAGGCGAGAGAGACATCGCAGACCTGTGCTGCTGCTGGGAAGAGTACAGGTGTAGCCATTCCCTAGGGTCATCTGCTGAGGGCCATACTCTCAGTTTCAGTTTAGCTTTGCGTCTGGACCCTCCGCATCACATGCCCCTTCCCTTACCTAGTGGTGCATTTAAAGCATATGAGGTAACAAAAGATACGCAAACCTGGAGACTCCAGCTCTTCGGGTGATTTGCCTACAGAATGCTCTCCCAAATGCCCATGACTACTACTAACGTGCACATTGACAATTCAGTTCTGCTAATTCTTATCCCCAGCATCTAGAAAAAAGTTACAGAATGTAAACTTGGGCAATCCCAGATGACAGAACTAGAAAGGCACTACTGGAGCCAATGATGTTGGAATTAGGAAACAGAGTTTGGCACTGTTTAGGGAAAGTACTGAAAACAGTGACTACAAAATTTGGCTTGATAGAGATGTGGGTAAGTATCTCGTGCAGGTTTCAGGCTGTCCCAGCTTCCAGGGTTTGAATAATTCCTTGGAGGCATGATTGCATGAAAGTTGTTTTTAATTTCTTTCTATTTAAGAAAAACAGGAGAGATGTTTCTTTTTTTATTCCCTTTTTCCTCGCTTTTCTTTTTTTCTGAAAAAGACTTAATCTAAAGAATAAAGAAAGCCATATGATTATATCACTGTCTTGCCCAGTTACAGATCTTTGATATGGCCTGTTATCTTTCCTGTTCACCCAGTGACATACAGATCACATGGTTGTTTAAACTTGAAAATGTCTTTACTTTTCAGTTCACGCCTTTACCTTTTCCTTTGCCATTCACTAAAACACAAATGTGTAATATTTAATTATTTGATTCCTATCTTCTGAAAGAAAGATTAATAAAGACACTAAGTAATATAGTGATGTAACCACCGGTTAACTTCCCTAGGATAATTTGATAAGGATTTCATTTTAGAGTAGAGGGTAAAATCCTGGCTCCAGTAAAATGAATAACAACATTCCTATAAAATTTAGTAGGACCACAATCTCATTCTCCACTTTCCAATAACCAGCAATTTTCCAGTATTTGACTCTGTGGTCATTTGACACCAGCAGGACTGCTTTGTTGTTTTAATGTATGTTGAGTCTGAGAGCTATATTTATCTAGCTGACCAGACAGTTAAGAAAGAGCTGGAAAGAGGAAAAATCTACGCTAGAACCCTAGGACTGGAGCACCCTAGAACTGGAGCAAGGATCAGCTGCCCAACCAGACAGCAACTGTTGCTACAATGAATAGAGAAGAGAAGTAACTATACCTCCTATCAGGGCTATGAAATGCACTCCCATCATTCCTTGAAATGTGCCCACAAGTAGTTAAAATTTTACTCAGTGCAAAACTAGTTGTACGTACTACCGAACATTATGTGCTGACACAATGAACAAAATGTTTATTGGTGACAAAAATAATAATAAGAACATGACATATTTTATTTAAAAGTGTATTCTTGTTCATCTATTCTGCCTTCCTACAGAGGTATAAGATTGTCCTGTAGGGTAATTTAGAAGTTTTAACGTTTAAATCTCATGACATACTTATGGAAACAGCAAGATTTTTTATAGGATACAAAGGAGGCATAAAAATGTTTTGTAACCCTAGGTTTGGTCTTTCATACTTGCAGTAGGTCATCAGTTTGTCTCAAGAGACCCTGCCTTGCCCACCTAACTTTACTGTGAACAGTTTCTGGAAGTCTAATGAAAATGTTTCTTTTTTTTTTTTTTTTTTTTTTTTCCAGCTACTGTTAGGCCATTCATTCACGTCCAACTCACTGTAGCTGTGGTAGGTTGTCAGAAGTGGGAATGGGTTCTCATGAGGAAGGGGTCCTTGTGAAAGCAGTAGGTCTGAAATATTGGCCTTACCAATACTAGTTGTCGTGAATCTTGTCTCTTTAATAAAGATGATCCAAAGACAGTCTAGTTCGCTTTGTTCTTGCCATGAAGAGAACAAGAATTTGGGATCAGGATAGGCACCCTCAGAGATAATTCTTTCCTGTCCTTGTGCAAGCGTCCTTCAAGCTAGCCTGCTGCAAGACCACAGAATTCCTTCAGCTGGACTTTCAGATGTACTGGAAGGCTCTAGTACTTGTGACTTGGCTTGAGGGGTAATTAAAGGGACTGAATGGCCAGCAAGGTGGTGAGCAAGGACAGCCGGTAAGGGACATGAGGTCGGTCTGTCATCAGTGACAAGATGTTTCTGAACAGTTCATTGTGGCATGGCTGTCCTCTTCCCTTTTCTTGGTGTACTTCCTTTCTCAGTCAATCAATGCACAGTTAATTGGTATAGGCAGTGGCAGTTCTCATGCTTTTTAGCTGTAAGACATCAACTAAAATTTTGTAGTAGACTTGTGTGTGCGTGTATGTACACATGTATATACACAGCTATACAGCAATGGAAGTTTAGACCATATGGAACAAACCAAGAACAGTATAATTTATTCATTATCAAGACAATATGAAGATGAGAACATTTAGTTGTTATACACTGGAAATAAAAAAGATAGGATCATTGCCTTGTAAAGCACCTTCTGACTCTCTCTGTGCTCCCCTTTAAATGCTCAGGCCATATGCCATCTCTGTGAGGCTGGGAATGGTCAGTGAAATCCCCATTGAAAGCTACTGCACAGGTGTATGAATGCATGAGAACTCAGTAATGCATTTAAGTATTAGTAAAGTAAAAAATACCTATGGAAACTCATTATGTGTTTTAATATGTTGTTCCAGGTTTTACATGTTGGCTGTCCTCAAGATGGGCTTTTTTGCTACGATATTCTCTTAAACCTGTTATATTATACCTTTGCTGCATGCTTCTATTATGACAGGCTGCAAAGATTTTACTGAAGTTTATGAAGTTCTGGTGGGTATGGGGCCCCTTGTCTCTGCGGTGCCCCTGAGTATAGTAGGGGTGCTCCTTCCCTGTAAGCCCTGTGAGATAGTATGGCCATGAGCTTCAATCTTGCATTCTTCTCTCATCTCTGTGAGGGAAAATCTTCTCCCAGAGAAGAAAGATCTGGATGAAAAGCCTGGGAAGGCACTGCATTGGGCATAACTGCCAGTGTTTGAGTAGCAGGGGGCTGAAAAACATCCCCTGTGTGGAGGAGGCTAGGAACTAGCCCATGCTGGTTATACCTGGTCCAGCCAGCTCCAAAACTGGTGTGGGTAACACATCACCAGTCAAAACTGCAGCTTTCCAGGGGAGCACCTGGCACCTCAGTTCAGACATACATAAGAAAGAGTGGCAGCTACTGGGGTGAGGGACACGTGGGGACACGCTCTTGGAGACATGTGGCTGCAGACACGTGGAGGGAGAGACCATTGAGGAGACATTGCTGGGGACATGGCTGGGGACGCACTCTTGCAAGGAGGTGCTCCAGGCCAAAGGCAGGAGGCCTCTGAGCAGCCCACAGGGGACCCACACTGCGGCAGGGACACCCCTGAGGAACATCTGCCCATGGGCGACCCACACCAAGGCAGAGGACAATCAGGAAGAAACAAAAAATGGTAGACAGAAACCATTACACACTGGCCCCAACCTCCTGCACTGCCCATTGCCTCACTGAAAAAATTGGGTTGGACTGAGTATAACCTACAGTGAAAATACGGCAAGCTGAGACTAGAAAGGGGGGGGAAGAGAGGTGTTTGGCTTAAGCTGAGCCTGGGGAAGGTGGAGGAAAGGTGCTTACCTAAGCATTTGTTTCATTGTTTAAGGGTATTTTTCTCAGTACTCAAATCAGTGATTAGAAGTTTGCGCTAATTGTCAATAAACTAAACCAAGTGAAAATTCCCCAAGTCAAGATTGTTTTGCCCACTATAGGCACCATGATGCCTGTCACAAATGACATGTATCAGTTTTAAGACCTTTTTTGCCTTTCTCCTTGGCTGATTTTTATTTCATATTTCAGCTGATGCTTCCGCTAAAGTTCAGCATTTCTCAGGGAATAAAACTGTGCTTGAGTCTCTCTACTCGAAGCTCAGTTTAGCGATATTGTGTCTTTCTCTGAAAGTCACTTCACATAGATGTTGCAACGAACTAGTATAGCCCTAGTTCTGTTGTTTAAAATCACGAATCTGCTATTACCAGGTAAGAGAAGTAGAACTACCACAATAATGTGGCTTACCTTGTAGATTCCTCTTCTGCTGTTAATGAAAAGGATTTCAGTGTATCTTGAGATATTTGCCAGCTTTCATTAGCAGAAAATGCCTGACAACTTAATGTCTTTGCATAAAAAAAAATTCACATATATAAATCATAGTCAGTTTCCCTTAAATGGCAAAATTAGGCACTTGCTTTGAACTTCTTCTATGGTCAACATTCAGGAAATCATCCCTGTGTATGGTACTAGGTGTCAAACATCAGTTCATAGTTAAGCATCTGCTTAAGTGCTTTTTTGGGTTATGTTCAAAATTGAAATGTATTCAAGCCCCTCATGTATAGATAAGGGTCAGACATAAAATTAGAGGATAAATTCGGATTCCCGTCACCTTCTCTTTAATTAGTGAGTACTCCGATCAGAACTTCTGTATAGGACCATCTGAGCAGTGACATTTTTAATACAGTCATTTATTTTCCTGTTTCATGACTGGATCTCTTAGGTTACAGGTCTGTGCTTTCAAATAGCAGCAAATCAAAGATGACAACGTACATCATTTACTGACTCTAGGAACAGAAATTATCATTGAGGAAATGCTGAATGAAGTGTGTTTACTATTTTGAGCATTACTTGCTCACGCAAATTTGTTTCTCAAAAATAACAGGAAAGCTTTTTTTTTGCTAAAAAATCCAACAATTTATTTACTTAAAACAGCTATTTTTTCATTGTATCATTTTTATTGTGAGTCTATGCCTTCAGTGGAAAATACGTTAATAGAAATACACTATGATTTATATTTATGGGTATTTTTTTAAATAGTATGAAGGTTCTTTTAAATATCAGTGCTTCGGTTATCACCGAGATGGACAGAATATATGAATTTAAACAGAACATCTGCTAAAAGTACATACGCTGTAAATTATGACCATTTCAGGATCACAGAATTGTTGCCAAAGTGAACAGAATCCAGTACATCCATAAAGTATTTTAGCTTAGAAAAATCTTGCAGATGACAATAAAATTACAGATGTGGTGTTATTTATGTTAAGAAAATGAACAAAGATGCAAGTAAACTGCCTTAAAGACAGCAAACATTATGAAAACAAAGAGTTGGGTATTTTGAGGAGAGGGGATGGAAATAAATAGCTCATTCCTGAAAGAAAATGTTGCCTAATAAAAGCAAAAATGGAAAGATGGACTCTAGAAGTGATTTCTGCAAAATGAACAAACACAGCCTTCCCTTCCTTTCCAATTACTGGGTGATGAAATGATCTCACAAAGTTTTAGAGTTGAACAAGGAAGTGTCACCACAATATGGATTGACATCTGCCTTTGTCAGATTTTGAGAGCTCTCACAAAGGAGGATGAATGCACACTACCATACAGGGAAACCTACCGCTTGACAGAAAAGAACATTTTCTGACCTGACCAACAGTGCTGGGACTTAAGTGAAGGCTCCCCAGAGTGGATGGTCTAAAATATTGATTCATTAGTCTGTTTAATCTTTGTGGCTGCTAAGAGAGAGATCCTCCTTGATTTACAATCTGACAGACTGTCATCTCAAGAGGTCGCTGATCACTGTCCCTCCACCAAACTGATAAAAAAACCACCTATTACCCATGTTGTATAGAATTAGCATAAGGTTCAAGTGGAGGCTGAAAATAAAAAATGACAGAGGGCTAAATTCAGTATAGGGAGAGGTGGCTGTCAGGGAGATACCTATAACTTCCTGCTCTGGGAATATATCTGCACCTGTTCAGGCTACACACGTTTGAGCAGCCTCAAGGAACCACGGGAACGGAGAATCAGCACAGCTCCGCTATGAGCTTCCAGCTGACTTCTGTACCACGTACCAACACTTCCCAAGGACAGCATTTGGAGCTGGTATCCTCATTACATGTGACAGAGTAGCTTTCAAAAGTGAGAGCTCTCCCCTGCCAGACAAACAGAGGCCCTTTGAAACACGTGTGTGAAATCTGAGTTCTGCTCAGAGCTAAGGCTGCCTTGACCAGCAGGATTTGTTTTGGACTGTTATTAGTATGCACGTATGCACATGCAAGTAATTTATCTCACTGGGTTTTAAATGTCTCTCTCTAAGCTAATTGCCTAGACCTCTTTTCTAGTTTGTGGGAAAAAAACAGGCACTGTACAGTGCTACTCTTCTCACCCTAATGTAATTTGCTGATATAGGCCAGATAACTCAATAAGACATATTTCTACCGAAGATGAAGGTAACCCAGGATGGCTAACCCAGATGTTGGTAGCTACATTGCAGACACATAAAGTTAAAGAGAATGAATTGCATTCAGTATGTATGCTAGTATTTGATCATAAATAACTCCTGATAGTATTGTATAGTGAGTGCAGTATGTACAAATGTGATGATGTAAATATAAAAAAAAGAGTAAGGAACGTGATGATATTCACTGTGGACTAGTATAGACTGTGTTTGGGAAGAGCACGGGCCAGCAGCTCCCCAGGGTTGGTGTCAGGGGGCTCCCAGTGGGGCAGGACCTGGCTGCCAGGGCCTGTTCCCCTGCTCTGAGGGAGCATGGCACCAGGGACAGTCAGGGCAGATGGCAGGGCACCTGTGGATTTGGGATGGGGCCAACGAGGCCCATGGCTGGGCTGGGGCAGGGCCGTGGTGGGGCTGGAGTTGGCACCGCTGCAATGTTGCAGGGCAGGGACTGATGACACCAGGCTGGGCTGAAATGGGGGCTGGGGCTGAGCAGGGTTGGGGCAGGCCCTAGGGAGGCGGGTAGGGACAGGGAAGCCATGACAAACTACACCCATACTGTTACGTTCTTTAGCTAAGCCTACACTGAAGTTAATGGAGGTCAGCTGGAAGAATGACCAAGCATCCTGAAAAAGTGGTACCATTCATGAGCAAGCCAGAATCTTCAAGGCTTTCATAATCAGCTGCCATATATGTCTGGTAGAAGATGCCCTCATGCAAGATGCCATCATAGATGCCCATACACCACAACCCTAACATTTCATGCACATGGCTGGTGTGAATTCCTAACCAGGAGAAAAATCACTAATTCAATTCTTCTCAGGGAAGTCTCCCACCAGGACTGTAGTACCTTTTCTTTGTTTAAATGCACAATCTACATTTTATAGTGATGCAGTTGTGGCCCCACTTGCCACTTTCCAGGGACATAAAAAAAGCCCTAATGTATAGAGAGACGTCTGTCCATACAAGAAGAACATAGTGAGGCTAATGTACAGACCCTCTAATAGGCTAAAAGTTTGGTCAGCAGAAAAGAGTAGTGAGGCATAAAGTTTCACCAGGTAGAAGAGCCTTAGGATGACTTCTGACTCTGTCCAGAAATTATCCTTGCTGAGATTGCCCCGTGATTAAGAAATGAGAAGACAACAGTAGAAAATCTCCCTTTCCCAAGGACAGCTCTTCATAAACAATTCTCCCAAATACTGGAAAATCAGTCAGGAAATGAATGATATACCTGCTCAGAAAGATTCAGCTCAGTCATACTTCTGTCATATCATTTCTTTTATCTCTTATAAGTGTCTGCTGTAGAGTCAGAGAATGAGGGACCCTGGCATTGTAACCATCACAAAAAAATTTAAATCATATAAAGACAATCTGAATATCCAGAGTAAATTAACATTCCTCATTTCCTGTTAAACCTTGGTATTTTATTTGCATTTATTTCTGTGACTGTATTTCTGACTCTCAGGTACTGTAGCTTGTATTAACAGTCGCTCTGGGTTTAACATCATTAACTATTCACTGTCAAGTCCCCACAAATCCCACATTTCCCTTGTCTCTCAGGCTTAAAAAACTCATTTAACACTAAGAGCTAATTAATTAACTGGATTTTCCTATATTTAATGGAGACTACCCTAAACCATAGAACCAAACCCCGCTGAAATTTAGTTCACTGTGGCAACTGATAATTATACTCAACCAGATTTAAACACTACTCTAACTCATATCTATTATTACAATCGTAGTCTGCCTTTTTATTTATTACTATCAACAATATGAGTATGCTCATATTGTATACTGTACCATATACAGAATATGATTATACTATATTATAAATATCCTTTGCCAGGAAGAAATTCAGAAGCAGTTTGTGCCATGGGCATTAGAACTGATTTTCACTCCAAATGAAACAATATACAAAATTCAGGAAGAAAAAAGAAAGACAGATGCATTATTTAATAAACTGGTAAACTCAGGGGAAAAGATCATGCTCAACTTTTATATCACATGCACAAAAACTTTCATACACCTCCAGATGGTTGATTAACTTTTTTTATGCCAGCAAACTGGTTGTCTTCATTTGCATTGTCCTTATTGGCTTCTGTAAAATTTATTTCTATTCATTGTCTTCTGTTTATAGGTGTTTGAAAAATAAGCCTACCAGTTCAAAACCAAAATCAAACAGGGGTATGGCTGTTTCTTGATGTAGGGTGTGCTGGAGGAAAGACGACTGTGGTGAATTAGCAACGAGGCACGAACTGGGCACATATCACTGTATGGTTATGAACATCTGCTTCAGGTGCACTGTTAGGTCACAGAGAGCCAGCATCTGCTCTCCCTAAACTCAGTGGGAGCTCTTCCACTGACATAAACAGAAACTGATTTGGAGTTTCACATAGCTACATCAGAAAATCTCCTGATCAGAGAAAACTCATTCTTTTAGAGACTGACACTGTTGTGGTTTTACAAAACAAATGAAATATTACTTGCTCATGTTTTTAAATTTTCCCGAGGAAAAAAACAAACAATCAAAAATTCCCCATTTTTTACTTTATGAAAATTGCTTTCTCTTATAAGAGTGAAGAATTTCAGTATGGACCATGGTTTGAAATGCCCAGATTCTCTAGGTAGGTCTACATGAGGAGATGCTGTGCCACGTAGAAATATGAATAAGGTAGCTCCACGAGCTGGAAATACAAGTAAGCTAGCTCCATGAGCTGCTGTGTCTTCACATCACTCTGCAAGACCCTGCAGAGATACTGATTTAGATCTTTGGAGCAATCTAGTTGTATAGTTCATGACGTGAACCTATTGTGCTTCAGGTTTGGGACCTACCTTCAGTATCTCTTCACCAGCCTTGCACCTGTAGAAGGACATTATCAGTGGTGTAGTGAGCTAGTGCATCTGAAATACAAATATAAATTCAATGCCTAACACTTTTGGTTGAGAAGACAACCTTGAAAATGTCAACCAAAGGCAGCCAAGGCAATGATGCATCAGCTTTTAGACAGTGTGCAGTCTGACATGATGCTCTATAAGAATAAACTTCCCTGCCAGGCTTGACATTGTGAGATTGTGGTAATTATGCTCATTGGAATAGCAGTCCTGATCATTTTCCACTTCTACTCTTCAGTGGAGGAGCTGGTAAATATTGCATGCATTTCTATGTGTTACTTTATGAGCGCAAGGCAGTTTTGCACTGGGCAATGAAAAAAACCTTTTGAGCACAATTAAGTATTTGAATACATTGGGGAAAGCTGAACTTGGGACACTCAGACCCCACTGGCTAGTAGACAGGCTCATGGAGCTAGCATTACATATCTGATAAAAATAAATGAGCAGCAGATTTTAGAACAGGCCATAAGCTAACAAATAAGCAAACTGATACAGACTTAAATTCCAATATGGGGTAACTAAAACTATGGAAATGTTAATGAGCTGTATTCAGCAGAGGTAAAGTCAGCAGGAGAGGAAAACACCAGTACCTGGCTGTGACTTAATTGTGTCTTTACAAGTGTTTATCTGCTCTATGTCTAATGAATGCAGATTGGGAGTCCAGGACTCAATTAAAAATACTATAAACAAAATAGAAGAGTACAAAGGCAAGGAGGCAGCATGATAATTTCACACCCTACAGTGTTGTGATTGGGAAAACGTCATACCATACATAAGATGACTCCCAGTCTAAAAGGGTAATAACCAATGTTCAAAGTGAACATCAAAGCGGTCCAGTAGTATTGTAAAGAGAGTTTCTCACGCAAGGAGGAATTTTAGCTGAGGAGAAGAGGACAAGCACCTTCACATGTCCCACATTTCGAAGGCCAAAGTTCCTTCCATTCAACAGAAATTTGGCATTTCTAGCAACATACATTTAGTGTTGAAAAGTATTTACTTCAAAAATAGAATGTGCTCCAAAGAAAGTAAGGATTCCTTCACGGTTGTGTTTTTTTTTTCTTTTGGCCTCTACTCTGGGCTTTTCTTTGGCAGCAAACTTCAGTACCCCGTGTTAAAGTCTTAGCAGACTGAGAGGGATAAGTAAGGTGAAAGAAACATGTAAGCACACAGCAGCTTAAACCAAAATTGACAAGATCTTTCTTGTAAAGCAATTTTTCTTCCCCATACCTCATAGGAGATGTTAAGGCTATGTTTGATTTGTTCAGATTTTCTCCCAATATTTCTGTAATGAGAGGAGAGGAGAGGAGAGGAGAGGAGAGGAGAGGAGAGGAGAGGAGAGGAGAGGAGAGGAGAGGAGAGGAGAGGAGAGGAGAGGAGAGGAGAGGAGAGGAGAGGAGAGGAGAGGAGAGGAGAGGAGAGGAGAGGGAGAGAAGGAGGGGAGAGGGAGAGGAAGGTATTATCTGATCATGAGTACTCAGCTGAAACTGCAGATCAAAGAAGGTCAACTTCCAGTGGGTAATGCCCAAATTCTCTCCATACCTCCAAAAAAAACCCCACACAAGTAAAAACGAGAGGTGAGTGATAATGACAAGCAACAGAAGCACGAACAAATGAATTACCTCCCTCCCTTCAAATTCCCCAGTTAGAATGGAGATACTGTCACATTAGGACGTAAATTCTGGTAACAAAGCAATTTTGCTGATTCTTTTAGAGCCCCACAATCACTACAACAGCAGTGTATCAGGCAGTGTATTACTCAAGTGGGACAGAGCTACCAACTGCCTGCAATAATTCAATACTCTTGGCAACAGAGTTATTGTCACTTTTGATTCTGATTGTTAATAATATCACTGTTTTTATCTCACAAGGAAGAACCACTTGGTGTCTATTAATAAAGCTATTATAATTAGGAGAATCAGCTCTTATTTTGTTCAGAACTAGCTACAGTATTGACTGCTTTTCTGAATTGCCTCAAGGACTCCTGTTTCTCATTATACGAATTTTATGACCAAAGACCTGATGTTTTGATATTAGCTAATTTATATGACAAATCCTATTCATATGTATGTGGCAGCCGCCATTGTAGGCTAAACTGGGGAACCTATAGAGACAAAGCAGAGTCTTTTTAGCTAGAGCCAAATATCCAGGTTCTTCCATTCTGCAACAGATTCACATCTGCTTTAGATCAGGTACTGAGGGAGTCCTACACTTACACTGATCTATTGGCTACATCTGTTCTTACAATAGGTACCCGAACACAGAAAATTACATCTTTTTCATCATCTTTTGATTTCGGGTTCTTCAGTTTAGGACAGCCTGCAGATACAAAGGCCTGTATTCATTCTCCTTCATGTAGGGCACTTAACTGAAAAGGTCATCAAGGGAAGAGAGGGGCATTTTTTCAGCTCTGGTAAAACCTCTATCATCTTAATGAAATTAGAACATAAATTTGGAATTATTCTCCCCATAGAACATAGAGAAAATTGATCATCTTTTTAGCCCAAAGTCCTCACTTACTTAGACTTGTGCTCACCTTGTCTATGACAGCTCAGAGTGCAGGGCATTCCTCCAGTCACATTTTAAGAGAAAGGAGTGACTTCTGTAATAATGAGCCAATTTCTTTGGTTTTCTTTATGAAGGTCTACTGGGTGAAATTCATTCTGTATCCATCTTCAGGCATTTATGTCTTTGGGTTGATCTTGGTCTGCTTTTATAGTCAATGATTCCTTCTCCAAGAACAGTACATTTACTTCCTTTGGAATGGTTGCATTTACACTAATGTGTAATGTTATCCTGAAGCCAAACTTAAGGGCAAATTTTCTTCTCATCCAAATTATTTGCCTGCAGGACTGCCTTGTGATCACCCAGTTGGTATCCCTGATGGAAAGAAACCTCCAGTTCTCAAAACACTTCCTCATGGTAGACTTGGGAAAGTGCTTCTCCCTCACCTGAACCTGGCTCAGCAACTGTTGTGTGATCTTCCCTTGTGGTGACCTCATACCATTAACACTGAGTGGACGAGATAACCCGGGACCCTTGTTAAGAAAGGCCATGTGGTCATCAACAACAGGGCAGATAAGAGCTGTAGGCAAACTCAGTTCAAATTATTTTCAGGCTGCCAACAAGGACACTATGGGTGCTGGGTACTTATGCTCATACAGCCAATAGGATTAATAATAATTGTTTTATTATTGTGTTGGGTTTAAAATTATTCTCTCATTTTTCTTAATTGTGTTTGGGTTGCACATGTGGAAAACTCTATAAAAAGAAACTGTCCATTAGTATTTATTTTAGCCTGGATTTGTTACAATGCATGAAGAATCTGTTCAGAGATGCTACATAGTGATACTGACACATTATCCACAGACCCTTATATTCTTGTATTTTACAACCTGCAATTGCATAGAATCACTTATTGCCAAGTGGTCATTTTCTCACATTTATTATGACAACAGGATAAATGCCAGCATTTGTCAACATCTTGTAAATGATGAGTCTTAATGAGGCAATCTAATGTTTCACCCCTCTGAGGAATCTCATAATAGGATGAGCAAAATATCAGGTTAAAGGAAGTGGGAGGCAATCCCAGAGGACAAACCTTTTCTTGTACAATATATTCCTCAAGGTTTTGCTTGGAGTGGGTTCTAGGATGCAGGCCAATTTGGCGTAACCCCCTGTACAACATTTTAATTGTATTTTTATCAAATCCAGCAGAAATGCAGTCTGCATGTTGAATCTGTCAGCAAGGAGTGCCCTGTGAGAAAATAACAGTCTGAGCTTTGAGAACTTTTCACCTAATACATGAACTTAAAGTTATTCATCCTAAACAGAAGAACCTACCTAATGTGCCTGCTCTTGAGCTGTCCTGCGCTTTTTTATTTTGATTTTGTAAAATATGTTTCAGCTTTTTGTGATTACTAATCTATTTCAGAAGTTTTTTCTGAAAAATGCAAAGCGCGTTTCAGTCCAGCATTTTTGGACTGAGCTCTAGTCTTACAAGAGTCTTTTTAATGATAAGCCAAAGGAGAGGTGAATTCTTGCTTTGTCTCTGAGGATTTTAATGTGTTTCTTGATTTTACTGTGTGTGTGTATACATGTGTATCTGTGCATATATATGTATGTATATATATTTACACTATCCTGCACGCCAGAATGCTAAGCCTCAAAAAACTTCGAATAAAGTGCATGAGAGATCCCTACAAACATAATGCTTAATTAGAACAAGAAAACTTTTTTAAGAAACAAATATTATCAGTTCATCACTCTATAAACAATACTATAAGTAAGAGATAGTGTGTTCTGATAACAAGAAAATATATGAGTTAGGATTCAACCAACAGTCTAGCAGGATTACAGTCTTTTAGAAATTTGTGTGTCTCACAGCTTCTTTATTTATCCGGGTCAAATTCAAAACTCAATGAAGTCAACAGAGAGAATGTCACAGACTTCATGAATTTTGGCAATTGAAAAAGAAGCAAACATTACAAAACAGTGATCTTTTATTTTTCTAGTGAAAAAAATTCCACTGAAAAATGATGATTCAATCAAGTCAAAGTATTCTAGTAGAAAGTATTGATTTCATTGGAATTATTCATGCAAATTTATGGAAACATTTAATTTCATTAAGGTAAGTAACTTCACTTCAGTATTATCATCTTGACACATTATGTAGCAAAACGATAAGGCTAACAATAAAGCACTGCTGTAAACTCATTTTTGTATTTTAGAATAGAAGTGGGTTTTTTGGGAAACTTAATTTCTTGAAAAACTCAAAAATTTCAATTCTTTGTTTTTATTCGGGCTGAAAAGAAATTTAGACGTCACAGTTCCATCTGGGACAGAAATTTCTGGTGTTACCCTACACACATGACGTGAGACCCATGTTAATTCTCCAAGATAGTTTAGTTTCACAGCTCCTCTCTCATGCTGCGTGCTTTTCTCGCAGCACATCTCCTTGCTTCCACATATGGCACTCAGCACCTTTCAGGATCAGGCTGTCAGTGTCTTGGAGAAGGCAATGTAGTAGTATGTTCTGATTTGCACTTTTACTGTTAATCTGCATATTGTAGGCATGGTTTAATTGGATTGGATTGGCCATGGCAGTGCCTTCTCCTGCCAACAGAACTGATGTTGTAGTCTTTTCCTACTAATTGTTTGTATAACAACTGTAAAATATAATGTTAATCAGAACAACTGCAACTGGCTATGGTTTGTAACTGTTTTGTTTTAATCGGCATTTAAATGTTAACATACAGTCCATGAGAGGCAGGCAGACTTGCATTACACTTGTGCATTGCTAACAAGCACCTACAGCAGCATACTATTTCGAACCTTATTAACCACTGAATTTTAAGTAGACTAAATTGTCAGCATTTATATTTGTAGGATTCTTCATTGAGATTGTTTATATAAATATAAGAGAGAGGGAAAGACAGAATGAATTGCGTAAGGACAGTGAAGGACAGAGCGAGGTCAATCCAACCAGGAACCTAAGTGGAACAGAGTTTTCTAATTTAGACAAATCTTACGGGGAATCCTAGACTTTGGAAATCTCCCTGTTACAGCACAAATATGTTGACCTGCAAAAATCATCCACTGACATTATACTAGGTAATACTGGGTGATCACTAGGGGCTTTTGTAGAGGAATGCTGCAGAGCAGAAGCAGTGATACTGTTACTGCTTTAGTTTTTGCCGCACAAAGCGTTCAGTAAGTGGCCTAGGACCTAAAGCAGCCTTCAAGGGAAATAAAATAAACCATTGGTTCCTTCCTGAACTCCATAGGGTTCACTGGTGATTATGTAGGAAAAGGTCTGTTTCTTCAGACAGAAATCTCACTTTCAGATGACAGGAAAGTGTTCTGATACGAATGAAAGCAGGACACAACACAAAGTATTACCCAAAGTCAGGTTATTTCCTTTATTCCTGCCATAGCTCTCTCTCCCCCAGCAAGAAGTGGCAAGAGTTCAGAAGTAATTTAGAAAGGAAGGGGACCAGTATGAACCACCAGTCACAGACCACCCAGCTGTCCTAGCACTCACACTTCCTGTTGCTCAGATATCCTTAAACCTTCTCTAATTCCATAATTGCAATATACATTTGCATATAAAATAAGCATTCATCGTAACAAGATTTTGGGGTGAGGGGATAATAATTGCTGGGATTTCAGTTGATCCTATCATAACTATGACTTTCACTTTAATAAAAGAAAATCAAAGACAAATATCCAGTCATTCTTGCATGGTATCATATGCTATTATCTTTATGTAAACTAAGGCAGGATGGAGAATGGTAAGACAGTCCCTAGATTATAGCACACTAAAACCACATTTCTTTATTCCTGTGTCAATTATTTATTTTCCAATGTTTCTAAGACTTTTTGTCCTCCCTTTTTCCCCCCATTTTGTTTCTTATGATGCATTTGTACTGGTTGCAAATGAAGCAATTCTTAAACATACTTCTAAGGAAACTCTTCATTTTGGGTAAAAAACATTTTCTTGAACTTCCAGTATGTAAATTAGGGACTGACTAGGGAGAAATTACTTACAAATAACACTGAATTGTACTAAATTACAGCTAGCTATACAGCCACACGATAGCTATATTTC
Source organism: Dromaius novaehollandiae (assembly GCF_036370855.1). Taxonomy (NCBI): domain Eukaryota; kingdom Metazoa; phylum Chordata; class Aves; order Casuariiformes; family Dromaiidae; genus Dromaius; species Dromaius novaehollandiae. Next base: position 150,307,079 of record NC_088098.1, on the reverse strand, counting down.
TGACCAGTTCCTGGCATTTTGAATTTCCCTACCCAGAGGCAGGCAGCTTAGATGGAAGACGTATGGGGGGATCACTTTCCCCACACACCGTTTAGGGGAAGATACTCTGCCTCTCCAAATGGAGCTTCATGACTCTTAGCAGTTGAAGCTCTCAGCTTTCCTGCCTGAGTCTTCTCCCTCATTAGGACACTCAGGCCTTTCTGAAAAAAAGGCAATCCTTTTTTAAAGGCATGAATAATAAATAATAAATAAATAAATAATAAAGAAGCCCTGTAAATGCATTTTGGTTACTATGTTATAGTCACCAAGCTTTTATCATAAGCTGAAATAACTGAACAATTGATAGTAACAAATTTCTGTCTCACTTGGAAGTGTTTATATATGTAAACTAACTATTTGGTAATACAGTTATAGTAGAATGGAGAGTTTCTTGCTTGCTGACTGCATTTGTAACTCTGAACTTAAAACCAACATCAGTAAAACTATACTATAGCATCCTTCTTCACAGCTCCTGCCCCGTGTCCACATTCCAGTTCTCACCTCCACCCAACGGTAGCTCCAATACAGCCAAGTAACCCCTTGGTGCAGCAGCAGCATTAAATCATTGCTCAAGAGCCTTTTACACATAACAGCACCATCAATTTTTAAGCCATATGGCCTCCTATGGCCTCTTCTTCTCAAATAGTGAGTGCACTCAGGTTTTATGTGTAAGAAACTGCTCACTTCTTTACTTTCTCTTTGCAAAATTGTTCTCCCTAAACAATGGCAGAGACCATCATTTCCAAGTGGTAAGGGAACACTCTTGAACATGTTAGGTAGGGAAGTTCTGTCATCACATTTTTGCAAATGGGGAAAAAAAAGCAGAGAAGGACTTAGGGCCAGATCCTCACAGATCCACTTTCCACTGGGGCTAAGTTGGTTGGCATGATTTGCTCCTAACAAATAATTTGATCAGTCTCTGTCACCTCCTAGAGAGTCTCAAGTGACAACAAAAGGTGACAGTGTTGAATGATTCCACTTTCATCTATTCCATACGATTAAGGGTTTTAGTCTAATAAATTCTAATATAAAAATAAGGATAAATGATGACAGGGAAGATGCAGCTAAGTCACTGCATAAAGAGATTTGTTTGGTTTTTTTCCCCTTCACATAAATAAAGTCTTTCTAGGAAGGTGAGTTTGTATATACTTATCTTCAATTAAGCTCATGGAGCTTGCAGGGAGGCTATAAAGCTCTGTAAGCTTTCTGAGCTCTTAAGACTGGACGGCACTACCCCATGAGCACAGCATTCAAAATCAGCAGAGACAGAGAACCCCTAAACGTAACTCCCTTTAAATAGTCAGACCTTGTTAATCCAAGCTTAGTTTAACAGAATGCCTGGGTGTCTGAAATACTTAAGTGGCAACCTGTCTCCAAGTCTGAATGCACCTTTGATTTGTTAATCTGATTGTGAGGATGGGGGTGTCCTTTATGAAATGAAGTTTGCAAACAGCTTTGGATTAATCAGCCTTACATATTATGAAACAAAGTAGATTTCTGCCACTGCATTTATCATCAGGAAGAGCTGGCACTCTCTCTCTTAGGCTGATTTATAGAATTGCACATTTGGCATAGTGGTGTAATAGTCAGAAGGCAGAGTTTTCTAATAAAGATGTGCAAAGAATAGAAATAAACTGAATGTACCTGAAATTATGCATCTAACTTTAGAGTACATTATGTCCTAGTGGCTTAAAAAATAAATAAATCATTATTAGAATACATTAACTTTCTGGACAAGTATTAACCAACCTAATTCATATATAGCATATTTGTCACCTCTAAAAGATTCATTTGTGCTTATTCAGCCTCTTAGCCATGTGTTTATTCTATTCCAGTTCCAAGGAAATGTTACCCATTAAATCTACTAGATTCTGAGAGGAGGCTGCCTGTCATTTTTGTTCTATTCAAAGGATTTCCCATATTTGATATCTCCATGCCACTAATGCTGCGGCATCTGTCCATTTCCAAAAATGAGCTATCACACATCTGGCTGCTAGGAGTAATGGCTTTATCAATGGCTCCTTCTCTGAGTCAATAACCTCATTTGGACTGTAGTAGGATAGGTTTGGTGTGCAGCTTAACTTTAGTTATCTAATTCTGCAGCTTTGTGTTTCTGCAGTACATATGAGGTCAGATGGACCCAGGGCTATGCCATTTCAGTTCTTATGAGAACAGAATATATTTCTGAAGATGCATTTCTCATACTCCTTTCCCAGAATAGGAAAATAATTTTTCCATATGTTTAATAATATAATTAGAGGACTGGAATGAACAATGGAAGGTCTGTTGGTTGTTTTGCCTTGAATATAGTCTATGTGTACATTTGCATCCATACATAAGTATCGTGCCTCCTTTTGGCAATATATTTGGCTGTTACCTGATTTAAATGCAGTGATATTGAAAAAAAGGCCTTGTTACATTGTCAGAATATTAACTAAACAGATAGACTATTCATTAAAGATTTTTTCCCCAAGGCACAACATTTTTCAGGTGTTTTTCTCCTACCAGGTTTTTGAGGATCAAATATTTCTCATGATGGAAAGCTGTTGCATTGGATCCAAAGTTTTGGGTACCATTTGCTTTAGTTACATGACACTAGGTAATTCAGACAGATGAAGCACCAGTCAGAAGGTTTATCAGATGAATGGTTTGGGGGTGTCCATTAAGCTGAGTTCTCAGAAGGTCACCAATAATACAGGGAAGTTTTACCTACCAACATTGACGCCAAACGCAGCTCAACCACTTACAAAACTGCTTATGTAGAATAAAAAGTGTCCATGCAACTATAGGAGATTAAATCTCATCTGGGTGAAAATTAGGACTTCCTGCAGTCAGTTCACTCTCTGGACAGACCTCAGCTGCAATCATAGGACTGTTTTTTCCAAGTCAAATCTATTATACTACCACCTTAATTTTTTTTGTTAACATTTGATAGCTCAAAATACTAACTTCTGCACACTGCTCATTTGGAGGCCTGAGGGTATTTATATGCTATGAAAGGCAGCATGAAGCAAAGATGCTCAGATCACCAACCTAATCTGGTAAACTCAGCAAGGGTAGAACCACTCAACATGGTTCAAGTCCAGAAGTCACAGAAGTCACAGAGTCACACTCAGATTCAGCTGTGCCCAGACTAAAAGCTCTGCCTGTCTCATCCGCTTGGGTATATCATGTACTAGCACAGCCATATGGCCCTGGACTTGAGTTGGCACAGGTGGAATCAGATTTAGTGCTCAGGGATTGGTATGTTTAAGGACAGCAGTGGTTATCTATGAATCAGTGATGCAAGAAGCATTTATCTACTCCTTCCTGCTTATGGTCACTTATGTTCAGGATATTACTCTAACTTACTGGTCTTTGTCCATTATGTTCATTTTTGAGTCTGAGAAAGAATAATAGGGAAATTAAAATTAACATTTGTCTGTTCTGGTATTGCTGTGACAAAAGCCATAAAGACGTGAAACTAATGACTATTGAGATTAGCAACTGACCTTGTCTTCTTTGAAAACTTAATCCACTCTCATGCATTTTTTGATTCCTTTTTCCATGATCCACACATGCAGTCACTCGTGTCTCTGAGAGCCACACAGTGAGGTAGCTACCTCAGGTGTAAGGTAGCCCCCAAACTACATGTTTACACATGCTGTTTTTCAAGTCAGTGACAGTGAAAACATGCAGCTGTGGCAAAACAAAGAGATTGAAATGAAGTGGTCCTCTGCCGCTCCCTCTGGGGACTGGTCTTTTCAGACCATTTTACCTTCTGCTTTGCCTACAAGTAAATTATTAGTATGATTCTGCTCACTCTCTGCTTTGCAGTATACACACTGTAATGTGCCTGTCTGTCATTTCTTCTTACCCACCTCTGATATCAATGCAGGGTAACATATTTTACTAAAAAGCTTGCAGATTGATGAAACTCCTGTACAAAAAATACTCAGCTCTACATCTCTGTCTCCTCCTCCATTGCAGAAAACTCAGAGACCTGGTCTTCAGGGCCTGCCCTACAACCCTACTGATATTAGTAGCTTGATGTCACACCCGACATATCAGGTTAGTACTACTCTGTATCATTGTCAAGAAATACAGATAACTGATCGCACCTACATCAGCTGGATAGGAAGTCGTTGCATCACAAAAGACACTACATTGCTTTATCCTCCAGTCAGTAGTGTTGTCTGGGACAACTTGTCTGTTCAGTCTTGGGATGTGAAAGGAAATGCATCTGGATGCTTTGCGTGGTAGTTACCACACACAGCAATTGTGGGCCATTATTTGTCTAAAATACAGATCTAACTATTGTGGCTATTGTTGAAGCAGAGAAATACAGTTCTCTTTACGGAGAGAGTTTTTTCTTTGTTATGCTTCTTCACAGCTGCCTCCAGAGATACCAGAAATCAGGAGCAGTTTGAGGGCCTGAGAAGACAAAAAACAGCATCTTTCCAGCAGTAGTAGCACCACACCATGAGCTACTGGACAAGAACAAAGGAGGTGTAGATTGAGTATGAGCTGTGGGAACACATGCCATTGCATACAACCTTCTGGAGCCAGGAACTCAAGTTCACTTTAAAAGAAGCAAATTGTGCTGGAAATGTAGCAGTAAGCAGAGCATCTTCTCATGAAATAAAAGCACATCCATAAAGGCATTATCAAGCTCTGTCCCAGCCACTGAGCAGCAACATACCCATCTGAGAAACCCCAAACGCTGTTTGTTGCTATTTGTTGTTCAAAAGTGTGTTGCTATTTGTCCAGGCTGCTAGAAGTCAGGTGCCTATCAAGCTGAGGTTGGAAAATCGACTATTGATGAAGCAGTCATTGAGGTTTGCAAGGCAGTTTATATTGCCCAGGGTTGTCAAAATTGAAAGTATTGCTGAAATAATGATAAGGGTTGAACAAATGGGCTTCCTGAGCTGCACGAATGCAATTGATCAGACACATATTCTCATCCTGTGCCCATGAATATATTACCAGGACAGGATGTTATTCAATGATCATCCACTGTGCACTCGTGGTGGAATATTCATGGATGCATAGTGCGCAATGCCAAGTTTTTCTGAAAATCTGCCTTCTTTTGATATGGCCAAGGATGCACTGATAGCCAAATCTTTTGGACTACAGCATGCATACTACCATACAGCTGTAGTTATTTTCGATTTTTCTGTACAGTACATAGCACTAGAGTAGGACTACTTTGAATTGGACTGATTTTTTTCTTTTCAACTTTAGTGGGGTCTAGCACAGTTTAAAAAGAAAGCAGGCCCATTAGATACTTTCATACAATTGAAAGCACTTTCTCTCTTATAAAATTATAAAATATAAAAAGCTTATAAAATTGTTAATGTCATCTTCCCAGCACTGCAGATCATATAGCTAGGATCCTTTGGTGTCTCTACAAGGAATGGGACAGCATACTGTGCAGCTTAGGGTAGCTGAGAACAAATTTATGGCAGATACTGATAGCTGGCAGCTGAAACATGAACTTTCTAGTCTGGAACAGGCTCTCAAATAGGAAGCTCCACCATGTTTTGCTTTCTCCTCTCTCAATAGTGAAATACCTCTGAAAGTAACTCAGTTGCCTTCCTTTGATGGTCTTCAGCTTCATTTTCTTCTGATTCACTTTACATCAACCACATTGTTCTCCTGCCTCCATTTCTCTTCATTTTTGTCTCCCTTTCTTGATTCCTTCTCCTTATGTTCCTGCTCTTCTCATTTCTACCAGAGTACCCTACCAAAATCAGAAGTCTGCTACTCCGTTGGATGAACTTCTATATATCAGATCTCTCTTTAATTATTCAAATGCAATTGTAGGTGTTCCTGAAGAAGAGATGAAAACAAGAAATCATACAGCACTTGTCTTCAATTTATTCCTGATACATACTACCACACACATGAGGAAATAAGTAATTTATCTCCAAAGACAATTCTTTCTATGGCTTTTCCATTTTTGCTAGTAGAGTACTACTACTCAGGGACCTTCACCAAGGAGTTATTCCAAGAAAAAGAAGTAATAAGAAAATACTATGTTTCAAATTTCCAAGGTTACATTGTAGAGAAAAGAGGAGGACAAGGAATGAAAAGAAACAGCCACTGAAAGGCATAGGAGCAATGGTGGGTATCTTGAAAACTTTCTAGGCCACTATAACCTTAAATTATTTCTGCAGCTTCAGATGTCAAGATGGAAAGGAGAGCCAGTAAGCAAACATGCTGTTATGCCATCTATAGCATCAGTGGTGAGGAAAACTTTATGATAGATTAACTGGTAGAGGTAGTAGCAAGCTAAAATTCTCAGAATTTGCCTTGAATATTTTGGAATAAAAAATTCCCATTAGGAATTGGAAAAAATCAGCTCATTTTTATACTGTGAACTAGCATCAGGAAAGCTTAATAGCCTGGCTTGAAAAGACAGCAAGTTCCTTTATAAAGAGCTCTGTCATACCTATTATTTTGACTGTTATATTTACAATGCTCTTATAATCATGCATTTTATTTTTTAAATACAACATTGAAGGGCTGGAAAGTGTTGTTTGAAGTTTGATTTTTTTTTTTTAATCCCTCCACTTAGCCATTATTTGAAGCAACTTCAAATAATGAAGAGAAAAGGAGAGAAAAAGGGAGCGAAGGGAGAAATGGAGGGGACATTGTGACTGAGGATAATGGCACTGTACGGAACTGCAGCTAAATCAAGCACAGGAAACAGATATTTAAGAAGCAGACTCAGTATTTTGTAATAGCTTTCATAATAAGATTAAAGATGACAGAACTCCATCTTCTTATCCTGGGCACCCATCTCTTTTGTCTACAAAACCTCTTCTACATTGTCTGAGCATGGGATAGTTCCTAGGAATTGTAGATCAACATCTTTTTGGAGTATCAACATATTTCTGGAGACTCGACTCTAAATTCACAGGCTCTGCTTTTTATTCTGGTTACACAGTGGAATTCTGATTTTTTCCTGTCTCATTTTAGGCAGAGCTTCATAAAAAATGAAGTTCTTTCATGATTTGTTAAGGGCAGAGCTGTCATGTGTTGACCAAAAGCAGCACCTACACTGTAACATTCATGGACATGTATACCATGAGTTCATTTTAACCTGGAGCTTTGTTTAATTCTTTTAAGCAGATATACGCAAGCCAGGAGAGAATAGATGGTGCTCTGGCTGCTGAAGAGAAGGATGTGAAGGCATAAAGCCATCCTATTGCTTGCACAGGAAGGATGCAAAAGTAATACAAAGGAATGGGTGCCACAGGGGGTGACAAAAGCACATGAAAGGATACATGCTGCTGCCAGCATTCATCACATTAATATCCTGGTAGTAGCACTCAATAAAAAAAAACAAATCCTGCTGCACCTTTTAGCTCAGAGGATGGTAGCTGCATTATTCCATGGTGCTTATCAGTCAGCTGACTGGGGGAATGCATACCAAAGCAAGGGGAGGGGGAATCTCAGCAGAGCAAGAGATGTGAAGCCAAAGACTGAGGCTATAATTTGATGAGTTTTTTGGCAGCAGGACAGGTTAGCTAAACATACAATAGTTAAGAAAGGTATTAGTACCTTTCTCCATAAACACAAAGGCTGGTTCTAGGGTAGTGCCTGAAGACATTAGACACTCCTGGTTAGGTGGCTTAAGCAGTAATCACCTTGAGAGGCTCATTCTCAGCTCTGTGCTCTCTTCACTGTCTGGGCCCAAGTACATTACGCTTGGGTTCAGCAGGGCTGCTGTCAAATGTCTTACCTCAGCATGTTGCCTTTAACCTTGGTACTGAGTCTTCATCAGATGTCACTCAGACAGTGTTACGTGTTTTAAAGGCCACCTCATGCAAACACCGAAGCCAGTTAAAGATCCAAGGAACCATTTGCCACATTCTCCAAAGCAGTGAGCCACTAGACCTACACAGATAGGACTGTTGTAAGGCCAGATTGCATTTTCCACAGTTATAGGGGAAAATGACAAGGACTCAAAGAAAAAAACTTTTAGAAATAGTAAACAATAATGGCAGAGATCTGTAACTCACTGCTAAAATAAAAACAGTAAGGACCCTGAATCAAATAGGCCTTTAGCAAAGATTTTTTTTTTAAATGAGATTTAAGACATAATCAGATACCTAAATTGAGGTGTGTTGTCTTTATTTCTTTCATCAGTCTTGGTAATGGGAGTGACTTGAAGAATGGCATCCCTCTTAAGTATGGAGAGAGCAGATGGAACAAGGCTGAAGAAACACAAGCAATTATAAGCTGATAGTAGCTGTTACCTTCCCTGTTCAAATGATTTTATACAACATTTGCAGATAAATTCAGTTGAAGAACAGTACCCTGAAAGAATACATTTTCTTCATAGTAAAGGAGTATCCAAGACCTAGAGTCCCAACTTCTCTAGTTCTTCAGAAGTTTCAATTAAAATTAATCTTCCTTCCAGTATCTGACCAGTATTCTCTGGTTACCACAAATCCTATTCACCCTCAGGCCTGGAGAGGAGTGAAATCTCCTCTCCTATCTTCTAATAGGCTCCACTTCTGTGTGGTTTCTCCAGCCATACTAGGTTTTTGTTGTTGCTTGGTGATTCATTGCAGGATTTTTCTTTAATTTCAGTTTTTCCATACTCTAGCATCATTTATTGCCTTCCACACTTTCTTTGTGATCTTTCTTCTATGGTCAAATTAAAAACTCTCTAAAGTCTAGAGACAGACAGAGAAGTTATAAAGAAGGTAAGTCAATTCAAGCTGTGCAAATTCCAGAGTTTATGTTGGAAGCTAGCATTCTGCTTCAGATCAGACAAAACATACGAGCTATTTTCTCAGGACACTTTTCTTGTAGTGGTAAATGTTCTTAGATTAGTCTCTTAATGTGATTGCCTCCACTGACTTTGGCTGAAATCTCTTAAAAATGTACTCTTGGTTTCATCTCAGAATTGTTGACCATATTCAAGGTAGAAAAAAAAACATTTTTAGATCTCAATACAAGCAAAAAAAGCAGGGCAGGTTCAAATCTGGGCACCTCTGCGGAAAGCCTGACCTTTCTCTCAGAATAGCAGAGGTTGGGATGAAGAACATCAGTTCTGCTCTATTCCTACTTCATGGTAACAGGTTTTTTTGCAAGTAGCTATTATTTCACAAGCAAAATGGACTAACAAATAAATTTCTTTCCCTTCCCCCCCAAATGATACTGTCGAACTCAAAAAAAGAAATAGGTATTTGGCAACAAAGCAGGAAAGAAGGATCATAAGCTTCTAAACAAATTAACCACTTGAATTGTCCATCTTGCACCCATTTCGCAGCTGTCTTCTGCAAATATTCGTCTTGTTCTGTGCGTCTGTGAAAGACTCAAAATGAAATGAAACAGAACACTTCAGTAAGAAACAGAAGCGGGTCATTTCCTGCTATTTCTGGTCTATCTGTCTGTGACTGGAGTGTGAGGGAGTAGGGGAAGCGGGGAAGGAGTGTCGCAGTGGAAGTGCCAGGCTGCTGAACTTCGGAATAAATCCGTCTCCTGGCAACTCAGCACATTTGCTTTCCGTTTCCTCTACCAAGTGTTGTGGTACAATTGAATACTAAGTCAGCAACAACTTTAAATCCTTGCACTGAAAATATATAACTGAATGCAAGGCAAAGTAAACACATAAGTGAATCAGAAAATGGAGTCTTTCTTACCCAGACATGTTCCATCCTTCTACATGTAAAAAGATGGCGAAAATACTGTTCCTGCAAATCATCTGTTTTTTAAAACTGGAGAGACAAGAGGAGCAGCTCCAGTGCTGATGCCTGAACGACGCCACTGCTGGATTGCCTGGTGGGCTGTTAACAAATACTGACTGCTCAGTGCTAAGACTAGTTGCCTGCATACATCCTCCGCTTTCTCTCTTTCTGTGATTCTCTTTTTTGTGCTGGCCACTTCCTGGTCACTCCTAAATTTAAGTCAGATATGTTAAACTATAATGTGCATGTTTAGGATTAACATTCAAAGCATAATTTCACATCAGCCACCCCATCTCTAAGACAGTCTGTTTGTGGCCATAGATGGGGGTACGGTTCCCTTTATCATCTTTTTGCTTCTTTCATCTCAGAAAAAAAGGAAAACAAGCAGGAAGGTGGTTTTAACTACTGATTGTTATCGTAGCTCAGATTAAGGTGGTAATATCCAGCTCCAGCCTCTGAAGATGGACTAACTCCCTCTCTTGCAATTATGGTATCAAGTTCAAATCTGCTTATATGATGGACAGGCAAACTCCTCTTCTCATATGCACTGACCTCATCTTACAGATGGACAAGTCCTCAAGTGACACAAAAAAGCCCCCAAACACACACTATTTGTCTAAATCATTTTCTGTCCTGATGATAAAAGGAGAAATTCCATTTTAAGAATGAATCTGCTACTAACATCTACATTTTCCAAGCAAGGACTTTTTGGTCAGGCAGTAGTCCAAATGAAAAGATTTTGAATATTCTCAAATTTATTTTATGAGCCAGTCTATCAGCGCCTAACTTCATAGATCTTTTAACACAAGCAAAGACAGCTTTCCCTCTTGCCTTACAGGTACTCTCTTCCAAGCTGAAGCCAGAAACAAGCCTATAATGTGACTCAGGTGACTGATCACACTAGAAAGAGTAAAAAACAGTGACAGAGACAATTCACAAAGAATCAGTGGCCTGCTATGGCTTTGCATGAATCATTTGTTGACCAGTGAATAAATGTATAAAATGACAGCTTAGACATAGGGGGAAAAAGAGTGAGTGGCAAATAATACAATATACCTACTACTAGATCTCCCCATCTCTATCAACAGAATGGCAAGAAGGGTAGTACTTGATGCTCCAGAAGTTACGACAAATGCAGAATTTCCTTTGCCAAAAGGTATTGTGGGTAACTTGTCTTATTCTTACCTCTTATTCCCCAAACTTTCTTTCTGCTCTGAAATTCTGGTCTACCGTTCTTTGTCATTTTCTTGCATATGCTCCACTGAAGTTTGGGTCTATTGTTTCACAAGGGAGCTTATCCTTCAACATTTACTTATTTATTGGAGTCAGCTACGGTCAGTGATGTGTTTTTTATGGTTTTTTTTCAGAATATGGCCAATCTGGCATGTTGGAATTCCTTTAATTTTACAGAGGTAGAGATAGAAGGCAGAAGGTTTTCCTTTTAAAATTTACATACATATCAAACACATAGGTCTATACTTGCATTGTATGCATAATTAACTATTTTCAATGGCTGACACCCTAGTGTGGCAATTTTGGTCTGATTTTAACGGGCTCATAGTTTTTCATGAGCAAGGTTTTAGTTCCTTATTTCTCACTGAGGGTTTTTGTGTGTGTATGTGTGTTATGCAGCAAGGAAGGGCTACTCTGCCTTACCTCGCACATTTCCTCCTTGCCTGGGTGACAGGGGATTTGTTGTCATTTGCTGCATGCCCTGTTGCTATTATAAATCGGAAGCTACATTTCAAGCTTCAGCACACTCAGAGTTAAGATGCACTGGAAAGGAGGACAATGGAAAATATAAATGGAAGAAATTTAAAGATGTGAAAAAGGAGCTATTGGGAGGAGCTTGTTCTTTTCATTTCAAGGCATTTAGTGGGGAGTGAGAAAAAATCATTACAAAGTGTTATTTTTTTTCACTTTGTGCTCAAAATGGGATGCCTAAAGTTTGGAGTCCAACTCTGTGTTTAGTCATCAGTTTGCCTCCACCAAAGCAGCTTGGAAATTTTACCCTGATATAATCCTCTGTAGAAAAATACAGATTCTGTGATGTCAAATATATTCCAGAATTTTTAAAGTTTATTTCTAAATAGCACATAATGCCAAGATTTAATAAAATGAGAAAATTGCATTTGTAAAAATATTTGTAAAAAAATACTAGCTTAAGTGTTTCAATTTTCAATTTTAAAACCTTTTTTTATAATGAATAATAAATGAGTACTGTAAAGTGAATATTTAAAAAATAACGTAAATGAAGAAAAGTCAGAGCAAAGTAAACTTTGCAAATCTGACCAAATAAAACACTTCAGTTGACCAGATATCAAATAATATTTCTTTTTGAATTTCACTTTACAGGAAATTTCTAGGAAAGTTTGTTCTGTTCTGTTCCAAAGTGGAAGAGATGTTTTACATTGGGAAATCTGCCTGAAGTGAAAAATTGGATCCTCCTACAACCCTAATGGCCAGATTTTCTAGTACGAAGCATTCAGCAGCTCCATTTGAGCTTATAAGGAGTAAGTAATTTTTTTATCTGGACTACTTATGTATGATAACCTGCTAGTGAAAAGAAGCGTAATGCAGGGATTCAATTTCTACAAATTTGGCCACAATTCAATACCACAATCCTTAAAAGAACTAGAACAAATAAAAAGCATAAAATATTACAGAGAAGAAGCATATAACTTGAAAATATTTTACACGACCTATTTTAACTTATGCCACAATGTTTCTTCTTTTTCTCCTGGATAACTTGCTGCCTAATTCAGACCTGGAGATAATCTGGACTTTTATTATTTATTTTTTATTGGCTATTAAGTTACATCCATCCTTGGTCATTTTTTAAAGGGTGTAACAAAGTGAAGCTTCTAATTTTGCATCCTGCTCTAATCTCGGACTCCAGAGTGGTACAGGCTGGGGGTTTACATAACAATATATGTGCAGCAGATAGGGAGATTTGATGCACACTCCCACAGTAAACCTCGAGAGTGGCCTGTACGTTATGCAGTGAGGCTGGGGCAGCTGGATATAATAGTCCCTTTTGGCCTTAAAATCTGTGACTCTCCCTATGAGTGAAGCTCCTGCGTTAGGTTTGTTTTTTGTTTTTATTGGGGGGAGGCTCTTTTTTCCTTCCTCGCGGAATGGCTGTTCGGCTGCCCTTAAGTTTCAAGGCTATTTTCAGACTTGGCCAAACGTTTAATTTTTGTAATGATGGTTAGGATTCCCACTCCACCCCACCCCACCCCCCACCCCCCCAGCCTTGCTCCACACGGAAACTCAAATTGCCATTTAGATGTTGAGTCCCAGCGGCCCCGGTGGTGCTCGGCAAATGGTTCCATGTCACTCGCTGCATCACAATATCGGAGCGGCGGCGCTCGGTGGCAGCTAATCCTCTGAGCCCGTTAATAAGCTTAGGAGCACGTTCATTGAAGACTGACGCGTTAGTCACAAACAGGGAGAAAATATCTACTGGGGGAAGCTGAATTGGTTTTAATCATCTGCTAATCACCAGTAATGAGACCTACTCTGGGGAAGAAAAGAAAAACAGATAGTCAGAGGGAGGTTTTGTTCTTCACAGCGGAGTAACAGGGAATGAGAGGGCAGCTGTTATTAGGAGAGAAAAGATGGAAAGAAAGGAGGGATTTGGCCAGACCAGATGAAACTTCTTCTGTGGCGCACTGTTTTGTTAGCTGAGTGTTTCTGTCATTCAGCCTCCGAAACTTCAGATCTGTCAGCCCCTCTGAAAGCCTCAGCCCACCTCTCCAGGCGCCGCTGGAGAAAAGGCGCCGCCACCGCGCCCCGAGCCCCTCCGCCCAGGCCCGTCCCGACCCCGAGCCGCCCCCGCCGCGAGCGCCTTCAGCCGTTGGGCAGCGGCGAAGCAAACGTCGGGGACCGCGCGCGGGTGGGGGCGGGGCAGCGCCTGAGGCGCCCCTCGCCCCGCCAGTCGTGGCTGTGGCTCCCGTCTCGCCCACGCACCCCCGCGAGCGCCGCGGCGGTGGCGGCCGCGCCGCGGGAAATAAACCGCATGAGGAGGGCGGGCGGCGGCGGGACAGAGGCGGTCGGGGGCCTGGCTGGGCCGCCGGCTCCCTTCCCCGTGGTAACGCGTGGGCCCAGCGCTTGCTCTGGGAGCTGCTGTCGTCTACAGCGGGTCGAAGTCGATCGAGAACTAAAGCTACAGGTCTTAAGCCATAATATTACACCCCCCACACTGTGCGAACCAATATCCTTAATTCTAAGGTGTTGATCTAAGGACAATACACCGAATAGGGCAGGTCACTCCGTTCCTTAAAAATAGGTAAAAAATAGGGAGAGGCCCTGGGTATCCCTTTCAGCTAAAGCATCTTCACGTTTTTATTTTAACCGAGTTTAATTTCTGCCTTTTAGCTGTACATCTGGCTCAGGGAGAGAGAAAGCCCTTACCTACATTTTTAAAAATCGAAGCCTGGATGAGCTCTTTAAGTGATTATAAAGTTGACTAAATGTAACAGCTTCGCAAAGACAGTAATTTCAGACACAGTTCTCGCTGCTCAGACATGTCTATGTTTCATTTTCTGTATATTTTTAGGGAGCTTAAGTGGGGTGGGTAACTCACTCACTGGAAAAGTTTTTTTTTTTTTAATGTCATGCTTCATTTGGCTGTATGGAAAAGCCAAGTTTCAAATGTCCTGTCAGAAAATAAGATACACTGGTATACAATGTGCAAAAATTTTATTTTGAAGAATTCCTTCACAGTCTCACTTTATGAAAGCGAGTTGCGCAACTTAGTCACACAGCAAAGAGAAGTCTATGTCCTGATTTAGGTTTAATTTCTTGTTTCAGAGCTCATGGCAGCAGGGCATCTGAAAGGGACAGTGTGTCTCAGTAGATTTCTGTAGTTTCAACAATTCTTATCTCCACTGTCAGGAACTGGATCCCAGTACACTGGGGTATGGAGAGATCATTTGCCCAGGGAAATATTTTTACCCTTTTTTCTGTAGTTTGTTTATTAAGAGTAGAGGTGGAGATGACTAGTCCCTTATTTAGAATCAACACATCATGCTTCTGATTTTGTGGAAGAACCCCGGAGGTTTGGGGCTGGGCGGTGCCATCAGTGGAAAACAAAACTTCCTCGGGAGGGAGTTTTCTCAGCCCTCCTGCTGAACGGGAGTTGGGAAGATTTACACAGGAGGGCTGGCAACACGTTTCAAAATGCCTGTTGTTATGATATAACCATATTCTAGTTCCACCAAAAGTCCTCTGGGTAATAGTGAGAAGTCAGAACCAGTTATTTCAGATGAGAAAAAAAAAGAAAAGAAGGTCAAGAAAATTTAAACTCCCTTTTCTGTGTCCAGAAGAACTGACTCTTGCACTACCATTTACTCCCATTGCAGGATTTTGCAGCTCACCTTGAATGAAGGATAGACTGTTCCTCAAAAGTGGCGATTAATTTGGGGGGACCATCATTTTCATGGACTTCACACAGATAACATAAATGGTCTCATAAAAAAAAAAAAAAAGTTCCCATTAGAAACCAAGTCTGTTTACAGGTCTTCAGGACAGAAAAGAAACCCTTTGCCTGCCTGTTCACCAGTTTTAAGATTCTCAAGCTATAAGCAATAATGGGTTGTTGAATTGTATCCAGTAATCTCCAGCTGTTAGACAGTGTGGAGAAACCAGTGTTTCAGTATCTTGGATTGAAATTTAAAAGTGAAAATTAACTTAGAAAAATGGGCTCACTATTCAAAGTTAAACCCTCAAAGATGCCAGACACAATGATAGTGACCTCAAATATACACTCCTTCCAAATTTGGAAACAACTTTGCCAGGATAGTGAGCATGTCATCAAAGCCTTGAGGTAACATTTAATCACACTCTTTTCTTTTTCCACAAATATATTCAGTATTGTACTGATGTTTTCTCAGTTAGTTCATCTGTCTCCACATTTTATCTTTCTGTCTGTCAGGCTTATTAGCATACTTTGACAGATTAAAAGGCTAAGGTCAAACAAACAAATCCCCAAAGAAATACTGCTAATTATTGTCATATGTTTTTTAAATACTTTTGCTTCTTCAAAGATTTTCATAAAGAACTAGATTCAACTTTGCAGTCTGACTGTTTCCCTTTGAGCCCCTGCTCTCCTTATCATACATCTTCCCAGCCACCCCCCATTGCCCCTTTCCTCCATCCCCCTCCCCCTTTTTTTTTTGCAAGCAATTAGCTATTTACCTGATTAACAAAAATAGAAGACTGTGTTTCAGATAAGTTGCATTTTATTGGAAGATACCTGGCATAGTTTTTGAAGCACACTGAGTACTGTTCAGTAAGCCAACAAAGAACATACATGGGTTTGGGTGGCTGTTCTAGTTCATGACATCTGAAAAAATAAAAGACAGATACACTGATTTCCTTATCTGGAGGCTGATTTGCTCGTGCTGGTCACTTCTTATTTTTTATTGTGAGCATCCTATTCAGGCAGTAATGAGTGCTGCATACAGCTGTGGTAGAAAAGGGATTCTTGACACAACCACTTTCACTTTATTCGTGTGATGAGGGGGACTGATTAATGTCTGGAAGTAGTCAGAAGGTCATTGAACTGTATATTCTTAATGCTAGGTGCTGTACAAAGTTTACTTTCAGCTTCTCAGAAGGCAAGACTGAGGAGGTATATGGGCTGAGTGGGAGTGAAACAAAAAGCACAAGCTCAGTACATACTCGGTAGGGGAAAGTTTTTACAGCTACAGTCAGCTTTCTACTTTCTGTATTTATTATTGGCAAAGGTAACTCATAAGGAAGGAGTTGGTGGGATGAAGGAAGATGCTGGCTTTATGCAAGGATGAGACAACAGGTGACTAAAATAAATAGATGGGAGAGTCCTTTTGGAACAAGATAAGCAACAAAACAATCCGTAATGAGCAGACATGTATTTACCTTATATCTCCAAATTTCTATTAATCTCTAAACATTTTAATGCTTCGGGACAATATATCTGTTTTTTAAAGGATTAATTTTTTGACAGGTATGCAAAGGTAGCATTGCCAAACCTTGTTCATGGCAGGTAAATCATTAAATGGCCTAAGACAGTGTTCATTAGCAGCATTGTCAATCAAGTGGGAGTCCTGCCAGAGAATTGCTGATGATACAACAGGGTCAGAGACGAAGATATTCAGTCTCTATTCATCCATCAGATTTTTTTTTTAATCAATTTACAGCATGATAATTGAGTCAAGCTTATTGTGCTGCCCCTCAAACAATGTAGGATTTGGTGATTATAAATCTCTCGGTATTGAAGTGATCCACAATAGACCACAAAAAAAAAAAGAGAGAGAGAGAGAGAGAGAGAGAGGGAGAGGGAGAGGAAGAGAGAAAAAAAAAGAGGGAGGAAGCCGGAGACAAGAAAAGAATTGGGGCAGGGTGGGGAGATGAAAGCTAATTGTTAAGAAAAATATTTTAAGAAGGGAAAGTCATCTGCAGAAGGCCTGTCTTTAGGATAAAAAATAGTCTGGAGATGAAGTCCTCAGTTAAAGAAATTCTTCACTAAAGGTGAAGGGCTAAATTGCCATTCATGTATCTGTATCATCTGAAATTATTCCACTGATAAAACCGATGTGTGTCCTTCCCAGGGGAGCAATGCTGCCTTCAAAAGTATTGTTTCTATTTGCGGTGTTGGAGAGCCCTTTCATAAAATGTTTTCCCCTTCGTACCTGCAACTGTGCATGCCTGTATGTACATATGTGTATGCGTGTTTGCAAAGACTGTATGCTGGCTAGGTCTGGGTGTCACAACATCAGAAAAACATCTGTGTTGTGGAAGAGAAAAATAAAAAGTCCATTTCTAAGGCAGACTGAGAAGGGCTTTCTACAGTAAAGAGAGAGCCCTTTTCTATCAAGCTGGGCATGGCTCTCATTTCCAGAGGAACCATTCCAGTACTGTATTTCCAGCCCAGAAAATGAGCTTCGTCAGTGGCCCTCTCATGACCTGCACACGTCTCACACTTATGCCAAAGAGTTAAAATAAGTGCCGTTGCCATCATGCGCAGGCTTTCTGTAAAGTGATGTTACTGGTAAACATGTGCTTGCTTATCTACTTTCCTCACTTTGCTGTTTGGCTGATTTCAGACACATGATAAATAGACCATTCCTAAATTTTCGTATAATTACATTTAAATATAATTTTGAGCAATTAAAATGAATGGGAGAGGAATTCATATGAAATCTATCTCAAAATAAACCTATAAGATGCCTGAGTAGCAAATCCAGGGTGATTTCTTAAACTCCCCTTTGCAGAGCAGCAGTGCTTACTAGCTCTTTCCTCAGACCCTGACTCCTTTCTGGGACTCATCAGGCTGATGCTGAACATATTTAAATCCTCCCCATAAAAGGTTTAGTCTAAGTTGCTTCTCCAGTACTTGTTTGAACATTAAATATGCAAATAATCATCATTACACTTCCAACAATTACACATGTTTGCGAGCACCATGTCAAGTACTGGCAGCAGTGCAATCATTTGTAAAGACAAATATTCCATTCCAAGAGATGTCATGCTGCTTAGAAGATTTCTTTTTGTATTAGTAGCCACACTGCTGCTTCATAAAGTGTGCAAATGAACGTGACAGTGCTGCCAATAGCTGCCAGTTCCTTCCTCTCGGCAGAGCAGATGTCAATCAACCATCCCAAACAGACAAGGCCTTGGTACTGCCGCAGACATTAAACATGTAGGATGTAGGAGGGAGGGCACAAACAACACAGGCGGCTCAGAGGCTCAGTGTACTCCTCTCTCTCTCTCTCTCTCTCTCTCTCCCCTTCTCTCTCTCTCCCTCTCTCTTTCTCTCTGAGGAGGCCTGAGGCCTTTGGAATATTTTAATTTCTGATTTCTGACTATATTATCGTGTTTGTAACAGACGAATTGTAATTTGTAGCTCTGAGGTGATATGAAAAGCTGCCTGAAATCGTAGGACAGATGCAGGAGTGTGTGGCAGACTTCTCTCCTCGCCTCTCTTTCCTTGTTCCCTCTCTCTCTTGCTCTTTATGTAGTTATGGATAATTGTCACCATTCACTTTTATCACATCCAAAGTAGCAGCTTAGAGAAGATGCGACTTTAGTCAGGACTAATCTTGCCTCCTCCTGAAGTGGGAAAATCCCAAGTATTTCAGGGTCCTATTGATAACCCTTGTGCTTTTTTTCCATAAAAGACGGATGACTCTGGCAAGCTTGGGAGACTGCAGATAATGGGATTGACTTGGTACTTAAATCTCAGTGAACCAAGACAGCATAAGTAATTAGTGAACTGGATCCATACGGGGGTGCTAATGATGGCTAATACTGCCCCACGCCATTCTAAAAACCGCAAGATAAACATCCATCTCATTCAGATAAAAACCAAAGGGACACTGCTTTTGCGGGCATCATTTATTTCTTCTGTAGCCCAGAATTTATCCTCCTTAAAAAAAAAAAAAAAATCTAATTTTCCTGGAGTGACATCCAGAAGAACAAGTGACCATTCTGTCAGAAGAGTTCATTATGATCACAAATACCTCTGGTGTTTTTAATTAAGAAAGGCTAATTAAGAGAAACTACGCATTTATCTTCTTATCTAGTTGTCAAGGGAAAAGTCACAAACACTAACTATACGCTATTTGAATGGGAGAGGCAGTTCGTATTTTTTAATTTTTTTTCTTTTTTCAAACCACCAAAATTCCCACAAAGGAGGAACTTCACTGAAAGAAAGCATTCCATTTTTTAAACAGCCACTCCCACTTTTAAGAATATAGTACAACTTGATGTCCCGATTTTCCTCCAGGTTAGTATAATTGAAGAGTATTTGTGTATAAGCTAGCATTCTGCCTCATTTTTCTTTCCCCATGGAGTGATAGCATTTTATCAGGATAATTTAGATAAATGTCTTTTTATAGGGTTTGCTTATCCTTCCAGGAGCTATGATCGACAAACAGCCACATAAGATGAATGGCATAGTGTTTTGGTCAAATGTATTCTCATCTAAAAGTAGAAAGGGTTTCAAGGTGGGGGGAATGTCTGTTTTCCTGAGATTTGCTCATCAGAGGGTGGACCTCCCCCATGCCTTCTAGTTTGTTATAGTGACTGTGAGTTAGTGTGTATGTGTGCGTGCGCGTGTGTGCGCATGCACGTATAAGATCTTAAAACCAGGGGCTGCTTGCTGGAAGATGTGTTGAACTAATCAAACAATGTTAGCGAAATAATTTTGCCGAGAGAGCTGAAGGCGGGGAGAAGACTGTTTGGGTGGGAGGGAAGTGGCATACTGAGAAACTGGGACCCCGGACACCCTACAGCTGTCATGCTGCCAGCTAAATATTAAAGCTGGACAACTGATCTTGCCTCTCTCTGTTTCTTATTTGCAATTTGTCCTGTCATTATGGGACTTAAAAAAAGTGTGACCCAAGGCACGCTTGGGGTGTAGCGTATAAAGGGTTAAGATGTATCATTACTGATTAGCAGCAAAAGAGACTCCTGCCAGACACTAATTTTTTTCTTTTCTTTTTTCATTAGTGTTAATCTGAAATCTTTCTTTTCCCTGACTGTCAGAAGAGTCTTAATTCTGTGCTGGGTTATTTCAGCGAGTACCTCAGTAGGTGTGTGTGACCACAGTAGGAAATGCTTTTTAAGAAGAACTTCATATTTAACATTTGAGGAGAAAAAACTGTTTAATATAGGAGCTCTTCGTTTTCTTTCTCAATCTGTAACTGATTAGGAGGCATTCAGAGCTAATGTAGGATGAAAAGATGGGCATATTCTCAGCTGAGGAGGCGGAAAGGGGGGGGTTGGCCGGGGTAAAGATCTGAATTGGATTAGTACAAAACCAAATTTTTAGTTGGGATGGGGCTAATGTGTTAGCCCAGAGGCAGGCAGGCTGCCCTTCATCAGCACAAACCTCTCACCTCAGTGACTCTTTCTGCTTTACAAAAAGCAGAGAGATTCCTCCTGAAGGTAATGCTTTGCAAATTGTAACTTTAACCCCATCCTTTCTATCTGGCCCAGAGATTTTTGTTTGTTTCTTTCTTTCTTTAAATGGGAACTTTTGGTTTGTGTAGTTGCTGGACGCATATATTTCTAAAAAGACAGACATTTTTGTAATACTAATAAATCACACAGTTCTTTGAGTCTAAAACTGAACTCTGCCTCCTCCGCAACCAGTTTTACTTTTGCTTTTCTGCTGCCCACTGACTTACCTGGCTGTTGGTAGCTTTTAGGCCTCCTCAAAATCTTCACAAAAAAAAAAAATTCATATTTTATTTCCACTGTGCAAAACCTGAAGTACTTTGTCCTGAAGGGACCTGAAAGATTTTAGACCTTACATAAAGAACCAGGATCCTTGTTTTGCAATTAACTATGTTTATTGGGTAGGGCTGCAAGGGGGAAGGGTACGACGAGTGTGTGAGGAAATACTATTGTTAGGATGTGCAAAATTAGAACAGTGTTTGTACAGGAAGTCCCTTTTCTTAGGCTTCTTACTATGACAGTTCCACTTTCATGAGTTTAGCTTTTGGAAGAGCATCATTGTTTATCTTCTTAACAACCTGCATTTGCTCTTTAATATCATGAATGCAGCGGCAGGAGCCTGCATCACCAGTTCTGGGAGTTCGTCTGATGGTGGGGGTCTTTAAAGTTTTCTAGCGGAAAGAGAAATGCCTCTCTTCTTTCATCTTAATTTGTTCAAATATTTAGCTGTTACCCCTATTTCTGCTGTCTTCCCTGGAAATTGACCTAGAAAATTGCAAGGAACTGACAGAAATAATCACATCACTGGGCAATTGCATATCACAATACTCAGATTTTACTTCTGAAATAACATCCCCCATTTTTGCTCACAAAACAAGAAGGCTTTGGCAGAAATCAGAGAAAAATAAGCTAGAACTAACATGAGAGCTGTCTAATTCCACCTTAGACTTACATACACTATTAGCAGAATTACAGAGCTTGTAGTAAATGGTATTAAATCTTACACACTTGGCTAAAAGTAGATCTATATCCAAGGTTGTAAAAAGGGATGGTCATTTTTATGAAGATATTGACCTTTCCCTAAGCGATCTGCCACACATTTCTTTTCCTAAGGCTTCAAAAGGAAGTGGATTCATTCCTAAATCTTTCTAGCAAGAATTTGAAAGTTACATTAAGAAAAAAGAAAGATACAGAGCCCTTAGATGAATCTGAACTACCTTAGTTAACTTCTTGATGCTTAGGGGCTGGAAGTCAAGATAGCACTTGTTTTTTGTACCCATCGGAAAAATTACAAGGGTTGCAGGAGCATTTGAATTAAGGGGAGAAATATGAAAGAATGAATCCTGAATGACGCTGCCCTGCTGGTAAATGCCTAGATTCATGGTGTCTGCTGTGGGAGAGTTTGAGTGCACGCAGGTAGCCAGTAGAGATGGAAGAGGTTTATGTGAAAAGAAAGTGGAAGCAGCACACACAGGCAAATGTTTCATTAGACTTCTGATTTTCCCTTTCGATGATTAAGCACACATGGCAGACAACGTATGACAGAAAGAAATGTGTCTGATTTTAAAGAAGCATCTCAGAATACCATACTTTGCTTTTTACATCATATACTAGGTATCGGGATGCTGAAAAAGTCCTAGAATTAAAAACAACTTGAACAAACAGTCCTGAAATCTGCCAGTTGCTGGAATATTTCCACTGGTTTGAAAGTTTGAAAGCAGGCTACAAAATTTAGGGGTAGTTTTTGTTTGTTTGTTCCTGACTACTGATAGCATGAGCTAGCAGCTGGTTGGAGAATAAAGGAAAATGTGTGTGTATTGGCAGCAGACAATTTATAACATGAAGCGATTATTCCCTCAGAGTCTTAAACATCAGAACTTGTGTCTTAAAAAATAATAATTTGCTTGGACAATTTTACAACTGAGCATTTAGTTTTTTCCCATTTTTCCTCCTTCAAAGATGTGTTGGAATTTGTAACCAACAAGATACATAATTTATCAATCTTATACTAGTTTTTTTTTTTTTTTTTTTTTTTTTTTTTTTTAGAGGGACTTTTCAGTCTTGTGCCTTTTAAAGCCTTGTTGCAAACCTAGCTTGGTAAACCTACATCTCCACCTAGTGGTTTCACAGAAAGGTTAAGCAATTATTTTTCAAGCACTGTGGGCATCCAGATAGTTTGCAGTGTAATCCCAGTCTGAAGGAACTAGATTATTTCTGAAGGAAATATTTTAAGACTTGTGCTTAAATATATATATATGTACATGTTAACTGAATGTTGAAATGTCATTGCCATATGCAATTAGCTAATGGTTCTTTTATTTCTTAATATTTCTTAAAAATTTCAGCTTTCAACAGAAAGGCTGAATTTTAGTGTAGCATAGGACCATCCTGTATTTTCTGTATCGCAGTCTTAAACCATGCAGGCTCAGTGCTGGAAGCAAGAGCTCCCATCTTGTCTGCACCCACCTCTCTGATGCAAAGTGTGGCCAAAGCCCAAAACTAAACACAAAGCAGCCACTTTGTAAGAACCTGAAAATACCCTGGGACCTCTCCTGTGTACAGCAATGCTTTTTATAGCCCTCAGGTTCAGAATACTGTATTTCTGACATGAGGGATTTTCTGGTATTGGGTGAAGGGAGCAGGCATGGAAAGTGTATGGCTTTGGAACGAGAGCAAGAAAGATTCTTCAAGCTGTTATATCCTTTCTCAAAAAGCTTAATATTGACTTATCTTGAAGCTCCAAAGGATTCTTGCTTCAGCTGTTCCGAAAAAGTGATGCAAGATACCTCAAAAAGATTCTCCTTCAGAATACAGGGAACTGATTGCTGAAAAAAGCTCCAGTGC
Organism: Dromaius novaehollandiae; assembly: GCF_036370855.1. NCBI lineage: Eukaryota > Metazoa > Chordata > Aves > Casuariiformes > Dromaiidae > Dromaius > Dromaius novaehollandiae. The sequence continues at coordinate 150,283,563 of NC_088098.1, read as the reverse complement.
CAACACAGTTATATACTGTCCCACACATTCACCATAAAACCATCCCTGAAAGAGCTACTTACAGCATATTAAAAATCTGCAAAAGAAATTATTACCTTTCAGTACCAGCAAATCTATTCCATTTTAAAAATAAAGAATAGGTAGAAATGAAGTCAGTCTCCTGATCCTGTCCAAAACGCCTTATTTTTCTTAGCCATAGTTCTCATTCCTCTTTCACACCTCTGCAGTACCAGTTGCCTCACATAGCGGTGAAAATCTAAGTGTTTTTTTGAGTTAGAAACCCATTCTTTTAACAAAGCAGCCAGTTCCATAGGACTAGTCACAGTGCACAAAATTAAGTGTGTGACTAAACCTGTGCCGAATTGGATCTTTCACTTGGACAGTAGATGTACTGTTAATTAAATGCTAGTTGTTATAAAATATATTAAAGTGATTGAAGCTGCTGTAGCTGCAGTGGGCCTAGAAAGTACATTAATCCTTCACTGTAATGTAGAATCCTCGTGTCAGAAACATGTACAGTACTTAGAAAGAGTATAATTAATGCACATTAACATATATACTCAGAGAGAGAATATATGAAGAGGGTGCTCTGGGACATGGTTAAAATTTTTGTGACTTCAAATTAGGGAAATTTGGAAAATCTCCAATTCAGCAATTTAAAATGATTAAATGGTATCACAAAGTTGTCTTAAAATTGAGCAAATATGAAGACTTATGGAAATATGGTTTTAGTTCATTAATGAGGTATTCCAGCCTTAAATATTGTTTTTCACAAACACAATAAATATTGATTTTCTTAGCTAATGAAGATTGGATGTTGACCTGAAAATAATTAAACCAAATATTTGGTCTTGTATGGTGAAACGAACAATCACATTCTGATTTCAGAAAGGAATAGCATGCAAAGGTCATTAGACAGTCCAAGGTCTGTATGGATTAAAACTGAGAGTGACCATTGAAGAGGGAGGAGGACTTGTTTTGGAGAAGAAGCAACATTTTGGTTTTGAAATTTGGAGATGAAAGTTGGAGGTGAAATGAAAGTTTCTTGTGGAGACATTTCACTGTTCACTTTGGAATAGTGAATTCACCAGCAAGAGATCCCAGCTTCATTTACACTGAGCTCTGGTGAATTGCTGCATTACTTCTTCGCAGTTAGGAAGTGTGTTCTTTTAAACATGTATATCTATGCTATGTCTGACACATACATGTCATGCATAGACACCCAGTACTCTTGACAGTACCTAGTTAAAAACAGTTTGGGCAGCTAACACGAGTGCTGCAAATCTCTGTGTCAGCCACTAGGTAGAAAAATGGAGCTGGTCAAAAAACAAGAATGAGAGGTGAAAAAAACCCTCATTTCCCTGTTACTTTAGCTGGCCTTGGACTTTTTCACATTTCAGAATTAGAAAAAATGTAAGCTGTGTAACAGACACCAAAAAAAAGAAAATGTTGAAATTGCTTTAATGTTTTATGTGAAGCCTGAAAAACAGAAGTTCAGCCTCTTTAGGTAGGAGATAAGGTCTCAAAATTCATCTGGGTTGCCCAGTCTTGCTTGCCATTTGTTTGTTGGTCATGCTCTGTCCAACTGTTTAAATTCAAACTATGTGGTCCTTTAAGTAATCCAAGCAGTCGATTAAAGAGCTCAGAGCGAGTGAACACACTTCATTGGCTGTCACAGCAATAAAAGGGCCATAAGTGTTGGTTTAATGATACATCTAAGAGGATGATCCAGAGCTGCTACTCAACAGACATTTTTGCTTTTCCTGACTGTAAAAATCAGCATCTCACAGTATGGGTAGCTCTAACAGGAATCTAGAAAATCACTTTCTCAGGAAAGATGAAATAATTTATGCCATTCCATTAAAACCCCTGCAACTGTTTAGGAGAATTGCAGGCCCTACAAATATTCCAGAGAAATACAGACTCGAAATAGCAAATTTGCATAAGTCCTAAAAGGGAAGTTGCATATATGTCTACATATTCTATATTTCTATATATATTTCTATATATTCATATATTTCTATATATTTCTATATTTCATCAATTAGATGAGATTTCTCATCAAACACATCTTCAAGAGAATTATGTGAAATATAAACAGTTGATAGAAGTAACCACTGAATGGCAGTTTTTATATTACATTATCTTTGACCTAAGAGGAAGAGTGATTGTGAGCGTGCTTTAACAACCTTTGTGCTTTCTAGGCCAATCAGTTCATGCATGCTGAAGTGTGTGCTGTACTGAAGTGTATCTATTAAGACTTTCAAGTAAGTATGGAGGATAATATTTATATCATGAAGCACTTCTTGAACATACATGTACAACAAAGATGACATGATGAAACTCAGGTTGTTCTACTACAGCCAGAATCTGATCAAATGCAAACCAGAAAACCTAGCCATCTTTGCAGGAACCATGCAACCCCCACAGCCGTTCTATAACATGGCCAGAAAAAATCTTACATTCTGATTGTTAGGATGGGTTTTCTCTATATTCAGAGTCTATTTTTCAGGAAACAAAATAAACTCTAGATGAGTTATTAGTTCTAAAACTTGAGGCGTCAGAGAGTATCTCATATCATAAGTAGAAAGACCCATAACATAAATTGTTCTTTAGTTTACAGACATTCATTGTATTAGAGATTTACTAGCAAGAGATATATGTCAGCTCTAGTATAAACACATCTTGCATTTTGCTTCTTTCCGTAATGTCACAGCTTGAAGTTTCTAATGAATATTTTCTTCTTTTCTAGGGGGAAGAGGGGGAGTTGTTTTCAGATATAAGCCAAGATTTCTTATTTTAATACCAGTCTTAATGTACATTCTTAGAAGTCCACAGATACTATGAAGCATTTCTTTCAATACTGGAAAATCCAAACCTCCTTCAGTCACAAGGGAGGTGACCTGCAGAGTATTCTAGTACCTCTGTCAGCAGCATTGCACTGAAGAATGCCTTGTCCAGGTCACTAGTGAGAAATGATAGTTTTTCCTACAGCCCACTCCTCCTATTTCTGTTTTTCCACTTCCCACTGAAAAAGATCAAGATATAGGAAAGTTTTGTTCTTTTAAAAATTTATTTAAAAAGCCCTATTTTTCATCTGTGTTTGCAAACATTTCCTTGGCCAGTGTTCTCTCAGCTCTGTTTGAAGATGGTACATCTAATATAACTGCATTAAGAGTTTCTACACTGCTGCACATACTGAGCAGTGGTCAAATGGTCAAAAATAAAAAGTACATTGAGGAAGATCAAGTGTTTGAAATCTGAATCGACTCAAAGTCCAAGGTAACATTTTCCTACTAATTTCAATAGGGTAAAGACTTCTTCATAAGTGATGACTAAGTTTCCTCAGTGATTTCACTGGCAAATGGATCTTTGGAGCCACATGGAATCTTTTTCATATTAGTAGTAAACTGGATAGCATACATACATATTTATATAAATTGCCAAGTAATGTAGAGGTGAGAATACAAACAAAATGATCTGGAGAAACATTAAATGACATTAAGAAATAATAATCATTGATGTGGCTCCCTTGTGTAGAATCAAAGTTGGAGTACAGAAAAAGGAAAAGAGAATGCCAGGAATATATAAGGTATTCTCCATAGAGTACAGAATAGGTATATGAGGATTGGACAAAAAAGAAGAGAATGATAAAGTTAAAAAAATATAATCATCCAGCAGATGTAACATTTATCAGATAATCTCATATGCAAAATAATTTTACAGTTAAACAAGGCAAGGTGATATTAACATCCATTGTACTGGTTTTGCCCTGCATATACATAGCAAATCCTAATGCATATATCCATTCTAATGTAATGGTTTAGATTTAAAATTGTTAATAACTGTACATTTAGTACAAATAAGTGTGAATCAAAACTGAACTTTTGAAACCTAGCCCAGTCCACAGGGCTTATTCAGGACTAAAAAAGACCATCCTAGCTATCAAACATTTGCCCTGTTTTAAGCAAGGTCATAAGTAAAAATCAGGAGCCCTGGCACAGCTCACATTAAAAGAAATTTAATTATAGCAGGAAGAGTAACCATGTAAACAAGTAAACTGAGTAAATGTAGGTGAACATGGTATCACCTGCTGTTAGTGGTCTAAAAATGTAATGCCCTCTCTCAGCTGTTCTTCTATTTGTAGGGTTAATGGAGAGAGATATTTATAGAATCACATGATCACAAATAGTTGGAGTTAAAAGGGACCTCTGGAGATCATTTCATCCAACCTGTCTGCTCTACAAGGGCTGCTACAAAAGGTTGCCCAGGACCCTGTCCAGTCAGCTTTTGAATATCACCAAGGGTGGAGACTCCACAACTTCTCTGGGTAACCTGTTCCTCTGTTCAACCATCCTCACAGTAAAGAGGTATTTTCTTGTGTTCAAGTGGAACTTCATGTATTTCAGTTTGTGCCCATTGCCTCTTGTCCTGTCACTGGGCACTACTGAGAAGAGTCTTGTCCCATCTTCTTGACACCCTCCTATTTATACATCTTGATGAGATGCCCCTGGGCCTTCTCTTCTCTAGGCTACACAGCCCCACCTCTCTCATCCTCTCCTCATATGAGAGATGTTCCAGCTCCTTAGTTATCTTTGTGGGCTTCTGCTGGACTCACTCACTAGCTCCATATCTTTCTTGTAGTATGGAGCCTAGAACTAGACATGGTACTCCAGGCGTGGCCTCACCAGGGCTGAGTAGAGGGGAAGGATGACCCCCCTTGACCTGCTGGCAACACTCTTCCTAAGGCAGGATCCCATTGGTCTTCTTTGCTGTGAGGGCACATTGCTGGCTCATGTTCAATTTGGTGTCCACCAGGATCCCCAGGTCCTTCTCTGCAAAGCTACTTTCCAGCAGGTCAGCCCCCAGCCTGTACTGGTGCTTGGAGTTATTCCTCCACCGGTGCAGGACTTCACAGTTCCCTTTGTTGAACTTTGTGAGGCTCTTCTCTGTCCATTTCTGCAACCTGTTGAAAGCCCTCTGAATAGCAGCACAACCCTCTGATGTGTCAGCCACTCCTCCCAGTTTTGTATCATCTGCTGATGGTGCATTTGGTCTTGTTATCCAGGTCATTAATGAAGATGTTAAGCAGTATTGGCCCCAGTATCAGTTACAGAAGACTAATCTGCTATTTTAGATAGCTATTTTAGAGTGGAAAGTATTTTTATCTGGAGATGCACATCTCTTCATTCACTACAGAAGAAGCCTAGATAACTAGTCTTGATGTGGCAGATAGATAAATTTTCGGTGGATAAATATTGGTCCTATACTCTGCTAAAACTTTTATCATGATCATGCAGCCCTAAATCAGAGGAGCTCAAGGCCTGTAATAAATACACATTTCAGCAAGATCACATTCCTAATTTCCATATAACTGTTGTGATTTAAAGTATGTGAATTCAGCTTGTTATGAAATTTGTTCCTCTTATATCCAGTGTTGTTTGATCTTTGTCTCATATATGGAGAATGAAATGAAGGAAAGTTGGAAGATGGAATGTGTTCTTATTTTTCTTTATCAGAAACCCAATCTTTAAAGCAAATATATGTAGTATTTCAGTCCATCATTTAGGAAGGACCTGATGAGACCTTTATTTCCAAACATAGGGATTCTCTTCACTTTTGGCATTAGCCATTTTCTGTGCCATTGATACATATTAATGTGATGACTTTGTCATATAAAATAGTTTCTGCATTCTTCCCAGGAGGCCAAGCACTTGTCTGCTGTAACCCAGCATTTTAATACTGTAGGCTGCATCTACTGCAGTTGATTTTATATGACCTCTCTGTGGCTTTTTAAACTTTTTCTGTGTGTAAAAATCACAGAGAGAGTTATTGTCTCCCTCAGACATTCCAAAGACACCTACTCACAAAACTATGTAGATGAGAGGTCCCCACAAGGGACGTTCCCTCAGATCTCACAGCCAATGCTCCCTGGCTGGATCAGTCCTGAAACCTTGAAAAAGCTAGAGCTGAGCTGAAAAGACTTAAACTTCTTCAATAATATGCTAGTAGAGTTTTTGAAAGCCTTGAACTCCGCAGCATTTTCTGCCAGAGCCTATAAGTTTAACAATGGCTCAAATGTATGTTTTTCAGTAGTCACAAACTCCACAGCCAGGCTTCTGTGAGGCTTCTCATGTTGTTCTGCAACACGTGTGACTCTTGGGAAGCTGGTATTAAAAAGTGTTACTGAAGTGCTAAACCCCTCCATAATCCCGCTGAAGAAGCCTCTCTTCTGTTCACTAGCCAGTCTTGCTGACTGAGACCTAATATCCTTGTTGTTTTCCAATTATAAAACTACGTATTTTTTTCTTCGGTGTCAACATTTTGAAGTAAAATCACCATTAGGACAATATCATAGGTTTTGATAATACATTGTTTCTTTGTAAGCAAATAATAAGATTGCCAGAAACACCCATTAATGTTCTCATACCACTGACCCATATTTTTATGCAAATACACAACTGCTCCATAGTTACAAAAATGTAACAATAGGCTGCAATTTATAGCAGCAACAACATCAGAAACACCCTAGTAATGTTCTCTGTTGCTAATTGATCGTTTGCTACAACTACTTTCCCTACAGACATAAGCTAGTAGAGCTATTAAAAGTTAGAGGTCTAGCAGAGTTCCTGCTCAAACAAAAGAGCCCAGATGCCTGACTGGTACACAACAGCTACCAATACTAGCTTTTTATCTGTGGAAGCCACCTTTGAAATATCAGTCAAATCATGAATGAAACATGCCGAGGGATCTTAAATTTTCAAACCAGGCTATGTAGATAGTTACATGGACCACAAAATTCCTTTCAAAATCATGAAATCTTTCAGAAGAGGCTTCCCTGCAAAACAAGGTGACTCACAGTACACCAAGTTTGGCTATGACTGACTTGCTTCCTTTCTGCATCCCAATATGAAGCCAGATTTTTCGTACTGACTCTCACCATGCTTGAAATGCCAGGGGAGCAATGCACAATCTGATGAAGTTCTATTAAAGGAAGTGATGGATTTCCATTTTTTGAAAATCCAACTCATCTCAAGTGAAGTTATCTTTTCAGAATATATGCTCCAGCTTAATTCAGGTGTTCAGTCTGAGGGCAAATGGGTGAAAAATAAGGGCAAGCAAATATACAGTTTCTATAAATAATCTTACAATCCCTTCAATTCTATGCATTTAAAATGAAAAATCTTGCAGTGTGTAGCTTGCAACATCTTAAGGACTCTTGGAACATCAGCACAGTGTTTACATCCAATCAGTAATTTTACATCATTTGCACAGTGAATCCTTCCCCACTCTGCATAAAATATAGAATAGCTAGGTGCAACTGGAAATCAGTGGCGTAGCAAGCACAGGGAGAGTCTCACTAATCTTTCTTTCAAGGCCATTGTGCAGTGGTTGTGAAGCCCTCTCTAAGCTGTGTATCTGAGGTCTGTACGTATTAAAAACATCCCTTTCCGCCATCCAGAATAGAGCCCTGTGATGATAGGATGACACTCTGATTCCTCTTCTGAATGAGTCTTTAAACAAGAAAATGTAAGACAGACCCTTAGAATGCTGGTTTGAAGAAAAGCTTTGCAGTTAGTTAGACCAATTAACAGTGCCTTTGCCTTGCACAGGAATAGGAAAACACAAACATGAAAAGACTAAAAATTATGAAAGAAAGTGGAAGGCAGCAATAGCATGCTGTAAGAGAAGTTATATGTGTGGTTTGAGAGCAGTAATTTGGCTTCTTACACAGGTGTGCATTGTGCAAGGAATAGCAACAATTTTATGCTTTACCTTAGTCTTTCCATGTTGCCTGGTGGTATGAACAGTGTTATTTTGCTGGCAAACACTTGGGAGCTGCATTGTGTCTGTCACAATATGTCAAATCAAACATATGAGCTAAGGAAGTGCCTCGATTTTGCTCAATTAGTAGTGTTTGCTTTGTGGTCTTCCCATTAGCAAGTATAAATTTGTACAGTGGTCACCATTTAAAAATCAATATTTACCAAGGGTTACCACATTATCAAGCCTAGGACACTAAGTAGTTCCTTAAACTTTGAGCAGAAAATAATACAGCAATCTGGTAAATATTGAATACATGTATCATTTTATGGTAACCACCTCTTTTGTTACAGGTGTTCATTACCTCTTACTAGCTAAACCTTATGTTAAAATATGTTGCACTTAGGCTTTGCTTCAGCCAGATTTGAGTCAGAGGAACTGAGGAGAAGAATATAGTGGAACTGACTGTAAAATGGATAGAATGAAAATTACTATAATGAATAACCACTTTCATTTTTCTCCTGTCCTCTCTTTCCAAAGCATTTGATTCAGCAGGGGTACTCTGTGGAAATACTGAATTACAGTTAAAATATATCTGGAGAAAATTAATTCAAAGTTCAGTTTTACTTTGGGTGTGACAGAAAAAATTCTGCTTTGGTAAGGAATTCTCTTCAGTATCTGTCTACACTGTCCACATACTTTTAATCTAACCTTTTAATCTTCCTTTGATGAGTAAGGAACAGGTGTTTAAGAGATAAGAAATTAGATAGACTGTGATTACTGAGAAACAGCTTAATTTCAGTTCATTACTTGATGTTCTCATTCACTTGTTCTGAAAATGACAATAGTTAGAGTTGTTGGGTTTTTTAATTGACATTTTTTAAGTTTTAACAATCAATATAAACCTAACCTAGTCACACCTCTAATTTCGAACACATCATTTACAAGCTAATATATCACTTTTTTCAGGATAAGTTAGAATTCTTTCCAAAATGGCTTCACTTTAATTATGTGTGTGTACTACTTAGCCAGCTTGTTTTCTTCTAGGCTGTGAAAGGAGATAAGGAGAAAGAAGGAAACAACAGTTCTGCTTCTACTCCTTTCCCAAAATGAAATCCTCTTCCCCCTAGTTTTCTGAAAAGAGGTATTTCAAATAAACTAGCGGAAGGACTTGGCAGGGGAGAGATTAGGTTTGGGTATTTCTAGTGGGAAGGAGTAGGAATGAGTAAGAAAGTATCTTGGATAGCTCATTACCTTTCAAATAATGCATGTGTTTGGCTGATAAAGGTAATAATGTTCACACAAGTACGGTAAGGCATTTGACCTTGTACCTCACAATTCTGATTAAGAAAATAAAATGATAATAAACTCAACATGGCACAGATTGGATAGCTTAAAAAGTACAATTTTGTATTGTAATTGCAAACAGGGAATTCTCACAGAAATGATGTTTTCCTAGTCAGGTCCTCAGGGATCAGATTTTAATGCCATGCTATGAAATATTTGTATCAGGGGAAAGGAAAAGACTTAGAACAGGTGTTTGGAAGAACTTGCTAAAATATAGTACAGTGAACTGTACAGAGAGGATACCTCAGAAGACTGCAATTTGTCAGTGAAAGTTTTTAAGAACTCATTAAATAATATGTCAGGAGAGTGTAAGTTTATGTGCATCTGATTTCAAATAGGTATATGGTCTGGATGGTCTTTTGAGTCCCCTCCAGAAGTACATTTCTGTGATTTGTGTGAAGACGAAAGGATCACAGATAAAATTTGAGGATGATCGTGACGTTGGAGCAGTGATAAATAAAGAAGAAGGCAGATCAGTGACACAGCATCAGCTGGATCGCTTGATAACCTGGATACAAGCAATCAATATAGTGTTGCAGCACAGCCAGGTGGGAAACTGCCCTTCCAGGGCAGTGCAGAGGGAAAAAGGGGAGAAGAAGGAGCATGGGTCTTGGCAGCCCACATGCCATCCTGGGACTGGCTCCATCGCAGGAGGCCACGGTTCTGAAAAGAACAAGGCACTCGAAAGAAAGGATCCTACAGTAATGTTGAGGCCAAAAAGGTACTGTGGTCTTTGAGTTCATGAAGACTGTGTATCTTTTGTGTTTGAATACTACAGAAACACCATACTCAGTTCTGATCTTCACAGAGTGTTTTATAATTCATTCTTATAATGACTAACTCCAACAAATTCTGTCTGTTTAGTTCATAAACTAGGCAAAGTTTGCGGAGAGAAGTACTATTTTTTATAAGTCTAACCAATATCACTGGAGAAAAATCAGATGAGCTTTTAGGCACACAAGCCCTAAATGTTTTTTTTTATTTTTTTCCAACTGTATCAGCCTGTCTTATAAAAAATACTACCTGTCCTTATAAAGTCTTCTTTATTTGTATCCTTGGGCTCTCACAACTCTAACAACCCTATTCTAGCCAGCCGTTGAAGTAACGGGTGACTTGATCAAGTCTAGGACAAGGTACATGGAGGAGAAAAAGGTAGTCTCTTCATTCTGGTCGACAGACTGTAACAAGTTCGATGGCTGGAAGCTGAACTTAGACAAATTCAGAGTAGGAATAAGGTTTATTTTCTATCAGTGGGGATAATTAATTCCTAAAAACAAGTATTAATACATTCAGTAGACTTCCCAACAGGAGAATTATTAAAACAAGACTGGATATTCTTGGTAGATGTTATAGCCTACCTCCAAGAAGAGCTAAGAGGCTTGACACTAAACCAAGAATTTTAGCAGAGACTTTTGGTCTTTGCTACATAGGAGGTAAAAAATCAATGAACCCAATTGTCCCTTTTGGTTTAATCTATGAATCTACAACTCTTTAATTTAATAGTAAATGCTGAATCTAAAAGTAGTGGACAGAACAGCTCTAAAATCAGTTTCATTTCTAGTTTATTATCCTAAATTTGAGGCTTCTACATCTCAAAATTGTTGTTCTGTGTTCATTTTGTTAAAAGAAACAGTCTAAGGCTCTACAGGAAGAGAGATAGGTTAGGCCAACATAGACGGGCTTTTAAGCAGTCTACTCAAGCACCACAAATCTGTGTCCAAACCTCACAGTTTATCATGTGTTAAGCCTATCCAGATGGCAGATGATATTCTGGTATTAACAATCCACATCCATTTCTACTTCCTTCTCCATAGTAAATTGCCAGCAAGTCTCCCTGGTGGTCTTTTAGAAGTAAAGGAGCCTGCATATACATGAATATACACCACATGTATTAAAATATCTTGTACTGAAGAAAAAAAATCTTTTAGTCATTTAGAATCCGAAATATGTAGCAGAACATAGCTTCAAATAGTATGAAATTGTGTTATTTGCAAGTACTTTCACTAACTGCCTGTGATAGTCCCAGGCTGTAGAGGATAGGAATTGGAAAGAGGGAGAGAGAGTCCTATCTGCAAGCAGTTTATCTCGGTGCCTGTGCGAACTGGAATGATGAGTTTTCACTTGAACAAAGGTAAAACTCCAAACTGAAACCTCTTATCAGCAAAAACCACTGTAGGCAGTGCTACCACTGCAGTATGGAGTGCTATCAACTGAGTGCCCAGAACTAAAGTATCAGATTTTTGGGCTGGGAGACCTGGAGATCTTTAGTGTACATACCAGGCAGAAGAAATAAGTCTGGAGGCATAGAGCAGACTAAACTGGCATGTAGCCGTAGTCACAGTTCAGCTGTCTAGCAGTTATAGCAAAATATGTAGCTAGAGAGATTGCAGCCTGTAAAAAACAGCCTGTCTTGCAGGAACCAGGAAAACTTTTTTCCTTGGGAAAACTATGCTTTTACACCTTTAAAATTACTTTTGGATCACTAGGGCTACCTTCCAATTGCTCCAGAGGCTACCCATCTTTCAGTAGGGCCTAGGAGAAATCTTCTCAATTTTATACTTTCCTGTTGTGTCTTAGCACAGCCCTGAAAACATCTGCCTGCCTGTGGGGGTGAGGCCTGAGACCACAGCCTGCTTCCCAGGGGAGGAAAACCAAGATGTGAGACGAGACATTCAGGATGCAGTACGCAGCACACCTGCTCTGCAGGTTAGATGCAGGAGAAATAACAGGGTCTTGGATTAGGAGCTTGCAGGGCTGTGGGATGCTGAGTAGGTTTTAGGAACACCAGAAGTCTCCAGTCTTTTGCTTCGTCCTTCTTTAGCATTCTGTGGCTGTGCATAACTGACAGCAAGACCAAAACTGAAACCCAACTTATTTGTTTATCTCCTGGGCCTGTAACCAACTCTTTTCCTTCCAAAGAATTCGCTTTTTTAATTTCTTATTTCTGCCTAGCAGTTTTCTCTTCTTCCTTATAATGGGTAAATCAGCTGGCATTTTAAAGTTCTGAAGACATCCTGGTCAATCACTTGACATCAAGAACCCAGATAACCTCTGAATTGTTTCAATTTACTCTCTTCCTCAAGTCTGTCTCCTCTTCTACAGCACAAGCAGGCTACCTTTGCTGGCACCCAGCAGGAGAGGATATCCAACATGGGCTAATAGGTAGCTTGAGGCACTTAGCTTAGACATCTAACTTGAGAAGTATAGGATAATTAAGTATCCAAGCTAGGAGCATTCCTGTCCTCTTTATCTAGCCAGAGAGAGAAGTAGATTCCTGCAGAGAGTGATTTAGAGCACCTAAGTTCAGTTCCTTCTGGAACCTATTTCTCTTCACTGAAATTAGGAAACCTGGGGCAGTTTCCAATGGCAGATATCTGTATTAAGTACCTATAGCTAAGCAGTATGAACAACCCTACACAGACCTTCTTCCACTGTTCATACATCCTGTACAAATCCAGACACCCACAAACATTGGGAGATATAAGAAGAGACTTTCTTGCAGAGCTGCTGACTGCCCTGGTGTCTCTTTCTCTCTGAGCTGAAAGTCTGTGAGGGCATTCAGATCTCATTACCCCATATAGGGTGCAACCCCATCCTGGGCAACCAAGAGGCACAGATTTAGGTAACAGTGTATCTTTATACGTGCTCATCCTTTGGGGGCATTTTTTATTGTTTTTGCTATGCTATTTTTTTTAATGCTTCTCTTCCCCTCCAAAGTGAAGACAGTAAAGAAGGAACAGGGCTCAGCAGCTTAACTGGCACAGGAAGTTTTTCAACTGCCTGTTGCTAGGGGCTCACCAGCCACCACAGGGTTAACCCAGGCGTGGGCTGCTGCAGTGTCTTGACACAATTCGGAATTTTGCCAAATAGCATTAATTAAATTTCATGCTTTTCATCAGACTTATTAAATGTACTCATCTTTACCAGCTACCATACTGACATAGACTATTATTATGATTATTATTGCTTTACAATTAGTGTGTTGTTCCTTAACCACCATTAAATATGACTGGAGAGTGTTCCTGAGTTAATACTTTAAGACCAGTATAAACTCTACAAAGCCCTGAGAATTTCAGAAGTGGCATTTATTTGAGGCAACAAAGCACTTTTCCTTTGTACAATTTTTACGAAAAGTGCATCTTTCCAAAGCTATGTTAATTCTTTCTGGACTAAAGGGATGCCTCAGTTTAAAATGTGTATGTATTTTGAAAAGGTGATGTATGTTTGGGGTGAAAAGAAATGGGAATGATTACTGCAAGAAAATGTGTGGTAAAATATTTCTGAAGAGTTTAGTGGAAAACAAACATTTGAAAACAGGCAATTTTACCCAGTTCTTGCATTAGGTTTGTATGATTTTCTGTTTGTTTTCACATAAGCCCTATGCCATTCATTCAGTGAAGCAATATGAACATACAAGGGTCTGCTGTCTTGGATTGTGTAGCCTGATCACAGATCTCAGAGAGTATGACTATAAATAGGAGCATATACTTGTTCAGCCCTTTGCAATGCAACCTATGATAGCATCCCCATGTTTCATGATTGAAGCCACTGAGAGAGATCACACAGCAGTCAAAGCACTACCCCTGGGCTCAAGAAAACTTTATTCAAATCCCTATCAAGAACAGAAGTTTAAACTCGAAATTGTTGTGCCTCAGTCCACCATCACCGGGGTTTATGCGGCAAGTATACTAAACTGTCAGGTGTTTATATACTTCAGTAATATAAGGTGCTCATCATAGACAGGCTGCTTTAGAACTTTTAGTTTGTGTTACTTTCAAGCTCAGTTTGAAGAACTGCCCTACTTTTCTTTTGTTGGGTTGTGCAAAAATCAGCTTGTATTTTGCCCTGAGAAACAGGCTCAATTTGTATTCGCCTAGCCCTAAGACTTCTGCAGAGAGAGCAAATTTGTCATGCACCCATCATGACATTATCTAGATAATTCCTTTTGATAAGCAGTATCATTCTTCTGGAGCAGTATTGAAGAGGACTTTGCCCTGGAGTGAACTGAGAACAGTTGATATGGTTGGATAAATGCTTAACTTCTGACTGGTATCAGGTATATCCCTTCCATATCAGAGACAGTCTGTGCTATTCAAGTGTAAAAAATGTCTTGGGTTACGCAAGAAATGATTCTCCAGACCTGATATTTTTAAGTTGGCTCTTTTCCAAATCGGACAATTAATGCATTCAGAAAAAGAAGGTACTCATGTTAAGATACATCCTTGTGTAGAGGGAACTTGAAAACGAGCTCCCTTCTCTCAAGACAGTTATACCATTACTTCTGAGCTAAATGAGAGGCTCGATCTTTGTGCCACAGTCTCGCAAAAGGAAGGAGTCCTGGCAGACTGCAAAGACCATACAGAGCTCCACACACTCCAGCAGGGAAAAAGTCATTGCTTAGAACCCATGGCTCCTTTTCTAATGAAATACATTGCAATTGTCAGACAACAAATCCTACAGAAGGAATAGTTTTCTGAATGTTTTTCGTCATGATAATATTTGCACTATAATAATGTCCAGCAGTAACACTGTAGAGAACATCTAGACTACAAGGTATACAACTCTGAGACTTCTCTGTACCGGTATTTGTATCACCGTTGCTGTTTGAACACTGGTATGAGATTAACCTCCAAAACTGCCAGTATGGACAAAGTGGTAGAAAGTGTCATTAAAACAGGCCACAGATGAGCCTGGGCGTCTCAGGAAGGTTAAAGTGTGAGTCTTTCCATTTTTCTTGCTGATCTTGCATGACTGCTCACTACCATAGCTTTTGTTCTGCACTGCATGCACACTTGCAGCCCAATACATCTGCAGAACGGGTGGTATAAAAGGATGGGGGAATGTGCAGCTGATACACTGAGTTGGGGTGCTCATGACATACCAAGGTGAGGGAGCAATAGCCTACACACTTATCCATCACCTCTTTGACCCACACACAAAGGCCACGGCTTTCAGATCATTTGTCAAAAGAAAGTGAGCAACTGGGGAAGCAGTCTTCCCAACTACCAGAGTTTTATTCTGCATCGTGTATTTTTCTTAAACTGTAACCCCTGGAGGCAGACTACACAACGTGAAGGTTTCACATGTCATTAAAAATGCATGCATAAAAACCGCACACATGCACACACACTCTCAGCTGTTATGTTAGCAGAGCAAAGCTTGAGAATATGGCAAAAGAACTGTGGACAAAGCAAAAGAAAACAATATTTTTTAATTATTTAAATACTCTCAGCCAGTCTCATAATTTCTGAGCATTTGGAATTGGCAATAATTTATATTGCTAGATGCATGCCTTAACACAGGTGGAACTTGTCTGCTTGCGAAGCTGAAGGCAATATCTTTTATGGTTGTAAAGCACCCGGCCAAGTCATGCTTTTATTCCTGCTCTCGTTTTCTTCCAGCTCTCAGATTTTTTTCTTCTTGTCCTTTCCTCTTCTCAGCACTCCCCCCAGTCATCCACCCTCAATCTCACAAAGAATAGGGAGGCTTGTGAATTTGTTATACTTGGGGTTGGAGCACAGGCAAACTCTGGAGGGAACAGCCAAGCTCGTTTTCATCTTTTATAAACAGCATCTCTTTCTCTGTCTCCCCCTCTCTCTCACTCTATTTCTGTGCCACACTCTGTGGTGACACTGACCTCTGGTGATCACATAAGTAACACTCACACTGAAGTGACACAGCTGCAATTTTGTACTAAGTTTCTTTACCGTTTTGCCAGAACAGTGGCTCCCTTAATGAGACTATATTTTCCAGTCTGTTTTGCACCATAAAAAAGGACATGGGTATGTTTCCCAAGGCTTGCTCCTGGTCTGATTGCACATGTGGGAATTATTCACAGCCCTACTGTTATTCTAATAAATTTTGTAGAACGTTTCTGAAAATACATAGTGCACATGATAGACAAGTTTATCATCTGTCATATTATTTCTTGGAAACTGAGTTACATGCAACGTTCATCAGGGGAACTTAAATTACTAAAACGAATTCAGAGTAAGACTACAGCCCATGCTGAAGTGACACTAGCAAGCTTCTCAGAATACTCTGCCATCCCTGGGATTTCTCACTGCACTCTCCAAACGTAGCATTAGCTCCACTGGAGTGAATGGAAACCAGATCTCCACCCAGGCTAGTTTTTGTCCATCTAGCCAAGAAAAGCAAATAAACCCAGGGTTAAAGCTGCAGTTTTCAATTGCTCATTTTAAATGTGCTCTATTATGATATTGGAATGATCTCAGCACACTGATGTTATAGAATCAAATATGTGCTGCAGACCTTGGCAGAAGTGAGTAATGAGTTAATGAAAAGAGTTTCAGCTTGACATTCTCTCTATTTTGTAACCTTAATTCTACTTTAATTTATTCTTTGGAAATTTTAGAGCTCAATCCCATGCAGATGGAGTGAGAGAAAATGTTGTCTTGCTTATTAATCATGAGCAAATCTCCAAGATGTGGCGATAGGGTAATGACACAGGTATTGGTAGGCACACTTTGTATAAACTTTAATTAAAAATGTAAGGACTGATGATACCCTCGTTATATAAGCAATGCTTTTTGAGCATCATCCGGTACTGCTGTAGCCCAGTAGGTAAGAACAGTCCTTGATCTCCTTAGGATAGCTTACAATGCAAGGAAAAGAGAGAAAGATTAATTAAAAGCAGGCTGTTTAAGTAAGTAAAAAATTGTTTTCCACTAAAAATGCATGGCAAGGTGTCAGGTTAGATGAAAGATACAGACAGCTAGATAATAATCCCTTTGACTGTGTGTTTAACTTTCCTTTTATTGATAGGTTTGCCTGAGTAGTATTAAAACATTTCATGAATCTGTTTAAAACACTACTTTAGTGTAGCAGAATGAAAATGAATGCTTAGTAGTGTGCCGTATGCTTTTAACAAACAGATTTCATTTGCTCCTTTGAGCCAAGCAAAATTAGAAGGACCTAAGGGTCTCTGATCATTTGCCCAAAATTAATGATCAGTTATTGAATAATTAACTGTCATTGATATCTCATTTCTAAACAAATCAATGGACCCATTTAAGTGTTTGTGTAATGATAGTAATATAATCCTTCCTCATATGAACTGCAAGTGAATAGACCAAAGAGAAAAAACACATTCTCCACCCAAAGTAATTATAAGACCTACTTAAAAATCATTTGCCTCAGCAGAAGTATAAAGTATTTTTCTGTATAATTTACCTCCAAAATGTGTGCATTTGGCTTCCACTTTAAAAAATGAAACCTGTGTGAGTGGAGGTAGTGCTCCAATATCCTTGAAATGTGAGAGCAGGGATATAGGTTATGTTTATAGAAGCACGGCACGGCACCCACAGTCACTGTGTCCAATAGCACAGGACCTGTGGAGGAGGGTATCAATCATCCCTCACTCAGGCACTGTACGAGGGGGATCACACAACTCGCGCTAACTGGATTGTGGGAGATGGTGCTAAGTGGAAAGTGTCACCAGCAGATTGCTCTTGTTTGCTAATCTCTTCCTTCTGATTGTGCATTGCTTTCCTTCCCACCACCCAGCACTGCTCTTCAAGACAGTCAAACACAGTCCAGTAATCCAGGATTTAAGTCAAGAGGACTATCTCTTTTAAAATACCACTGTATGTTTATAGGGAGTGAACAAAACTGCTGCCGCCACTGAGTCCGGGTTTATATACGACTCCATCACTGTATTTTGGAAAATACTCTGGAGTGTTAAATACAACATTTACATTGATTATCTTAATAAAGAGCAGTGGCATGTAAGCGCTTAAATGTCGATCGGGTGTGGGGGCAGGGGTGTTCTCTTTATTTCAAGGCACTAGCACAGAAAACTATAAAACTATTCAGACTAGGAAGGAATTTTAAAATATAATACAGTCCACTCAGAACATCGTGGACTTTCTCATTTTTAACCCTTCAGCTGGTAGGACAATGAATACTTTAAGCAGAATTATATACCAAGATTAGAAAGAGATGATATTTTGAGCAATTTGTAAGAGGTCTGTGAACGTAACGAATGTCACAGTTATAAATGTTTGCCATATTATTTCAATGAAAGTTTAAACAGTAGCATCAATGATAATAAACAGCAGCAAAAATCCCAAGTATGGGACTGAAACTCTTAGTGCTTAGCTATATTTAAAAAATAATAATGATATGGGTAAACTAATCCCAACATCTACTCATTTTTGCTGTCATTTATTCTCTCCCACCCTTTGGCAACAAACATATCGGATTTGCCTTCATGTTTCTATTAACTACTGCTTAAAGAGTCCCACTCCCATTCTTTTGGAACAGCAATATCAGAATATTTCCCAAGAATACTGAGGTACAGTCCCTGCACTAGCTTTCCAGATTTATTAAGCCACCAAATTTTGCCTCAATTTTGTATTTGAGGGTTTTCTAAGAGTACATGCAGAGTCAGTAAAGGATTAGAGAGGGCACAGATTTTTTTTGCGTCCTAGCATAGTGTCTGCATTCTGCCTCTATTTTGGAGAACATTTCATGCATTGGAATAAGGCTGTTCCTCCTATTCTGCTGACTTTTATAAGCTAACACATAGCAAGACTATATTTTTGAATGTTTGTGAGTCTCTCTTCAATTAAAAATAAATATCTGTAGGTCTTTCCCAGTCTTCCCAAATGTGAATATATTTAAGACATATGTCAACATATTGAGATTTTTTTCCATTGCAGAACTTAGACCAAAAGCAATATGCAATTATATCATTCCACTTCTGAGTGTGCAGTAAGCTTGGGGGGGGGGGGGTGTCTTGTTAAAAATTGGGGTAGGGAATGGCTGCTGGGCTTTTTGTTTTTGAAGATGACCTGCTGCAGAATTCCACTTGTGAACATACCATATTACGAAAATTCAGGATCAGAAGAGTTTATATTTGAGTAATATGTTAATTACAAAAAAATTGTATTTCATAGCAGGAACAATTTCTCAACGTACATAATGTGGGATTAGGGGTATCTATATGTAAAAAGAGTTCACAGGATAAACATGCACTGACTCAGAGAAGGAGAGGACTTAACAGCTTATCTTTAGCCAATCATATTTACAGTGTATGCACAGACATCACAGCATATTGCAGCAAGCTCGCATCCCAACCTTACAAATGCTCACATGAATCGAGCCAGAGTGTATGTTCCTATTGTACCTGAAATGTTAGCAATTGAAAATGAGATGTGTTCATTTGATGTATTCACAATGTACAGAGCATTGAAAGAAATTAAAGATGCAAAAGAAATGTTAAAACAACCTCCTTTTTTCCCCCCTTTCAGCTGTTTGAACAGCGAGCTTCTTATTTCTTTGCTATGAATCTACACTGAGAATAAAAGAGAATTTTTAAGAAGTGGTGAAATTTCCTAGCTGAAAATGTTTATAAAATACATACTTATCTCAAAATGATAATGATGAGAGCAGCTAAGAAGCAATTACTCTTTGCTTGAATATGCTGCCAGTGATCTTGTTCCATGAATTTATTATTTTACTTTCACATTATTTGACAGAATTGAATCATCTTCATTTGTATTATCTGTACATCAAGCCTTTTGTGGCTGAGAGTCACAGTTACCTCCGAGTTCTGCTTGGAACTATACCATCCAACATTTTCAATATGGACTGCATTAAGAAATATTATTTAGAACAGGTTTAATTGTGAAAGTGCTGGGTTTGTAGCCATATTTATTTATCAGCTGATAAACATACTTATTTGTCAGCCTGGTAATTTAAACAAATAAGGGTAGCATTCTCTTTTTTCACTTAAATAAATGGTGCATTCTGTAGTGTGTGTGTGTGACAAGTACCAGCCCAAAAAAAGCACATGAAGAACATTTATTTTCAAAGCCATGATCTAGTTCTTTAATTTGAATATAAACAAGTCTGTTTTAGAATTAAAGGGACACTCTGCACTCAAATTTGCCTCCCTGCTTTGTTTAGCATCTTCATTTTTTTCCTATTCTTCTGTTCTTATATTGTGTTCTTAGTTTTGTAGCAATCAAGGCCAGTAAAAGCATTTCTCTGCCTCAGAATCTTTAACTATATATATTTTATATATGTGTAACATACTATTATTACTGAAACAGCTGTTTTTAAAGCAATTCCCCTTCAAATATTTACAGTTCAATAGTAGCAGCAGAGAGACCATAAAGTGAAGCTCACCATAAACAAGAGTAAAGCAGACATCATTTCAAAGCTTAGGGAAATAGTAAAATATAAACAAGCAGCAAGGCTGATGAGAAACAAACTAGATTTCCTTTAGTTCTAATTCTAGAAGGTGCTATTAGTAACTTTTAAATTGAGTATTTCCTTTTTTTTTTAAGTCAAAGATGTTATTCTAATGCTTCCTCTTGACAGTCCAGGTTTTCTTTAGCAACCCTGAAATAGATATGTTGCAGTATGTCTGAGTTCTGGCTTTGAAACATAAAGATAACTTGTGTTTGATTGTCATCTGATACTATCCCTTTTGCTGGGGTGGGTAAGAGATGCTGAATTTAGACAAACTGATTCCAGCGTTTGTTAAATTTAAACTCAGAACATATGGTTACCTGAAATGACAATTCAAACATTTTTGGGAAGACAAACAGCTATTTTCCTTCCAATTCAAGAATAATTCATGGTCTCACCCAGATGACCAAGTTAACAACCAATTTCAAGTTTATCTACTAAAGGAAAGTGTAAAGGCAATTTTTCTCACCCCACTGTTACTACTGCAATATATTTATAGGAAATGCAACAGAGAATTAAATCAAAACACTGATTAAAAAATGCATAACATTAATGTCACAACAGTGTTTTTATCATCTAATGACAACCTCAGAACACCTCCCTTAGCTTACAAGGCTGATTGCAGCTAAAGGCATTGCTGGACTTTTATACATTTAGAAACCACTTTATTGTAGTTTGGAAAATTGTTATTTTTTGCAAGCAAAATTTATATTGTTTACTCGAATCAGATAAATATTACAGGCATTTTATTCATCATTTTTCTACTTATGTATATTGACATTTTTCACCAGATTTTTCCAGTGCTCCAAGTTGGGATGTCAAAAACTGTGCTTGCAGAAATGAAAGTATCCTCATTATGCAAATTTAGGTTCCACTGATAGGCATGTTCTGTTTTATAAATTACATCCTCTTGTCAGAAGTCAAATTGTATTTGAATAACTTCACGGAAATTGTCACCAAGATTTTAAATTGTGTGCCTTGTATGCCATTGTTGATTTAGTCAGTGAGTAAAAAACGGACATATGTTGATTTTTAAATATGTGCATGATTGTTTTGTCATAAATGTTATTTAAATGAAACCTAGATGCATATGTAATTTTTCATGTATATTTTTGTAAAGTTTTGCATTAGATAAATAATCTTAATGTTTATATTTAATAAAATATGTTAAACAGTACTGGTTGCTGTATATTTTAGTCTTAAGAAGTTTGTTTCCTACAAACATTCTTGAAAAAATTTCCTGTAGGGTAAAATAAATATACATGTTCTGATAAAAATATTAAAGCATAAAAGTTAAAATGAAAAGTGAACTTGAATTATGAAAATCGTTTTTAGCTGCTATAAAAAGGCTGCTTTTCCTATTTACATTTTTCATGAAATTTACAAAAAACAAACACAAGTGTGGTTTACTCATGTTGTTCAGATTATTTAGTAATGCTCAAATATAAGTTGATTTCTTATTGAAAGCTCAGCAATTTAATTAAAAATATATTTAAACTCATTACAATGAATAAACTGAGTTCAGAAAAGGATATATTTAAATAATTTATAGAACATTGAGATGCTTATTTTAATTTAGAAAATAATGTATTACTCTCTTATTAAAAAGAAGTGATGAGAGATATGTTACCAGCAAAAATATGTCCTTTGCAGAAGCTCATAGTTCTGTTCATCTTAGTTTTCAGAATGACCATTATTGCAGCTGGTGTAATCTTTGATGTTAAGAAAAGTGGAAAAATCAAAGTGAAGTGGTAAATCTGTTCATTTTTCAAACATATTAATCTTGTCAAGATAATACATAAAATCAATCTTTGCATTTCTTTCAGAGCCTTTTATTTCCTTTTATCCAAAATATGAAAGCACTTAGGAGGATAAAGAAATGTGGATGACTTTGGAAAAAATGATCTGAAAATGTATTTTGTCTGTTGGTATTAAACAGTGACACAAGTAATGTGAACTGTGCGTGGTCAAAACATGAATTACTTGTTCAGCTATTGGTATTCATCATATTTGTTCAGCTTATAATATGAATATACAGCAAATTTCTGATACAGCTTTCTTAACAATTCAACTGAATTTCAAACCCTGACAGTAACAAATACAAATTGCACCAGCCCAAAAAAATTGTTGGGGCTAATTTTAATATTAATGAATTCTTTACAACCTCAGTTCAGCAGTTTCGATTAAGCTTTAATTAGTAGCCAGAGGGGAATCCAAAACAAAAATAAGGAGTTGAATTGCTAATTAAGTTAGTTTGATGAGGTAGAGTTTTAGTAAAAGACTGGTCGTTGTTGGCTGTGCAGGTTCTGACAAGCTAAAAATGCTAAAGATTATCATTATTGTAACTAACATCCTACATTACCACCAGATTTCTACAAGGAGCAGACAGTTCATTAGAGTACAACACTTTTGTCTGTCAGTACTAGAATTAAAGTCTTGTTAATAAGATAGTAGTGCATGGGAACCATAGACCAAGACAAGCAAACATGTTTTTAAATTTGACTAGTGATAAATTATCTAGTTATTTGATACCCTGTTATACATCTGAAACTGATGTGCATTTATTTGTTAGTAACTACTTGTCAGTCATTTCATTTCCAAAATGGAATTTTGTTTATTGGGATACTGGGTTTAGTGTTTTTTCTTTTGACATGCCCATCACAGTCACATTTGTCTTAATTTACATGTTTTAGATGATATGATATTCACCAAAAATTATATTTAATCATGTGTGTGTAGCTGCAAGGATGTAGCTGTATTAGATGCTACACCTTCAAAACCTACATCTCGACGAAGATAATTTTAGAATATCTGCAAACAGACCTAGCTGAAGAAGCAACACACAGTAAAACAGCACAGTTATGTAGCTAAGTCTTTTTTTCCTGATGATACTTTTGATAACAGGTTAGAGTCTTGGCCAGCTTAAATTATTATCAAATGAATTTTGAAATTGCAAAATTAACTATTGCATTCAATTAAATACTTTTGACATTATAAGTGTGCTACCCTAGCTCCCAAAAGATTACTAATTATAGCCACTAAAGCTCTGCAGTGATAGCAATTTGACCAAACTGCACATAAGCAATGTGTTAGATATCTCTGCAAGGATTGTATGGAATGTCATTTGATTTCTCTATACTTTGATGTTTTCCATAATTTATATTTTGTCCTTTTGCTTAAGGTTTCAAAGCCCACAAACCCAATAACGAAAGGATAAGGGAAGACGGAAAAATAAATGATATTGTTTCTGTGGTATTAAATATAAGCCTTCTATCAGAGTTACATAGCACAAGCGAATTGTAATCAGATACTTTGACTTAACACTGTTTTGTTTTATAATAAGGGTGGTTGCCATATGTTGGAAGTCCTATCTGTCTGTGTCTTAGGAGCTTCATACCTCTGTAACAAATCCAAAAACTCATTTTATAATACCTTAAATCTACCCATTGTAATGTAGCTCCACTAGTGTAAATCCACATCAAACTTTCCTCATGAATGTTGCTAGAAGATTACGTATACTATCACTGAAAGCAAGGGAAAGCATTGAATTAGAATGCAGAAGATACAGGAAAAATTAACTTTCATCAAATCTTCTTTTAATGCATACTTTACAATTTTCTTTCACTCAGCATGAAACTGATTAAAAGCTCATGAATGCCCCTCATAAGGAATGCTTTGCACAAATAGATGCACTGTTTAATATATTTACATCCCTGAATTCTTGAAACTTGAACTGTAATGCAGCAGTGTAAGGGCTGTTGAAAAGGAGCATGCAGTACCCATTATACATCTATTGGAGTATACAGTACGTTTCTCTGCTGTTTCCCTGTGCTCCAGTGGCACACAGGAATTCCCATTGGAAGATCAAAGCCTGTTACAGTAAACAGATTACGTTTCTGGTAGGAGCTGTCAGAGGCACCCTTTCTACATAGCAAGCATCACACCAGCAAGCAAATAGAGTAATATGTCCATTCCTAGGCATACGTACACAGGCACGCACGAACTCTCAGCTCACTACTTTACCTAATCTAAAAATAAAACACTACTTAAATCTTTTAAAGCAGCCAGGATGAATCTGCTTTTTCGTTTTTGGTTGAGTTTCTTCAGGGTACATTTATCACTGGCCAAGCCCAAATTCTTTTTCCTAGTTATCAGAACTTGCTCGTTTTCAAATACCAGACTGACATTTTCCCATATGGCTTATTCATTGTTTCAAAATTAAAAGAAAGAGATAATATAGAGAAAATATAACTCTCTGAATCAAACTGACATTCAGCAAACAGACTAGGAAAAGATTTCTAGATTAGTGAAATTAAATACAAGATCATTAAAAATCTTCAAAATTCCCCAAAAGCGGCTTAATAGTCTAAATGAATGTTACATTTTAAAGTTATATACTCCTGCTGCTCCTCTTCTTATGCCCATTCTAATGTTGGTCTCTTATGTTGAGTGAAATTACTCCTGACTGACAATGGTGGAAATGACAGGAGAATCAGTGTTTTTATGTGATGGTAAAAGTCTACAGAAGTTCTATCACAGAAGGATATTCAATTATTGTAAATCGGTTGATATTTTTTCCCTTTCAGTTTTTAATTCAGTATAATTCAGAATCAAATGCAGACTACTCTAGGACATGATATTTGTTGTCCGTGCATCTTTTCCTACACTGAAAAAATCAAAATCTTTTCAGTTCCTGTATCTTGACTATATGTTCAGTTTTACTCATGGAATTAATGTAAAGCTAGTCATCATTTCTGTTATTAAATACTCAGGACAAAAAGATTAGCAATACTATTCAGAGAATAAATCATTTGTTTCAATATGGAATCATAAAATAAAACTCAACGACTAGGTTAAGTCAAAATGAAAATTTAATGAGTTTGTGTTTGGGTAGCTTCTAGTACATGTGTATATAAGTACATAATTGTGCATATATGTGCATTATATGTATGCACATATATATATGCATTATGTATATTTATACACGTATATGTATGTATTAAATAATGTCTCTTAAGTGATCTACCATTTCCTCAGTCCCCAAAACTATAATTTGGCTAGATCTGAGTTTGCGTGCCTGTGCATGCATGTATGCGTATTTGTGCGTGCGTGCACGTGTGTGTGTCTGCCCATGTGAGGGCACAGAGATGGGGGAAGGGGCTGCCTTTATACCGTTTCATTTAAAAACTTATTTTGTAATTAGTTTTTTATGTTGAAGATGATTTTATAATGGTGGCTTCAGTTAGGAATAATTGAGTAACATGGAGGAAGAAGGAAATTAAGGCTAAATATAAAGGAAAGGAACTGCAGAGCTTGTGATATTCTCTTTGGCTGTGGCATATTTTCCTACCAGAATTAGGGGAAAATTAAAAACTAGCCTAGGTGAAGGTATTCAAGAACACATGAGAATCTTAAAGCAGATAATAGCAAGATTTTTCCTTGACAAATCAAGGGTTGATCCCTTGTTTTGTAAAACATCATCTACAAATATGTCACTCACAGAACTTTAAGAAATGCAGCTGAAGCAACACTATCAGATATAGAAGATACTTGAAAGCTTTGGAAAAAGATATCTTCCAAAAATACTTTGATGATTCTCATTAAAAGATGCACTATTTCAGAGGGACAAAAGTGTTGATGAGAATTCCAAGTTGCAGTCATAATGAATGTATAAGATGCTCATAGAAAGAAAAGATACTTAACTTTTTTCGCACTTGCAAACAAGTAACTCAGTCTGTTTCAATGCAATGGTATATTGTTTTTTGAGAAATCCAGTCATTTTGACTGCATTCATGTATATTGTGTGGTATTTTACCATGCACGCTATAGCACAACTGCCAAACCCTCTGTTATATTCAGTGGATATTCAAAAATCAGAGTAAAGAACACAAAATAGAAGGCAGTGAGTCTTTAAAACTTACATTACTTAATGGAAGATGCCTAGAGAAGGCTGGACTTTGAAGACAGGACAAAAATGTCTACCAGCACTCAGCTGAGCAGGAACCCACAGTCCTTTCATGAATTAACTGCACATTTTTTCTTAGTACTAGTTTCTTTTAACTCAAAGATTCAGCGAACAGCAAGTATTTCTAGCTAGTGTAAATCAGTTCCTGCAGTGTGAACCAAACACAAGTCAGCTTTCATTTAATCTAGTTTTCAAATCCCCAGTACACACTGCACAGATCATTGCTAACTGGCAGCAAGATCTTGCCAAATATATACAAAAGATTCAAATTTCTGCTCAGATTCATGTTCTCAGTGATTTGGTAGGAGTTTGGGAATGTGTTGTAACAGTGTCCACTACAAAATCAATGTCTCTTCCCATATCGTTAGACAGATGGACAAGCTGGCACACAGGGCTAGCCTAGTTTGAGGGCAGGGACAAAAATAACACGATCATATTTCAAGTCATTGTTCAAGTTTAATGAGTTCTGCCATAGCTCCAGCACTAGAAGGTTATTGTGAGGGAAAAACAAAGGGGCCATTCTTTTGTCTTTCTTCACAAACTATCAGGCCCCATTACTGAAAATTAAGGTTCAATAAAATTCGTATTCAGAGATAATTAGCGGACAGCTTTGTGGTGCAGTGGATAATATGACCAAAGTGCTGGTTCACAGCAGTGTGTGCTGAAGTGTGAAAGAGGCAGTTCTCCATTCCTGCTTCTGAGGTCATACCCCCTCATCCCGCATACAATGTGGCAGTCAAAATGCAGCATTCTTACCTGCTGTGATAAAAAATACACCAAAGCAAATAAATTATTTCAACCCCCTCCTCCTCGCAGCTTTTTTTTCCTTAAACAAAGCTAGATCATTAGTAATAAACTATGACTTCATTAGAATGTTCCACATAACAGGATTATAGAAGAATGTGTCAATAATTGGCAAAGGTTTGTCTTTCATTAATTAACACCTTTGTATGAATACAAACTTGTTATCCTCACTTTTTATAGGTGAAATATTACCATTAAAATTAGACCTTCAGTTTAAAAAAAATTCTTGACTGTGTTAACTTGTACAAGTGAACATTTTCCAAATATTGTTTAGGTTTGAAAAGAAACCAGTTTTGAAAACAGACAGCATTTTAAGGAGACTATTTTTTTCTGTGCTAAAGGAAAAGAAAGTTTCAGAGTTCTATTCTTTTATATATACACATATAAAAAGGTATATATGTATTTCCTATATATATTTAGATTATCTAAGGTAGTAATTCATTAAAAAAAGTTATGTTTTTATTGTTTACCAAAACACACATTAACTACATTTGCTTTGCTTTTCTCATCTGTCCCTGAGGAAACAGCTCATAAGCTTAGGAGCGGTCCATAATATCGGACTATTTATCATCACATACAAAAGTCTATATGGACAGAAAACAAAGAGAAAATTCAGTCTATAAAAGTTAGTGTATTTTTCTGGGTTATAAATTCATTGAGTTATATTTTTGCTAATTTCAGCTGATAGCTTGTAAATGTTCATAACTCTTAGCATCTGTAAATATGGTGAGTGAGACAGTCACTCACATGAGTAGCTGGATCCTGACTTGAAATAACTTCTTAGATAAGTGATGTTGTTTCGTTGATGACAGGTCTACTCTGGATACTAAAAGATTTGCAAGATGGATCCCATTAGCTGGAGACTCAGATCCCAGGATGTGCAAGAGCATTTTTGTTGAATTCAAAAGGATGAACAAAACTTCTAAAAGCATGTTCTACTTTTTCAGGGTCAAAATGTCTTCAGTTTTTGCCAGCTTGGACCTGAGTCCTGTGCGCTCTGACATGGGCTTTGCTATGAGTCAGTTCAAAAAGGTGTGTTAAATACTTGTGTAAAACAGGGCTTCAGAGTAATGGGATCTTCTCGCCTCTTGTGCATGCTTTGCTGAAAGGGTGGAATAGATCGTATTTAATGTGAGCTATTCTCTAGGAGTACTGTATATTCTCATATATTTATGTTATTTTTGTTTTTCTAAAACCCTTTTTATTTTAGTAATTAATAAGCATATTCTCAATAACCAATAATGAACAGGAAAAGAGAGTATGTTTGCTGTCTATCTAGTTCAGTCAAAGGCAGTATGTGGCCATGCTTTAAGAGCCTGTGTGGAAATACTCAAAACCAATATTAGATTTGTCATCTGTATCACATGACCTTTCCATGAGCTTAAATTTGAAAAGTGGCTTCAAATATTAGTGAATTCAACTCATTAAAAACAGGTCAAATGTTTGTTCCAAAAGAAAAAAAAAAGCAGTTCTCCGGTGGGATAAAGCATGTCTCGGTTTCATAAATGTTCTTTTGGTGGTGGGGATTTTCTTCAAAACTGACTGTACTTCAAGGTTTTGCAGGCTATTGGAATTGTTTTGAATCAGAACAGCTTGATGCAGGAAAATCTTGGCACCCCGGAAGACAAGGCTGAGCTCTTACTGATTATAGTGGAAACAGGTTTATTAACATTATGTAAGGAAGTACTTTCATCTGCATTTTAGCGTGTGGTGAACTTAGTATGTGATTAGAAAGGGAGGATTAAGACTGTGTCTACATTAGCAAATAATTCAGTATGATAAGAGCAAATCAGTAGATCAAAGCAGTCGATGCTGAAGCCCTACATCTTACTGCGTGTTCGAGGGTTTTTGTTTCAGACCGGTTTCATATGATCCCCTAGACTGATTGATCCCATCACACATATGGTTCAAAGTCACCAGGCATTGTTCAGACGCTTATGGCTGTATTAGGGAATGTAGCACATATGAAATCTAGTTTTCAAGCTAGTTTGTAGGTGCCAAACCACAATGTGAACCAAAGCTAAGTATGGTAAAGTGAGGAAAACTGAAGGACTGGTTTCAAAATCCCACTACCGCTCTAAACCAAAATGTTAATATGATGCAATCTAAGAAAGCTTCCTCACTTGGAGAACATAGGGTATTACAATTCTTGCAATTTAAGTAAATCTCTGACCCCTTTGCAACTCCCTCAGTGGTATAGCATTCAGCCATTATGGCTAACACCATAACTTTGAGGGAGTAAAGTCCTACAGCTCTCTCTCCTCCAGACCGAGGATTCAGGCTGAAAACTAACCTACAATGTACTGTGGCCGCTTTGGTAATTCCAACTCTAATTCAGACTTGCAGTTGTGCTTCTTCAGAAACATCCTAGGGAAAATATATCATCATATAGATTAAAGTCTGCCAGCATGCTAAGTTTACCAGGGATTATGTTTTGGATGCATGGAGGTAAGTTAGAGACAGCTGTCAACACTCTATCACCATACAATGGAGTTTTGAGAGAGATTTCCAAACCAGTGAGGACCTTTCATCAGTCCATATGGCACAAAGATGCTGTACATACAAATAGTCAGGTCTGGAAGCAGACTAGCTGAGTTATCACTGTGACAAGCTGATAAGCCCTATCAAGGAGTCTAAGTTAGCAGGGTTTATTAGCTCAGGCCTGGTGCTGCTCAGATGAAGATATACTGCCTCCTGACCTGACAGTTCATGAACAGGCCACCTTGGGTGTCTTTCTTCGCCTGCATAGGAAAGACAGATCCACAGTATCTCATCAGTTCTTCAACTGCACCTTCTCCATATCATTAGGTCAATCATATTATGCTGTTCCCTGTTCTTTAGTTGGTGGCCTCCTTCAAGCAATTCAAACTAGATATTCAGTTTCTCCTCATGATGGAATGGAGAGGTTTTCTAACTGCATGAGGATTGGCATTGGCCATGTTTGACTTGCAGGTCAGTTCCTACAGGAATTTTTTTTTTTTTGATTTTCAGACCCCTAGAATACTTAGTAATATCAATGCAATGGTTTTTAAATTTTCTGAGAGCTTGTAGGATCTGACATATTTTGATGTTTCCATAATCCCAAGGTCTCACATCTGTCATTCTTTATTGTGAACTAGTTTGTATGATGAAAACAATTGCAATAAAGCATGTGTAAATCAGAGGTGCACTCCTCCTTTGCATTCTTCTTTTTCTGTTTGTTTTAACATTGATTACTTAACAGTGAAATTAAAAAGTCAAGTCTGGCTGCAGTGGAAGTATTAAATAAATAAAACCTGGATCTCTCTGCATATTTATCTGGATATATTTTAAAGGTAAAGTGAAATTGTCAGGTATTTTTTCCAACTGCTGTTCATGCTGTCACATACTACTCCACAGTTTCTCAGTTGCTCATTCATTTGTTCTGTTAGTAGATGTCAGTCAATTTTCCTAAGTAGAAAACATAACAAAGAGAACAAAAGTAGAGTTCAAACCAAACTCCAATAAAATCAACAACTGTATTTTCACTGAATTTGGTTCAGTACTCCAGGTATTAAAATTAGACAAATTGCATTTAAAATGAACACTGAAAAAGATCTCAGTTTTTCTAAGTGCCTTTTTTTAAGGATTAAGAGCTTTTTTGTTTATTTGTTTGTTTGAATAAAGCTAGTGCCCTGCATACCTGAAATCTATCTGTCTGTCAGTGGAGGAGGGTTGAAAAAATGCTGTACAGAAATTCATACATCTCTTACAATTGTTTGAGTGAAAGCTGCAGAATTCAGCAGCTTTTGCTATCATCTCTCCCACAGCTGTGTTTTGGTTATGCAACCTGCAGCTGCTTACCATATTCGGGTCCCAGAGTTACACTTTGCAAGACCAGGTGCACTCAGGTTCCTTCCCCCCTCCATTCCCGCAGAAAGGAAACAAAGCACACAGCCTGGATTGGAGCCAAAGCTAAAACCTATTGTTGACAATCAGAAGAACAGGACCCCAGCACAATGCAGAGCTCAACCTATTATGTCAGTCAAGACTTGCCCCAAAAGTTGTTGGGGAATCCAGGACAGACGTGACTGGCACTTCCTATATGTTTAATGTAATGGGCACTTCTTTAGCCCCTGAAAATAGGGCTTTCAGGTGACTGTTCTGCTAGCTAGCTTCAATCTGGAAAACCCTGTCCTTTATTTTCTATTTAACACCAAGATCTGGAGAAAATATTGCAGATGAGTCCATGGCTGGTTTGACATTACAGTCGCTGTGAGCCAGGTTGAATCTCTGACTGTCACAAGGCATCCTCCCTGCTGTGCTGGCGTGTCTGTGTTGCAGGACATGCTCGTGGCACAGCAGCAGGAGTGTGTTCCCCTTGGCGAGGCGAGGACAACACACTTGCCCTATGCAGCTTGGTCCTTGAGTCACACAGCTTCCTGTAGCGCAGGTGGCCACCGCAGAGGTAGCACAGGAAGACATGGTGCTCCCTTCCTTGGCACCTTTGCCAAGCTGCCACATTACCCTCCTGCATTATAGAGTAGGTTTCCATCCGAAGATGCCTGATGGACACAGGGTCAGCTCCTCCAACCCTCTGGTGCTTCGCTCATGTCAGCATATACCCAAGCTGCCTCTGGGAATTTGCTATGTGTAAACCCAAATCCCAGATCTTCGGAAGGGTCTACCAGGACCACTGATCAGATTTTTGCTCCTGGTATGTGAAGGTATAATCCTAAAGCTTGTGGTTTTAGGCAGAAAACCCCTTTGTTCACTTGGACCCCACGAATGGGGCTAGCAGGCTGAAATTTTTTGCACTGTCAAAGTCTTTTTTGGCAACTTTTTTTGCACTATAAAGGCCTTCTCATTAGAGACCTGAGCAGGTCATTTGGAGTTTTCCTCATTTAGAAGCAGTCACTGATGCAACAGGAATGAAATCATTATAAGAGTGTTCAGCTAAACTCTGGTGTGTGCAACACTTTAAAGTACTGTATAAAATCAATTCCTATTGATTAATATTAAATTAATAATCAAGAAATCAGTAGTATTAAAGAATGAAGAAAGCTAATGCCATTTCTGAGTAAATTATACACTGTAAACATACACTGAGAGATGCAAATATTGGCTGGCTTCACTTTTCTTTAACAAAAGACTTGAATGCTAAGTGTCGTGCTTATAGTACAAAAACTATTAAAAATAAAGCTCAGTAATGAAAGCATAACCCCTATCTCCTGTGATTACAGTACACCCACCACCATGGTATACAGAAGTCAGATACCTCTTTCTAGTGCGGCCTTCGCTCTCAGGTGTTTGAAGGCATCTAACTGCATGGAGTATCAGAGCTAAAGCAGTCCTTGTAGAGCAGATCCCTTCAGCAGCAGCTTGGGGAATTTGGTTACATGAAGCTGTACTTACTACTCTGTGAAGTCCTGAAAAAAGGTAAGTAGAAAATAGCTAGGGAAATGCCTTGAGTTACTAAAAATTTTAATTTACTATGCATTAATTATTGGTTAATTAAGTTCAGTATCTCTCTCAAAATTTTGCTGGCATTCAGATCTTTGGCAGTTTTGATTGCTTTCATTCACAGACAGGATAGAGGGTTTTGGGAATATAAAGGGCAACACTACTCTCTTTGTAGATATAATATAAAAATAAAGCCTAATAGGAATTTTGGTTCATTTAGTGGAAACTTAAATCTTTTTAAGAGATGTATTTTGTACTTAGTAATTCACTCTTTAAATATTTGATGGAATATCTGTAAATGGTTTATCTCTATTTCTACTTGTTTGTTTCAATATTTATACTCAGTGAATACACAGCATGCCAAGACCACAATCTTGTTCACTGAATGCTGGAGAATCTATTGACTTTCTGATTGTCTGATCACATCCTCAGGATTAACCCTTTCTCCTCAGAACCAGAGCTGTAGGAAATGTTGGGAGAAGGTAGTGTTTATCTTTAGAAAATAACATTAACTGAAGAAATGGAATAACAGTTCACAGAACTATAATTACGTCTCATCTTCTCAGAGGTGGCAGGCATGATGCAGCTCCTAAAGTGACACCAGGTCTTGCACTGCACACCCATTTAATTCAGGCTGCCTACGAATCCCATCCTTTCTTTCATTATCTGACATTAGTGCTACTTAAGAAGGATCTTCGGCCAATTTATGTGCTTACTTTGGGTACTTTCCTGCAAGGGCATAGAGATTTACAGGCAAAATGTAGCAGAATGGAAGATGGAGCTCACCTAGACTACAGGAAGATTTTCCCTAAGTGCATACCATGTTGCAGGGAACACCTCAGAGCTTTTCTCCCTGCACTGGATCAGCCGCATTGCCCCAAGAGTTGGCCCAGTGTGTGTAAGAGTTATGTGAACAACTGGGGGATTTGGCTTCAGGCTCAGCCTCCAAACCATTCCTTCACTACAGTACAGATATATCCTCTGTGACTGAACTTTTCTAGAATAAACAGAAGACATATTTACACATGGAGAAGGGAAACACATGGATCTTTCTTTGCAAAGAGAACTCTGATTTGTGTCCATATGTTTAACCTTGAAAAATAAATCTCAAAGGAAATCCTGTTTTCAAAAAAATCATTATAATTATGTATGCAGTTCATAGTTAAGGTTTACAGTTCATAGTTTAAATTTTTAACTTATGCGTAAAACTGAAAAAAACCACAAAACAAAGAGTAAGGAAGTAACTGGAGAATAACCAAATGGAAATGTCTTTCTGGAATGCTACATTTTTTCTGTTTTTTTTTTTCCTTTTTTGTATTTTTGAAATCTGCACAGGCAGTCTCGGTATGTTATTTAGGCATTACTTTAGAGAATACATAGTAAGTAAATATGGAATGGAAATTTTTTGCTTTTTTTCTTAATCTGTGTTTTAAAAAGATTTATAGAAAGACTGTAAAATATATACTGGCTGTACAGCATTTACAGGGTATAGACATCCTAGAAGTGGAAGTAGGGTTAATGGAAATCTAACTGCGATCATTAAGAAGGATTTTTTTTAGTATTGCTCAGTAGTTTATCAACTATTAACCAACCTAAATCCACCTTACAGGTGTCCCAGTTAGGTCCTAGTAGTGTCAACAAAAGAAGTTAAGACTTTTACAAGATGATAACCCGCATTCATTTAAAAAAAAAAGTAGCAAGTGCTTTACTATGTTCAGACTGCTTTCCTCTAGATACAAAAGTAAAAATATGAGCACTCCCTCTTGCAAGTTTTGACCTAACTCCCTTTTCGTCTACAGCCACAGGTCAACCCCTGGCAAGCCTCAGCATGAAGGCAATTCTCTTATGCATTTGCACTACTGCTCTGACAGCCAGGAATAGCTGTCCAATGAATGTTCGCTTTTTATTACTGTGTAAAAGAAAGCAAGGAAAAGAGTTGCTTAGGTGGGTTCAGTACCCTTTAAGGTCTTCACTCATCAATAGATGAAGCTTAAAAATAGAGCAGTTGAAAAGTCTCTGGTGTAAGGCCAACTTATTCCACTCATTTAAGAATAAAGGTGGCTAATTAAAAATAAATGCAATCAGAATCTTAACTTAGTGAAGTTAAGTAATTAGTTAACACATCATGCAGTGTAGAATATCATTCCCATTCAGAATGTGCTATTTTCTTGTGCAGCAGTTATTTAAAGTAAAAATTACAGTGCCAGGTTTCTATATATTGAGCTCTACCCTGTGTTTTTTTCTGTTCCGTAACACTGCAGATGTGTTTGCAGAACAGTGCAAAACCCCTCCTTCTTTGAAGTTTTCAGCTTACCTCCCCCAGGCTTAGTTTCACCATGAGTCAATAGCTAGTCCAAGTAACTACTTCTATATCAGCCTCTTCAGAACAGATTTGGAGAGCTAGATTCTTAGGTGTGTGCTGATGCATAGTTTTGCAGCATCTTTAGGGCCTATTTTTATATTGTTTGTGAGTCTACACAAGTCCATGAAAAGTAATAGTGATACTCAAGACTGAGCAATCTGGTTCTTAGTTTGAAACTATGATATGGTGTAACATTAAAGAGAGGATACCTCCAATCTTTCCAAACTTGTGAAAAATTACACAAATGCCAAGCCAGATGATAAATGAGAAAGATGGAACTATAAAAGATCTACAACAAGTAACTTAAGAAACCTGAGTTCATGGGTTTCCTTCAGAGTAGAAATACAAAGTTCTGCAAAAAACTCAGGTCTAACTTAATGGCTGTTGAAAACAAGCAAACTTATCTGAATAAAACCGTGAGCTATCCAAGAAGCTTCTTTGTGAGGGGTCTGCATCATATGGGCTTAGCTTTTTGGTATTTTCTTTTTTTTTTAAGTCTTCTCTTCACTGGGCAAAGCAGAGAATTTGCTGTTTCCACATAAAGGTCATTAGTAGCCTGAAGGTCTATGCAAATCCTTCACACCAAACACTAATAACATTAGAACAGAGTGAGTAATAAAAGAAATAAAGAAATGAAGATTAGAAACTACTCTTAGTTAAAAGGAGTGGGGGTGAACAACTTGTCAATACAATGTTTTCTATGTGGATGGTCATAACTTGTTTGTTTTTATAGCCAAGTTCACTAAGACCTGCAAGATCCTTCCAGGTGAGCATCAAAGAAGTGTCTTTACATTTAGTTTGGGTTTTACAATGTTCCTTTCGTGGTATGCTCCTGTGTCATTCTTTTTTAAAGACATTGACCATATGATGTTATTCAAATGGCCAAGCATTTACAATTTTCAGATCCGCCAAATAGCGAATCAACCTTTATAATTAAAGGTGACAAGCTGACAAGGAAAATAAATGTAAAATTGTATACGTATATGAATTTTTATGTCAGTTTGCCGTCTGTGCACTTGTTTTCTCTTTGTCAATAGCCGAAGGCTCATTTCTCTGTACTAGAAGCGCATTTTATATCGAGGCCTTCAGACAGCTACCCTTCGCCCTAGTGAATTTGCTGATTAATTTTGGATGCTTCTCTTAATTAACACCCCAAAGGAAGTCTAGATTTTCTAGCCTATATTCCATGTAAAACAAGTGAATCTGAAGAACAATGACCTAAGGAGACAGGCGCGCTCTGTCCGAATGACATTACAAGAACATTGAATATCTCACAAGTCAGGACCTGGTCAGGCAATGCCTAGGGAAGATGTAGGCCTTTAATCAGGGCAGAAATGAGATTCACATTAGTCCAATTTCATTTTCTTTATTGCTGACAAAGAGAGGCTGGGATGGATGCCACCTGACAGTTGAAACATGGTGCCCCTATGCAGGAGCGGGTGCCTGTGGCCTTGATTAATAATTGGTACCATTTTGACTTGCGGGCAGATAAGTTGATGATGGATGAGAGAAAAAGGGTGAAGTGATTTATTATAAAATTAGGATAAAATAATGAACTGGCTAATTGCACACAAGCATCATAAAATGTAGCTGTGGAGTCAGAAGTGTAATGCCAGGCAACAATAATTTCCACCTCAGTTTTCACAATGAGATCTTAAAGCAAAGAAAGATAGAGACAACTCTTACTCATGCAGCTGCTTAATGCAGAAAAAGCTTTGCTTATTTCTCTACTACAAAGAAATGAAATATAGAGACTTGTATTTCATTTATTATTATTATTATTACACAAGAAAGGAAAACAGTAGAGCTAAACCGGCCATATTAAACCAACTGTTGCTTCTCTGTCAAACCTGGTAAAACCTTATAATTTTTGCATCTCTTTGCATATTTTAACAGCATCTAAATATCTAAAGTTATGAAACTGAGATGCATCTGTGTTCAAATCAAAATTCAACATAAAGATAAGTTTTGTAACCTATATTGGAACCTGTAAAAGTGTGCAGTCCCCTTGGTAGATATCACTTTTCTAATTCATTTTTAGATGCTTTGAACTTCCAAATCTGTTCTCTGACAGCTATTTTAGAAGTGGGGTGATCTACTGCTTGCTATATTATGCTGCATATGTTCAGCAGAGTACAATTACAGATTTAAAAAACATATGCTATAATATCCATTTGCTGCCTGGTAAAAACATTTGTTATGTTTCCAGGTTATTATATCTATTTTTTTCTTTATAACAAAAATGCTTGGTCACTTTCTCTTGGAAATTTTAAAACTCTAACCTGTTATAATCCACTGAAATATTTTGCTACTCACAGTGCCAACCAACATGCAACTGATTTTTTCTGAGAGTTCAATTGTTAAATCAGCTGAAATTGCCAAATTAAATATGTCTGACAACAA
Source organism: Dromaius novaehollandiae (assembly GCF_036370855.1). Lineage (NCBI taxonomy): Eukaryota > Metazoa > Chordata > Aves > Casuariiformes > Dromaiidae > Dromaius > Dromaius novaehollandiae. Next base: position 150,246,277 of record NC_088098.1, on the reverse strand, counting down.
TATTGTCCAAAAAGGATGAGTTCAAACTTAAAACTGTAAATGAAAGCAGCATGGGAACTTAAAATTTAATATATATGTGATCCATTTCTACTGCCAAGACAAAAACGTGGCAACTTGTCCTTATATTCAACAAAGTTCCAGAAACTGAATTTTCCATGCAGATTAGCAAAGAGGATTTTCAAATAATAATATGCAAGCACTTCCTTATGGTTCAAAAGCAAAAGTCATTGCTTAACGGCATTAAACCTTTTCTATGCTTCCTTAAGAGAAATAAAGATGGCATCTACTATTATCTTCCTTAGATAAATATTAGAGGGCTTCATATCTGGCCCAGTCTTAACTGCAGACCATAAGCAGTAATTTAGCTTTGTGGAGAGATTCAAGAAAAGTTAACCTGAATTAACTTCTAAAGTGTGTTACTTAAGCTACACTAAATCCACAGTAAATTTTGTTTCAGAATTTTAAAGTGTCTTTTCATGACTTAGCTTCGTGAATTAAAATAAACTGAATTAAGACTTTGTTTCTGAATAAGAGTATCCACAATTTACTGTAGCTTAACTTTAAATTCTTTTTAAACTCATGTCACTGATTTATCTGGACTAGCTTATTCAAGGATACCGTATTCACAAACCTTCACATATTGATTAGTTTATAGTCTATTTGGAGAAAAAATGACAGCTGAAGGTTTATTTAAAAGAAAAATTACAAATGAGCCAGCCTTTTATGACTGGTTCCAAAACTGTAAAATTCATTATCATCTCTGGTGAAACCTGAAGGCTAAACCCCATCTTGACAATGGGAGCATAGGTTTGAGGAAACTACATATTGCTGTGAAATAGCAGAACACACAGCAGTAGTCCCTGTGCTGGAGAGGAGTCTTATACCTACTTGCAAATGGCACGAATGTCTTTCTTCTCACTGTCAGTACCTGTTCTTTCAATATCTCAGAGGTGTTGCACTTCAGGGTGAAGGGAAATTATTTTAATTAATGACAGTACTTTTAAAACCAAGAGGCAAATAACACTGCAATGAAGCACTTCGGCTCCAAGCCCCAGCAGCCCTATACTCAAGAGGGAGCTGTATGGCTATCTATGAAAAGGACACTCTTCTGTCAGCCACTTTGTAAGATGTGTTCATGCAAGCATATGCCTAGTATGTATGAGCTTGATGTCCAGGCATTAGCTAGTTCCACACCTCTGCAAGAAATCTACCTTCCCTGCATATCACTGGAGACCACGTGTCTGGCAGAGGCGAGACTGGAAGCTTCTCAGCATTGCAGACATGACAGCATGATGTTAGTATCAGAAATGTCTAGGAGCCTTGTGACTGAAAGGATGATACGATGTCAAAGTTTAGGACAGCTGGACACTCCCTGATTATTCAAAGGCCACTGAGAGCAGCTTTTAAATAGGGAGGGAATTTGAAGTCTATTTGCCATTTCCTTGAGACTGGATTTCAAGGTACACAAACTGAGGCATATCTCTCATGAAATTATTGACCGACCACTAGCTAGAAGAACAAAAGAAGACCAAGTCTCTCTGGACTTGCAAGGAGATGGAAACCACCACACAAATGAGGTTTCTCCACACTATCACTTTTGAGCACTTGCTGTAAGGAATCTAAGTGGTGTCCCTCAAGTGTGCTCTGGACTTTGGGTAATGTGAATGAAGAAACAGCAATCAAGGTGTGGTTTAGATAGGCTTTCCTGAGGCAGCTTTTGCACTTGTATTAGCTGTGTATCTTTGTCCTGCAGACATCACTATTGTTTTTGTATTTGTTTGCAGAAACTGTTCCCAAATTTCAGAATCTTTTCTGAAGACAAAATTCAAGAAAGTCTCTGCACTCCTCTGGGGCAAGATACCTCCATCTTTGAGACATTGCTCTCAGAAAGCTAGTGAAAGGAGGGCAAGACTTAGATGCTGATCTGTCTTATTTGACACAGGCTAGGTGATGTATCACAAGCAAAAAGCTGAAGCATGACACACTTCTACCTCATGAAAACACCTATCAAGGGCCAGGTTAGAACAACCACTACTGTTTAGTTGAAAAACATAGCTGATCATAAACCAGGGAGGGTGCCTGACAGAAACACATGTTTTTACCTATTACACTGTGCATGACAGTTTTGGAAACAGTTAAATTCCTTCTGGATTCTGGGATGACTTTAGTTTTCTTGCCTAGCAGTTTTTCATACATTTCATTTTTGCAATCAGTGCTTTAAAAATATGTCTGCCAATTGTGGTGTGCCTGCCAACATCACTGTCTGCTCTTAGCAGGCAGAATGATATACTATAAAATGTTGTTGAATAAAGTTTGAGGGAGAGAAAGGCTTTCTTTGCTCTCAGTTATCTATCAAAGGGAGGAATGATAATAGCTAGAAGGAACGTCAGTAGTGCTGCATTTTTAACAATGTGAACAAAGTGCCATCTCACTTCACAAACTGTAAAGACCAAGTAGTGACCTAGCCATGCTCAATAAATGGATGAATTATTATTACTGAATTATTATGAGTGCTGTTTGTTTCTCTGTTTCCTCCACCTACCATGCCACCACTCATTTTCTTCCTTTATTTGTCTTTAAACTTTTCTGTAAACTTTTTGTTCATGTTTTTCATCATTTTTCTTCTTTACTTCCTATTTCAGCATTTTCCTTTGGATTTCTTTTTAAGTTTTCCCTTCTTGGTTCCTTCCATCCTGCCATTTTTATTTTCTCTCTTTTAGTTTGAATTTCTATTTTAGGAATTATTTTATTACTTAGCTCTCTTTTCATTAGTCTCTCTTCTCTGTATTTCATGGGAGCACGTATGTCCCTTATTTGATGTATCTTTCTTTGTTGATTTTCTTGCTCTCCTTACTTTGCCTTTACTTTGTCAAAGCACTTCTCATCTCACACCGTAGTCTTCTTTATACCTTCTCCATGAGTGTTGTCTTTGCACCTTTTATTCCCCAAGCAACATTCTCTTGAGAAATTTCATCTTTCTTCACTGTTACAGTTTATTCTCACAGGTTCTGGCTTTCTCCTATATGCTTTTCTCCCCTGCATTTCCCCCCTTTCTGCTTTTTCCAGCCTTATTCTCCTTCATCAGTCTTGTTTTCCTTCCGTAGTAGCACCTGTGTTGCCTCAAGATGCTAGGCTGCTTAGTTGCTCTCGCATATTCCGTATCTATCCCTCACTTTTTAACTTCCTGCCACCAAAGAGAATTAATTTGGCTTCTGAGAGACACCTCCTTCCAAAGCTCTCCAAGGCCAATAGAAATAGGTTTTAACATAAGCTTACTGTTCAGAAGTAGTCTTGATTCATCCGCTCTCTGTCTTCCTCGAGGAACAAAAGCACAGGATTTTGGAATATGTTGTGCAAAAAAGACATTTGGGGGTCTCCAGAAAATTGGCCAATCACATGGGAGCAGAACAGTCCCTGTTACTCTCAGGTCCACTGTGTCTCTGCTGTATGGGACTACTAATTATGTGAAGCCACAGAAGTATTCAAAGTGTGTACAATAGAGGAACGAGAGGTGTTGTAGAAGTCTGTTTTTGTGGTTGTTTTGGATGACAGAATATGGACTTCAATTTTCTTTCTAACACTTCAGCACTGGTTTCTCTTTGGGTTCCATTTTCATTTAAGAGGCATGCACAACAGTAGCTAGAAAAAAAGATGTCTAAATAATTGCACTACTTTTTCAGTATGAAGGGTTTGCTTTCTTCTTTTTATGCTGCAGTCTTCACATGGGACTTCACGTAGGACTGGGTAATTCCAATGGGAGTGAATGAAACCTCATTAATACTGCCCATACCTAAATAGTTATTTAGTGCAGTTGCACTTGTCCCACTGAGAAGGCACTCAGCCTTTTGCCTTCGTGATGCTCCTGTTCCTGTCACGACACTGCAGTGGCTCAGGAATGTGAGTGTCCTGCAGCCTACATACTAGGCTTTTAGATTGGCATGAGATTAATTTTACTGCATAGTAACAAAAATCTTTGGTTATGTCAGGCCTGGCTCTCTGTCCGTCTCTATCTCTCTCAGAAGACTATAACTTACTCTCTTAGCAGTAGCATTTGAACTGTGTTTTGTGTCAATGTGGGATAAAGAAACAAGAGGCCTGCATGTAATTTGGATTTTTCTAAGTATCTCATTTCAATCTAATGTACTGTTGTGTAATTAAACCAGTAAATCTATATGGTCAGTCCATTTGAGGACCTGGTCTGCTATCTTTAGTCAGTGACAAATTCTGGTTTCCATTGCTTGTTCAGAGATGATAACAGTGTGATTTACAGGTATAAGTAACAAATGAGATCAATTAAAAAGACTAAGAGTGGCACCTGTCTAAGTGTAGGGTTGCACTAAATGATTCCCACATCTTTGTTTCCTGTACGACATTGCATTTGCAGCGTCTCCGCATGAAGGCTAACAATGGAAGAGTTGTTTCTTAATGGTCATGAACCAAGAAAGCAGGCCTTATCCTGTGGCCCAGGTATATGATTATTATCGCTGAGTGAAAACAACAGCCGTATTTTTCAGCTCCATGTGTACAAATGATCCCTGTGTTTCGTATAGTTCTTGACTACAGCATCTTGGATTGCCCAATTTGTTTGTGCTGTGAGCCGCCTTTGTAGTCGAGCTGAATTCGCAGTTAAATACATGTTCCTCTTTATTTGTGTACAATTCTCAGTATTTTTTATTATTAAAGACAGTTCTAAAATGTTTTAAAGTTATTAAGTTCCTATGAAATTTTCAGATAATCTAAAAAAAAAATTATGGTGGCAGGGAAAGTATACAATTTTATAATTAACTGAGGTAGTTTTGTGATATTTCCATTCCTTCTGTCTCTGTTACTGTCTAATGAAACTTAACGATAATTTTATTACAGGTCATACTAGTACAGAAACGCCTTAAAATCTATGCTTAACATGAATGATGAAATCCCTATTTTTATTATTCAAGTTAAATTCTTGTAAGTACATCTGTGTTTTATTAGAGTGTGTTCTATGGTCCAGCTGATCAGGAAGTATTTCTTATGCAAGTTTAAAATAGACCCCCCTTGGCAACACTGCTGCCAAGGGAAAATTATTGGTGGAAGTCAGTCAGGTTTTTCATGACACCTCCAAAAAACGACATAGACGCAACCCTGACAACTGTTCAAGGGTGAAAGGGATGCAGGCTATTCAGGTTCACTGTTCCTTGTTAATTTTTTAAAAGCAGGTCCTACTGTGTTCCACAGTAGCAAAAACACCCCACATATTTCGGTCTTCAAGTTCAATGAAAACAGACTATAGTGTTTCTCCTCTCTGCATTCATATTCAAGGGCTGGGGGCTGGTGCTTCTTCGCACAGGCATCCTCCCGAGTCAGAAGTATTAAATTCAGACCATTTCTCCTCTACCTTCCAGATATGTCTAGCTCCTCTGGGGCATGGTCAGAAGCTTACGCTTCTACTAGCGTAGTCTCTCCCACATTAATATGACATCATCTTATTAGAAAGGAAACTTCCAAGTGAGGAACCCAATGTTTGGTCTCAGAAATCAGTCCCTACACTGTCTGAAAGAGAAATCTCATTTTCTGTGCTGTTGGGGTTATTATTTAGGTTTAAAGGAGTATGAGCACCATCCGTGCCCCCAGAGCTCTTCAGTCTAGGTCTCCAGTTTAAATTTAGGCTGGATTGGTGAGTACTGAAAATTGTTTCAAGCTAATACTGGTTAGGGGACTATCTGAAAAAATCTCAGTTAGACTCAGTTAGAGTCCTGGAGGATTAATATTCCTGTCACATCCCTCCTGAATACCATCCTCCAAAAAAACAAGGCTTGTTACCCTGTTTGAACATGTGGAAGAAAACCCAGGAACCAAGAGATGTGAATTAACTTTATATTTCTAGACTGTTCCCTGTAAGTGATGGTGGTCACATACATTGGTAAAGCAGCCCAGGAAGATGACTATACTGATGCCCATAATGTGTCTGCACAGGGAACAGAGAAGCTTTTTAGTAAAGCTCTGTCGGTCTATTCACACCGATAAGTTTTTGTAATCATTTATCAGTTACCATATTTTGCATCAGTGTGTGTATGTCCTCAGCACTGCAGCTGGAATCCCGTGCTTATCTGCACTCTGTAGACTCACATGCGGACTTGCTTTTCCCCTGTGTGGCCATGAAACATGCTTGCTCTGTGCAAAGAATTACAAATTTGTGATCAGAAGCAAAATGGGCAAAAGCAATTGGGCATAATAGGATCAAATACTAGCGTTTTCTGCCCTCCTTCAAAGGGTTCAACATATAGCCGTTGTGTCTCTGTAAGGGTGTTGGAAATACCCTCTCCTGGAGAATCGAATTCTGCAGAGAAGAGCAAGGCATTATCCATAGGCATCCAGTCTTCCAAACTTCCAGAAAGACATCTGATGTGTCACTAAGTTTTTGGTGATACAGACATTTCCTGGGAACTAGGCCTGAAGGTTAATAACTCATTTGCCATCCCATGTTGTGAAAATACTTTATATCACTCAGTCAGGACTGGATTTTAACCTGAAGTCTAGATGTGAAAGGCCCCAAGTTAAAGTCCATTAGTTATGCTTTGCTGTGTCCCAGCACCTAGGACTCAAACTATTTATGAGTGTCACTGTTTTAAAATGCCTTCTCTGCTCAGTTCTAAAGAAGTCCTACATATACATGTTCTCTTTTTATTTATTGAAATTAATCAGCAGATATTTCTTGTTTTAAAGAATTACCATTGTTTAATTAAAGTGTTCAATTAAAATTTTCCAAAATAAATTGAATTCCTGAGTTAGGAATAGGCTATGCTATATGATTACATGTAGCTGGTCTCTCACACAACTGCTTTAAGTTATTTTATAAGGTATTATTTTGCTAACACTCAGTGAAGGCTGAATTATTTAAAGCTATCTTCAGGCAGACTTAAATTACTCTATTTATTTTTTAAATAGAAGCTATTTTTTGCACTTTGCTCTTTCCTGTAGCTTACCTGCTTTTCTGTGTTGCATCAACATCTTTCCAAGAGACACTTAGTCTCATCACCCTATTATAGCAACTTTTGTAAAGCAAATCTCCAGTTACAGGGCAGATTTCTTGGCAGTACATACTATAAATGCAAGAACCTTTAAACAGGTTAAGCAGTGTGACAAGCAGAGTTATGACAAAGTTTTGAAAGGGGGCCAGAAATATAAAGTGCAACGAGGCAGCGGGGGGAGACAATACACAACAGACAAAATGACATAATAGCACTTGCCATTTTGTTTTTGGAAAGGCAGATTTGCTGGGGGAGAAGAGATCATCTCTGCCTGCACTAGCTCTGCATGGGGACACGCACTCCAGCAGGAAGAGGGGCTGCACTGCTGCGCACGGCTTTCCCCTGCAACACGACCTGTCCTGTAGCCTCCTCCTGCCCCAGGGGAGTAAGCAGGCAGAAAAAACAGAGGCAGGCCCTGCCCCGGGGAGGTTAAGGCCTAAGTGAAATAAAATTACTGCACCTTGGAACATAAAAAGCAGCCCTTTCTGACAGGAAACCCGCAGTGTTCCTTTTTCTTGTTTTCCGCAGGGCTCACAATGACAATTTCGCACAAGTTAACGCTGATTACGAAGGGACAGAAAATAATGCTGTAACAAGTGTTCACCGCACTTGGGCCACTTACTGCGTGAGTTAAAGCAACAGGGGCTGGCCTACCACTTCCCTTTGTGGTTCTGTTTGAATTCAGCTGATTAATGTTGTGTGTGCACATCTATTGAGGCGCTGCCTTTAAAAGGATTGTTTACCATAGCCTTGTAATCAACCTGCCTTAGCAACATCCTGTTACCCATGATAACAGGGCTACTGCAATTTGGGTCTGAAAGAAAACCGCCTCAGATGGGCTCTCGGATGCTTTAGTGCTAGTATGCTGCCCTGTTATCTTCATTTGTAATTTGTTTTCAAGAACAGTGATTTACATTTCAGTTGGATTACACCTTTTAATGTATCACAAACGTAAAGTGGCTGCAGCGAAAACTCACATCTCCACTAGATTTCAAATGATGCATTTGAGGCTTCAGTGGAGAGGATTACAATTACAATTAAAATCAAAAGCTTGCTCATTCTTTTAATGATGCGCGCTCACCCTTTGTATACTAAGAAGTCTATCATAGTGCTATACAATCATGATTTTTTTTAGGATATGAAATAGCTGCATGCCTCCTACCTTATCATCTACTACACACAAATGCTGTTCTTCTGAAAAGGAGCGCATCCTGCAAAGACAGTTCAGAGAACAATTTACCTTGAAAAAAATATTGAAGACCATGTAAAGGACGACATGGCGAAAAAAAAAATTGTTTTTATATGTGGAATATATTTCAAGAACAGACTCCATTTTCCTAAAGTAGTTGTTGCCAAGGTATGTAGTTACGAAGACTTCTACTTGGAGCATAATGGTACTAGTGGATGAAGTGAAAAATATTAATCCATCTGGTATTTTTCTTTCAACGAATGTTACAGGAGCAAGAGAGAGTTTATTGGTTTTGTTCTGCTTTGGTTTGTTTTAATCCAGTAGTCTTCTCACAGTAATAAATTTTCAAAAATCTGTGTTTATTTATTTTCTTTAGCAATTCAGAATAATTTCTATCTCAGGCTTACTCTGGAACTTTAGGAGGATTTACCAGAAAACAGAGATTTATGTTCTTATTTGGATCTTACTGTGTTATTCTTGGTCTAGAAATTGATTGAAAAACCTTATGGGGCAGACCTGGTCATGGCGAGAAAAAAACTCACTCAGATCATGCATGACAGAAATACTGGGAGAGAGCTCTCACTGTGGTGCTCAAAAGCTTCTGCTCCAAGCCAAAACCTCAGCTGGGTTTAAGCAGCCTAATGCCTTGTCTGTACCCTAATCCTGTCCGTTCCTCACTGTTGATTTGGGACTCTCCCCATATCCAGAATAGGTCTCCCTGTCTCCTGAGGGGCTAACATCTATACCAGGACTACAGGCTCTGGAAGACACCATTTAGTAGCCCACTTAAGAACACCTCTTCTAGGCTCTGATACAGAGATTTCCTGTCCCCTATGACTAACTAGTAGAAGCCAGGGCAATACATTCCATTTTTTTGTCTAAGGTTCTGAATGAGCTATAGGAAAGATGGTAAGAACCTTTCAATTACTTCCAAGCAATCTGAAAGAAAAAGTTGAAGAAATTCAGGCTATTCCATCAAAGCTTCCTTAGTTTATGAAAAAGTTTAGGAAAGAGACAAATAGCTAAATCCATAAATAATATTTAAAAGTGAATCAAATATCTCACTCAACTCAAAATAGTTTTCATTTTAATTTTTATTAAAAGATACATGAAAATACCTTTTAGAAATGAAATATTCCTTATACTTGAAAAAATCAAAACTTCTCTTTTAAAATTCACATCAGAATAGGTAGAATTCACCTCATTGAACTGAAACCTTCTGAAGGCAAATGTCTAATAAAATTAAGTCTTTGAGAGTCCTTCTATATTCAGTGAGGAGAGCACGGGAAATTCATGGAAACCTAAGTTTATTCATACTAAAGCTGACCAAAAATCAGTGAAGAAAAGGCTCCTGCCTGAAGGTAAACCCAGCCTGGATTTTGCAAGCACAGCTCAGACACAGCAGTCACACACCTTCTGACAAAACATATTATCTTGTTTCTCTCCACCTACTCATGTCACTTCAGTCATCTTCCAACTACATTCAGTCATTTTATTCTTCTGCAAGCAAGTCTTTGTTCTGGTATAAACTGCATGAGATATTCGGTAGCACAGGAGGGCAAGGCTAAAAACAAATGTAAAACATCATCACACATCAGTATATATAGATAGTGATATATATATATATCACTATCTAAGGATCGTATCACCTCACTGAAGACATTTGATTTTTTTCTTTTTCATGTAGATACCTGTAATACTCACCATAAACAGCACAGAGCAACCTTAAATCTTATGATCAAAGACTAGAGAGTGATATACAAATGTCATCGAGATGTTTCATGGGAACTACAGTTCAAATGTCTCATGCCTTCGTTCTTCTCTGCAAGATGGTTTCCTGGTTGCACTGCAATGAGGCATCAAAAAAATCAATCCCCAAAACACATCATAGAAGAGGTAGCTCAGCCTGACCTCTTGGTAGCAATGTGACAAAATTGTAGTTTCAAAAGTAGGCACCATTTGTCTGAGCTTTGAATTCACTTTTTTTTTTTTTTTTTGAACAAACTTTTATCAGTTTTCATATATTTTTACTTTGATAAGAAATTAGTTTTTCATGGTGCGGTGATGGCTTTAGTGATTCTCTTTCATTTTTAGTTTACAGAAAACCTATATTTCCATTCACAAATGGCCTCAAGAAAACAAATTAGATGATCTATTTTTCCCATCTTGAATATTCTGCATGCTGAAGAAAACAACGGAAAAAAACCCCACATGTAATCTGTTAAAGAGTAGTAACATAACACTCTATATGAGATCCCTTTTGCAGCTGATCTGACCCCATCAGTTCATGCTGTACTCTGCCAGTGCACTCAGCTCAGGACCCTAAGGCAGCTGATATTACCAACCTTACCAGAGTACGTACCCCTCGAATGCTTTAACCAGTTCCCTCTGCAGTGCCACTTGTAGCAGTGGGAACTATAAGCTCTACTTATGCTATGGAAGGCTGTGTATGGATTCCTGACTGCTAGGATTAATGAAAACTGCTTGTTTGGGTAGTGCATGTCTATCACTTGACTTATTTTTAAATGAAGGCTACATCATGAGTTTAGCTCTTATTATACAGAAAAGAAGCTACTTAGAAGAAATATACCATAAATGTGTTCTCCATACAAAGAGTCTCTATCACCATTTATGCTCTGTCAGATACTTGTCAGTCTGTGCCTAGGTCAAAATTTGTGTGTGAGTTATGTGACTTAGTTTTTTTTCTTTATAATCATGCACTTGATAACAGTGATATATTCAACTGAAACCATCCTACTGTGTAGGGAGGATCTGGAGTGAGACAAGGTATCTGCCATCAGTTACGCCACTCTACCAGACAAGGTGGGAGTAGGTTAACATATACAGTTATTGCTGTGATTTGGTCAAATTATCTAGCATTACCATACTAATTCTGGTTTGATTTTTTTTTCCCAATAAATGTTAAGTGTTTAAAATTTTCCTTTCAGTTACAACATAAATAGACTGTTTCAAAAAAGTTTGGTGAAGGAAATCATGAGAAAGTAATCTCTCATAATTCAGTGGGAACAGTGACTTTGCAGTCATTCTACTTGTGGCAGGGAAGCTTTGAGCCCTGCCCTTCTGCAATCTTGGAAGGGTCTTTCCCAGACTTACCTGTGAGTGTTGATCACCTGCATACAGGCCTTGTGCTTCTGCAGCTCTTTTGACTCCTCCTAGGCATCCCACATGTCCTGACAACCTGACTTTACCTGGGCTACAAGGATTCTTCTCCCTGTGAGCACAGCTAACAGAGGCAGTCCACAGACATAGAGGTTTGCACAGTAAAATCCCCAGATGCACAGTCTCTAGGCTCTGCTTAGATCTTCTGAGGACTTTGTTGGAATTGTTGGGGGATTCTTGGGAACCCTCTGAGGAACTTGAGAGTGCCTGCTGCTAGGTGAAGAGAGCCAGGTGAGGACAGCCACAGGAGGCCTCAGCTGCTTCTTAAAAGCTCTAACAAGCTCCAGCAGCTACTAGTGAGTTCTGTGGGCTCCCTGATAGGGGAGTGTTGGGGCTTTTGTTTGGGTTGACCCTGAGTAGGGAGAGTCAAGCACCCTTTTAGACAGTGCTAGGGAGAGGCCTTATATAAGAGCTAGGGACAGAACACAGCTCCTGCCGTTCTGCTAACAGGCAGCCAATAAATGTAGCAGTTTGCACAGCAGTTTGTGTAGAAGGGTACAAAGAAGGGCTTGGCAACACTGCTCAGACCAGCACACCCTTCCTCAGCCGGTAGTGATGTACCACAGAGCAGGGTGCCCAACAGCTATTGAAGCAACTGCCCCTGCAACATTAGAGGCTTTGACCCAGATGGAGTTTCAGAAGAAGGATACAGCCCTGCACATTTTGATCTGCATGGAGGGCCTGGGGCCTCATGCTGGGGCTGGTGGTCCCTTTGCCTGTGCAAAGTATGCAGCAGTTGAGGAGCTGAGCTGCCAAGTCAAGGAACTGTGGGAGAGGGTCAGCAGGCTGCACAATGTGAGAGAGGGTGAGAAGAAAATCAGCTGCATCTTCTCTGAGACTCTACAGCTTCAGGATCCCAAGCATCCCAACACTGGGGAGGACGCAGGGGGGCAGGCAGAGTCAGTGCCTACTGGGTTAGAAACTGGAAACTCCCATGATGGTGAAGGCTGAAAGCTGATGACTTCCAGTGGAGCAGGAGCCCTGTTCCTGGTGCCAAAAGACTTGAAACTTTGGAAGAGGTTCACTCCCTTTCCACCTGTGAAGGAGCTGGTAACATTCAAGTGGAACATCAATGCCAGCTGAGCCTCAGCCATTCTGGAGTATGAGGAGGAAGCAGTTAGTGCTAGCAGTAGGAGACACTATGCTGTGCGGGATGGAGGCCCCCATCTGCCAAACTGACCTGTCATCTAGGGAGGCTCGCTGCTTGCCAGGGACTCAGATTTGGGATGTTGTGGACAGGTTGCTGAGGCTTGTCCAGCCCTTTGACTATCACCCTGCTGCTCTTCCATGTGGGCACCAATAATGTTGCCCAGGGAGACCTGGAAAGTATCAAACATGACTACATGGCTCTGTGGGTAATGGACGAGAGTGTGGGGGCCCCAGGTGGTTAGCCCCAAGCTGCAGAAATGGGCAGAGAGGATGTCTTATGAAGTTCAATAAAGGGAAGTGCAAAATCCTGCACCTGTGGGGGCGGGAATAACCCCAAGCACCAGTACAGGCTGGGGGCCAGACAGCCAGCAGACAGCATTGCAGCTGGTAGTCCTGGTGAGCACAGAACTGAACATGACCCAGCAAAATGCCCTTGTGACATAGGCAGCCAACAGTATCCTGGGCTGCATTAGGAAGAGTGTTGCCAGCAGGCAACAAGCGGGGGGAGGAGAAGGGATGATCATTCCCCTCTACTCAGCACTGATGAGGCCACATCTGGAGTGCTGGGTCCAGTTCTGGGCTCCACAGTACATGAAAGGTTTGAAGTTACTGGAGTGAGTTCAGCTCACAAAGATGGCTAAGGGATTCGAGCATCTCTCACATGAGGGGAGGCAGAGATGTGGATCTGTGTAGCCTGAAGAAGAGAAGGCTCAGGGTAGATCTTTCCAATGTGTATAAATGGGAGGGTGTCAAGAGGACAGGGCAGGACTCTTCTCAGTGGTGCCAAATGACAGGACAAGAGGCAACAAGCAGAAACTGAAATGCAGGAAATTCCGCTTGAACACAAGAAAACACCTCTTTACTGTGAGGGTGGCTGAACAGTAGAACGGGTTGCTCAGAGAGGCTGTGGACTCTCCATCCTTGGCTATATTCAAAAGCTGACTGGAAATGGTCCAGGGCAACCTTTTGTAGCTTACCCTGCTTGAGCAGGGTTGGACCAGATGATTTCCAGAGATCTCTTCCAACCTCAACTAGTCTGTGGTTCTGTAACATCTTCCCATGTGACCTCCAGGGTAGGGAAGTTCTTAGAGAAGCTGAGATGAAGAGGGAAAATGCAGTTATAGCCTTCATGTAATTCATTTTTAGCAGTGGATCTGACTGGAAATATAGCAAATAGTGTTAGATCTGTAATTTTCCTGTGTCATGTGCTTTCTTCTCTACTATGATGGTTACAGATGGAGCTCAGGTACTGCAGTGTCTGAAGGACAGGGAATGCAGGAGGCCATTTGCTAGCCCCACCAGGGACAGACTCTCACCTGAAGTTAGAAAATTGGAAAGACTGTTTCTACTCTTGACACTGACATACAAGGAAATAAGAGGTAGTCAGAGCAAATTTGTGAATAATGATGTTTTAGTTTACTGGTGGTTCTGAAAAAGCATTAAAAAGGTAGAAAAATCAAATTTTTGCTGAAATTAGGGGGTTTTTTGGAAATCCAATAAAAGTTGTGTTGAATGTCACACTTAATTTGAGCTGAAGCACAATATACATATTTGTTTTGGCATCTTTTACAGATATTTCAGAAAACAATCACTTTCATCTCAGGGGAAAAAAAATCCCAGCTTGTAAATATGATAGCAACTGTTTTTACTTGGGGGATTTATTAATCTTTTTACCAATGATTAAGCTGAAAGTGAGGCACATTTGGTATATTTCACCCTATCTCAATATTTTATTAGTAGAAAAAACCTTCCCAAAATTTTTCACACTGAATTTTAATCCAATTCAAACAACCAGAATTCCTCTGTCAGACTCTTTCTAAAATTCTCATCAGTGATTGACCCTACAGTGCAGGGGCTACTCTGTTTCAGTTGCCCCATTTCAGGCAGAAAATAGTACATTGCTCCAAATAAGAAAAGGTCATATTCTTAGTGTAACTGAGTATAAATCCAATATGGTTTTCATGTTGCACATTACATCATTAGCTGTAGATTTATAGGGAGAGAGCTAATACATTGAAGATTGTGACATAGTTTTCTTTCTCAAAGAATGCACCTAATTTTTGAAGTTAGGCAGCACTGAATCTCTTCTCATAAGAATATCTAAAGTATTTTTCTTTTATTGGCTCCTTCCTTTAAGCAAAGGCTGCAGAGCTGATGAATATTTCATGGGTAGAAAAACACCTACGATACAGGGTTTTTACCTACGGAATCTTTGGGGAAAGGGAGAAAATGGCAGGAAGGCACTGTAAGGACAGTTCTTTTAAGAAGTCTTTGGAAAAAGGGTCTCCATTTCATTTTCCACATCAATAACACCTCCTTCACCCCTTAATACTGTCTTCCTTTCATTTCATTCCATAATAGTGTTCAGCCATTTTTGTACTTTTCTTTGTATTAAGGAGTGTCTCCTGAGCTGGCTAAATCATCTTAAAGCTGAAAATTTAAATAGGAGATTCTGAATTAGGAGGGAAAAAAAAAGCCATCCAAATGCAGCAGCTGTAAATTTCTACAAATCTGTTACAGAGGAATAAAAACTGGAAAAAAATAATCAAATGTACATTTTAAATATGTTTCTTCCTTCTTGCACTGTTCAATCCTAATAGAGCGCTCACTTGGAACACATTTACACTCAGAGATGTCAAGGGTGACAAAAATACTTTACTTACCAAAGAATGATTCATTCTGAGCACTAGATAGACAGACTTTCATGACTGTGACACTTGGAACTCTTTTCTGACTGATAACTGCTAATAGGTAACAACAACAACAACAACACAAGAAAAAAAATAGCCCATAAAAACCTATTCCAAGGAAAAATAAGAGTATAACCTGCTCCATAATGTCTACTAACAGCTCTTGGTGCCATATAGAAGTTTCTCAGGTACTACAATGATGAGAAATAGCATAAAACTAGAGAAATTAAGAAAGAGTGAGAAAAAAATATATCCACTCTGTCTACAAAGAGTTTCATCCATCCTTCCTCTGATACTGTTCTTTATAGTTATGATCTCACACATGGACTGTACACAGTGGGAAGTAACTGACTGGTTTGTCAGACATTGAGAATGGAACTCCCATGTTCAAATTACAAATTTATTCTTGCAACTTAAAGCTAGAGCATTACAACACCACTAAGCTTGTTCCTGGATGGAATAAAAGCCTAGAAGCAAGATCTATGAAACTTAAATTAATTTTCTTCACCTAACCAAAGTCTAAATATCATATGTTTAAACATCTAAGCATTAGATGGTTAAGCTAAGCCAGTACATAACCCCAGGCCAACAAACTAGGTTCTCTTTTCTTCTGTATTTCTTTAGATAACATTTGTATGTCAGATCCTCTATGCTACCAGTCAGCCTTGTTACTTTCTTTACCTTTTTCCCCATCTTCTTATTCAGTAATTTAATTTACAATTACAAAAGTTTACACTAGATTCCCCTGCTTTCACTTGTTAGGAACACATTAGTCCTGTAAAACTTCATGTTCAGCTGGTTATCTATTTTGCCCACTAAATCATCTTTTGAAGCACTGTTGGTTTTTGTTTTGTGTTGGGTTTTTTTCCCCCTCTTTTGAAAGAGAATCCCTTATCCTGAAAACATAACCTACCTTTTTGTTTCCCAAATGTGTGACCTTTCATTTGGCTGAAAAGCATTAATGCTGTCTAAATAAGCCCACCCAATTGCATAATACAGATCACTTGGTAGAATTTCTCTTTGTCATTTAACATGCCACAGCTGCTCAGATCACCTGCAGACTTCACCAGCAAGGGCTTTATCTTTATTTCCAGATAATTAATAAAGATACTGAGTAGGCCTTGGTCAAGGATAGTCCTGTGGCAGTTCCTTTCAGGATTTAAATTACCATGTGATTTATTCTCTGTCTGTATTTACTTTTTCTGATCTCTCACTTGGCAAGCGTTTATTGAATTTTGTTTCTATAGCCTACAAAAGGCAAATATCTTAGAGAGGTCTGTTTTGAAAATATAATACTGTTGGTCAACATGATTGAAATCTCATCAAAAAATTATATCAGATTTGTGCGACATGGCCTTTTTATATAAAGCCATGTTGACTTGCATTAATTAGGCTACTACCTGTTACTTCTTTCCTAATTGCATCTCTCTCTATGCTGTTTGTGATTTAGCTTGTCATCAAAGTCAGTCTATCTGAAATTTTTAGTGATTTAGATCATTCTGCTTAATTTTTTAAGATACTGACACAACGCTCCTTTTGAGCCACATTCCTCTGAATCTCCTACACCATTCCAAATGTTTTCAGTATCAATATCTCAGAAAACCCCTTGGTTAGTATTTTAGTATTGCTGAATGGTTGTACAAATTTCTAGTTGGTTGAGTCCTAGTTGGTTGTACAAATTTAAGTATTTTTGCTTCACCTGACAGGGATTTTGTTTCTGAAACCTTTCTAATAGCTTTTTTAACAGTTTCAAGAAATGTATACTTACGAGAGGACAAAGCAGCTTCCCTGCTATATCCTCAGCAGAAGTGTTTGAAACTCTTTGGAAATGTCCTTCTGTCTTGTACTTTCTTTGTCTTTTCTTTTTTTTCTAATGGATATTAAGCACAAAAGCTTAAATAAGACGTACATTACAGTTAGCCTCTTAAGCTTTTAAAAACCAGGATATGGAAAAGGTTACCTTCTTAGTGCAGTCTTTTATATTCCTGCTTTTCTTTTTAAGTATATGTCTTGCCTTACATTTTACCACTCTTAAAGATATGTCATAAAATATACAGTATGGCTGAGATAATGTTACTACAGGAAATATTAATTCCTGACTTTCAAGTGCTTGAAACTGTCACCTTCCCAACATATTTTCTTTATGTATTCAGTTACACTCTGATTTGTTCATCTTTCTATCTGTGAGCACCTGGGTGCCAACCAAGGGCCACCCACAGTAATATTTGTGTGCATAAACACCAGGGTATACCTACTTAAGGGAAGAGTCAGTAAGTTACTTTGACTTCTAGAGGTAAATCCATACTGGGGTCTGTTTATATATTTTCCTATCTAAAGAATGCCCAGTCCTCGGAGACTCTTGGTTTCATGCTAAATAATGGTGCCATTTTTGGCTGCCATTTTCAGCTACCATTTGTCTACTGAACAACTTCTCAGGATTATTGTATAAGAATATTACTGCATTTTCAGGTTTCAGCTGGTCTTCTGTAAGGCTTCAATCTTGCACAATCTTTTGCTGCAAGGAGTTAGATACTGTAGATAACGTATCTGAAGAGTATTCAGAGAAAAAGCAAGAAAAGAAAGACATCAATCGGATGGAGCAGACTCAGTGGACAGCTCCCAAGCTTGTCAAGGCCCAAGCACTTGCCCAGTGTGGAGAGGCTGGGCTTGGTCAGCCTGGAGAAGAGGCAGCCTCGGGGGACCTAGTTATCATCTTGAACTACCTAAATAGAGAAAATGGATCCAGATCCTTCCTGGAGTTGCACAGCCAAAGGGAGAGAGGCAACAGACACAAGTTGTGGGAAAGTAATTTCCCACTGGATATAAGGAAAAACCTTTTCACAAGGAGGGTCGTGAAACACCAGAACAGGTGCCCTGAGATTCTGTGGCATCACCACCCTTAAAGGTATTCATAACTCAGCTGGACGAGGCCCTAACAACCTGATCTATCTTTGAAAATGTTTTGAGCCCTGTTTTGAGTAGGGTGCTGGACCAGATGACCCCCAGGGGTCCCTTTCAATCTAAATTATGCTGTGATTCCAGTGTTTATAAGCCAGTGGAGATCTGAATAGTTTGGAAGATCAGTCTGTTCTGCTCAAAGGAAATTCACCCTTGGGACAGCACCACCACAAGGCCTGGAAGTCTACCTAGAGGACGTAAGCTATATTTCAAGGATTTAAGTGAAGCATAGGTGATGAAAAGGCCTCATGCTGGATCTTCTGCACGAGCAGGACACTTACTCTTTCTGAAACAAGCCTCTTCTGCCATGACCCTCAGTGTCTCTTTGTACTGCTTACACCCTGAACTTGCTTTTTGTTTTATATTAGACTTCAGTTCTGCACACACTTTCCTCTTGCACCATCTTCTGTAGATGAATCATCTCTTCAGCATCTCTAGAACTAATCACATGAGTGAAGTTTTTAGGATATGATTGAGTTTTTTCAGGATTCCTACTGGCCTAAATTCGAAATGCCTTTACATCGGCAGTTTTATTTTCATTTGTATCTGTACCTTGCCAAGTAAATGGAAGCCTCATCCTGACTGTGATCTTTCACTGCATATGCAAAATAAATGATAGGCATTAATACTAATGATCCTTTTGTCTTGTACACTTAGACTTTACATCCACTATACTGCCACCTCACTTAATTTTCAAGATGACAACAATGCTGGCACTTGATTTACTTTTAGCAGAATGTGATAATGCTCAATTAGCCTTCTGCACTAATTAATTTTTGGTGCTCATCAGTTTTGCCCTCTAGTTTACCTGGAGTGCTTAAGAGAAAGTAGTAAGGAGTAGGCAAACCCTATATAACAGCTTTTTTTCAATCTGCAGTCCCTAGATTAAAACTAAATTGAATCCAAAGGGAAAGGAATCTGTGGATCTCACTCTCTTCCTCTACGCACGTTTTATAGGTATCACAAAATCTCCAGACAACCAAATGAAATGCACACATATTAAATATTAACAACTAATTTGGATATTACCATGGGAGAAAGGATCAGTCAACTTGATGGAGCTGCTTAGCTTGTGCTTAAAATTAGTCACTTAATAAAATTAGTCCTCCTGTAAGCACTTTATGTTACTCCCAGAGGCAATCCAGAGAGGTAAGTGCTTATGAAGGGCCTAAAGGAGCTCCTGACCACCTCGTTTATGTGCCTAGTTTAGATGGGCATGATTGGTCTCCAGAAGCCTTTAAAGACTACCTCCATCCATATGAAGAAGGTAATTACAGGCCAAGACAGAAATCACAATAAACACTGGGCCACATTGAACTGCTCACCAGACCTATTCATTTTCCAGCCACTGCAATTGCTATATTTTCGGTAAAGCAGTTATTTAGAAAGCCAGACCAGCACTCTCTTAATCTTTCTCCGCATATTTTACACTACCATACAAACTACCAGTTTTATTCCATTTTCTCCCTAAAATACATGATAAGGTACACCTGGATTCTTTCTGCTTAATACATCAGCCTTATTCTAAAACCAAGTTCTAAGAATAGAGTTTTTTTGATTTTACTTTTGTTTTTTATAAACCACCAGTGATGTAACAAACAGAATGGGTTAAATTTCAGACCGAAGCTGGCACCTGTAGAAGGTAGAAATAATATCTCTTGATTAGTAAACTGAGTAAATCATGTATGACATATCTGAGACATTATTAATATAATGCCATTTTTAGCATCACTTCTCTGACGATAAAAAATAGCATATATAAGTGAGTACAAAAAGCAAATAAAAGATTTTACTTACTTTTAGTGTACATTTGCATCCGGGTTTTTTGCTGTAATAAAAAACAAGCTATATTTTTGTTTTTATTCACCCATTTTAGTAGTTTTAATGTTTTTCTATTCCTTTATAACATTAGTACGCTGCTGAAATTTGTAATTAATAAAAACATAAACATTCTTATTTTGACCATTAGCTTTTGAAATATTCATTATTAACCTGCTGGCTAATTTTAATTCTTTTTATATTGATATAATCTGAAAAGTTTTGTACTTTATAATTAGTGTCTCTATTTATTATTAATAATTAAGCCCCAATTTGCCTGTTACTTTTCTTCTTAATGAAGACAATTTATTTTTATGTATTATAATATTTTTTCATTTCCATTACCTAATATTTATTGTATTTTACTAAACATCTTGCACCCAAAAAAACCCCCACCTAGGTATTGATACTGTCTTCCTGCACTGTTTGGTCCATTAAAGTACATAGTCTACGACTGGTCAAGCACTAAAATAGATAACTTCATATCTTCAGAGAAAATCTCAGTTATTACACCATCAGAAAATGGTCCCCACAGTAGTTTAACCAGGTATCATGTTCTGTATGCCTGTGGTCACAATCTGCCTCCTAAGGAAGACAGACACCTACTGAATCCATACCATTGCTTGCACATTTATAGGACCATCAAGGAGTATGTGTGGAGACGTCCAGCTATCTGCCTGGGAATAAATCTCTGCATTTCTTGAAGAGCTATCCTGCAAAGACAAGACAAAGCCTGATCGCTGGAAGCTGAATTCCTCTAAGTTCAAGTGGGAATGAAGGCCAATGTCTTTAATGATGAGAAGAATTATCATTGGAACAGCCTACAAAGGATGTAGTAGTTTTTGCTATGCTTGACATCTTTCAGTAGAGTCTGTTTGTTTCCAAAAGTATATGACCTATTTCAAAAAGAAGATACTGGATCTGATACAGAATTAGAGTTAAATTCTATAGTATATGTCAGATAAGAGTTAAAGTAGATATTCACATTGTTTCTGCTTAAACCTGAAAATCCGAGCACCTCTCAGCTATATGTTCTTGGCCATTCCAGTTTAGTACCTGATATTCAAACTTGCAGTAACACTAATCATGTTAAAACAAGATGGCAAAGATGAACAGAAGAAAGATACCATCCAAGAGACATTCAACTGCTTCTGTAAAAACAGGTAAAAATAATTATTACTATAGCCAATAACCCTTCCAGCACTGATGAAAAAAATCATATTTCCATGACCTTGGCAATATTCACTATGAGTCCGCAAAGTCTTTATATGCCTGTGACATGAGCTCCAGCGTGAATTTGGTTAATAGACTCCTTAATTCATATCACTACTAGCTGCTTAAAGAGCCTGCATCTTTTAAGATGGTTGATTACGAAATATTTATCAAACTTTTTGTAGCTGAATCACAGCAAAACCAACTGCTGTTGTCTCGTTATGGAAAGTTATGTAATCCATCACTTTAATTGGCACCCACCACCTGAATGATGTTTCCCTTTCATTATCCTGTTTTACAGCTCCATCAGCATCATAGTATGAAAACATACTTGTGACACATTTCCTTTTGTATCCATTTGAAGGTATATGACTCCATGAACATCAACTCTCTCAAACTGGCCTGTTGATTCATCCTTCCCTGCATTTTTAGGATAATGCCAAACCAGAGATACCAGGTGTAATGCTCTCCTACTGCTGTGATGTTTGGCTCGCTGAAATATAAATATCTCTGCTGGAAATAAGCTAATAATAAAATAGCATAATCATTAGCTTATTAATGTTACCTAAAGCGTTGTCAGGGAATGTTCTTGTTCCTAAAGGAAATGCAGTGTTTGCATGTATATCCCTTGTCAAAAATGTAGTCTCTTGAGAGAGAAGCTGGTCTCAGAATGAGTAGTAAAGTCCCAAAAATAAACTCTTTTCTGGGCCCTTAAGCATTTCATTTAATAACTATCAGTATTCCAGTGTAAAATTTGTTCTTTTGAAAGACAGTTTAAAAAGAAGCTTCTGACGTGGCCATGTAAGTTTGGGGGGTGGGGGCTATTCTTTTTTTCCTTCTGAATTCTGGAGGAAAGACGCTTTCTTCTGGTAAGTGCTGCAGAGGTTAATAATATATTCAGCTTGAATGAAACAAAAAGTATAGTAATATTTGACACATGCAAGGGTATGGCTGCACTTTAAATGAATGCAAGGAACTGGCAGTTAAAAGGCAACAGTTGCATAATACTATGAGAGTAATGAGAAGTGTGCTACATATTAATAAATATGTGACCTTTTTATCTTCATTATTTAAAAATCATGTTATTTTAAAAATGAATAAACAAATGCCTTGCACACAAAATCATAGTTTTACTTGTCCGACTATGTAGAATGACCTCTGTATTGGTAAAGTAGAATGCTGCTGTACAGGGCATTTTAGAATTTATCATATGCTACACCAATTTGTTTCTCCCTTATTTTAGAAAACTTCACATCAGAACAATGATCTTTTAAGCTAAAGCCTAGACTGGAACAAGGGTAGGCAAGTGTATTCATTTATACGTAATGAAATTTTGAATTCTTAAAAGGCAAACATAATTAAAAAAGAAAGAAAAGAGAAGAGAAAGGCCCTACAAGTAAGATTCCTTTTAAGATTGTTATACACTTTAATGAGACACAATTTCTTATTTAGAGTTGTAAAGATTTAATTAATGCTTTCTTATCCCTATCATTAATAATCATAATTGCAACTTCAGAGGATATATTTAAAAAAAATTTTTTTGAAATTGCCAAATAAGAATGTGGTCCGCACCTTCATCATTTCACTTCTATTATTAATTATTTATTAGAAGCTAAAGCCTCTGGGCCAATTCAATGCAAGTAATTTATATTATAAAACAAATGTTGATGGTCAGTTAACCTAATATGACCCAAATTACTCAGCTTACTAGGGGATGACGCAGTAACTTCCCAGCTAGAGCTGAACTGTCCCAGGATGTGTCCCACAGCTCGGACATGTGCGAGTCCTGCTGCGCCCTGCCAAGGCTAGCAGCTGGGCTAGCCCGGAGCAGAGGATGCGGCCGTGCGGCACCGGGGTCTCGAACCGCTGCAGACCAGCACGGCAGAGGCCGGGTGGGCACGTGCGGGGACAGCAGCGCTGCGTGGGCAGGGAAAGCCCACCACAGAGCCCCTCAGGCCCTGTAGCCTGACAAGTGGCAGGGAGAGGTCCCCCAGCAAATCTGGCAGCTTCTCGTAAACAGCAGAGACGGCAGAAACCCTAGACTAATCCATCATAACATGTACAGTAGGTTTCCTTGTCCCCAGTCTCTCATTTGCCAAACTGAGAGACAAAACCATCTCCCCCTAGCTGCACATTTCTCTTGCAATAACTACCCTGTAAAGCCTCAAAGTTGCTGGCTTTTGTAAAGGATATAATTTATACAATCACAATGGCAAATACAGCAGGCGGAAATGCAGTATATCATTAAGCTTTCCAGAGTCTTAAATAGCTATTACAACTAACCTAAACAAACTGATCTCTCCCACATATAGTATAAGCTTCATTAGCTGAATAGGAGGAGGGGGGAAATGGCCTCCTTTTCCTCATACCCATCATTTCACATGATTTTTTTTTTTCTCTGCAGACCAGCAATCAGATATCTCAACTCAAAGTCAAACCATGATTGAAGACTGGGGGTCTCAGGAAACATCATGCTGTGATAAAACAAAAGGCATATGGAATGTGTAGCAGTTAGGGGTAAACAGCCTGTGAATAAATCATGCCGAAAATCTTCCCCCCCTCCCCGCCCCATTTATTATAACTTCTCACGCTACAGCTACTATTTGCATTCCAGTAGCTCCTACTGGCTCCAGCTAAAATTGAGCCTCCATCATGACAGACAGTCTGCAGACCCAACTCCTATGCTGAAACGCTTTCAACTATATAGACAAGATAAACAAAATGGGATAATTAACATATTATTTTAGCTATTTCTTAAATGGGTAGCTGAGGCTCTGAAAAATCAAGTTACTTGCTGAAGGGCACAAAGGAATTCTGTGGTAGAGACAGTAAGTCACCGCAGGGGAGTCAAGTTGCAGTTCTGTGGTCTTAGATCCAGGATCATTTTTGCCTTTTTTTGGCACTTTTACCATCCATACTCAAGGACAAAAGCTTGCTTATAGAAGAACTGAGTATAATGCAGAGAACTGGTATGGTGTAGAGCCCAAGTATGGTATCAAAAAATACTCATTTTTTTAAAAAAAATCCAATAAAAGAGCATCAAGGTTTACAATCCAGCTATTTTCTCAGTAGTTTACTAGACACCACAGATTCTTGAGACTAGTGGACAACTAGAAAGGAAAATAAGAAAAAGCTGCAAGAGTTTGAAGTAGATATTTTAAACAATTCAGAGCAGTTTGTAGGAGATTACTGTGCTGATTTGTTCTCTATTGGTAGTGACAAAAACTTTAAAGCTCTTAATTTCAGTGCTAATGAAACTGGCAAAACTTACATACAAGATGTATATTGCACAAGGAGAAACTTGACTGAGCTATTATCAGAAAGAACACCTTTCCTCACTGAAATAATCGCTTGGCTAATCTGCCATCGTAAATCATAGCATATTACTGTTTCTTGGTCTTCACAAGAGGTCATCTCCAAGTGACTACAGCACTATATCATATAGTGGACTCTGGTTTTGTTTTGAACAAGTAGGCACATGTTAACATTTATCTTTTATTTATACCTTGAGTTTAGTTTCTGTATTTGAGTTCATTCTCTTCAGAATGTATTCAAATGATAGACAATGCATCATTCTTACACTAATCCATTCACAGACCTTTGTGTTAAGAAAGCATTGTGTACTCTGAATAGGTTAATTGGTTGGTAGCTTAATCTAAGTGGGAAACTATTGAATACAATAAGTATTTTTTTTTAACCTGTGGTATTATACACTGAACTATTTCATCCATTTGTGTATGCCTTCCTCTTTCTCTTTTTCATTTTAGAATGCTATTGTAGTTGGCTTTTATTTGCATGGGCTTCTGTAAGAGTGTTGCTATTAACTTATTAAACTGGCAATAGGCTGGACGGCTTACTAAATGCTGCGTGGTTTTTTTCTTCTGAATTCTCTGCTATGTGCAATTTAGAATTCTGTTTTTAATAAGATTATTAAGGAAATAGTGAAAACCAGTAGGACTGTTCTCCTAGCAAGTTTCCTTGGTGATTAATGACATAAATAATAACGTTTCTTTCTATGGCAAATTCTGCCTTCAGCTGCACCAGTGAGAAGCCAGGAGTAACTCCCTTTATACCACTGGAGTTATTCGAGACTCACTATGACAGATATAGTTACTGTGGTATAAATGATCAGAGAGTTTGACTTCCCATGTGTCAACAGTCTAAGGCTTGTTGATGGTTTGTGGGTTTCTTTGAACGAATAGTATATTGCATGGCCTTAAAAATCAAACAGCCTGGCGCTTTCCTAAAAGGAACACGGAAGTCCCTCTTTAACCAGAAATCACAAAAAGAGAAGAGCAAGCCGAGAGGGGCTGACTGTGAGACCGGCTTACATACACAGAGTGGAATGGGTGATAAAGGTTTTATCCCACCATCCTCACTCTTGCTGCAGAGCTGCTTTCAGATTCATGCATGTACATGTACATGTACGCAGGGTAAAATTTTTCAACATAAAACCTTATGGTTTACATAGGGCTGAACTGAGCCCCTCCTGGGCAGACTGGGGAGGTTGTCTCCTGCTGGAAAAGAACTAGACATTGTAGACCATACCTCTGTAAGACCCCATAAAACAGTATTTTCAGTCACTGGATACACAAGGCAAGTCTAGAACTGGTTCTGGTTGGCATGTTTTACAACATAGCACTTCTTCCCTACATAGATCAAAGAACTGGGTTTAGATAATCATGTTCCATCTTCCTAGCTCCAATTACAGATTATCTATCAGGTAAACCTGTCTAAGTCCCCTCTTGCCGCCCAAGAAATCATATTAAGGAACAAGTGTCCATGTTCCATTTGCCCCTTCCCGAGGCCTTGTCTGCTTGTAGAGTACGTTGGTATAAAGATAGGTGAGTAAGAAAGTCAGTAGCTTCTGATGCTGCAGAGAGGGTGAAATAATGATCTGTTCAGGTAAGCAGACCAAAATGCTGTAGCAGGGAAGATCCCCAAGGAAGGGTCCTACCTGAGAAAGTATCCTGTGCTACTCTGCAGCATTCTTCCATACTAAAGACAGACATTTCAAAGATTTCCATTTCATTTTCTTTTATATCCACTCTAAGAGATTGCTAGCAGCAAACAAAAAACACCAGTCTGAAACTCCCCAGTCTCTCTAACCTACTTCATTCTTTTCATTAGAATTTTGCTTCAGATACCTGTTTTGGAGTTTTTTTCCCCCTAAAAACAGAAAGGGTAGAGCCAACCTCTTCCCTCTATCTCTAGCATAGTTTTGGACAACCAGCCATGGAAGACTGAACAGTAAAAGTCTTTCTACAAGGTGATGGATTTTTCTTCTACACCTCTCCTTTGTTGCCATGTGTGGAGACAGAGGATTGACAACATGCTTTTCTTTCTTTTAAGCATACACTCTCAGTCGAGGACTTGATTAGCACATTTTTGCCAATAAAACAGGCTGTAATTAGTTTTTAATAATCAGTGTGTTTTTGCTATATCAGCATGTGATTTAGACACTTGAGGTATTTTAAAAGCTGTATTCAGGAGCTCAGTACCACCTATTCCATTTGGGGCAAATAAAGCTTTTAGAATAATGTTTGGAAAAGCAGCACCCTGTAAATATAAGGTGGTGTTGCACCATATGGAGACTGGCTCTATGACATATGGTTTGAATTAACAAGTTTAAAACTGTTAGGATCAGTTTTTCTTTCACTGAAGGCAAAAAAAAGAAAAAAACACAAGATACGTATAGTTAAATAAGCTTCAGTAGCGGATACAGACCCAGCTTGTGCCAACATGTGCTAATTCAGTTAAAATATTACTTAGGCTATCCTAGCCTTTTTTTTTTTTTTTTTTTTTAATGCAAACTGCATTACCAGCTGCAAATGCATTTTATTAGCGTTAGCACAAGGACCATCATCACCACCACCATCATTATGATTGTGGTCCTCATTAAAATAAATGATTGAGCCTGGTTTTGTATTAAACCTATTTGAAAAGACAAGCCTGAATGACAGATGAAAACGAAGGATGGAAGCGGGTCTTCTGATCTCACCTAATTGAATCTTTGTTGGCTGAATTGATCTGAAAAAAAGTTCAAAGATCTGGGATCCATATTACACAAACATTGTTTCATTTAATCAAAACACTCTTTGAAGTGCCATGCTTGCAGACCACCTGTAGCTTTGAAATCTGAAGTCACTGGAAAGCTTCGCTGATGGAGCACAGTTATGACATGCTAGTAAGAGAGATAAAAATAAAAAGAGAAAAGGAGATATATTCATGAAAATCTATTTTGTATCAATATTTCTCTTAAGCACATTTTTATCCATGCCTGTGCAAAGTCTTCTGGAGCAGCAAGCAAAACACTGTGCATAAGGACTGCATAATATATATTTTTTAAAGTGTCTTGCTTCACAACTTTAATTGTTGTTGCACTTATGGGCAGTTTCAAAGACAAAACAACCATTAGGTTACCCTTGGTCTCAAATGAATGTAGCAATGTTGTGAGGACTTCCTTTCTCAGAACTCATCCTGCATCTGGGAAAGCTCATCTGTGTACCGAAACAAGAAAAAAGCACATGGCATCTATAAACATAATGGCGGTAGAACAAGGAAAGGAGAAAGAGAATGAAAATAAGACATTTGGGGCCAGACTCTCTTCCAGGTATGCAGTTTATTGGCATAAAGGGGCTACCACTTCTTTCCTAAATCATGAAAGTCAATGCACACCTTGTCATTACCTTCAAAAAGCTACCATTTCCAGGGCCTTCATATTCAGTGGGTCAGGCTGGATGGGGTTCCTCCATCTTAACCCTACTTTCCGAGGAGTTTCTATCTGGAAAACATAGTAATGACAGGGCAGGCATGACTAGCAGGCTCTGCAATTCAGCAGTCATCATGTATCTTGCCTTCCATTTGGAACCATAACCACCAGCTTAATTTAGAGAAGCTCTGAAATTGCTAAGAACTGGTGAACAACAGTCTAGATTCACTGAATTACAAGTGGTACATTTATAGTCTGCTATCTATAGCTCAACCTGTGTTGGAAAAAGCTGAGAAACTAGGGCAATTTTTCTTCTCGATTCAGGTCTTAGCATGCAAAAAAGTAAACACATTGAAAATGACTTTAAAAGAGATTGAGTTTTCTCAGCTGAAGTTTATACTTAATTTCCTGATATTGGAACTGTGGGAATCCGATCCTGTAGGCTTACATTGAAATTGATAATACATTTCTATATTTTTCAGCTAATTCCTAAAAACATCCATTTCTTCCCTATATAATCAGTTTCTCACTTCCACACATACATTTTCAAAGTCTCATCTTCTAGGTAAGGACAAAAGAGACCTACCTAATCTGGTTAGGTTATTTAACTACAAGCTGCCATCAAAATTAACCCTCTTCTGGTTTAGAGTATCCCACCTACAGGTTGCACCCTACTATTGCACTGCAGCCCTTAACTGCTTAGAAGGAAAAAGACAAAATGTGTTGGCCTAGCTGAAGGATTCATGGCAGGTGAATTCCTATAAGGTACAAGGCAAACTCTATAACTGTGCCCCTCTTTACTATATAAGTTATGTATTTGTTGCAGTGCAAAAGGTCAGGTCGGTTTTTATATATAACCTAGGTCACTCTCTATATATAACCTCTCAAAACAGGATGCTGAGGGAAAACTGTCCCAAATCTTCCCTTTCTCAGCATTAAAGAACCAAAAAACTAACAAAATGTGCAAAAATGTATATGCATGACTTCTAGTGGCTTGAGAGAATGGTGTGGTTTATTAAAAGGTTTTAAAATGGAAATGATGAATTGTCAAAATACCTTCTCTTACTTTAGAATAAAATGATCAAAATAACACTTTTACTAATAAAAGAGAATAAAAACATGCTGCTCTTCTGGTGCCACCTTAGTGATAATGCATTACACAGGTCTGTGTGAATGCAAAATGTTGAGAAACCTCAGGGACCAATTCATGTCCATGCCACCCATGATGTGAACAGTGTGTGGTCCAGTGATTAATTGTCTATTACAACACAGTTAGTACTTTTCAAATAAACCATTGACACTTTATTTCATTCTGGAAAATATGGTATTATATCAGAAGAGAGATTGAGGTCTATGAGGTAAAATATATGTATGCACTATCACATAACTGCATACATTCTTTAAAGGCAAAGTAAAAGGATAGAAATTTAAAGTATTATTTGTCATGATATCTTTGGGATCTTTGTCTTTGCTATTCTTCTTCCAACTGTTGTATAAAACAAAGTATTTAAAACAAAGCAAGTATAACAGCTTCATATGCAAACATATCTTGGCATTCTACAATTCGGTGACTTATGCAAACGAAGTATTCGCCCTGTGCATCGATCTAAATTGCATATGTAAATATTGCTGGTTGTGCCATTTCAGGAGAAATGTGGCCCCTACTCTTTTGTATTAGAATGTACACAAGATACATAGGCAGTTGGCTTTTATATATGTGTCCTACATGTCACAGTCAACTTGTGTATTTTGGAGGTGTCTGAACAATACTAAAAAGTCAATGTATGGACAATTTATTAAATATATAGGGATAAGGGCTACCTCTGTATGTGTCTCTCTGTATAAATGTCTAAATAGACAGATAGATGGATAATTATGGCAAATTAAATCCTCTTCCCTTGCTGATAACACATCTGCCAGCAACTCTGCTGTGTGACAGACATTTGCCCTTCTCTCCATCAATACCTGATAGCTAGGCAGAAAAGAGGCAACATCATATTAGCATATCTATTTCCCTCTCTCTCCTCTACAGGTGCTAAATAATTAGTACTGGCTGAATTATTCATTGCAAATAATATTCATTGTGAATTTAGCTGGTTTTTTTGGTTTTGCTTACAAATCACTCAAGAGGCAATCCTGACTTCTGCAAATATATTCATTACTCATACGTATTCAAAAAATACTTGGACAAACCTTTTTCAATCTAGAAAAACACTGGTTCATAAATGGATTTCTTCAGACAGTTATAATGTGTGACTGGCCACAAAAGCAGATGCCATGGTTTCTCTGTTCTTGTTGGAAGACTTTGACTTTAAAAAAGCAAGTAAAAAGTTCTAACTAGCAAATATTCCACACCTGGAATAAGTTTTCAGGCTCATAACCATATATGAGTCTTCTGAGATTAGAAAATAGAAAATACAGGGAAGCAAAGAAATCTGTGAATATGCTGGTGAATCTATTTTTCATTTTTCACTGCTACTATGTAATATTTTAAGTCTAACCACATGTCTTCAGAGAATAGGAGTTATGATGTGACTACTACTGTGTTTTTACAGTAATTGAGTCCTAACCAGGAATATAGCTGTATTAGAAGTAGTGAATATAATAATAATAGAATAGAATAGAATAGACAAAGCTTCATAGCAGACCTGATTACAATTACCTGGGATAATCATGGTATATATATACGCACATTATCTCCAGCATTCTGGACTGGAGTTTCCTGTTGAATTTCAAAACTGAGTAGTAAGAGTTTCTTGATAAGCAGTATGAATATAAGCTTTCCACAAGTATGCTTTCCACGCAGACACAGATCACCCATCATTTTAATCAGAGAAATCTTGGAAAATTTCCACTGAGACAATTAAACTTTATCACAGATAAAGCAAATGAAAACGTGCTTATAAGAGGGAAAGTTTACGCAACTTCTATACAGAGGTTACTATTAGCCCACTTAAAAGTGAGGTATCCCTAAAGCCTTTATGAAAAACAAGTTCCTCTTGGGTCCAGAATTCCTAAGCAGACAGACGTCAAGACCTGTATTCCAAGGAAGGCCATGCACAATTTCTTCTAATCAAAAAAATAGGAGGAGTGGATCTTAAAATATCTGCCAGTCACTCAGCACTATATTCATCCAGCACAGGAGGACAAATTATAACGAAGTCTATTGCACTCCAGCTTCTTCTGTCCTTATGCATTTTTTTAAAGGCTTCACAGTCTCCCTTACATATGAAAAGAGGAAAAGTCTGCTGATTTTTTATCACTATGGATGAGGAGAAATTCTGCTCAGTTACGGACATCCTGCAGGTTAACCCCTGCTGAGTCTATTTGCTGAGCCTTGAGAAGGTTACTGGAGCAGAAATATCACCTACACTTCTATACAGAGTGACTACAAGGCTTGAAAAAGTTAACATTTCAAGATTACACAATACTGAGTTCTATGTGCAACCTTAAAACTGTGTAAATTCCTCACATTTCATAAAATAGAACATAATCAGGTGGTCTGATGTCAGCCTGCATCTAAAGGTAATTGCTTCTCTGGAAGAAAAAAATAATTTTGAAGTATTCAGTACCATGTTCTTTATCATTTTCAGCTAGACCATTTTTATTGTGAGGTCATGTGTATTTTAATCTGTATTAGAAACATTGCTAGCTTATTTTTCTTTAAAGTAATGCTAGCTCTAAGTGTGAGCTCTTGATCTTTTTGCAGGTGGAGAGCAATATGGCAGTAGAAACATCAGGGCCCCTTTGAGCTCACAGACATTATAATTTGCCATATTGAGGTATATGTTATTCTCCTGAAATACAAACGTGGTAGTAGTCTCACGCTTCTTTCCAGATGCAGTGGATATTGATATGAAAATCCCCATGAGTGTTTGTACAGGTTCCAACATGCAAAAGTGTCTCAATATCAAAGCACAAATGTGACACCTTCCAGCCAACTGCCTCATGACAAAGCCAAGCTCAACATGACAGACCTGATGGTCCACATAATTTCATGATGACACTAGAGTGAATGTAACTGATCTGCACTGTGTTGCTCAACCTGAAGATAGCACTTCAAAATTCTCCGTGTGAGACTCCTTTAGAAAGGAGAGGAAGCTTCCTTTACTATACACAAAAAAAAATATGAGGCAATTTATTAACATCCAGCAGTTGCTGGTGGTCACTTGTATGTCCTCGACAACACAAATCCTTCACTGTCATTTAAGCCACTTGTTGCAATTGCTGCCTCAGACTACTTCATCCTTTATGCACGTACAAATGAGCTTGCATTAACACTCTTTTTTTAAAGAAAAATGTGTCAGGGTGAATGAACAGTCAGGGTGCAGTTCTACACTATATTCAAGTAGATCTAACTTTCACTACTGCCAGCATAGTTTGTTGGATTTTCTAACCATCTTCTCTTCTGGCCAGCCATTTCCTCTCTTTTCCCTGCAGTATGTCCAGTGACAGTGTAGATGGGCTGGGTCAGCCAGTCTTATTTTGGAGTTCATTTTCCACTAATTCAGGGAATGGAGGTCAGAAACAAGGGAGGCGAGAGGAAGTAGTAAGGAGTGGGGCTGCTTGTTTTAGGAGCATCTACATTAAGTAAGAGATGATATGAAACTACAGTCTGGGGATCTGTGGGGTTACTGATGTCTGAGAGGACTGCAAGAGGTATCAAGAGCAATACCTTTATTCACTCAGAAAGTTGTTTCCAAGGGTTAAAAGTCCATAACTTCCAGCTCCTTCCCAATGTATTGTTTTGTGTAGCGTGACTGTGTTTTGAACAGAACTTAAGAAACCAAACTTAGGTAAGGCCTGTTGAGTTGGTAGAAACAGGCGACCAAAGTTTAAATCAGAAGCACGCACATGCAGCAGCATGAGGCTGATCAGCCCAGTTCTTGCTTTGCTGCGCATCCGTAGGCTTCATCTTGACGCAGCATGTGTTGTCAGGCACAAGGAACCGAACCAGAAGAGCCTTTGCCTCTGTCTCAAGTCAACTGGATGGTGTCTCTGCTAAAATAAGGAGCAGCTATGCTGTCTCCAGCTGTGTTTAAGCAGTGTAAGTGTCCAGCTCATAATTGGAGCTCATTCCTATTCATTCAGCAAACATTTTTTTTCCAGGTTTTTGATCTCACCAGGTCCCATCAAATGTTAAACTTCACATGGCACATTTTGCCACAAGTCTCAGAACCCTGGAAAACCTTTTTTTTTAACCTCCAAAAATTTCTGCCTTAAAAGACTGTGTTTTGCTTTTGTCTGGTTAATTACTGTGAGGCTGGAGAGACTTATGTTTATTGTACTGAGACAGATTTTCGAATACAATTTCTGTTGAGCTGAGGCCAGATTAATTTTTTTTTTTAATGCTTCCCCTGTGATTGGTGTGCAGTCTTGCTCTTACTTTCACGGGCTCAGCAATATTATATTTTCTTGAACGCTCAGTATACTGTTGTACTCAGTGCTGTCCTCTGTGAGCGGACTTGGAAGCTGATATGCCTGCAATGGTGTCATTTACACTAGCCTGAGCTCTGGGTTTAACTTATCCCAAGGCATGCCATCTGCCAAGCAGAGATGAAATTCTATGGCACAACAGAGCAATTTAACCTCCCTATAAATTACATGTGTATTTCTAATCTTGTGTATGTATTTTTAAGTGCTTTTCCTTTTCCCTGGGAAAATGGTCCTAGTAAAATATCCTCCTCACGTGAGGGATTTCGTACTGTATATTTCTCTGTGTCCTCAGACATGTTATCAAGTTATTTTCTTTTTCCATATTGCATCCTAATGAGCAAACTCTTGTCCTTTACAAGCAAAATAAAGAAAAGGAAAAAATTGTTTGCTTCCACCATTAGCTTTAAATATTCACCACTGGAAATAACAACTATATTTCAAGCCTGGTACCTGAAGCTTAATCTAAAGTGCCTTTTTTACAGTCTGTGACGGTGTTTTTACTGGAACGCGAGCATCCTCACATCTCCCAGGCTTGCCATGCTTGCTTTGGACTTATCATTCATAAGGACATATATGTATTGCCTGTACTCTATTAGCAAGTAGCCCATTCATTGTAATGGAAGATCGTCTAAATCCACAACATTATATAGAGGTGCCAGAATGAGCTACCTTGCACTCCTGCTGTTGTCCATGCCAGTCTCGGATCTTTTGGCAAAAGCAAGTAAAATCAGATGGGGATTTCTGGGATCATGACCAGAGTGCTAGAGATGTGATATTAGTCTTTCTTATTTTACAGATTATTCCTCCAAATGTTGACAAATGCAGACTAATTGGTAAAATAGTTCTAAATGGAGGTTTCCAAATTTCTTGACTATAAAGTAAACTGGTGGAAAAAATAACGTTCTTCTTGTGTTCCAAACCTGACCCAGTAACCTATTCTTTACATAAAACAGTTTTTAGATGCCTAAGATTTGAAAGAGAATGAAACTCTAATTTTCCCTTCTGCCTTCATAATATATTTATATCTTATAGCCATTAATAACCTCATAGTTGAATAACCATTGAATTGTCCACTAAGCTTTTCTTTAATTTTCATTTGACTATCCCTTAAACTATTTCCACATAGATGCAAAATTACAAGGAAATATCTATCATGTTAATCTATAGACTGGCCAGACCTGGGCCAATAACTTTATATCATTGCCAAAAGCCTGCTGAAAATAGCTCCACCTCTTTATTTTACAGGTTTTAAAGGAGGCAAATCATCCTGCTTGGAACTATTTCATTCATGTATAATTTGCATAAATTTAATAATAAATTCATCTATAAATTGTGGGGATGACACATTTGTAAAGCTTCCCAAATGTCTAAAGGATTCAATCATTTGTATACCTGAAAAAAATGAAAAAAAAATGAATTAATAGAAGGGGGAACTGATGGACATTTTATTTGTGGAGAGATCAATATTATGGGTCTTCTGTGTCAGAAAAGAAATGTTTACAAAAATAATGTCAGCTTGAATTACTTCTGTACTCACCTGAATTATTTGAAACATCTTCACAATCTCTGCTGCTGATGAAATTGAAAACATTGTGCATTTTAAAACACACAGAAGCGATCTACTTACTGATTTTTATTTGTGATTTCAAGTTATTTAAAAATAAACATGGAAACATGTCTTTAGTAGAAAATAATGACTGAAAATTTTTGCTTTCACACAGAACTACTTACAGACTCCATAGACTACAGTAGTCCACAGTTATACAATATGTTTACCAGACTTTTACACACATGGCAACTGTGTTTTATGACACAATGAAAATACAGATATGAAAGCCACAGTGGCAATTCAACGTGTATTATTTGATAGCATGCATTATTATATCTACATGTAAATTTAATAAATATCACAGAAATATAAAAACATAAATGCTAGCAAAATCAGATGCCAGTACCCAGATCCCAAAAATAATACTAACAGTCTTATTGCAATTCTATGTAAAAATGATGAAATACATATTTGGTTATATAAAAAGGAAAAAAGGAAGTAAAGTTATCAAGTGAAAGAAAGAAAGCAAGGTTGATTATCTCATACGTATAGGAGCTGGAAAACAACTCTTAAAAATCTAAGCAGCTTAACCTAGTCAATTTATCAAGAAGACAGATGAGAAAGAATTTGAACACTGTGTACAGAAAGGCATAAAAGGTGTCAGGCCAGGTAAGGGGCTTTTCAATCTTCCTAATAAAGATATTAAAAGATCTATTAGCTGGAAGCTGATATTAGACTAATTCAACCTTGAAATAAGACTCAAAATCCTAACAGAGAAGATAATTAAACACTAATATCTTGGTACGATGTAAGTAGAGTCACTATTGCTTGGACTCTTTCAAATGAGATCCTTCAAAATGTTGGTGTTGAATAATGCTTCTATCAGAAATGCTGCCTGGGTTTCCTGATGACATGACTGTGTTTTCCCTCTAGCCTTTGGTATCCATGAACAGGTATCTGTGAATCTCTTTCTTCAGTCCCTTCCTTCCTAAAAGAGCAGGAAGTTTTGCATTGTCATCAGGGCATTTGCAACTTCACATTAGAACATAAACTCTCATAAAATCTCTTGCTGGTAGGCATCTCCAAAAGCCTGAAAAGGATGGATTTTCTCCAGTAATCAATTGACCAGACATATTCCAATGTTCAGGTGATCACTAGCGTGAGAGTAAGGGAAAAAATTATCTACAAATGCATATCAGCTGAGTTTTTAGAGGGTTTTTATTACTCTCTGCAGCATGAATGATTAAATTCCCAGGGAACTGTTTTCAGATTGTTACATTTTTTAGGAGTTTGAATATATGTGTCAAGAGTTTCCATTATAGTCAATAGAAAGCCAACCCACATAGTCGTGAAGGCGAGGAAGCAACTGAGCTGACCAAATGCAGGTAGACACCTTCTTTAGAGAGAGCTGAAGAGCTCCCTAGATACATTTGAATGCAGTGACTAAATCCACACTGTAGTGGGAACTTTGGATATTTAGCTCGCATGGAGACACCTGCTTTTAGTTGTCTACAGTCTGGTGCTTCTTCCCACCTTTGCGAGGAACACATGATCATAACACCTTTAATTACCTGACACTGCAGAGCACTGGGCTTTGGGAGCACTCTAGTATCCCCTGTTCTCTGCCAGACACACTAGATGGTTTGTGATTTCTGTAAAACTCAAGTTATTGGGCTCGGTGAAGGGACAGTTACAACTGTGAAATTTGCTGGTGTGTGATACATCGGGGATGAGACTAAATGAGCTCTTCTGACTTTAAATGGTACTGTGGTTGTTCAACTCTGAAATGTAGGCAAGCGACACCCTCTTTTATCACAGGATATTGCTAGCTTGAAAAGAAGATAGAATCAAAGTTCACAACCTGTTTCTTTCTTTTTTGTATTATTATTATTTAGAAGTGTTGGCATTACGGTCCTGCCCAGGATATAGCTAGACATGGCACTTTCCACTCCTAGAAACAAAGAGCTCCTCATCAGAATAAGTTTCTATATAGCAGTTATCAGCTCTGAAACTTAAGATCAATTTATTCTTTGAACTAGCCATCCTAAAAGATGGTTGTTGGAAATACGCCCCAAAAACTAATCCTAGGGAGAAAAAATGGTTCCAAAAGTACTTAACGGTACTTAGCATGCATATAGGTTTTTACATTTTCAAAGCACAGTTCAGGCATTAATAGCTATCATCAATTACATTACAACTGGTAAAGTGGCACTATTTCAGGATACAAGAGCTCATACAACATATTTTCCATGAAACCCTGAACTACAAGGATTTCAAACCTGTAACAGAAATGTTTTTTTGGAGACAAATGGAGAGTCTAACCAAAAATTTCTGAACATGCACACTTGTCTTGCCAGAACTGCTTCCAGAGAGTTGAAAGTTTCCCATTAAATGTTGTGCTCTTTTCCCTTGACCTACCTGCAGACTACCTGTATAAATAGTTCAAAAATACCTTTTTCATCAGTGATGAATAACATGAAAAAGGAAAGAAAATAGTAGTTAAGTAGAAAAAGGATGGGGAAAAAAGGAGCAATGAGATGGGAGAAAGGAATGACAAGAATGAGAGAAAAGGAAAAGGAGACCATGGTGCTGTATCTCTGGATGCCTAATCAAGTGAAATTTTATTTAACATAAAATCACTGTAAGGTCATCAAAAGGCATCAGGTATTTAACACAATGCAAGGCAGAAAATGCTGACACTATCAGCCAGTAAATATCATCTGTGTGTAAAAATTGACCTAAGTAAGTGTAACTAATAATTTTTTTCCCCCTAAAGATACATATTTTATTAAAGATACTTCATTAGAGGCAGAGAAGGAAACTAAATAAATAATTGGGGCCAAATGACTTTTCAGCACTAAAAGCGGGGTGAAGTCCAGAGGATGAGAGAAAGGTTTGGCGTGGCTTCAAAGCTTCAGATGTTAATCTGGGCCTCTTGATCCCAATAACCTGAGGAGGGAACTTAAATAAGAAAGTTTTTTTACAGAGTTTGCGCACCACTATCTCTGTTCTGGCTGAGACAAGTCTTGTAAAAATGATTAAATTAAATATTATTATAAAAATTAAATCCAGCAATTATTCTGAGATTTGGATTTGGTTTTAGATAAAAGTTTATGTAAGTTTGAAATCTTTCGGGTAGGACTGTGCCTTCCCTGGTGTCTTTCGGCCAATGCATTCTCGAGTTGGCATCTTTTTTTAAAGTAATTTCACTCTTGCTGGCTGCTGGGCAAAAGACCTACACTAACAAGGAAGATGGTGAAACCAGGGACTATCAAATATACATGTTAAACAGGGAAGAACAGGGGAAAAATTATCAGTGTCGTTTGCAGTCATCATAGAACTACTTGTCACAAAAGCAGGTAGAGCAGTTTCAAACAGAAGAGCGGTTTTAGAGTTACCACTGGCCCTTTTATTTCGGTGGGGGGTTCATTCAAAAAGACACACTATGCAGGACTGAGTAGAAAAAGCTTCGATTAGGGCTGTACAGTATGTGACTAAAGGATTTGTTAACCTTAGCGCTTCAAAGCACTCTTGAAAATAAGATTCAAATGGGCTCTTTCTTTTGTGGTTCTGTAGTGATAAACGAGTTCTCCATGCACCAGTGCTCATGATTACTACCTCTCCAATGTAGTGACTCTGGATGAACGTTAGATCAGTCTAAGTAATGTCCAGCACATTTCATCCATACTAAATAATATATGTCGTGGCAGGCCTTTCCATTTTGCTTAGGGAAGAGCTGCAAGTCTAGTCATAGCTTTTTTTTGGTTATGTCATCAATCTTCAGGTGCTGCTAAGAACTCATAAGCATTTTCCAGCAAAGAAAGGAAGGGAACGGGAAGCACAATGGGTAATCGTTTTTTTCTAAAAAAAAGATGAGGATTAAAAGTTAAAGAATGATTTGCTTTAAGGTTCACTCATAGCATGTATTTTAAAATCCTTATGCTTGAATCTCTCCAAAAAGCTTACTTCCTAATGATCAGTTTATGAATTAGTGGTATAATTCATGACATGCCCTTAGGATCAATACCTTTAAATGTGCCTGTGGGTACCATCACTCACATGATTCATCCCAATATAGCAAGTGGGACTATTCAAATACTTAAGGTTATTCACAGGCATAACTTAGAAGACTCTTTATTGTTCATGGTTCAGATTGAGTGAAATACCCATTCTGCCACTGGAGCCCATCAAATACGTTATTTTTAGGGTTCTTCTGATGCCAACAACGGTGCATCATCAGTGCAGTATTAGGTGTAGGTACTCCTCTCTCTCTTTGTCTCTCTCTCTCTCTCTTTCTTTCTTTCTTTCCTCCTTTGTGTAAGAAAGGCCTCCAAAAATTTATTCTTCCTGACGAGTGAACACATTCCATAAAGGGCCCTGGACATCTCACTTCTTCAGAGTTTGCACAAGCAGTGACTTTCACATCTTGTCTATAACTGATAGCTCTTGCTCCTGGTGGCTTATTTCTTGACTCAGGACTTTGTAACCTAATGCCTTCTTTTCCTCATTCAGAGCTAGTTTGCTCCCTGATTTAAGTCTAATAATTTAGAGCCTAATAATTTAGAGCCTTGCCTCTGCTGGTGGTTATTGCTGCTGTTTTACTTATACCCCTTGGATAGCATAACTTTGTCCGTCTGTATGTCTATCTGACTGTTTACTTATCCCATCCTATTCTCTTCTACAGACAAAGGTTTGTTCATGGCTATGCACATTTTAAGCCCCAACACAGCTCCATCAGTACTCTTTCCAGGAAAAAAAAGTTTTACTTTGCAGTAAACACTGGCAACATACAGGAAACATTTGCATCTTTTTAAAAATAAATTTGACTTATCTCTTGCATGCCTCTTAGTAATAGAAATTGACTAGAGTTTATGTAAATGACACCAGTCTTCCTAAATTTGCAGTGGTATTCAAAGGAAGCTATAAGATAGAAAAGTATAAGTAATGACAGAGTTAAGATAAAAATGATTGAGCAATGAGTGAGGCTCTCTCTGGGCTAGAATAGTTTATTTAGTTTTCCAAATTCTACAGGCTATAAGAAAGGGGGTCATAATTTCTGGAGAAGTAATTTAGGTGAACCAAGCTGGAGCACACTGGATTTTAACCAGTCTTAGTCAACAGACATCAGGAAAAGACAGTATAGATACAGCCAAAGAACTTGAAAGCTGATAGATGCTGTGGTCAAAGCACATTTCTTCTCCCTGCCAGGGAAGAAGAGTTGGGAGGAGAGTTCAAAAACCTCTACATAGGTATTATTCAGGCCCATAATCTCTGGACCATTTGTGATTTTATTGCTATTGGCTTGGAAACCTAAAAGAAATACATTGTGCAGGTTTTTGTATGAGAGTGTGTGCTCGTTTTTAAGACACTGTTTCTGTATTGTTGCAAATCTATATGGTCCTGGGTACCCAAAACTGTGACAGGTACCAAAACTGGGGCTAGCCCTGTGTCATCAATGCTGCTGGTAAACAGGGAAGCGCAGCCCAGCAATATAGCTTAAGGGTAGTGGCACCACATTGATTTCATTCAAAACGAGCTCAGAGTTGCCAGGCTTTTCGCCTGAGGTGTTCCTCCAAGACAAGAAAGAACTGGTCTGAGATGCTGCTTTCACTGCAACTGTCATAAAATATTCTGTATTTGGTAATGGCTCTTAAAAACATTACACTAAATATTGAGTAAAACACACAGAGAGGGATGGCAGGAAACCAACTCAAGATATACTAGTCAAGCTTGAGAAGGAAAACAGAGATCCAAAGAGGGGAATTGATATTGCCAGGCTACAGTATAAGTCACATCCCAGATGGGAATAGAACCAAAATCTTCTGGCAGCTGTCTTGGGTATGAAAACCTTCTGTTTAACAAACTCAAGAATTGTTGACATTCCCCATTTTCCCAGACCTTCACTTTGGTTCTCTAGGATAGCACTGAACAGCAATATAGTACATAAACTTTCTCAGCTATTAATATATACTGCAATAGATTGTCCCTAACACTAAATCAGTTATGCCAGCTGAAGAATAGTAAATATGCTCTTCAACTCCTGAGCAGGTAGAAAAATCCATGGTTTGATTCAGTTTTGGTTTCAGTGATCTTTGCTCCCACCTGGTGTCTCTAATTGACAGCTTCTTCACACAAGCGGGAAACAGCAATCTGAGTCCAGGCTTTAGCTTTAAATTATATTTTTAAAGCTTCACAAAGTTACAGAGGGGTGATTTATTCTAAAAGAAATTCTGATAAACTCTCTCAGTGGAAATGAGGGAAAACATCATAATGGAAATAGCACCACTAATAAGTGTGATGCAAATAGAAGGATCACTCTCTGAGGACTGGCACGCGGCCACTGCTGGGGGAGAACACAGCAGGCTTTCTCCACCCGCCATGCTGCACAACCTGTATTTAAAGTGTAGGGAAGCGAGAAATAGTGTTTTCAACTGGAACTGCAGGGAGAATTATGCTGTCAGTAGGTGCAATGTAACCTTTCAGCTCAGATTTTAACAAGGGCATCAGCATCAGCAGGTCAGGGCTTGGGTCTCTGTTCCTTTCTCCATTTGTTCCACTGAAATGGTCGGCAGGACAATTTTGCCATAGGAGTTGCAAAGCCCTGGAGCCAAGCAGTGGGGCCAGGCTGCATGCTGGCTTTGCAGGGAGGCTTCAAGGAGGAGTGAATCCTATAGGCCACCATTTTTTACTCTTTTTTTTGGTGTACACCTGGCTGAAAGAATCTGAAAGGTGCCTCACTGATCATCATTCCCTTCAGGACTCTTTGAAGACTGTTTCTTAGGAAGATGTTATCTTGCTGTGAGTTTGTGTTTGGTTCTTATGTAAGTTCTTTTGACTTCAGTGACATTTTGCCTGAATAACGATGAAGTAGCTAGCATTGGAAAAATTGTCTGAAGGGAGGAGTGTGTGTGGGTGTGTGGGTGTGTGCATGTGTGTGTGTGTGTAGGAGTGGGAGGATCCCAGGCCACTTTCATTGGCACAGAACATGGGGCAAGGACAAAAAATAGCTCAGAAGATTATGTTTCAAGTTTGAATATATACTCCTTAAAAACCACAAATCCCCAATCTCAAAGGAGCTATTTTAAAGGAGAATCCTCCATAACTACTAGATGGATTTGTTTCAGTTTGCTCTCTGAGTTAGGACACTTTTAGATGAGATTGTTAAAGACCTGAGGCTCCATCTCACCTCTGTAAACATTAACGACCATATATCCTTTCCATAAAATAAGAATTGCTGCTGTCTCTTATTCAAAAAGTTTTTCTTCTTTGCCCTGTCTTGTTCCCACTGACAGCAAATCTGCAACACTCTATTCATGGTCTTTATGAAGCACTTTGGGATACTTCAAAATGAAATTCTCAATAAAAAGGTA
The DNA here is from genome assembly GCF_036370855.1 of Dromaius novaehollandiae. Lineage (NCBI taxonomy): Eukaryota > Metazoa > Chordata > Aves > Casuariiformes > Dromaiidae > Dromaius > Dromaius novaehollandiae. The sequence continues at coordinate 150,204,007 of NC_088098.1, read as the reverse complement.
AATGATTATTATTGTAAAAATATGCTGCCCTCCTGTGCCATGCAACACATTGTCAGGATCAACATTCTTTCAAACTGGGCATTTCAAAAGAATTGCAAATCAATTCTATGCAGAAGAATTTGCATGGAATTTAACCTGAATCATTGCACAAAATGACATTATGCATTTAGTCATTTACTAAGGGCACTTGGTAGAAGTTGGGGGTAACTTTAGTTAAACTTATTCACCTGGGGGTTCCTGGTTATACAAGAATACTCTTTTTTTCCTATTTCTTAGTTCCCCTTCCCTCTCAAAGCCCTGTAATGCTTCAGTCACCTATTCAGCTTGGAGCTAGGGCTTTTTTTGCTAGCTATAATGTGTGAACCAGCCAAAAGAGGCTGCTTGAAGTTAGTGTAGGATATTCCACCCACCGAGAAGAGCACCCAGGAAAATAAATAGCATCCACAGCATGAGGTATTTGCCTCACTAGGCCTGAATTTAGCTTCCTTCTGAGGCAGTGAATTAGCAATATCTTGCCCTGTTAGTTCAGCTGTTACGTGTTTTTTGTTGGGCTTTGAAAGTACTTTTCCTCTTAAAAGCAACAACACTGTTTCAGATGTCTGAGGTACTCTGGATCAAACTTTCAGGTAAATGTGGTGCGGACAAAAGGTGAAACCTCGCAAAAGAGAAATTCTCTACTGATGAACTAATGGCAGCATAGACTGTTCATTTTTAGTAGAGTCTAAAATACACAACAGCTGGCCTATCGCAGCTCCCACAGGGGACCATGGTGACTTTTACTCTTTGTTTCGACAAGGAGACAAGTTAGAACAATGGCACATCCTTATAAAAATCTCTATCTTTGCTTTGTAGTGATGTGCACTTCTAGCTACACAGGTACTCTGCTCCAATTTTCTTCAGCAGAGGCTGTGTGAGATCACATATACCTGTCTGTTCAGAGAATCCCACTCAAAGTAACTATCTTTTACTACGAATTGTTCTCTGGCAACTTTGCATTAGTCCATCTTCACCAACACCAATGGAAGAGAAATTCTTCACATCTGCAGACGCCAGAAAATAGATTCATAATGTTTTACACTTCACTAGCCGCATGACACCCCATTCAGGGATTTATCATTGTGATGACACATCTTATTAGAGAGGTTCACTCATGAAACAGCTCCCTTCCCATTTGTGATCATGTAGCATCTCACTGGCAACTGCAGTGATTGCAATATTAGGCAAATATTTAGAGTTTTTAGATTTTTTTACTGCCACTTGCCATCTGGAACCAAGGTCAAGAGACAATGTCATGCAGCCCATTGGCTCTCTCTAATAGCTGACAAGTGATTTGTATACCACAACCAGTTCGTATGGCACAGTTTGAGACCTCCGATTAGGAAAAAAAAAAAAAAAAACCCAGACAATTGTAATTAAAATATTGTATTCCAAAATAGGAGACTCCACAGTATTCATTAATCAAAAGAGAAGTAAATGTCAAAATCAAGGTTGTGTCTAGAACATGAAGTTTTGTCTCTAGGTAGCTCACTTTCTGCATTTGTTTAAATGTTGGCCTGTCAGAAATAGTAAACTTCCAGCAGCTCCGCAAATCTGCCAATCAGTGATGAATTTACTTTGCAAAAGACAGTAGCTTTGGCAGCTACTCTGGGATTTAACTGCTTGCTTAAATGTAGGCACCTTTTGCTATTTTTGATGTGTCAGGGTATTGGAAAAGTCCTAATGGGGCCAGTAAATAGGGTGCAAAGTCAAAAGGCAAATGGTACTCTTCTGTGGAAGCAACCAGAAGCACAAAGGATATGTTTGGCCTCTAAAATTACTCTAACAACCGATGTTTAGGCAACTGAATTCCCTCCCTTCAGTCTCTAGCAAATGTACTGCACATGCAGGTTTTCTGCTTCTTATCCCTATAGAATAAAAAGCTGTTTTTCTTCTTGAAAATAGACCTCGCTCCATAGTCACATGCCTTAGAAGCGAGAAAGACAGACTGGTACCTGGGGATGTCATTACTTTGAGACGATTAGTTAGGAGAGTCAGCAGATAGTTTTAAAGTTAAGATGGCCTGCAAAGTAGAACAGAATTTGGGTATGTGTTGTTTCATGGAGGAACGATCCACCTGATTGCAGACATAAAAAGTATTAAATAAAACAAGCTCTCTGCCTCTTTTCCCTTAAGGACCCAGCAAGGAATTAGAAACCTGATGAAAGGAACATAAAAACAGCCATACAGTGTTAAACCCAAGAACCAGCTAGCCCAGTACCATGTCTCCAAAAGTAGACAACAGTCTGCAAGATGTAGGGCAAGTTCATAGTTCAGTTCCTGGGGCATTAACATGGAGTTGAAGCTAGACCCTGGGCTCATCAGAGGCTAGGTGAAGGTGCAGTTCAATCTGGCGAATGCACAAGAGCTCCTGCAGAGCCTGATGGACAAGTGCTTTTGGAAGTGCAAGGGAAAACCAATGAATCCGCTGGGCAGCCAAAATGGAAATGCATCACCATGTGTATGGACTGGTACCTAGATGCCTGAAACACGCCTTTGGAGGCCTGCAGCTCCAGAACAGGGCCAACAGGAGGCCAGCTCCCAGCACCTTCTAGCACTGCTGCATCTTTGCCAGAGGGGCTGGCTCTGGGACTAACAGGAAAGGACATCCTTGGATGAGAACAGGTGAGCAATTTGAGTTGATGGAAGTGAAGTTTTTCTCAGGAAATTTATTTGGCATTTCCAGCCCCTGCTGTGGCTGAGCAATACACCCTCACTCAGCTCTTGAAAGAAAAGAAGCAGACAATATCTGATGATGAGAGAAAAGAGTGCCAGAACAGGACAAGCATCAGAACACAAGTCCAGATATTCTGCCAGACTTCAGCAGTCTATGGCCCAGACTTTTCTTTGACTGGAGGTGATATCTTTATGTTTACTAGCTCTCAGTCCTTCAATGTATTTTTCTTCCATAAATTTGTCTAGGAAATGGAAGAGGTAGCTAGAACTGAAACTTTTCCAAAGCAGAGATTTTTCTCTCAGTCTTTGTATAAAAGCTTGAGCTAAATGGGAGTTAACAGAAAGAGAAAGAGCAAAAGCACAAATAATTAAGGACAGTCAGATATAGTTCTATAGCATTTTTCATCTAAAGATTTCAAAGCTCTTTTCAAAGGAAGCAGATATCATTTTCCCCATTGTGCAAATAGGCAAAATGTAGCACATAAATATACAGATATTGATCAGAACTCATGTAGCTAGCAAACACTAGAACTGGACACTTAACTCCAAACTTAAAAGGTGAGGGTTTTTTAGATGAATCATAAGGCTGCCAAGCAAAAATCTCAATATTTCAAAGATTATGTTGATAGTGGGGGACCCAGCAATGCTTCTGAGATCTGTCTGCATCCATTTCAGTATAAGAGCCAAACAGACACTGTCACTGCTTCATGCTTTCATTTTTTCCATGCAAAGTAAACCCAGGCATGCAAAATGGGAAGCAGCCACTGTGCGCTCTAGCAGATCCCAGCCCAGACAACTAAGGCCAGGGCTGAAGAGTTTTACTGTTTCACAATAGAGGAAGAGCCAGAAGGACCAAAATCATTTGTGAATTCTTAGCAGTAAATATTTGTGGCCAAAAAAAAAACAGAGGGAAGGGTAAATATTGATAATGATTACAGACTTAATTTTGAAAATATTAAAGGAAATGCTTCTCTGAAAAGTGACAAAATATTTCAAAATACAATTTCAAGCTTTTTCAATTCAAAATATCATTTTCTATTTTCATTCTTCCATGAATTTGAAAAAAAAGACAGTCTGAAGTAAAGCATATTTCATTTTGTTTTCTTTTAATTGCAAAACTGCTTTTAAAAACCTGCTTGTGATTTTTTCCCAAAGCTTTAGTTTGATCATTGAATCACAAAAAAGCTTATTGTTTTCCTAGTTACATTAATGAATCCAAGTCCAATGAGCTAACATTTAAATCACATGACTTCTTCATTAGTCTCCCAGAATGCTAGAAAACATTTAATTCTGATGCCTCCAAATCTTGAAAAGCAAGAATTTTTCTTTCTGATGCAGTTAAAATTTTAGTTATTTTCTCAAGTACTTCTCTGTGTAGTATATAGAATGGGAAATATTGGCAGGAAATTGATTTGACAGATACTAATGTTGCATGTTCACCAATTCAGCAAATTACACCAGCCGTGTTATCCTAATGGACACAAACGATACCGGCTCCAGAGTAAACTGAGAGCACCTGAAGAGGTCTAATTAGGACTGTAATACACAGTGAAGAAATACAAAAATTTGTTAGGGGGTTAGGATGTTATTCAGCAAGTCACCTAAGAACTTTGCGAGATGGATGGATCTGCACACACTATTCTACATAATCATGTATTCAAATACTTTGAAAAAGTAGGCCCCAAATATATTCAATTATTTTTAAAAATGTAACTTAAAAAAACCCTTTCTTTTCTGAGTGCTTGCAGGTGGCATTTTTAAGAAAACTTATGTTTCTGTTATCCACCCAAATTTCTTGAGGCTTGGTAAAACTGTTCACTTTTTCTTTCTTTTTTTCTTTCCCCTGCACTGCTTGAAGTGTTCTTCTAGAGCTATACTATAAGAAATTCCATCAATGAGGAACACAGTGCACAGTGGTTGGTATTCGTGATGAAGATTACATCTTTAAAAACCAGAAGATGTACACCATTACTGTAGGAACTTTAAGAGCAAGGAAGCAGGAATGAGCTTTCAGAATAGAAGGGGGGGGGGGTATTTATTTCTGCTGAACAGTAATTGTGCATTTCCTTTTTCTTTCTCTCTCTCTCTCTCTTTTTTATAGACAGGACTTGAGAAAGTTTTCTCAACTTATGATTACTTTAGTCTAAACTGCCGATGACTGGCATGCTCGGCATTTCTGCAGTATTCAAGCTCTTTCAAAATTCCATCCACACACATCCTCACAGTGATAAAAGAGAAACTCTGTGAAAGTACAAAGAAAAGGGACAAAACTAAACCTTTAGCTTCATATGGGATATTATTTTTTGTTGTTTTTGCTACAAAGCTGTAATTGGCCTAGTGAGATCTGATAAATGTCTTATTATAAACTTGAACATCAACTGATGGTGAAAAAAATATGATGAAACTTGTGACTGAGAGAAAAGTAAAAGGGTATAAATGACTGGCAGTTCCCATTTCTTTACAAGTGTTACATTTCAGTCCCCTGCCACTACCACATGTTTCCTGTTCACAGATAATTTGTACAACATATTTTATCATTCAGTTTTAGACACAGTTGAAAGGCTTTTGCCTAAGGCTTGGAACACTTTGAAAATTGTATACCATTTGCAAAGCTTTCTTCTGCTTCACTGTGCAATTAGGTGACTGCCTTTCTGCAGACACTGGATTTATCATATATGGAATTGGGTTTTTTCACCAAGGTGAACTGGGAACAAAAATGCAAGTAGTTTTTCAGTAACCCACAGACAAGGGATTAGTGTGCCGGCACAAAGCTTGTAGGCTGCCTGTCAGCCCCAAACTGGATGCAGTTCCCTCACAGAAGGAGTATTGTGAGCCACAAAGTTTTATACAAAAATACTCTGACGGTCTCTGTGTTTATATTTCATGTATGTATGCGATTCTAACTTTTAAGGTGCAACAAAGGCATGTGATTGGAATATATTCTTTCTAGCTTGCTAATACAACTGTTTATTACATTGCTGGTTCTTTTCTTCCTTCCTTTGCCCCCCTCCCCGCTCCACCCCCTGCTCAGTCTTGACTAAACTTTGCTCTCTGTTAAAGAAGTGTGAAGATACTGATGTGCTAAGAGCTTCCCCTGCTGGAAGTTCCTAGCAAAAGGTGCTGTAGCCAAGTAGGGATGGATCTGGGACTAGCTCCCAGTTCAGTTAATTTATGTGCTCAGTTCCTGTCGAACAGAGAGTACATAATGTGACTTGAGATGCTGATTAAATTTCATGTGTATTTCTATGTTCTAAATAAACCAAATTTTAAAGTCAGATTCGAGAGACAGTAGTTTATAACCCTCATTACAGCAGTTTGTATTTTTCCACTGAATTATGTGAAGGAAAGCGATACAAATTCAGCCCTTTTGTATAATGTATCTACGTGCTTTTACAAGGTCATATTCCCCTTGAGTAGAGGATACGGTGTATTTCTTAACAATTGAATTTTATGTATTAGAAAAATATCATTGCTTAATGAGAATGGACTTGTGAATTCATTATTTGCATCCAGTTGCAGATATCCCACTTGTGGAAACGGCAAGAGTGTGTAAATGCTTAAGTGAGGTGCAAGGAAAGTTGGTACAATCCCATCAGAAGAAGAAAGAGATGTTTCCTCAAACAACAGATCTTTCCCCAAGTAATATCCACCAAACTCTATCAATTACTTCTTCTAGAAGCTTAGAAAAGCTGCACTTCTGGAGGCAAAACTAATAGAATTTTAATCCAATTATTTAGGTATCCATAATGTAACTATCTGGCTCCAAATTCCTAAGTTGCCGGAAGAATATTGGTAGGTAAAATATTAGTATTTAAATAGCGTAAGTGCAGTAATATACTTGTAGTAGACTGTTTTGGAAATATGGCCACTTCTACCCACACAGTGTAACCTAGTTGGCAGGGTTGTCTTGGCCATTCAATAAGGTCTCTTTCTGTCTTTACCTCGGCCTGTAATGCGACATTGGAGCAAACTCTTTCCATGTTCACTCCCATCACTGCTGATTTTATCCAGTTAAAGTGTAAAGTCGTTTGGGGCATGGGCTCAATCTCCCTATATGTTTTGCAAACTGCCCAGTGCTTTGCACGAGGTGGCCCGGTGGCTGAGAGAGCACAGCATTTCATCCACACTGACATGCCTGGACTGCAAATGTGGACAGCACGGTTGTAGCAGTTTAAGAGCTTACTCAGACATCTCCCCTCTGCCAAAGTTTCTCTTCTCCCGCCTCAATCACTGGGCTTATCTGGGGACATATGTTGCATCCTACTAGAGTGTTGGCTTTTGGAGCAGTGTTAGAGAAATGTTGCCCTCTCCAGCTGCAGCCGAGGTGCAGCTTCAGCAAGGAAGGCCGAGTCACAGCAGAGCTGGCTTTTTGTGTGTGCATGAATCAGTGAATATTTGGAGAGCTCTGGAGCTACCACCATCTGTACACATGGAGATACACAAGTATATGGAAAGCTTCCAAAGGAAGTTCCCTTTCAATCCCCATAAAATCCCCTAGACCCAGCCAGCAACTTGAGCTTGGTGCCAGAGGAATGGAGGATTTCCTTCAAATTCTCTACCTGGCTTAATTTAATTTGCTGCTTGGTAGAAGTCCCAAAGGGGCTGGAAAAAAAAAAAAAAAAAAAAAAGCACTGCATCATGGGATTTCCCAATTTAAAGTTAATTCCAAGTTAAAGATAAACCCAGACTAGCTCCTTTCTTTCAGTGGTATCCATTCTGCTTTATCCTGAATGTGAAATATGGCTTGCCAATGCAGAATAAGCATACACTGTAAAGAATGACAAGAATAAAGCTAAATATTATGCATATTTATTATATGCAACCCTAAACACAAATGTGCCTATTCAGTAAAATAGGAAAGAAGATGTTTTTTAACTGAGGAGGTGCTGTTTTTTTTTCTTTTTTCCTTTCATGGTTGTGCCATTTACAAAAGCATACAATATTTCCTTTTATATATTATGAGCAAGTACTCTATAAGTAGAGTCTTCTCTTTGGTACAAATTAGCCTCATGATAATTTCATTGACTAGTTTCTCAGTGTAATTCATCAGTAATGACTTATTTCAAGCTTCCAGAAGGCAATGGTACAATTACTCCATATGTACTAGAATATCTTTAACTTTTCTAATCAGCACATCTAATATGAGTTTCATTCCATATTATTGAGACTGACCAGGTAAGTGCAGGCTCATGTTCTACTTAACAGTGCTGAAAATTCTGTTTTTTTCATATGGACCCTGAACAGTGTAATAATGCTGCCTATACAGAACACCTCTACATTTATGTAAATTCTTAATAATGTAAAATAGGCTGTATTTCCAAAATACCATGCTCACACTCATGTTTATTTGCTAAAATTAGTTATGACCTAAATACTTCTCTTCTACCAAAAAAAAGCAGATCTCCATCATGAAGAGTAAACCAAGGAACTTGGTTACGATCCTGACCTAACAGAACTAATTTCCAGAAGGATCATAAAACCCTAACGATATCCATGTGGAAGACATTGTAACCTGATCTACGAATTTCTTCAAAAAGTTATTCCCAAGTGGCAGTATACCAATTTAAGCCAGGATACTTCATTCCACAGGCAAAAAAAATTGCCACTTAATTTCTGAAGGAATGTCCTGGGTTGCAAGTTATGATGAAATCAGCTCTGTGTTAGGTAGGCTGGAAATAAAAAATAATTCTACAGCATATATTTTTTGTTATGTCCCATTTTCCTGTTATGTGAGGAGAAAAATTAAATGTAATAGTTTTCATTTTCTTAGAAGCATTATTCTTGATCATTTTCTTAGTATGATGCCTCTTTAGTCAACATTGTGTGAAATACAGTACTAACTTTCAGCAGCTGGCATCTGTTGTTCCTGTTTTTTTCTGGATACTAAGAAGCACACAGTGTGTATGGAAATATTCGGCAACTTATTTGTTATAAAGAGTGGGCACATGTACTCAGAACCGGTTATTTAAAATATCAAAACAGTGAATAAAACAAGTTATATCTAAATTCTTCATGTACCCATAGAAAACTCTTGTTTGTGTGCTTGTACAATTATTTGCATTTGCTTGAAATGTTCACATATGAATTCTGAAATGAGTTTCTACCTTGCTGATGCATGAATATTTAAAGATAAAAACTATAATTACTGTTATTGCTTTATTATTATTATTAATGCATAGCCATTAATAATGCATTATCTGAAGGGTACTCTTTGGTCACAATAGATATAGAAATTGACACAGCAACAGGTTGTAAAATACGTAATAAGAGTATAGAGCCAGGGCAAACACCAAAACAGTTAATTTACAGCCAGATTATAAATACCCTGACAGACTCATCATTTCTTAATATGTGCATGGCTGATCTTCTAAATCTGGGGCCTAATTACAAGTTAGATAATAGGCTGGAATATAGAAAATAAAAATGTAAATTATTTAAATACATGCTTTAGCAGAAAAAAATGCTATTTGAACATGCATTTTATCTGACTGCAAATAATTAGTGGCAGCAAATAGGGCACTTTACAAGGGATAAGAATCAAGTGTCTCAGGGACACTTCAGGGGTATGAGCTTACAAGTGATAGGTCTACCTCATCTCTAGGAAACAAGCTCTGAGTTTGTATTTTACATAGGTATCTTAGAGCCATATGTGAAACCAGTGAGAAGTAATCCTTTCATTAACTGAGAAGTTTCCTTTTGTATGTCTCTGCTGCTGCCTATTGCTGGATTCTGCTCTATATTGGTCACACTAATACGCATTTGGGGATTTAAACATTACTCTAATTTCCAGTTTTCATTTACAGAAAGAGTCAGTGGGGGAATTGCCCCACCTCCAGGATGCAATATTAGTTCAATCCCAAAAGCAGAAAGCTCTGAATGAGCCAATAGCCTTGTTGCTGTTACACTTAAGTGGACTGCAGAGACCCATGCGTACTCTCTCTGAGAAGACCTTCACCTCTCTAACCTCCCCAGCTCAGAGCTATAGCTGTTCTGCTTTGACTGGTCTGGGGTAGGCTTCATCCTAATAAAAAATATCTAGCTGTCTCAGTGTCAGCCTAGTACAAAAAAAGCCAAATACTAAAACTTCAAGGTTTTTTTTTAGACTGAATTGTTGCTTTCTAGCCAACCCTATTGGAGCACATTGAAATGGTCATGTGTGGACTGAAATTTTCCAGCTTTGAGGTCAAAATTTGATTTTTGCTATTACCATCTACATCCTTCAATGTTGGATGAGTTGATTTTAATTTGCAATAGCTCATTAGATGATTACCCTGGAGGAAACAAAATTTATACTGGTTCAAAGCTGTCTGAACCAGCACCTCCACTGCCTCCCACTGACATGAGCAAAGGCTTGCAGGAGGTAAGAAATGACAGAAACTGCAGCCACTGGTGTAAGGTCAAGCAGCTCCTGGGCTAACAGAGCTGAGAAAGTTCAGATTAATCCATGGCTTCAGAAAATGATAACAGCCTCCCTTTTTGCATGTTTGATTTAGCCAGGTATGCAGTTTGGCTTTTTAAACATCTTTTTGGCATATGTGTTTTGTGCCATCTTTGAACATGAGGAAATTGAGTTTTCCCCTCTATAAAACATTTTTTGGTTTTCAAAATAATCCTATACCTTAAATGCTTCAGATCCAACATAGAAATCTGGCATGAAAATAGCCTTTCTTGCAAAGCAGGACACAACCTTATTCTGGATAAATTGATTTTATATGAGCAAGTTGGAGACTGAGATCACGCAGTAGATTTTTTTCGGTAAGCTGATGCATACAGTGCTGAGACGATGTGCAGGCATACAGTTGATTTGAATAAAATAAAAAAGATCCTTAAGTGTTGCATCTTTTAAATACAATGTGTGCTCTTTTGTGTATGCCAGAAATAGTTTGTGAAAATCATTTCTATCCAAACCAAAGACTGAACTGTATTTAGAGTATACTTTCTTCTATAGCTTAAATATGCACTCTGTCTAAAAGTGAACTTTACTATTGTATACAGGACATTTCAGCATAGCTGAAGCTAACATAACTCTTACTTGCTTAAGAAAATCGTAGGCATGCCTAGTGAGTGTGCACAACTAGACAGTTCTTCAGGGCTCATGGTGGGGAAAGAAAAGTGGCATATCCACTTTCTGAGAAACTATTGAAATATATATTTTTGGAAGAAGCTACTTAGGCCACTGCATCAAGATAAAGACATCAGCTAAAGCACCAGCAACTGGTATTTCCAGCGTAGCCTGTTTGCCCCCACCACACACCTCTGGAGCAGATGCTGTTTAACACCAGTCAGACTAACGAAAGTAGTTTTCCTACAGAGCTGTGTCTTCTACCACTTTAAGGCTCTGCTTCAAATAATCTCAGCTTGCCCCCATAGTCTCTGCAATACCACCCCAGACAAGACACAGTAGAGCTGCTAGCCAGTATATCATTGCTGATCAGCTTCCAGCTGCTGCAAAATGGGATATATGAATTGAACCCTCCCTGCCCTACTCTTACAGGAGGTTATAGGTTTCTCTTTAACTCACCTGCCAAAATTTATGAAAACAGTAAGTATTTCACCAGCTTGGAGCATCATCTCCTCTTTTGAATGTGGTTGATTCAAAAACCTGGTTGAACTCAAGAGGTTCAAAAATCATTAGAAGTGGATGATAGGCAGATAAAAAGAGACAGTACAGCTGCATACCATATGAGGAAAGAAAGGTATTGTTTCATGGAATATACTCACAAAAAATCCACAGCCTAGAATGTGCTAGCTAGTTTGTGTCTCAAAATGGATGCTCACCTGAGTGGAGTCTGAGATATTGCTTACACATCTGCAATTGTTTTGAAACACAGATAACAGAGACACCACCTTTCGCTTCATATATTTGATATTGCAACAAGCACTGCTCATCAGGTCCTTACACAGGACCCTCTGGTTCCTGAAAAAAAGGAAGTAGAAGTCCCTTTGGAATGCACTTCGCTTGACTGGAAATAGTACTATCTAATGAATGTCAAGAGGTGGGACAAAAGACATCTATTTTCAGCTTTTGAGGTAGACCCCAGGATTATGGATGAGGTTGCAGACGGTCTTCATTCCTTGCCTTCATTTGCTGTCATAATCCTGTTTTTTTCTACTGAGCTCTGGAAATGCACAAAATGTACGCGAGACAGGTCTACACTTCATAACAGAGCTTTGTGTCAGCAAACAGTGAGCTACCTGTGAGGCAGCCGTCACTCTGCATGACACTCAATGGCTGCCTGTCTCCCAGGGAGTTTATCGGGGCCAAGCACTGGTTTATGATTATCCACACTTTTTAATTGCTAGCACACTCCTCAGCACATTTTGGGCACATGTCAATGAGCAGTCTCCTAGGCAAAACCTAGGCACTCTTCAGGCAATAGGTTGGACCAAGGACAGTCCCCAGTAGGCAATTAGGGCAAGGCAGCATGTTATGCAGGGAGAAGAGAGTTTAGCCATATAGATATGAGCATGCTGTCCACTTGGTCTCAGAAAACAGCCCCTGAACCATCCTATTTACAAGTACAGACTTAAACCATAGAGCCATGCAGGTTCCAGAAGCATGCTAACCATGCTAGCATGGTGCTATATTTAGACTAGTTGGCTGAGTTTTCAGAAAAGCTCATAACCAAAGTGCAACACTATCTAATAAAACCAAACCAAAACAAAACAAAATAAAGAAAGAAAAGAAAAAGGTCTTGTTTTGTCCCATCTTGAAAACAGGATGTAGTCATGGTGGCTCAATGGAAATTTTTGTCCATGCTCCATTCCGGAGTCAGGTATGAATAGCTCCATCTCCTAATATAGCCACTTTCATGTAGGCCAAGCCACCCACTGCCATCCAGCAATGTAGGACTGGTCAGCTAAAGCAGGGTCCTAATGCAGCCCATTTGTGCAGAATGCTGTCTGTGCTATCAATCGGAAAGGGAAGTGGGGTAGGAGCAGCTGTGAATAGTGACTCTGTTTTCCTCAAGGCAAAGAAAATGTTCATCTACCCAGATCTACCACAGTTGCTGCTTCTTTGTTCTACTGAATGGGTACAAAGATTGTATGTGAATTTAAGTCTATATTATTAGGCAAATACACAAGGGAGCTGAATTAAGACTGTATGTGCAGTCTTAGCTTTAGCATTCATATGGTAGTGCATCATTTTATAACTACAAAGCTTAACATTACATATAAGTGGTTTTCTAATAATACTATGTCTCTTAGTGTGCGTGTGTGTGTATATATTTCTTGGGCTGCTGAAAAATTTTCTTTGGAAAATATTTTTAACAAGATACAGATTTCCTACTAAATGTGTGGTTATTGATCAGAACACCAGAAACAGATAGCAAGAAAAATGAGAAATTGTTTTGGCTTTCAGTAAAAATGTTCTTATGGTAATTGTGAGTTGTTTTCAAAAGAAAGCACATTTCCTCTCCCCCCTCCCATACCTGTCCTTTTTATTATTCTTGTTGATGCTGTTGAAATATATGGCTTTGCTCTTTTTTATTCAAGAATAACAAAACAGCATGGGGAACATTGGAGGGAAAAAAAACAATAAAATTTTGACATCTCCCATGAAAACGAAATTACTTCTTCAACCAGCTGAAATAGGCACCCAGGAACATGCTGATGCCTTTCAAATTGTAGTAGATAGAGATATTTAATCACCAGTTTAACTAGAAAATGGGCACCGAGGGAATTTTTCATGGGGTGATTTAGCTATACGCAAATCTGTTGTGCACTGTAGTACTGAGGCACCCAGGAGCTGAACAGTGTAGAGCTTGTCAAGGGATTAGGTAACAATGGAGATTTAAGAGCTAGGACAAAGCTAGACGTAGGTTGGGGATAATATCTTGGTCAATATATCTACTGGCGTAGACAGACAGATAAACATGTAGATAGAACTTACTACAGCAACGTTCAAGCAGAGCGCACCATAGGCAAGGAATTGAAGAGACACTCCCACAAGGCACTGACAGCTTTTTTTCTCCTTTCTTCCTCTTTACTGAATATTTATTGTAATAGAAGCATCGCGGCAAAACCTCAGGACCGAGCACATTGCGAACCCAAACCTTCAGGGGATGTAATTTGTAATGTTTCTCATCACTAATGTGAATTCCACTGAGCTTTTGGGTGCTTGCTAGTTAGTAGATAATTTATATGCATGGACTAAAAGCGCTACTCCTCTAAAGTATATGCACAAGGCAGTTTTTATAAACAAACCAAAGGTGTAAATAAATTGCAACTTCATGTATTCATAGAGTCAGTATTATGCATCATAAAAAGGTCTACATTAAGATATAGTCTGTCAACCTCCAAGTATATGCATCAATTTCTATCATGCTCATAATAGCTCAGTTACTACCAGTAAAATAGCTACAGTAAAACCACGCTGAGCTTCCAGGATATGAGGAAACAATTTATGTTCCTATCCTTGAACTCTCTTGCCTGGGGAGGGATGGCTCTTGTTATAGCAAGGTTTCCGTGTAGCAACTGCACCGGCAGGAGCTTTATCTCCCAGGTTAACCACCCTGGACATGTGAAAGGGTTGGTTTGGGGACCGGCCTGCAGGCCCCAAAACAGAACATCAATGTGTTATAGAAACACAACACGGCAGCCATTTCGCTCGCAGTGAGGAGAGCTTTCATCACATTTTGGATGCAGTAGGAAAGTTTCGGAAATTTGAGCCCACGTATTAGTTAGTTCTGAGCACCGGTGTGTTGATTCCCTCAATGTTAGACTTAGTCACATTTCCCAGGATGAGAGCAGTGCCAGATTTATTTAGGGACTTTCTCAGAAGACTCAGTCAGGGGCACCAAAGGGGAAATCAGTCAAAGTTACAGAGCAGTCAGGAATTTTTCAACAAACTACTAGGAACCTTTTTGCTCAAAAGAAGTCATGACAAATCTTTTGTGATGAAAGGTAATCTGGATCTCTAATGAGTTTTCGATCTAAGTTGGAGAGAAAAATATAGAAAATCTCACTAGTTAGGGCATTTGTCTCGGATATAACTGACCCATCCCTGCCACATTTGACCTGGGAGAAGGATCTGAACCAAGGTTTCCCAAGTATTAGAGTGCCTTCTTTTGCCAGTCTCCCCAGACTATCTGTGCTATTTGCACAAACCAGAATAACTCCAAAAGGGCTGACTGCAAGGGAATCGACTGCAAAGTAGCTGATAAACTATTGGTCACCTGGGGGTAAGGCTGGGGTTCACTGAATCCAACTTTAGCCACCTAAAATGCATCTGGAGCCAATAGGAAGAGATAAGCTATTCCAGAGGATGATTTATCTTTCTTAGATATCTATCTTAGGATGGGGTAAACTATCTCCAGAGGTATATATCTCTCTCCACTGAGAGAGATTTTCTCTCTCAGTGGAGAGAATTTCTCCACAAAGAGAAATTAATGCCATCCATATGCTTTAGACCCTTCTCTGCCTGATTTGGCCCCCTCATCTCTTACATGCCTGATAAATGACTAAGCATTGACTCTGGGGCTTTTCTCTTCTATTTTTCATGAAAAATTTCAGTGGGTCTCACCATTACCTCCATGCAAAGCTGAAACATTAAGAACATTAAACAGGGCAGGAAAACTATTTCCCAACTACGTGTATTGTACAGTGTCTGAGAAATGTTTGTAATCCTGAAATACACATGAAAACAAGTCAAAGCAATGATCCTCCTTAGGTTTTTGACTCTCAAAATCAATGGCTCAAAACCCAAGGCATTGCATTTTGGTATCTCTTCTTCCCTCCATTGGTATCTCTTCTCTCTCTCACCTTTCCAAAATAAATCACCAAGCATTTTTACTACATTTAAAGTTTATCTGTTGCCTAGACTCTGTGCTGGGAATCATGAACTCTGAATTGTGGCTGTGCTGCGCTATTCTGTCTGACCCTTGACAAGCCAGTGAACTGTCTGCCTCAGTTTGCGGTCTTAAATTGAAAGAGATAATACTCTTTCTTCTCTCCTTTGTCCTTCATGTATGTCCTGTGTGGACCATAAGTCTCTAGGAATGTCTTTCTTATATTGCAAAGCCTAGGAAAAAAGCTCCTAATTAGGTGTCTATGTAATACACAGAAATAGTGACAATTTATATCAATATCACAGTTCATTAGATTTACTGAGTTCTGGCCTGTTAATTGCTAGAAAGAAGTTTCATAAAAATGCATAGAAGTCAAAGTTATTTTTGACTCTGTTTATGGTTGTTCCTTTAGGGGCATTTCTGCTCTGCAAATTGAGGAAAGACCTGCATTTGCTCAGCCTGTGCTATGGGTTGACTGAGAGTCCTGTGACATGACAGGACAGAGTCAAGCCCAAAGTAGTAAATGCTGCTGAGAGTGAGGGCATCTTGATAAGGGCTCAGTGCATCATTTTAATTTTGGATAGGGAATGCCCAGTTTTCTGCCAGATCTGAGGCCTACCAGTTGGGTTCGTTTGCCCAAAAGTTCATGTACTCATAGCTTTAAGTAAGTCTATTTAGGACCTCAGCTGGCTGACACAAAATCTGTCTCCACCAAATGCACTCTATATACAACTAGAGTAGTGGCAGAACTTTTCATGTAAGTAGTGAAATAGTAAAAGGCACAGTTTGCCCTAGACCAAGTGCTATAGGAAACCAAGGGGAAGGCAGACTGATGGGACAGAAAAGCAGGAAGCATGGTATAGTCAGTGCCATGAAGAACAGAGGGGAGTGCAGAAGCCAAGGAGCAGCAAACCAGACTGTGTGCTTGAGGAAGGATTTGTCCATGAGCAATGTGGCATACTGTGATGCCCCTCAGGTGAGTATTACATCTCACGAGCATTAAGGATTTGACTTGCCCATCACTCAAGGGCTGCTGATCAGCTATGGAGGATTCTTCACAAGTGGAAGGCGCATGATTACTTTTTATGAGCAAGATACTCTAATTATCCTGTAGGGATTCATTTCAGGTTACAGAATTTTTATTGAAAACCATTTAATTTTCAGTGCCTGTCAGTTGAGGTGGACAAAGGAGAGAAGCACTGGAGAATTACTTAGCATAGGTCCAGACCCTTCATCATTAGCATACTCCCATATAATATAATTTTTATCTTCTACTTGTACAGAATGGCAGTGAAAGTGCTGATATGTATAGAATACAGTGTTGCTAGTGGCAAACCATTAATAACAGTATGGAAAATTGTAATTTTACATTATAGCTTTATACATTTAAGAATAACTGTTTTATGGGGGAATCTATTAGTACTAGAATTTCTGGGGTTTTATGCTTCATTTTTTTCATGATTCTGAAAGAGGTTAAAATAAATAGCAAACACTTATGCACAAGTCTGCAATACAATATTGCAATATTGCATACACTGAATATTTATAGAGGATAACTAAAATATCCACAATTACTGTAGTAAGGAGCAGAAAAGAAAACAAACAAAAAAAGACACCAAGGCTTTTGGGAAAGGATATAAATTCATATGCTTCAGGGCATAAAACAGTCTGCAGATTAGGAAGAAATTTTCCCTGTAGGCAAGTTGTTTCTGTAACAGCCTACTGCAGAGTTTCTGCCATATTTCTCTGAAGCTAGCCAATTTTATAAAGTTTACTGAAGGAGGTGGACAACTTGTCTGATCCAGTATGTCCTCTGTGTACTCAAATGAAAAATGAGAACCTATTTTACATTATGCTTACCTATGAGCAGTTTCATCTGCTTTAAGTCTGTTGCTTTTCCAAATGTAAATTAGACCAGCTTGCTGGATAAGGTTTCCTTTCCTATATATCTTCCCCCTTTCCCACTCCTCTCCCTGTTGTAGAGACCTGTAAGTGCCACCTGCTTACACTGCAAGAAGATACCACACGTGGAAAATAATACTCATAGCTCAACAGAGTGCTGTCAGTATAGCTGGCAGTGTGCTAGGAACAGGAACACCAGCAGACCACAAGTTTCCACTAGCTCCCCTGCTAGCACTGGGAAACAACAGCGGCTCCTCCGTACCTGACTGATGCCAGCAATTGCAGGGATTTGCTATGAGAAGCTGGCTTTAATTACTGCTTGAGGGGACTCAGAGGGAGATGCTATATCAGAGGGTTGGAGCTGTAGCTCCGTGTCCACTGCCCCAGTAGGCACCAAGCTGTGGTTTTCCAGGGTCTACACAACTTGCTTTGCCTGAGCGTTTTTTTATAGGAGCCATATGCTTTGGCCTCCAACAGCCTCCAACAGGTCCCATGAAAACACGGTCCGCTTACACCGAGTTATGCAGACCTTACACTTCCCTCCGCTCCCATGAGAAAGGTGTCACAGGAGAGTAAACCTAAAGGGGAGCTGTGCCCTGATCTCAAAGGTGCGAGCGACAAAGTGTGGGCAACCAGCCTTCCTCTCAAGGAGTCTGATGCTGCCTCTGGAGAGCAATGGGGGAGTGGAAGTGCTGGGATCATATATTGAATGTTATGGACATTTAATGCTATATTTAATCTTTTGATTAAATATACGCTTGGCGCTTCGGAAAATCAGACTCAACTTGTCTTAAATTGACTATCCAGAGTCAAAAGCCTCTCTGGAGAAATGTAACTAGTTTTGTATACATACCATTTTGCAGACCCTTTTTCTTTCTTTTTAAGGTATAACATAAGGCATAACATTTGAAACATTCTGGCAGGTCTGGGTTTTTTTGTGAATATGGACTATTCCATCTTTTGCATTGCTAGTTAGTAACTTTTGCAACATCTCAAATTCTTCTGGCTTTATTTGCATGGAGGACTTTTAAACACCCTATCATGTAATTTTCACACTGTGCTCCACAGAACACTACCGTTGGTAAGGCTGTGGTGCGAGTGAGGCTTGTCTGTGAGGGTTGATGCATGGACTGCCCCAAGTCACCGTGTCCAAAACTCACAGGGACCTCAATTATGGCCCATCCCTAGAGTCTGCACTAAAGTATAGGCTCTCTCTCTCTCCTGCCCTGAGATCCAGTGAGCTAGATGTACTTCCTGGTACAGATAATTTCCATAGCAGGACTAATTTTTGCTCCACTGTGCATGGAGCACCAACATAAGTTTGCAGAGCCATTAGTTCAAAAAGTTTGGGAACTGCTGGTGTATAAAACTCCTAACAGTCTGGCAAGCTGTTGGCTGAGGATTTATCAGAAAAATAAAACAAAAAGGGAGAGCAAAATAAAAGCATATGCTAAAATGGCCCTCTGACTTGGGCATTTCAATTTTAAGTCAGTGAAGATTGCGGGAACTCAAAATTTCTACAAAGCAAACACAATGTGCCTCAGACTGACCACCCAAAGTCAAAAGCTGCTTCTGACACTTTTAACTCCAATTTTGTGAATGAATTATTCAGCTGCTACAAATTACCCATTCATCTTCAGGCTTCTACACTGAGTCTGAAAGACTGTACTTTCTGTATAATCCAGAAAACTGAGATTATGCAGATGGAAAATATTTCTCTGCTGCAGTTGCCTCCTAAGATGTCTTACAAATACGGAGGATCCAGCCCCTGTGCAGAATACAGCTGGGCATTATTTGAATACTTCTTGAGAGAAGGTACAGGGAGATGTTGGAAATAGAGTATGTGAGGTTTCCACCAAAAGGCAGTAATTCCAGGAAGCACTGCTCACAGGAAGTTGAGGAGCTTCTTTCAGCAGTGACATTAACACAGTTGATTGAATGATACTGCCTAATCATTTCATTACTGTTTTGGGGGGTTTGTTTTCGTCTCTAGGAACTTTTACAGTGACTAACAAAAATCTGTCTGGACTACTGATATGTAGTTTAACAACCTCCACTAAGATCTTCAGGAACCTTCCTCCAAAATACTCTCAGCTATTCGGCTGATGACCAAAGTTTGCTGAATCTGTTTTAAGTAATATCCATTAATTCAATAATCCAGCAGAAATTAGGACTCTACGCAGCCTTCTGTATTAGCTCTAACAGATTTCCCTGAAACTTCATCACATGCAGTTTTCAAATTCTGCAAGCTACTGCAGGTCAGCAAGTAAAAGGCAGCAACAAAGCAAAGCAAAACATGTAACAAATTCAATGAGCATCTATTATCAGCCTGATTACACACTGCACCACACAGAGTCCTAATGATTTCAGTGAAGCTTCATGCAGCATAAGGAGTCTCCCATGCAGATTAGTTTACAAGATCAGGGTCTCCATATGGAACATCCTCCTCCCATTCTCTATGGAGCATTATAAAACAAAGGCCTGCCTTCTTGCGTATTTGCAAGGTTTTAGTTGCCTGTGGGCTTGTACAACCATTTAAAGAAAAATAGCTTTAAAATATTTTTGATGCTATTTGAAACCTACTTTGGTTTTCTTATTTTTTGTCACTCACTGCAGTGTTTTCTACCAGTCACCTTTCTAATAATCATCTTGATGAGTCTGTGCTGCTACAGAGTTCTGTGTAGATGGCTAAACTCATCACAGTCAGTTCCCAGGAACGGTTTTGTGGAGTGGAAGAACTGGATGTATAATATTAAGTGAAGAAAGCCCAGTGTCAGAAACTTCATATTGATACTTTGATCAGAAACAACATGAGACCGAAAGTTTTTGAACAACAAACCATTTGAGAGTGTGTAACATGCTTGTGAAAATATTCATAGCATAATTAGATAAATAACAGATCCAGTGTCTATTTTTACTTTCCCTTGATGAGAAGCTTTGCAGGAGAGACTGCTGGTAGTTAATTCTCCCTAACAACAATCTGTGTAATCACAAACCCCAATTAGCTGTGCCTGTTCTATGCTATACAAACTATTTCCTTAGCGCTTCACATCACTACTTTGTAATTAGCTTTCATCTACACGAGCTTTGACTAAAAAAATATAAAAGAGTGTAAGTGATTGTACTGCCACTCAGTATTCTACGAAATAATCGCTAGCGATTTCAATCAGATTAATTTTATCACCCGTATTAAGGAAAATTACCTCCCTCTTCACTCTCTACAGCTGAGGGCTATTTCATTTCCTGAGATGTTCATAAAAGCATAATATAAAGCAATCTGTAATTGTAAATATCCTTCCCTAATAACTTTGAGATATTTCCTTAATACATCTTTACATTTGGAGTTTCCGTTCCATAAAATACAGTAACAAGTGCTCTATTATGTTTTAAGTGTGTGCTGTTAAGCTGGACAACTTAGCGCTGTCCTTCCTGTTTTTACATAGGGTTATATTTAACTTGCAGATAATGGGAACAAGGTTTAAAAGTGATGGAGCGGAATAATGGCGTTACAGCAATAATATATCTTGCCTTTGTGAGGAATAGAACTTTACGGCCTATTTCAGGTCAGCCAACACCAATTCCATTTTTCACAGCCTGACAACTTTCACCTTCACCCACACTCCAAATGGATATTAAAAACTACTTTCCAAACAAGACCCAGGTTTGGCTAAACCAGTGCTCTAAACCAGTGGAGAACCCTGCCAATACTTAAAATTCAAATAAAATAAAACAAAAACTGGCAGCCTGTAATATCCTTCTGCCACTGGCCTGGGTGAGGAACCTTGCAGATATTCACAGAGCAAAGTGAGCAAAGTTCAGATCCTTGGGGAGGGCCATTCCAGGGAGATTTCCACAACTGAAGTGCCTGCATGTTCAATGTCTGTGACCTTAGCACGGTTTTAGTACCTTTTGTGGAGGAAATGTGAGGTGCGTGCTATGAGGAACACTGCAGCTGAGTATATCATCAACAACAGGATTTACTAAGGTGTTCGGGCCACCAGAACACTGCTTGAACATAGTTTTATGAGATCCGCATGTGGGACTGCCTCTTTGGGAAGCTCCTACCCAGGGCAGCTGGGAACACAGCCTGACTACTCACCAACTTTGTCAGACTCTTGTTACCATATATTTATGTCCTGCATTTATCAATATATTCAAAAAAAACACACACACAAAAGGCATCAGATGACTAAGGCATATTCTCAGCTATCCGTGTGTGCTTCGCCTGCATTGCAGGGCCTTTCCCCAACATCTTCAGCTTCACCCCAGCAGTACAAGGTGAGCAATGTGGAGAGCATGTGGCTCACGCCAGGACCGGCACTGCCCACAGCTGTTTGAAGCTGCCCCTCTTCTCAGAAAGCAGCCTGCAAGCCTGTCAAATGGAAAGATGTCTCATAGTCTGAGCAGCTTCATTTACACATGCTTTATATTTTGCTCTGTCTGGCTTAGCCTCTAGACCATCTCGCTCTCTACTTATTCCTGCAGCTAATAGTTGGAGACAGACCACTAAAATGTGATCAAGGCCAATGTGGGAGAGGGATCACCCGCACTGGAGAAGTGAAGTCACTCTGCCTGGTGCAGTGGAGCTTGAATTGTTCCCAACTAGTCAAGCTGCAGAGGAAAATGAGTTGTTCAGACCCCACACAGAAAAGCATAAGGGCTTCTCCAGCACACTGTGAAAGTGTCATGTGTTGCTGTATGTCCCTTGGCATTGTCAGACTCCCAAGGGGTCTGCATTGTATGTGAGGTGAGGAATAACACGGAGTATCTTGAAATATTTTGAATGGCATGGGCATTGTAGATAGGTGAACCTGTTTTACAATGTTACAGTGCCAGGATATGGAAGATGTTACAGAAAACAGCTTACTGGAGTTAAATGGGCACACAATAGCCTGTGCTGTCTCTATTATACTCACCCTTCTATCTACAGGAGTAAGATAAACTTTACCACCTTCTGAGTAGGCATGAGAAGAAGTTCATTCTTATCTACAAAAATGCCTTAACAGTTCACAAACATCTTTGCATGCATGGATGGGACAAGCCAGATAGGCTGCAATGGGTTTATTTCCTCTGCTATTCAATAAGATAGATATTTAACCTCTGCTGTCGCCCAGTCTATATGTTTCCATGAGAGTAGAAGGCACTGAAGACCACATCATACACCGCACTCGAGCATAACAGAGGTCCTAAAGACTTACCAGAAAGTTATTTTCAATTGCCTAGGAGTTTGAAGGAGTCCCTGGCCCTGGCCCTTTCCCAGAGATGTTGTCCAGAAAGACGCCAAGAGCTGGTATACCCCACAGAGCAGATGTGTTCCCAGCAGAAGAAATGTCAGTCTCCACTTCCTTCTTCTGCTTAAGGAGTGCCCAGAGACAGGGGCACGTCAGGCAGAAACACTAAACACTTTGGGGAAAATGAGACAGGATCATTGCAAGAAGCAAGGCTTAAGTTTATACATCTCCAGAGAAAACCATATGCAGAATGTTCAGTTTCTCATGCTAAAAATACCCACTTGGATCATAAACAAAGTCACCTGTTACAGTTATACAAATATTGCATTCCCACTGTTGTATAGTGTAATGAAATAAAGTGAATCTAGTCAAAAATCAGTATCCCCAGCAAATATCTGAAACTCTTTTTATGTGGCACAAGGATACAGCTAGGGCTGAGAGAACATGTTTCCAGTCCCACTGAAAATTTCACTGTCTTCATATTTGCTTTTATCCCAATTTAGAACACAAAGCCAAGAACTGACTACTGAAACTTCTGAAAATCCCAAAGTTCAGAAATGTCAAAACATGCCACTTCAGTATTTCTGATCTAAAGAAAATGCTGAATATTACAAAACTGCAGCATTGCATATCATTTTTTGAACCAAACCAAAACTTTTCATTTTAGCTCAGTTCAATACCAATATTAGTCCCTCTGAAATGATCTTGATACTTCACAAGAGTTGTAGTTTAGAAGTTCTGCATTATTAATTTTTCTCT
This sequence comes from Dromaius novaehollandiae, assembly GCF_036370855.1. Taxonomy (NCBI): domain Eukaryota; kingdom Metazoa; phylum Chordata; class Aves; order Casuariiformes; family Dromaiidae; genus Dromaius; species Dromaius novaehollandiae. The sequence continues at coordinate 150,180,612 of NC_088098.1, read as the reverse complement.
ACGGACAGATTTTCTGAGTGTGCCATAAGGTACATAGATATATGAATCCTCAGGTTCACCCCAAATAAAACATCCTGATGCATTTTGTGAAATGTAATGCAGCTAAGGTGCTTTCCATAGAGATCTCAGTCACCAGAATGTCAGGCACCATGACACTACATGGCAACACAGGTAAATGTTGAGCACGTAAGAAACAAAACTTTTAGGCTAGTTCAAAAAGCCAAAGGGATTTCAATTGAGTTGATCCAGCCTCAAGCAAGATATGCTTTTTTCACGTTTCCAAAGGCTGGCAAAGTAATTGTTCAGTGTTATGCTGATGACATGTTTATGTATAGCAGTCATTCTTAAAGATTCTCTGCATTTCATTTGGGCAAAAAAATAAGTATTACTGAGTAGCTACATAACTCTCTTGTGCTAATTTATTATTATAGTTTGGAATACTGTAAGTTATTCTACCAAGATAAAGTTAGCTAAGATAATGACAAGTTTTCTGACCGCTATAAATACATATTGCTGTCACATTTCAACTAGTAGATAATTAATGCAGAGCCAGCTGCTACTAATATACTGTACTAAGACTTGTTAATACAAGACTCTAATAAAGCTGTTAATTCTGATAATACCATACAGCATTTGAAGCTGTTGCAGAATTTTCCTTGGAATTGTCTCCTTATTACTATGGCAGGTTTTGATACATTTTGGTTTTCTTTTGATAATTAACCTCCAACAGCATACAGCATGTTATCTGTCATAAATAAAGTCGGCCCTTTCCTCAAGGGTCCTGAAGTCTAAAAGGCAAGAACAAGAAAGTCAAGATGTGGTAGAAATCTAAAACAAGTATTATTCATTATTTCGACTTGTAACAGAAGCTGGAGACCCAGTCAAACACAGGACTCCCTTGTCCTATGCACATTACAGACAGATAGAAAAAGATAGCTTTTGTCTTGAAGAGCTTGAATTAAAATAATATAAAACTAAAGGAAAGTATAGCTTAAGAAAATTACTTCTTGCTTGTAAACTTTTATTCTTTCTGCCTTTCACTCCAGCCTAAGAAAACTTGCAGCAGGGAGGGGCACTTAATGGCCAAACCAAAACCTCCTGAAATCTATGAAAGTTCTGGAGTATGCTTTTAAAAATTGAAATCCAGTTACCCAAATGCCTGAGGAATATCCTATTATAAATGAAAGGAAGGCATTCTTTGCTAATTCACTTACTTTTACAATAAAGCTAACTGAAAATGAGAATAGTTCTGATCAACAGAGTCAGAAATTGGTATTCCAACAGTTTCATAACAGAAACTATTTTACTGAATTATACTGTTCAGTAGTTAGAAACTCATTTTATAAGCAAATACATACTTACCTATTTTTTAAGGCTCTGACCCGCTGCTCGTCTTAATGGTTTATAACTAAGAGTGTTCCAACTGGTTGATACCATCTGTCTGAGTCTGCTAGACAAAAGGGTAGTGGACTAGATCTGTGGCTCTAGCTCATTTAGTTTATATTCAAGAAACTGTGATATTACAGTCTTCAGTATGGAACACTACTGAAATATGAAAGCAAAATCATTGTTTTTCTTCAGCAGGAAAAAAACAGCAAGTAATTAAACAGGAATGAAAAAAGAATGACACGGCAGCTATGGACTGTGTTATTCTCTAGTCCCTAGATACGGATGGACATTGAAATAGTCTGTCTTCTGGGAATTCAGAAAGGGGCACAAAAAGGGGAAAGTAGGCTCTGGCTGTCCAAAGTTAAAATCATCTTGCTAAAATAAGGGCAAGAGAGGAGAATAGCTGCCCACTCTGAATTGCATCTGGGGACTAAATCTGCGAGCTTGCGTATCTTAGCTGCAGCTGAACCTATGGTTCCCATGTGAATTCATAAAATATGATCACCTCCAATAAGCGGAAAAGATTGCCAGTGATAGAAGGAAAAAGCCTCTCTGCCTCAGGAGGTTTTGGAAGACCACTCAGCACATAGATGCTCACCGCCTTCAGGCATAAGCAAAAGGCAAGTTTGTGTCAGTGACCAGCATAGTTTCTGACATACGATGCCCATGACACTGAATATTAAGAGTAAGAGAGATCAATGCCTCATTTTATAGGACTCAAGGTTTATACTTTAAAAAGCCTGTTTAGAACATGGTCTTCACCCAAAGAGTTAAACACTGACTAAAACCTTTTTAACATGAAGGGTCCAATTTACTAATGATTTGTGTCCATGCACAAATCAACTTAATAGCACTATTTCTGGAAATATTACAAGCAGAGAGATAAGTTTCACATTCATCAAAGCTGTTTAAACCCATTTGGAGCCTTTTTTTGAGAGGTATTAAAAAGATTTAGCAGTTTAAGGGGATATCAAGGCTATTTTCATACAATTATTTGAAATTATTAAAAATTGCCTCTACTTTCTCTAAATTGCACATAGTGATGCCATTAAGGCAGCTCTGACAGGACTGTAGACAATGGATTTTTTCTCCTCCTCTTTTTTCGACATTTTTTGGACTTGCTTTAAGCACTCTGCTGGCCATTTGGATGCACAGCTGCCTTGTTCCCTTAAGAAATAGACATTATTAGTACTAATTGGCAAAGGATAAGAAAATTATTTGGGTTTTTTTGACACTGATGACTATACTTACACTCCAAACTGTTACCAACCAAAAAGCTGCCTTGAAAAAGGGTTGGTGTTAGCAAGACTTTTTTTCTCCTCAGCAGGAGGGATGATCGCAAACTTCAGATCATGGTAAAAACTAACAATTTCTCTTTTTTTTTCCTACTAATTAATTAAACATATACTCAGTTTGCTGCATGATATAGTCTGTCTCTGTTTGATAGGGTGTACCAGTCCCTGGAGCAGTTCTTAGCACCCTCAGTGGAAAAAACTTATTTAATAATGTTTTTCCCCAAATCTTAGGTGCCCTGATTCAGGCACCATGGTTAAACATAAAAAGAACAAAGTTTCCACTACTCCTCAGTGATTTAGCCCTGTAGTGGCCATCAAAATTAAAATTTCCTTTTAATCTAATTCAATTAAAATTAATTGGAGTCACATGCTTTAAGCTAGCTTGTCATACCGTCAGCATAGTCTGTTTGTCCTATTCTAGATAAAGCCATAACTGCTTGCTAAAGGTACACACATTCTGGCTTCTTCAATGACCTTTGAATGCTAATAAACTCCCCAGAAGTCAGGTAAGAATGCTTTTTTTTCTGTCAATACAGTGGCTTTCAGTGATAAATGTAAGGCCTTTCTTACTCTTCACACCAGTACTGTTCTACAAAGCCCCCTACTTTCAGAAGTTAAAATAGTATCCATACACAAGAGATCCAAGCTAGGCCATGAAAATGAGCTGCAATGGTCTTTCATGGGACTCCATCTTCGGTGTCCTGGGAGATGCATGAAAGTGAGAAAGCGAGTCTGTAGCAAAAGGGATGGGGAAGACAGTCACTGAAATGAGGAATGCACATTGGAAATATTTAACTTGCACAAACAGATAAACAACCAACATCTAATGGCGTCATAAATCATAATATGAAGCTCTTTTTATCTGCCTCCACGTGGACTGCCAGATGATATACAGGATACAGTACATTTCTGCTTATTCAATGAAATGAGAGGGTTAAAAATAATAATCATCTGAGGAATATTTCTATAGTACTCAAAAAGACAAACAAGTTTTCTTCTTTTTCTGCACTTCCAGTCCTTTCCCTGCCTGCTCATATTCTTCTTTTTTTGACTGTCTGACAAACATAACTTAGCAGGTGAGATACATACAGACACACACACATGCACCTGGGCGTGCACACACACACACACACAAATATACACATATATATTTTAACTTGACACTGGTTTTAAAGTTTTCTATGCAGAGTGTGGTGTACTTCATAACATGCACATCCAGAATGCACAAACATTCATCCTATGTTTTGGAGAGGCTGCTCTTTCCTGGAAACAATTCCACTTTTCCCAGCTTCCAAAAAACATGGGAAGTTGGGGGGGGAAAATGTAGTTTAAAAACCAAAGAACAGATATACTGGGCCAGATACAGAAGGCATAATGTAGGTAAATTAGGGAAATCAGCTTCTCATCAGATTATGTCTCTTCCTTTCTGTTTATTTGTTTTTGTAAATATGAATTCCTTCATTAAGGAATAATCACCTTGCACATCTCTCGACCAGTGTTAAGTGAGTAAATGCTCTCCATTTCCACTGTGACTTTCATCAGAAGCTCTCAGAGGATACTACTACAATATATAATCCCCTCAATACCAATTTGAGTATTAGCAGCTCTTTTTATGAGTAACAGCACAACTGTTTTTTGGCAGCAGTGCCAATATAAGCAACATGCTTGCTTTCCCGATCTCCCTTTCCAAGGCCCTGGAGCTGTTTGTTTGTCCCCCCGCTCTGTATCTTGCACTGGTCTGGCACAAGTGTTCGGTGACCCATGCAGTAGATTGGATTGGGGAACTAAATGGGCTGAAAAAATATTGTTGGGGGGACAGGGGCCTATATTTCAGCCAATTCAGTCCCCAGCTTTGCATCACCAAACTTGCATTTGTGCCAGCACAGCTCAGGGGTATGAACAAGTTCCCAGGAGAACAGATGGGGCATACAGTGACTGCTAAAGCTATCACCACCCCTGAACATCTACCCCTAATCTTGAAAAATTAGAAACTAAGGCCCTGTCCTTTCTCAGTTAAGAATCAAAAGTCAAATCTTCAGTAGCCCACCGAAGGTCACAGAGAAGGTCAGCAATGACAGGATATGGTCCCAGAATTCTGCTTTCTGGGTCTGCACTGCATGGATGGAGAGCCCCTGGTTATAATAGCCTTTAAAAAGTTTTCAGTGACTTGCTCCTCCGGATATATAATTGTGCATTACTCACATGTTTTTAATCACTTCTGAAAGGACCGTCTGCAATTGTGAAGGTATTTGGAGACAATCACCTCTTGCACGCATAGTCTAAAACAGGCGAATCGTAGAAGTCTGCATTGTTCACTGGCACATTAACTAGGCCTTTTTCCCCCTCCTCCCCTAAACTGAATGCCAAAAGATGCACAATCCATTTTCTGAGCCAGGTCACCTTTAAGAGCACAGTGACATGCCATAGAATTATTCACCAGTCCTCACCAGAGATGTCTGCAAGTGCAAAGCCTGTAACAAAGGACTGAAATGACAGCACTTTGACTCACTTCTACATTGTGTTTGTTTAGGAAGGTCCTAGAAATTGTATTTCACCAACCACATTCGCTATCAACACACAATTATCTGGCTTAATCATGTGGAACAGTGGCAAATTCACCTGGGGCTTAAGAACTAATGACATTCTCGTCTGAGCTGCTTTAGTGAAATGGCCTAGCACCTGAAGCAGGAACAGCAAGATTGCTCAAGAAAATTTGGTTTTCTTTTTTCATTTCACAGCATAGGGGCTCTGCTCAAATCAACAAACGCTCCTGATTAAATAGCTGTGGTAGTTGACTTATTTGCACTTGTGTGTATGGCTCTGAATGTACATTGAGAATCCCTAACCTTTACAGGGAAAAGAATTGTCTGTGACTTGTTTTTAATACATTGTCCTTTTGACATAGAAAATGGCCAAATAAACTGGTATCCAATAATTTTGGTATGATGAGATTTGTTAGTGTGGGTAACCCCAAATGTACCCAAGGCTAGCACAGGGGCAATAGAAAAAATGTTTTTTCAAACTGAATGTATTTTTATCTATTTTTGTCTGCTGCCTGGGCAGGGCCATTTAAATTCTGCTTGCTCAACAGAAATTCATACCCTCATGTTGGCCTTTCCCCCTAGTATATAGGAGATGAGTTGTGTTATTGCTGACTATGCCACTCAATCTGTGAAGTTTACAGGCTGGCAAAGATCAGAAATTGAGTGTTCGGGCTCCTGAATGAGTCAGAAAAGGGGCAAGAAGGGTTAAAAGATCACCCACTCCTGTTATTCTGACGGTGGGAAACAAGCCCCATTTCTCTGAATAAAGTCTGGAAGGACATTCAGAGAGATTTAGTAGGTGCAAATTTCATACCCTGACCCTGCATTCTTGAGCAAAACACCCACAGACTTCAATAGATAAACATAACAAAAAACAGTCCCAAAACAGGCTTGGTGTAACCACTGCCCTTCCTATGAAAATTAATTAGCATTAAATACAATATTGGTATTGGGCCAGATTAATATAGTGCCAAAATTTAGCTCATATGGATCAGCTACACATTCAAAGTTTATTCTGTATTGTATTATTACTAATACTCTATTCTATTAACACAGCATCAGCACCAAGCTACATATATAGTAAAAGCCCCACACAGTTTTTATACCCTGATTACTCCTGCACAGGTATGAGAAGTACCTGTGGGAAGTTGTGCACAAAGCAATTTTTGCTAAATCTGCCTAGGTAGCCCATCCATTGCAGCAAAGCTTTGGCAGCAGGATCTCCAGCAGCTACTGGAGGAGTCAGTGATTCAGGATCTTCTTACTGAATAGCACTGTCACAGATTAGGCTAGTAGGTAATGCACAAATAGGAATTTCCTCTTTTGAGTTAGTGCTTAAACATGGTTAGACATAATTCTGGCCGAGAGAGTCTCACTGAAAGATAGCAAAGGCAAGTTAAGTTTTAGAAATACAGAGCTAGAAAACAGCCAAAGCTTCAGAGACCAACAAAGAAGTTATTCAAATATGGCCACAACTGAAGTGAGTTTGGTTTGAGGTTAGTCTCCAGAGGAACAGGCTGCTGACATGTCATCGCGTTTAACTGTGAAGAGCTGAAAGCCTGCATCACACAGACCCAGAATGGAGAGAGCAGAGAGGCATATTTATGCAGATCAGCTTGAATGCAATGTTCAAGACATCTCAGGAGGAGGCTAGAGTCTTCTCTTGTTTGCTGGGGTGCCGTGGGAGCTACCCCAATATGAAACCAGGTAAAAAAATGGAGAGTATTGGAGGCTAAGAGGGAGTTCAGGTCCTCACTGCGTGCACTTTGTGCTGCATAACCTGAGGCTTACCTGGAGAGCCTTTTGCAGAACAGCCATCAGAATGAGCTGTTTCCATCACCACCACCTTTGAAACCCTCAGCATACTTCGCAGTCACTGGACATTCTCAGGCACCCTAAGACTGGATTTCTAGCATACTTCAACACCACTGACTGCTACTGATCTCATAGGAAGCTCGGGGTCTCTAGGAGCCACCAACAACAGACCCCAGATTTACGGTAACATGGACTGGGCTCTGTACTGTCCCAGCAATTGCGAGACGATCTGCCTGTTGTCTCTGCACTAGACTTCGCATGACTGCAGGGATTATTCCCCCCTTAATGCCTCATTCTGTCATAACTGTAATTCCTACAGTTTCATTAGCACTTCAGGTCACCTCACTTTTTAGATCTTAACCCACCAGTAGTAAAAATCCGTATATCTGGACTGAAGTCAACAGTTACACCAAATACTATTGACAGAGCATTTGGACAGTAAATCCAACTAGCTGTCATGAAAACCTGGGAGATAATGCCTTACAAATTCTGGTCATCTGAATAAATTTGTATAATTTGTGAAGCATTGGACAAAATTCAGTTCTCTGAGGTAACTCCAGCATTGAGGTTGCTCTGAACTTACCCCAGTGTGACTCCTAATAAAACAGACGTGGACTTGTCCATGAAGCAAATATGTTTTTAATCTCTTAAGTATTGAAACTCTTAAGCTTTTTCAATATACCTGTGTCACCACTTCTGTGAACTCCAATGTGTTCTGAGGAAAGGCAGTGCTTTGACAATACTGGAAGATCTAACATTTCAGGGAAGAAAACATAGTTAACAGATGGATTGCACTTTGGTGACAGATAAGGGGGTAAATGCAGTTAGCATGGATTTGTACTGGCTTCTGTTACATCAGTGCATTGCCATGAAGAGCAGTTTAGTCAGCGAGTTCAACAATATGAGGACACAGTAAATTCATTGTATGCCAGCAGAAGAGTGTCACTGTGACACTGGGATAAGTCCCTTTCAAGTGGTCTTACCCTACGGTCATGGGGACATTTGGCTGGTAATGCAGTATCATCTGTTAAATGACAGAGAAGCAGAAAATGTGAGACCAGGTGCAATAATGAAGGTTTGTATGTGAATCCTATCATTAAAGCCATTTCATGCCAGTCCCTATGCAGAAGTTACTATATGTATAGTCACTTATCACTAATACTAGGTTTCATCAGGCATATCTGAATCAGAAAATAATACGGTAATTTTCACAGTCACCAAGTGGAAAATATTTATGGTACAGCAGTTTAATATATCTGTATTCTACATTCCAAAGATTGTACCTGATGACATAATAAGAGTTTGAGTTTGAATAACAGCTGGATGAGCTCAGGTAGAAAAAATCGGAGTTGGTAGAAAGCTTACTCCTTTATAAAAAAAAATTTCCATGTTCATCAGGATTGCCAGCCTGGGGCAAGCTTAATTAAAGTCAATGGAGAAAAAAATTGAATAGTTAAAAGTGCTATTTGGGGCTCACAGAGCTTGAATGACTCAAAATATGAAATATTCAATTACTAATAATTGTGAGGTTTTGTTTGGTGAGCACGTTGTCACTCAGTCCACACTTCACGTCCTTCCCCTTTCTTTCTCTGCTAGACAGAAGGGTTAAAACAGGACACAATGAGGAGCTCAGCTCTCAGGGTGAAGAGGCTCCCACATTTCCCCAGCCCTTTGCTCTTCATCATCGTGGTCTCTCCTATTGATCCTGACCTTCTGCTTGTTGCTTGCTGGCTTGCTCATTCCCCCTTTCCCTGTAACACACAGTCTCTCCTCTCCGTCTTTCTTTTCTGCCTGTTCAGAGCGTGATCATGATTCATGAGGCGATGATCTGGCTTTGAACGTGACCTTACATTTAGCAGCTCTGTTGGCTTACATGCCTGAGAGAGTTTGAATTTCTTACTGACTTGGGCACACCATTTAACAAACCAAAATGGTTTGAATGGTGATTCGGAGAAAATGATGCCAGGACTTACTTTCAACACAAGCTCAACAAGCCTTGCAAAGGAAAAATCTGTTGGATGAGGAGGATGAAACTCAAAATGGTTTTATTTCCTGGATTGTATTATTAGAGGAGGTTAGTTCACGGCTGCTCGATTTAAAAATATACGCCCTGCCCAAAGGTGAATCCTATTCTGGATATCGAGTTCTGCAGCATGGGAGGCACAGCTCATTGTGACTGCCATTCCGGTAAAAGGAAAATAGGGATCGAGTAATTTCCTAAACTTTAGAATTAGAAAACAAATTAAATCAAAGGTTAGATTAATGTGTTAAAATAGGACACAAAAGTACTGAAGGCAACCTCCTACACCAGTATTAGATATTTCCTACTTTATTCCAAATATGCCCCATGAACAGAGACTTGATTGCTCAGTTTTGGACCATTCCACAATTCCAGAATTACTTGGAGAAACAAGAGTAAGGCTCATTAAGTGACCGATGAGGATAGGCTGGTTTGAGAGAAATTATTTTAACATATTTTGCTTTCTTACCATAAAAGAAAATCCTAACCTGGAGAAATGGCAAATTAATTAACGTATCCTCCAATACTTAATAACACCTCAGTAGAAGGCAACTCTTAAAATGTGAAACCCTTGACATTGCCAGTATAAAAAAATAAAGTACATGTCTCTCAGTGGGTACCAGGGACCTATATTATGTCCTACTGTTGGTTACAGAATTTTCAATATTTTCTTATCCTTTTTCACTCATATGAACTGCAGCTTATAGCAGTGGTAATCATTTCCTGTGTTTGAAAAAGAGATGAAAGCATTCATGGATGAAAGCAAGTTGGATTTAATCTCCTTCTCTCTCATCCAGTGCACTGTACTGATCATTTTCCAAAAAAACAAGACTTAAGCTCATTTTTGTCATGACAAAACTAGTTTCATAATAATCAGATGGCAATTCCTAGTGTACACAATTCTAATATAATTACCAGGAGGAAATGTAGAGGGAGTTGCAGGTTTGAGATAAAGAAAAGCCTGTGAATTTTGTATTAATGTCTCAGACTCTCTTATTTGTGCAAGTAATCAATCTTTCGGGGAGTAGAATAGTAATTCTTTGTGAAAAAATGACAAGAGTCTGAGGAAGAAAGAAGATAATCTGAGTTTCATTCTGTACACAGCAGGTCAGCTGTGATTGACAAAGCTCATCACAAAACTATAGCTCCCGGAATAATCCCAATAGCAGAGTTTCATTTGCAGCCGAAGCAGTGTTAATGACATGTTTAACAGCTGCTTGTTGAAGTTTGGAATCTGCATTAACCTGCAGAGCAGTGAACAGAGAAATGAGAGGAAGTATTGAAATCAAGCCTTCATTATGCTGACAGCCCAGGGTAAGGGGTAGCAAGGGGTTCATGGAGCAGGAGGATGGAAAGGCCCAGGTTTGGAGGGTTCAATTGCAGATAAGGATAGTCAAGGAGATGGCAGCGTCTGATCAATAAACACAAAAGGCTGCAAAAGGGAGCTGACGAGCTGGAGCTCAAGACACTGAGAAAGGGAAAAATTAGACAACTGGAATGAATAAAAAGGGAGAGGTGGAAAATGAAGGGCTGACAGCATGACTTGTGAAGAGGAGAACCAGCAGCACAGTGCCTTGCAGGCTATCATGGTACTACGACTGTTCGGCCAGCCCATTCTTCACTGTGTGTTTGTTCCCTTTTATCCAAAGACCTCTACCCTATTTAAAAGGGACTGATTTCACAGCATTCAGTCCCCTGCTGATATTCATTTCAAGATAAAAGACTATTCCCTAATGAAGAAACAATGAGAGGATACTGAATGTCTTTCCATGCCACACTGGTATCCAGCAACTGCAAATTTAGAAGTCCAGGACTGACTCCAGTCTTCCAGCAAGCAATGTACATGTTATCAGCCAGAGTGCATGCTTGAATTTCCCATATAGTACACCGTCCTACACTCACATTAACATCAATGACACACAATCAAAAGGCAAAGGCCTGAAAGTCTCTGATCTGTGCTGCTGTGGGCTTCAAAATGTTGGCAGTGCCAGCAGGCATCTCTTCATGGAGATGAAAATTAACAGGTGTATACATACAAGAACACCATAGATTAAGCAAAACACTTCATGCTGTGCTTTGTTTCTCTGGGTAGTGGGCTCAACTAGAGCTTCCACTAAAGTCATTGGAAGGCCATCCCTCACCCTAATTATGTTGACCTTGCTTGCCTGAGCAGCTGCTTAGTTGGTCTTTTTCATTGGATTGGGTTGTTCTCTGTTGCCTCATGGTATAAATGGGACTCACTTAACCCTCCAGGAGACCATTTAAATTAGACCTAGGCACTTAACTTCCACCTCAGTCCCAGTCTTCTTTCCAATGTTGCTTAAGCTTCCAGACAAGTAAACTCCAGGCACGTTCCTGCTTGACTGGAGAGCTCCTCAAGCATCTGACCAGACATCTTCCAAGGGTGCTTGAAAACTTTCACACGTTTGTGCTTAATCAGGTGCCTAGGCTGGACTCAGTAGACAGGATCAATAGACAGGAGCTTCTGATGTACTACTATAGTCACCTTTACCATTAACCCACATAACTATGCCTGGGAAGCTGGCACATACTTTGTCTCACAAGAATATTTGATATTCAAAGCCAAGACATTGCAAGGGTAAGTGCAAGCCACAAAAAGCAAGTACAAGGTTGGAGATGTGCAAGAGAGATCCAAGTTTTGGTGTCATGCTAATGATAATGTCTACCATTTGGACTTCCAACAGATTTCCGCCTATGTATGCAGTTCCACTGTTTTATTTGTTACCTCTTTTTCATTTTCAGTTCATATGTTTGTCTCTAGTGAGGGTCAAAATCTCTGCTTCAGAACAACATTTTCTGGGAAGCAAGCCAAAATACAGTTGATGCTCTCTGAAAACAACCAGACCAAGCAGAGCAGCACTGAATCGGCGTGGTTCAGAGGCTAGAGCAGGAGTCAGAGACCTGCATTATATGAATACCTTCAGAGTGACACATCATAGGACCAAGGGCAGTATTTCTCAATGTTCTCTTACTCAGAAGGGTTTTGAGTTACAGACAAAACAAAATTTAGCTAAATATTGAATGTTCCTAATATTTAATGCTTGATTGCATGTACAGAACATGTTTACCAGCATTTTGGAGGGGAGTCTTTTCACAAGCATTTGCAGACAACCTTCTCACATTTTAAGGAACATAATGACCCTCTGGCTGCAAAACACTGCACCAGGGTAAAAATAGATGTTGAAACTTATGTAAGGTACAAGTAATACACAGCATCTCTTGCACCCAAAATCTGCTGCCCCCACAGAAAATAAATGCATTTTGTCATTTTAGCTTCATATCCAGAAAGAGCTTCTCTTGCTGTGAAAAATTTTACTTCCTCTCTCGACTGACCTGTGAACTGGGGTGCTTAAAATCAGCCAGACTTTGTGATCATTTTCTTTAAACAGCCATTTGCTGTCAGTGAATAATATCAGATACTGCTTTTAGTCTTCTTTATGCATATCTGCTAGCTATTGCATTACCAAAAGACTTAGACAGTATTGTTAATTTGTCCCCTAAAACATATGCCATGGATTTACACTGATCCTGATGGTTTTGACAGTAAAATCTACTCCTGGGACAGTCTTCTTAATCCATGTTCTCAAACAAACCTGAGGGCAAAGACTGAATGATAGTAAGCTGTTGAATGTGGAAATAAATAACAAACAAAATGAAATGAGATATATCTATGGAACAATTTGGCAGTGATTTTTTTTTTTTTTGATTTTCACAGCTTTTTTTAAATAAAATTACTATGTTAGATAGAGAATTTTCTCAGTGAGAGTTTAGGAAGTTGTTTTATTTTCAGCAGAGCCTTTAATTTTGCAGTGGCCAGGGAGTTTATTATACAGAGTACAAATTCAGAAGCAGAGTTAGTCTTTGGCTCTAAATACACAATGATATGCAGTCACTAGAATTAACAGCCAGTTCATTTGCCACTCCCTTCTGCTTCAAAATATGAAGAGTATCATAATTGCTATTGCATTTTAACGTAATTTATCATTCTGAATATTTGCTATATGTTAACCATAAACATTGAGGGGGTGGATAGCATCTCACATGCCACTTATGGGTCTCTGTATCTGACTTTGTCAAGTGCTCTATCTCTCCCCACTTAGCTTCCATGTAAAAAAGCTAGCTAATACATGTTCATATTCCACTAGTAACAGTAAAAGCTCAGTTTAACTTGGCTGTGCAGAAGTTGGAAGACAGAGTATGCAGAAGCTACAATCCAAGGGATTTTCCTTGAAGAGAAATATTTCCCAATGAATTCTTTTTTCCTGAATTTTTTTCAGATCTTCCTAATGTTGTCAGTCAATATTATCCAGATTTATAAGTGCTTTAGAGAGGCAGACAGCATCACATGAAGAACTGAAGCACAGAGAGGTGAAGGGACTTGCCGAGATCCTTCATTGGACCAGAGGTAAACTCATTCCTATACCTTCAGCCACATGGCTTCCAAATTCAATTTGCTCCCTTTAAACATATGGTTTTATTGCTAAGCAAAATATTTCTAGATTTCTATTTTTTTCATTCTCAAGCTGGGACAAATGTCAGCATTTTGAAATTTTTCCCACATTAAAAAATCAGGGGGATAAAATTACCTCAAGTCAATTAAAATATTCCCTTTACATTTCATCCTTTTACAAAAGTTTATTGTATAATTAGACTAGCTTATAATGCAATCAGTTATTTTGAGCTGGAAATAGGAATTTTTATAGAGAGAAGGTCAGAACAGAACATTTCAGAATATTTTATCAAGATTTTGAAAAATTAAGTTTAAATGAATCAGCACTTTTAGGAGATACTATTTAAGTTGAATTATTTTCCAGTCATCTCCAAATAAACATAATGAATGCCTTGCGATTTGAAGGGAAGCCCACTAATTTCTGTTTTAGTGTATGAATTACCCTATGCATAGCAATTTATATATGCAGCTTTCCCAAGTTCATAACCTGAAGGAGGAGTACAGAGTGAGATGATGGGAAAGAACTGACTTAGGGAAATGTGGAAGTGAAAAAGGGAAGGCAGGCGGAGGTAGGTTTGGTAAAGGATTAGCACAAGAGATTTCAAATCACGTATGGAATGGGACACAGCAAGAAGTGAAATAAACATGAACAAATAAATGGGAAATGGCAGAACAAAAAACACAAGATATAATGAGTAAGGAGTCCACAGAGCTGTAAGAACTCTCATTTTACCTGGGACAAAGAGAGGAAACAGTAAGTCCTTGCTCTGTCATTGACCAAGGTATGATTTAAAAAATCACTACACTAATTTTGGATTTGAGTCAAGAAGGCCTGATGAAACTTTATGCTCATGACAGAACATTAGGCTACTTTGTCATAATGGTCTCTCTTTTCCTTTAAATCTGTGGCGATGAAGTTGTGGAAGATTGAAAGTCTCTCATGAATGCTGTGGAAATGTGATTACAACTAAATAAGCCATATGCGATGCATGCTAATGACACCACACATACAATGTGAGCGCAAAGTCATTAAAGAAAACATTTAAGACAAAAACAGAACCCCAAAAGGTATTGTGAGCAGTTTGATAATATTAGTGTGCAATGGTAATAACAAGCGATAGTAATGTCTGCTCACAACACTATCTGGGAGTCACAGCTCCACTTATTTAAGGGTGGGTGACAGTCAATGGCAGTCAATGATCATGACAGCTGAGGTAGATACAAATCCTTGGGAAATCTCCTGGACAGAGGTCACTACAGTAAGATCCTTGGCAGAACAAGGATCTCTGGAGCCTCTGTTAGTAGGTAAAGAAGATCTGTAATGCACAGCATATTGACATCCACAGTACACACATATCAGAGGGGTTGCTTCAGGCTTGGTCTTGCCCAAGCCTGTGGTCTGAGCACCCATTAGCAGATAGATTATGTTAGGTGCAGTCCTGAAGCATATATTCTGGTTTAGTTTCATCGAAAAGAACCAGTTTTGCACACTCTGAGACCACTCCATGATGTGAACCAAACTGTGGTAAGCGGAGCCAAGCGGCAGATTTACTTAAAAGCACACTCCTGAGCTGAACAAAAATGTTAATGTGCCACATCCTTGACTGTCTATGAACAGCAGGACAGAGTCAGTCAGAGCATCCTCCCTCTGAAATGGTTTCCTAACCGGAGGGAGAAACAGTGGAGGACTGTATGGATGAATCACAGCCTTGTTTTCACATTTTCCCATGAATGGCCACTACAGGAAGAAAATATAAGTGATCCCTCATCTTTCTGTTGGTCACAGTCATGAAAGAAAGATCAGGACCATTGATAACCTGGATAGGGGGGATGGGAAAGAATGGGGAAATGATCTCCACCACTCAGCAAGGCAGAAATACTGGTCCTCTGTCACATCTGGGGACAGGATACAGATAGCAGTCCTGCCCTACCATATGCATGTTAATGCATGCTTAATGCATGATTAATGTATGTTTTCCCTAATATTTTTAAAGATCATCTATCCTTTTCTTTTTAAGACCAGAAGCATGAACTGATACCATAGTAAATGGCCAAGCCTACAAAGTATCTCTCGCGACATGACTTAGGCTCTTTTCCCTTTCCTTGTTTTGACCTTTTTCCACCCATCTCCCTCCGGCAAGGTGCAGGCACTATAACCTTTAAGTTAGAATTATGCTTGTACCTGGTATTTGAGCCGGTGCAAAACCAAAAAAAAAGTAGTCTTTTCCATTTGTAGTTACTAGTAATCAGAGGGGCCTGCCACACCTTAGACTGTCAGCACTGAAGCAGATGTCCATGATCATTCATCTTTAAATTAAAGAATAGCTTCTCTACAGCTTTCACTAAAGCTAAGTTTTAGCCAATTTATCCATGAAGCTGCCCTCACACAAAGCTACTGTGATTTACATCTGATAAAGATCAGGACTACTAGTTGTGTCAGTATTCTTCTAGGAAGAGAAATATTAGATAAGTCCTTCATGGTAAGCAGGAATCAAACCCTTTCTCTGGCTAGCACAGTAGGAAATATACTCAAGAAACACTTTTGAAAGACCTTTGTCCTCCAAACCAAAAGGTAAGAATTTAGGGGAAAATTTGGAAGAAATTTATGGGAGATAGGTGCTTTCACAATTTGACCATTGGTACCCGTGCTGGATTTTAGGGTATGACTATCTCTAGTGATGCTCTGGTATGTCAGTCACTCACCACTTGCAGTGGTGATGTTCACTAAATGGATATCTGTTCTGTACTTCTAGACCAGCTATTTGTCTCACACTGGCCATTAGCTCACTGGAGTCCTACACCATGATTCACTAAAGCCAGAGGCTCTCACAGTGCAGCACCTCAGCTCAGTGAGAAGTAGGAAGATGGTGAAATATAAAGAAAATGGATTAGCCAAGGAGTCTTTACCCTAGGGCTATGAGGTACCCAGTCCCCATGGATATGGGAGTTTATGAGGCACTGCACTGACATTTCTAATTCAGAGTTTACGGTGACTGGACAAAAAGCCTTAATATTAGATTCTTTTTTTTGCAGAAAATTGTATTTTCCTGTGGAGGGGGACTAAGTCCTTTTCTAACCTTGCCTGGAAGAGAGTACTGTTGAATGGTGACAACCTGAATGTTAACATGGTCAAGCCTGATGGCAGTGAATGTACTAAAGTATGCTGCATTTTGTACATACATGCCAGCACTTCCTCCATGAATCTAGAGGTATGACTTCACTTACAGTTCTGTGCAAAGACAGTGACTCATTACCCAATTTTTTGTTTATTGTGGGTGTGGAAGGTTAAGAACCACTTATCGTCCTTTATTCTAATGTGTACAGGTTTAGTTATTTAAGATCAAAATAGCAAACCATTAAAAACCAGCTGGTCGAGAGACTGGAGTGAGTGATAAATCTATCGATCTGACAAATTTAGCTTCCTTTTTCACAAATCTGCTCATTATTAAAACCCTTTTAAACTCTATGAATTGATTTGAAGCAGAGCTCTGAGGATATCTGATAGCAGATACATTCTCTCCAGGGGAATTTGGAGATTGCAACATGTTCTGAAAGAGCAATGAACTTGGTACCCCTTTCCATGTTGACAAAAGGAACTGCTGTCCTCAAGAGATAGAAGCAGCATCTCAGTAAGAAAATAAGCTGAGAGCCACAGTTCTGGTCTGCGATGGTAAATTTGAGTGTCTAATTCACTCATCTTTTTGGTAGGGTTGGGTCCTGCTCCAACCAAATTTTGCAGGCAAATGAGAAAACCACTATTTCATTTTCTACATCTATGTTTGTGAATTTCAAATTCACTTCCCATTAAAATTTGAATGTTTAATGCCAGAGAAAAGATACACCTCAGACTGCAAGAAATAGATTTCTTGAAGTGTGATCATGTCAGTATGCAGGAAGTGGTTTTGGCATGCTCACTTTTGCTTTTTGCTTTTTGCTTTGTTCCAATCTGTTATATTTTGGGTTATACTATTCCTACATCTCTGATTTAATAAATAATAATTTTTTAATAGGTTACCCAGCCAAACATGCTGGCATATACAAAATTTGCCAAGAAACAATCAGAAGGGATTGATAGCCACAAAATATTTTTCTGACTCTGCAATATCATGAAATAAATAGCAGTCCTCTTCTTGCTCAGGCACCCAACACACTGCACTAAAGCTAAAATCTTACTTGAGGTTTTGTTATCAGAAAGGAGAAAACTTTGATTCTCTAAGTCAGGAGTAAATGAATGCACATCATAGCAATGTTATGACCATTTAATCGTTTTTCCATAAGAAAAGATTAAAATGCCTTAGTTATGCTAGATTAAATGCTCATTCGATAATTGCAATGGACAGTATGCTTTCAGAGTAGGAGAATTAAATTAAAAGAAAGACAACTACAGAAAATGTACTAGTGGTAGAATTAGACAATGTTTCATCAGTCCCCAATGTCTCTACAGTAATGAACCTGTCAAAAGATAATAATATTTTAGTGAAAGGTGTGATTGGATAAGTCACGTTATTTATTAACTGTTACCCTAAAATATCACTTTTGTCTTATTATTAAAGAATGGTTAGAGGGCAGCAGGGATGCCTGACATAATGCATTAAAATATGGATTATGGCTATAACAGGCCCTGGAGTGTATATGCTATGTTGTAAACTCTGTAGCATAACTTGCTAATACCCAATGACTAGGAGCATTCAGGAAACCATAAACCAGCAGAGACTTTATGCAAGTTCCTTGGATTGATACGATAATTCAGTAGTGTATTTAGATAGCTCCCTGGAGCTATGTTTGTCAAAACATCTTAACTATCTCCTGTCTACATCCTTAGTTTCTAAGCTTGACTTTCAAAACATTGCAATTGAATACTTTCTTTTTTTTAATGGTGGTGGTGATGGTCATAGGCAGGGGTGTATTATGGAAAAGGGACCTGTGCAGCGGCAAACACTGGTGAAACATTGGTCAAGGATGGCAGCAAGCTCTCCGGTATTCCCACAACACACGCTTTTTATTGTGAGCCCGGACTAAGTCAGCTAGATGTATAGTAAAGAATGGATCTTTGTAAGTTCAATATGCAATAATGAAGAGGGAGGAAATAAGCCTATAATGAGGATATTATACCAAAACCACAGATAATATGTACAATGAAACAGCTATTCAAAACATTACTTCCTTTGTTTTTGGAAAAGCAGTAGAAGTGAAGAATCAGAAATCCAGACTTTGCAATCACTGCCTGACATTTTCACAAAATAAAGCTAGGCACAAATAATTTTGTATTTGTTTTATACATATCTTTTTCATCTGTATTTCCTCAGCCCAAGACTGGCACTTACTAGTAGGGTTTTGCCATATCATACTGCCCTATAGCAATTACTGGTTACTCACGATATTTTGTCTTTCCTGCAGCTCACATCACTGTCATAAAATGCAAGATATGGAGCTACGTTCATAGAACCTTTCAAACAGCAAACTGTACCATCTCTAACTAACCATATGAGATTGCCTAAAACTGTTCCTCAGCTTCATTCTCAAATGAAATTTAGCTTGCATTTCCAGAATTGTTTTGATTAAGAGAGGAGGAAAAGTTACCAATTACAACAAGAAAAAGCTAACCTTATGGAAGGAGGAATAACTATTAAAGTGACCCCATCCATTGATAAAAACACAATTACTCACGTTAGATGCAACTTGGTCTGAAGTGTTAAGTGTGGGTTTACAGCCCCTCATGTTTCTTGTAATACAAGACCTCCATTAAGTCAGGGCACTCACAAGTTGTTGACTTTTTCCATCCCTGGCAGAAGAACTTCTGTTAAATGCATTATTTCAGGGAATGACAGTGTAGCACTGGAGAACACCAACTGTCCAAGCTCCAGAAATACACCTAAACTTTTAAGCCTAGTAAGAGAGGCTGCTCACAGGCAAATCAAGCATCCTATAGTAGGATACATACAGGATACATGACACAGATACCAAGAGTGTGCACATCACCTTGGCTTCATCAGCGCGTTGCATCCTCAGCTCATGTTCTTACAGACCAGCAGATCGGATGCTTAGGGTTGCTTATGATACATATAACACTTGTGAATGCACATACAAACCCATGTGGAAAAACAAAATCATATAATACCATATACATAATTCTTGTGCTTTGTGCTTAATATTGAGAGTCACGTTTCATTAGTGCTTTTCACATGAACTGATGTTGTTGAAAACAAAGCAGACACTGAGTCCCTGAGAAAACCTACCTTAGAGCTGAGGCTACATTCCTGTTTAGTCAAGTATACAGATCTCTTTCGGCTTGCTTTCTGCGAGAAACACGAAAACCTGAAAAGCTTCCCAACCTAGACTGCAATTATGAAATTACAGCTGAATTTCTGCACTAGATTTCTGCCATAATCAGATAATCACAAAGACCTTTTCTTCATGGCAAATCAAGGGTCATCTCCACTGCAGAAATGCTGGCAAATATTTTTTACTGTTTGATTCTTTTAAGGATGATTAATGCCAACCAAATATGTGGGTGGAAACATCAGAAATATGCAGATTCGACAGATTTAAGCCTTATCACAGGGTTATATGAGAGCCCCTATCATCACAGCTTTTGCCATTGACATGACAATAGTGTGATAATGCGGCTGCAGTAACCAAGGACACTGCACCTACCATGATGCACAGCTTGCTAGGAGGGGAGAACAGGCAACAGTCAAAGCATATTTGTGATTTAATGCAACCTTTGAACCTTTGCCTTGAGCACAAACAAAAAATTATGTGCCTTCCTGACATGGATGTCTGCAAAGTACAGTGCATGCCAGCCAAAATCTGAACTGAAGATGAGGTTTCCGAGGCGGGTTGTGGAAGGCGTGTTAAACTGCCTAGCTGTACCTTCATTGCTAGCGGTTCAAAACTGGAAATGACACATACTTGCACACATTCCTCTACACACTTACAGAGATATCCTTGCCCCAAGGAAGTTTCAGACCATGCAGCACCAGCTGGAAACAACCACCTTAATGAACAGAATAAAAACAGCTCAGGTTTCTAGAAAAGAGTCCACGCTAAAGAAAGGACATAGTAAAGATTAATTTTCAGCTCACAATATTAGATGGATACTATTTGCACAGTGGCAAACCAAGAGTTAATCTAATTCCCTAAAGCTTCTTATAAGATGACAGTTCTCAACAGGGCTGTACCTATAGTCATAGCCAGCTAGGCAAGATGCAAGGAAGTGGAGAATCAGACCCATTTGACTCTAATCCTACTGACTAAAATAAATAAATTTGTACATTAATCACAGTATGCACAGGAATACCTGTATAACAATACATAAGGAGAAGAATGGATTAAAGCACAGAACACTCCAGATGCTGGAAAAGGTTTTGCATCCTTATTTTTAGCAGTCAGCATCAGCAAGATTGTCTTTCACAGGAGGGAGGGAAACTGACTCCACAAAGACACTTGCGTTTTAGGTCAGCAGCACTTAGTGAGTATTTCTGTTCTCAGCTGGCTTCCAGAGTGTATTTGTAAGATGCAAAAAAAAGGACCTGCGAGTACTTCTGCACTCACTGCATTTTAATTTGGACATGTGATTAAAAGGAGGTGCCTGTGTAACTGTCACTAACCAGGCTCATATACATGTCTGAATAATTGCAGTGCCAAAAGGACAGAACAGTCTTGGCACCTGAAGCACTAAGAGAAAAGCCGCGGAAAGCCAAGGGATGAACACATACATCAGCACTAAGGATCAGATGCAAGTTATTGCTGTTATTTACTCCTGAAATTCTTAGCACAAGCAACAACAATATATAATGACCTGATAAACCATACCATTTTTTTTTTCTTTCAAGGTCAGTTCCAAGAACCCCTTGCTGGAATCAGCTAATTAATTTTTGGCCTCTTTAACTACAGGGTATTTGAAGCCACATGTTATGAACCATTTGCAGATGAGATATTAAAATCAGATTACAAGAGAAAAGGCTTGTAAATATTTGCCTTCAAATGAGGCTAAGAATAAATATATATTCAGTAATTCATCCATATTTAGGAGATATTAAAGAGACAAAGCGTGGCTTTAAATTCACTTACCATTTTATACAAAGAGGGGAAATATGAAACTTGGCTTGATTAGCTTGTTTCTTCCTATGCTTTGTAATACCTTATTAAAATTTGAACTTTGAAATTGATATTATCAGTCAAATAATGTCAGCAGAAATATTTAATCTGTGGTTAGAGCTTTATTAATAGAACTTTTATTTGAAGTATTTTATGTCCAAAAAGAAAAAATAATAAAAATGAAAGCCTGAAATGGATTTGGAAGGTTGATTTTTCTTCCCTGATTCCATTTTAAAACTCTACATAACTTGCTGCTAAAGAAAACTCCCCGAATCTAGTTTCCACACACACACACTTTAGATTAATAAGACTACTGTCCTTTCATTTAGGAAACTGCTCCTTTTTGGCTGGGAGGTTTTCAGCTCTTAATGTAATGAACCTCTTCAAGGTTCAGATGGCCTACTGCATTAAGCAACCAAAGACTAGACTGTTGTTTTCACTGGGAGAGACTCATAAAAGATGTTTCCCCTTTTCCTCCCCTACTGACAACATTTCAACAATTAAATAATGCCTGTATGGTACAGAAGTGAAACAGGAAAATCACAGATTCTTACTTGTTTTTTGACAAATTAGTGGCATTAATTGATGAAACAACAAGTATTTGGCCTCTGAGAGAGACCAAATCCAAAAACTAAATATAATTATTTTAAAGAAAATGAGGATGATATTACAGAGCCTCCAAGGGGACATTAAAGATGAACTCACTTCAGAATTTTGGCTATAGAGAGGCCGCATTTATGGAAATCTGAGTGACTGTCATTCATTGTATTCTATTTTGTGCTACAGGAATGTCATTTGAAATAGATTTCAGTTTCTCTGTAAAGTAACTTTTCATCTCCCCTGACACATGCACCAAATACTGCAGAGTGCACCTTATAAAGAGATACGTATGAGAGAAGGAATCATGAAGTCTTGCTGTGCATTGTTGTTTTTCCAGTAAATATCCCAACTGTCAGCTCTGTCAGTTATGATTTTGCAAGCATAGGTTTTCTCTTGCAAAGAGAAAAAAAAGAGAGAGAGAGAGAAAAAAAAAAAGAGAAAAGAGAGAAAGAGAGAGAAAGAAGGAAAGCAAGAAAGAGCAAGAAAGTGAGAGCAAGAACAAAAAAGAAAGGAAGGAAGGAAAGAAGGAAGGAAGGAAAAGAAAAAAAGAAGAAAGAAAGAAGAAAGAAAGAGAGAGAGACAAAGAGAAAGAAAGAAAGAGGGAAAGAGAAAGCAAGAAAGCAAGAGCAAGAAAGCCAGAAAAGAAGAAAAAAAAAAAGCAAGCAAGCAAGCAAGCATGGAACTGTAGGAGAGAGGAGAAATGTGTCCTACTGGGCAAATTTTAATGAGAACCTCAGTTTCTCAGTGTGAGTTTGCAAAGTAAGAAAGATATGAATGTTGATTTCACAGGGAATCTGATTTCAAAAGTGTTCAATAATTTTTAAGTCTTTAAAAAAAAAATCCTGATGCCTCTATTCATGACTGCTTTACTACCAAAGTATTCCTGATGTAAGGACAAAACAGAAGAATGCTTCATGTACCAGACTTTCTCTTTTTTCCACATACATCTTACATATTTGATTCATAAAAAGCTACAGGTCACAACTCTTGGCGACAAAGAGGGAAAAGACAATGCCTGCCACTTCAGCATGGTTTTAGTCTCATTTTCAAGAAAGAAACAATGTGATTCATCGTGCTACCATACAGTGATCTCTAATACATTTCAAAATTTTCATTCTGAAAGAAAATGTCAAGCAGAGATTTCAAAATCCTCTTTTTAGTGGCTATCTTTATGAAACGCTCACTCTGGATAATGCTGTAACATGAAGCATGGCCAAAGCCAGTCATTCACAAATCAGGAGTGAGGAATAGATCTAAACTGTTTTTGTGTTTTGCTTTTAGTTTTAAATAAGAATGGGTAGGTCTTTGCAGCTATCTCCTGTTTTTTAGGCTCTAAGCCACAGACGAAGCTTCCAGGGGGTATAAAGGGGGCTTGTTAAAAGCATGAAATATTACAAGATGTGTGATAATATCACCAAAGGTTGCAAGACGGAAGGCTTTATGCTGGTGCTGTTTCCCAGCCGGTTTGCTTGCAGGAAAGGAAAACATTTGAGCCCAATGCTGGTACTGCTCCTTTCGCGAATCCCCACAGCCACGTCTCCCGGTGCGTCCTGGGTGCTGGCCAAGGTGGGCAGACCCACATGCAAGCTGTGGCACACCTCCCTCAGGAGCCCGGAGAATATCGTCATAGAAATGCACTTACATTTTTATTTCAAGCGGCATTACCTCTCATTCCCCTTCCTAACCTCTCCAGTCAGTGGCAAAGTCTTTATTCAGATATGGACAAAAAAAATAACAGCCAAAACAAAGGAGAATACAGTTTCTGCCAACTAAACACTATTCAGGGCAGAAGCTTTGGATACAGTTGTTCTTGAATTTACGGAGATAGTTTATGCCAAACACGAAAAAATTAGAAAATCAGAAGTTATGGCTTCTGCTTTTTGCTACTCCAGCCCCAGTTTTATTTCCTTTTGTTTCTTGTTTAGTTGTAACGCATGCACTGCTGGGTGCATAGAGGACTATCTGTAGCACTCAGCCTGCAGGATAGTGGGGTTTACTTTGCCGTGACAATATTAACACCTGCACTTTCTTAGTGGCCTTTAAGTGTGTGATATTACTGGTGTACTAAAGCAGGCTTTTAAGTTTTAGTACATTTATAAATAAAAAAGAGGAAGGCTAGCAACTGCACAGGTTGGTTAAAACAATGAAGAAAAGGGCAGACAGCTGTGACATTAAATCAACTTTTTTAAAAGCATCCATTACTAATGAACGTACTCCAAATATTTAGACACTATTTAGTTTAATTCATTTCCAAATGCCAAACTAATTCCAAATGCCAAAGAGTGACTACAAAAGGCATTTCTGTTTACCTTAATATTCACAATTTTGTCTTTATTGCTGGAAAATTTTAAAACAACAGTGACATTAAATGGGAGATTGCCAGAAGGAACCAACGGGTCAGGAGCACAAGTCTCACTGCTGTGCAGAGAGAGTGCTGCCCCAAAGAGCAGCAGGAGCTTTGCAAAATCCTGCCCCAAACCAGCAACGATTTTAAGGCAACTGGGGCATGATTATATTAGCACTTTTCATATTTCCTTTCCAGCACTCCTGCATCTTGCATTAGTTCATTTCTTCCCTTGGAATGGAGGCACAAAATAGCATGAAGAGATGCAAAATAACACTCTGTTCTGTCTAATAGAGGAGCTTATTTGTGGTGTTGTGATGTTTCTACAGCATTGTGGTCTCCTCAGGAACCAGAGGGCACAGTTAATTTGCCAGGGTTTGTATGCAAAGATGCCTCCAGTATGCATCCTTTTGGGCAAGGCCACTGGACGTAGCAACGAATTGGGATTTTCAAACTGAAGTATGCATAGGTATTTTCAGACATCTGAAAATTAGCTGTGGCTGGAGTATCCCTGATTTGTCGGGCACATATGGGAAAATCACATCCCTCTGGCAGAGGAGAAGTAGCCTGACTGCAGAAGAGGAAAGACCTGACCTGAAAGATACTTTTCTTCTGGCAGGTGCAGGTGTGTAGAGGATGTGCCGGGAGCTGGAGGTTTGGAAAGGTGTGAGGAGGGGGCAGGGGGAACTGAGTTATAATGGGAGAAGAGGTTGATCAGGAGGGAGGGAGAATGGCAGCAGCCCGCTGGGCTGAGCCTGCTGCCTTTCCGAGGAGGAGCAGAGGCGGCCGCGCGGTTGTTCTTCCGGTAGGTGTACCAAGTGTATGATTGCTGCTGATGGAGGAAACAGTTTCAGCGAACAAGCACACTCTTTGTAATGCAAAAGAGAGGTTTCATTAATAACGAGTTGAGGAGCATTACTCAGGCACTGCAGATGCGTGAAGCAGAAAGGGGACATCCTGACCCACGTGGCATAACCCAGCTGTCAAGGCACCATGGCTGCACAGGCCAGAAAGCTGGTTTTCTGAAAACAGCACACAGAATCAGCTTCTAGGCTTTTATATTTAAACCCTCGAATTTAAGTGTGTGACAACTCCAGCAGGAAAATATCCTACAGTTGCTCAATGTGCAAACACAGCAATGAACAGAGGGAGCACTTAAAAATACATCTGAAATATTTTTTAAGCAGGAAAGTAGCAAAGCCACTCACCTTAGTATAGAGCTTAAACCAAAAATACAGACTAGCTAGTATCTTTTTTGCTTATAAATAAGCACCTAGACAGCTACAGTATGACTCTTGCTCTAAGAAAACCCTGCAATGCTTGGGTTGGAAGTGCTGGGGGGGTTTTTTAATTAGTTTAAAAAAAATCCAGTATTAATTTTACAGTTTTTCCTTTAATGAATGAATCCAAAGCGTAGGGCTGAACATTTCTGCCCATCTGTATAGGAACTACTACAGGAAAATTATATCGGCTTGCGTTCCTCACTGCCTCCCCCAGTCACCCAACGGGTGAATCCTGTAGCCTGCCTTGTTAGTGGCACAGCAGGAAGCAAAAATGAAACTGAGTTCTTTGTATGAGATGAGATGTTGGGCTGCCAACGGTTATAAATCTTGTGCTACTTACAGCTTCGGCTTTTCTTCAAGACTACTCCACCCCCTACTGTGGTTTCAACTGCTGGCGTGGCATTAGGAGACACAACTGAAAGCAGTAATATTGGCACTTGGAGAGGGGGAGGAAAAGGGAAAGCGTGAGGAATTGGCTAGGCACAAATGGTTTATTGGAAGAACGGCATGTACAAGTCCCGTAGCTACAGAGATTTGGGTGCTGTGACAGTGGAAAGGGGATTTGCCCCCTGCAATATTTACCTGCAGCCATACCTATTACTACCAGCTTGTTGTGTAAGTGTAACTGCTTGTAACCTCACACGAGCATTTCCACTGTCATATCATATTAAATGAGCTATAATTGTAGCCTAATAGAGTGCAATAACCTAAAAGTGATAGTGCATGACAGCACCTGTCAACACGTCACAAAGGATTGTATGGAATGCTGAATTATACCCATTTTATACCACATTAATGAGGCAGCTCATTCTTAGCCAGTCGTAAATAAATGGGTTTCAATTTCTTTATACAACATGATAGGCATTCTTTTTCACAGACCCACTGACGTCATGATAAGGTGATCGCTCGTCTGATAAGGGTATCATAGTGTGGCTGTTAATGACAATGGTGATTTTGTTTTTATCATTATTACATGCTCAATGAGTTTCTCTTGGTGTGACTCTTTCCTTCCATTTTCTGGAGAAGAAAATAGAGAAAAAATAAAGGAAAACCAGGCTGGTTGTCCCTAATAAAGCTTTAATATAAAATAGATCTATTGTCTGATTGCTTCAGCGGCACCCAAAGGATGGACTCATTTGGGCAAAAACCTACTCCCCTTAAGATCAATGGCAAACTTGAAATTTGTATGGAAAGAGAAAAAAAGGGAAATGACATTAGGAAGAGGAAAGTGAGAGAGAGAGGGAGAGAGAGACTTTCAGCCAAATCAAAAGAAAAGCAAAGGTATCAAAGTACATGTATAGTGCCCATTATTTTCTGTAACCTAACTGGATCAAGGTGCCTTCATTTCAAATAGCTGCTTAGGCCTCAGGAAAGGGATCCATAAATAACTGTCTATAGGCCTGTGCTGGGTCCACGTGAGGGGAGGCTGATACAGCCGTCTGCAAGCGTAGATCTGTGTGCCCTGACCCAGGAAGAGGCCCCATACACCAAATATACTCTCTTCTCTTGCGTAGGGCTCAGGCCTGACTTACTCAGTACCATCACTTCTTCTTAGTTTAAAGTGAGAGATGGATGTGGGAAGAGCGGTCATGCTAGACAATTTCATTCTTTGCTTTATTCTTGCTCTAAATTACTCAGATAATGTGAGAAGAAGTAACTCATTCAGTAACGTCTAAGTACATGCAAAGTCTGACATGGAAAAATAAAACATGCTTCTTGAGGCAGAGAAGGACTGATAAAGAGTGGACTGCATTTAGAAGAAAGAAAATATTTTTGCTATAAATACAGGGTTTAAGAGGAAGGAACCTGATACAGACCACAACAAGCACTAAATCCTGAACTAAATCTATTCGTTTAAGACCTCTAACAGTCACCACTCACGGAGTCCATGAAATGGGTGTCTTTTGGAATCCTGAGAAAATAATCTGTGTCCCTTCTTTAATCTTTCCACTATTACAGAGGGAGAGAGAGCTTGAAACCACAGCCTACAAAAGATGCAGCAGCTCTTCCCTAATGAGTAAAACCCAGTGATTTAGCCTTTGTAGCTTCCTGCTCCATGTTAACACCTGAGCAGTTGGGGAAATCAGACACATGATTTTGGCTGTGCTCAGCTCCACAAAGTAGCTAGGAGTCACCCGTTGCAGGAATGCTCATTACCAGTTTGCTGCAGAAATGATGTCTTTATAATTCCAGTACAAACCCATGACACTTACCTGAATACTGACACCACACACTATTTTATTCTGTTTTAATTCTCAGGATTGGTAATTTAACAGTAGTGTTTTGATGGACTGCTTAAGAATAACTACTTTATTTGTCAAGCCTTATTTACAGGTTATTACTTATTTACATATTACTGTATAAAAACCTACAGAGTAACTTCACTTGAATATTCTCTCCATACTCTTAACTTTGCAACAGAGGAATGGGATTAGAATTATGTTCTTCATCTCAAACACAAGTGAGTTAAAAATCCTCATTTAAAAATTATACCATCATTTTTTTCAGAAGTTATTTTCAATCATTCTTCCAAGAATGAACTATCCCATGAAAGCAAAGCTGAAGAATAGATGGAATTAGTGTCCTTATTTACTACAGAAACAGAACAGGTCAAAATTGGTCATGACTTTGGTTTCATTTGGCTAATAGTTTTGACTGAAAAGAAAGATTTCAAAATACTGAAATAAATTATTTTCAGATTTTCAAAGTATTTCAACCTTTCTCTTCAAAAGTTATAATTTTTAAACTCCCCAAAAGTAAAAATGCACTTAATGAGCATTTAAACTCCCCCAGACAAAATAAATATTCATTATCTTCGAGCCCCAACCATTTTTTCACTTTTTTCATTTTGTCAAGAAATTCAATAAAATTTTATGTTTCAGATCCACCCATAATGAAGGGGGTTTTTTCTTCAGTTTGTGTAGTGAAGTGAAAAATCAATTATTCAGACAGCTCTACTTTAAAACGACTTGGAACTATCTAATTGGGCATGTAGGCAGTCACTTACTGTGTGATCTTATTACTACTTTCCTAATTCTTGCTCTTTTCCCCCATAATTGTTGTTATGCTTTGTTCTAAGTCAAACTGTAAACTGCTATGGGCAGAAACTTTCCCACCCCGTATGTCTGAAATGTGTATGTACAACAATTATCCCTACACCAGTGGTAGAGAAGTGGAACAGGGCCATGCGCACTACATGTCCATCAGCCCTCCCTAACACTTAGACACCTTCCTTGTCACTACAAGTGGCATTCCTAGCCTTCAGGATTCATGGCCCTCTATTTTCTCCTGAAAATAATAATTTAATGTTCCCGACTAATCATTTAACCTTTTGTATCGGGTCCATCTACTGCCGTGTGAATTGGAAGCCAACTCAAGTAAGGAAACACAACAGAAACCTTTAAAATCTCCATAGAAGAGGGAGAGCTAAATGTTTGATTTCAAAACTGGAAAGCACATGAAAGAAGCAGCAAATGACAGAGAAGGTTGGAAGAGTCTAGTTTCTGCCTGCTCGCCAATGTTGGCAAAGGAAGAATAGATAGACGAATGAATGGCTCTTGGTGTACATATAATTACCAGATCATTCAAATACATCTTTATCTTCAACTGTCTCTTCCAGCTTTTTTGTTGTTTGGTTTGTTTGTTTTTTCCTTTTTAAAAGAAACACGTGGTACTATTTTCTGGTCTCTGCTCAGACTTGTGCGAGTTTATTTCAGGGGACTTACACCTCGTTTGCAGTGTGGTAACCGAGATATCTTTGCATCTCAAGAATTACACTTTATATAATCGAGGATTTGCTGTAAAAATGTTTTATTCCCTCTCAACACCAAATAGATATTTCATCTTGACCCAGACAAACAGCAGATCCTGCCGAAATCTCACTGCAGCAATCAGAGAGAGAGGAGAAAGCAACGTTGCATTCATACAGCAGCCCCCAGATTACTCTCAATCAGTCAAAAGTAATTCCTGTGTTGTGCTGGGTTTTAATGTCCTTATAAAGTTTTACTGCACCTCTCTTCATCCTGTAACTAACAACGCAGTTATCACAAATCTGCCTTCGAACAGCGCGATGCACAGTCTAAAAAGCATCTTTATGAAAGGAGACTCATTGGCAGCTTCTAAAACAAACCGCTTCGTATTTGCAAAGCCTTTCGCATGCATCCTCTGTACATGTAAGTCATAGCTCTCTATCTCTGTGCATGACCAAAGCTGAGGCAGAATCTCTGTATTAGACTACTGCTTAATATTTCAGGGCACTGAACAAGTAACTGGTTGCATAGAGTGCAAACAATTGTCATGAACTTCCACAGAAGTCCACACGCTAGCCTAGAAAACTGAGATTCTTACCTTGTTCTCCACCATTGCATATCTTCTTCGGGATCCTCTTAAGAACGTAAGTGCTGGCAAAAACACCCCACAAAAGACCCCATATCAAGCCCAGACCCAGAGACTAGCAAGACACTACTCCAAAAGATAACAACGTTTTTGGTGCCAGTCATGGCATCCGCTGGCCCCTGACCCAGGCCAAGGTCCTGCACGCAGCACTTGGGAAGGAATGGTACCTGAGACCAGAGCCACAAGGGACGACCCTCAGAGCAGTGTCCCACATCACTGGCAGAAAATTATATGCCATTTTGTATGTAGGGAACACATTATGGAATAAATTGTAGCTATTTAATTAACTGTACTTTGCAGTTCTATATTATTAGCTGCTGAGGGCAACTGGCTGCTTGGCACTGTAGGCAGTGTCGATTACATACGCAGCCTGAACTTGCTAATTGAGTAAGAGCAAGTGTACGCAGCTCGGCTGGCTGTTGTCCCAGACTCTCCCGCACCCGTAGCATGTCTCAGGTTTTTCTGCTGGACATGGGGTGCAATTATGTAAATCAAAGTAGAATCACTTCTCCAACTTACATATAGGGAACAACTTGCTGACTATTTGCTCACTCCATGATACCAAATTTGAGCCCTAATTTGAAAGGGCTGTTCTGGGAATGGAAGGAGGCTTTCTTCTCCTCAGCTGAATTTCTAAAAGAAGCTTTATCTGAAGCCCAAGTACCACCCACATTCGCCAGCTGACACCCTGCGTCAGACTGTGCTCCTGGTTTTGTAAATTCCATGAAGACCCCAGGGACAGCTGAAGTGCAATAGTAAACAGATCTTGGGTCTTTCTTCTCTCTCTCTTTTTTTTTCTTTCTTTCTTTTTTTTTTTTTTTTTTTTTTTTTTTGCAATTCCTTTTCTATGCCAGTGGAATTTAGAAAGATCAGTGGAAATGATACAGACTTGTGTAATGCTTGACATCGATTTCAGCAACATCTGAGCTCTCTACAAAAGAACTTTGCAGTTTAATTAGAATGGCTTACATCCAGCAACTGTGTTCAGAATAAACAAAAATTAGAGCATAGGGATGATGATTTTTTTTCCCAAACAGTAGCTCAAATAGGGAGAGGGGAGAATTTAATTACACTCATACATTCACAATTTGTTTTAGAAGCAGTCTGCCAGGGCAATTGCTTTGGGTTGGAGGCCATGAGGAGACCCAACAGGCTAAGTCAGACAGCGTGTGTGTTGTCCAGAGGGTGAAAGGAGGGCCCGATATTAGGCCTCTGCCAAGGACCTTCTTTTTGTTGTTCCAGCTCTTCAAAATGTACAGGAAATGATATGAGAAGCCTGATTTTCTTCATATATGATTTCCTATCATTTGAACTCTTCCTCTTGCTGAAAGTATCATGGATAAAATAGAGCATATCAGCTTTGATCTGAGCCTTTCCCAGCAGCCCATAAAACACAGCTTTGTGCACCAGCGCACAAACAACACCAATAAAAGGGGTGCACTTAAGGGCAGGATTTTATGGATCCATCTGCCAAGCATTTCTTTGCAAGGGAAGAAACACATCATGAGTCTAAGCAGATGCCAGGACTCACCAAATCATTTATTGCCAGCAAAACATCAAGCCAATTTGGTGCTCTCTGCAAGCTGTTTCCAGAAGAATTGCATTGCCCTTGATACATTTTTTTTCTACTTCGCAAACGATGGGTGAGGACATATGAGTTCTCCTAATGGATGCATCCAATTGTATCCATGCTCCGGCTGTATGACTAGGTGTGACATGGTGAGCTTGGCGTTATAGCTTCCCTGTAATTGCCCAAACTGGGCTCTACACTTCAGAGTAGAGTCTGAAGAAATCACGGAGGCACTGACTCTGAGGGAGCTCTTCAGGGAAAGGAACATGGCAGGAAATGATGCCAAGGGCACTAAAACACTTTCCCTGTTCACCCTTGAGCAAGTAGGGTCCTAATCTGTAGATTTATCCGAGTTCCTCCCAGACTGAGAGAGAGGATTCAGAGGACACCAGATTCATAATCAATTGAGGAGATGTCACATTCAGCCTTCCTACATGGAGGTCCTGAGCTTTGAGAAAGGCAGAGTGGAAGAGCAGGCATTGTCACTGCATAAAACTGGTCAATGACACACAGAAAATAGAAGTGCACTCACTGCTCAAGGACATGCATAAGTAAATGGGATGCCACTGCCATAGGGCACAGCCATAGCATTATAGAATAATTTCGGTTGGAAGGGACATTTGGAGGTCAACTGGTCCAACCACCTGCTCAAAGCCGAGCTAGCTTTGAAGTTAGTGAATCAGACCTACCATAGTGAGCGAGTTCAATCAGTCATGAAGGAGAACATGATTTTTAGAGACCCAGTAACACCTTCTGACACCCTCAGTCCCCTGGAACAGCCAGAAGTTGCCTGAGTCCCTGAAGAGGAATTGGGGAGGGACAAGCAGCATGGGCAGGGTGCAAGCTGCCAAGTAGCACTCAGGAAGCCTTAGGCTGGGACAAATCCCTTAGAAATAGGCTTTCTCCAGTTTTCCCAGCAAGCAAGGTGATCCAAGCCTTGCTGATGTGGAGATGCCACAGTATTGGTTGGGAGAGGTAACCGTTCAACCTCTCCTCTCTAGGCCTCCAAACACCTTCCCAGCTGCAAACACAAGGGCAGAGCAGAGGCAAGCGCCAGCCAGAAGGCCCCACACCCTGGGAGAGACGCGCTATTTGCACAGACCAAAGCACCTCCTGCACACCTAGGTGCCAACAAAACCTGACCACCCAAATGTTTGTGCAAAGGGAATAAAAGGAGCAGAAACGTGATCAGATGGAATCGCTAGCCAGCTTTAGCAAACATGGGCTCTAATTAATTTTTTCCTCCCATTGTTTACCCAGCTTTGTATGTAACTGAGAGCCGAACTGGGCTTATCAGTAATTACCAACAGTTCTGGAAACTTTACACATCATCGTGCTGTGTTACTACACAAGGTAGTGATCCATGAAGAAGGGTGTCTCTAACCCATTTCTTGGGAATATTTCAAAAAATCACAAAACCCCTCACATCCGTTATTAGTGTTCCTGCGGTGGGTTAAAAGAAAAAGAGGAGGGGGAAGCAGAGGACAGAATCGCATCTGTTTCAGATCTCATTATGAAAGTTTCCTGGACGTAGCGGCACGCTACCTTCCCAGCTCTGGCAGCGGATGCTCTCCCTGCAGTCAGGCTCCTGCGCGGGGCTCCGGCAGCTGCTTTCCCAGCCCGCAAATTGCATTTCCCCATTCCATAGTGACACCTGCTGGGAGCAACTGAGCTGCTCAAGCGGAGACTCCCCCGCTGCTCTGCTTGGCAAGGGGCTGTGGAGTGCAAAATGAAGGGTCTCCGGCAATCAGGCAGATTGATTCTCCCCCTTCCCTGCCAGATTTAGCCGGTCTTTTATCAGGGGAAAACGGATCTCTGCAGCATGATTAATGCTTCGAAAGGCCTCATGCAGCTCAGAAGCGGTGCCGGCGTATCAGCCGGAGGCCTGTGGGAGAGAGCAGCTAAAGGGATCGGAGGGTCGTTCAGATGCAGAGGGCCAAATTCGGCCCCCGTGGCAAGGAGGTGGAAGCAGGGATGAATTTGTCCCCTTTGCAGAAGCTGAAAGGTCGCCCCAGAGGGAGGGTCATGCTATGCTTACTCTTTTCTCACAGTCTCCCTGTAAATATGCCTGCCACTGCAGGAGGACAAGATACGGGGCTAGTATCTGTGCTCTGGTCCAGTGTGGCCATTCTCGTGGCAACCTGAACTGTGGCTTTTCTGTGTTTTCCATTCTCCTTTCCTCATGAGGATTTCACTGATCCTATTCACCGTTTAGACCCCATGGTGCCTGGCATGTGGGCTGTGATCCTGCAACACATGCACACTATAACCAGGGAAATGGAAAATCCTGCCATAACCCTGCACCTTGCTTTCCCCCACTCCAAGCTGAAGGGAAAAGACAACTTGGCAGGAAAAGTGCCAAAATGTTTTAGAAATAAATTACAGACACCAGAGTCATCACACATTTTCCGAGGCAGGATAGTAATTTCTGTAATGTATTTTTAACAGTGAGGAGTGATGGGAGGGAAGCCACTTAAACCTAATGCAAAGGGAGGATTTGTCAGTTACGCACTTTGTATAATGTCATACCTAGAAAATGTTATAAAAATTGAGGGATTATGGAGAGGAGAGACATTTCTAAAATCGGAGGCCTCCTTTTAGAGCTTTAACCCCCCACTCCTCTTCCAGATCACTGGGAATGCCCTTCTTCAAGGAAGGGCAGGAGCCTACCTCAGAAATTTTGACAGATCTTTAAGCTGCATGTTACTTAAGAAACTCTCCTCTGCCGCTCACTGCTACCTCTTCAAGTTTTTGCCAACTGCTGCGTCTCTTCATTTCAGCTCTTCAGTGATCCCAAAACATTTTAACCACAGCAGGGCAGTTTCCAAATGCTTCCAGTCTATTTTCTTCCTCCCTTCAAGGTAGCAGCAGCTTCTGTGACCAGAAACCTTATCTAATACGGAGGCTTCCTGCTGTTTTGTTTTTGGTTTTGGCCCTAGCTTAAAGGTGTTAGCAATGGGACCGTTTGACCAGCTGATGCACAGTGACAGCAGATATGAACACATCTGGAAATTCTTCACAGCAGTGGTTCAAGAGGGTTAATTGTGCTGAACTCATTTAAAAAGCACTTTGAGCTCTATGGATGAATAAAACTGTATAAAAACATATATTATTGTTATTAATATGTATATTTGTATTAATATTTATATTATTCTCATGGCTAATTATTTAAGGAAGAAATTGTTGAAGCACTCGTTTACAGCAAAAAGCAGAGCAGAACCCCAGAAGCAGGAGTCTGGCAGGCTGCAGGTTCTAGCACAACATTTGGGGCTGTCCTGCCCCAGAAATGGCATTCATTATTATTAAGGTAATTTAAGACTTGTGTTAAGGGTAAATTATGTTTATGCGTATTAGCCTTAGTTGTGTTAAGGCCGACACAATCTAAGCTCTGAAAAGATTTAAATGGATAATATCTGAGCTAGGAGCAAATGCTCTATGAAGGCAAGAGAAAAGCTATACTATTATTAACAACAGTAAAACCCGCAGCCGTCTTTTCTTTGTAAGAAGCTCCGGCTGAGCTTTGCCACAGCCCCAAGTGTGCTTCCAGCTCTCCTTTGGGAGGTGCAATGAAGCCCCCAGTGGCCGGCAGCTCGCCGTTGCTGCAGGGGTGCTGGGTGCCCCTTTCTGCTTGCACGGTAGCACCCACGTTCTTCTCGCTGCTCCCTTCAGCCTTACTCCCCATACGCCTGCAATGAATACAGAGCTTTTGACGACCATTTGTCCGTGGCAAGCCTTGCTGCGGGAATATCCAGCTCTGAATCTTCCCCTCTCCAAAAAATCGCCGTCTTTCTTCTTCCTCCCACCTCTAGTCTGCTTTTATGAGTCATTGAGTGAGAATAAATAGTGCTGGGCTGACAGATACAGGTGTCAGCTGACAGGATTTCCATCCTGCTTAAAATATATGGGCTATGGCTTACGTGGGGTGACATGGATATTACCTTTGTCTCCTTTTATGCTAAACTGTAAATACAAATCTCTACAAATGTGATATATGCTGCAGTTCCTCTTTCACAGAGGAAGCAGTAGGCAGGCATCCCTGTCCCACAAGGTTCGGTTTAGTTAGCCTTTTGCAAAGTCCTACACTGTGAGAATGGGTAGTTCAGAAGTTCGCATAGTAAAAGCATCTTTTTTCCACTTAAAACTACATCTTTGGCACTCTTCTTCAGCAGAATCTGGGTGTGTTGAAAAGCTGGCACGGGCCAAACCCTTTTTGTTAAATTGCTCCCTCACAGCTCCATCTTTTTCTCTGATTGAGCTTTTTTAGACATTCTTGTGAACAGACATTTAGGTGATAACCAAATGGGCAGTTCTATCAGAAATCTTCCAGTGAAATATGAGACTCTGCATAATTTCTACACATTCTTACATAAATCTTACTGAAGAATTGCAACCTACACATACCAAGTTCTGTTCTAAACCTCACCAGGCTCATATCCTCAAAAACAGCTAACATTTGGGGGACCCACAAATTAATTGTGCATTGTGCAACTTTAAAAACCAAACACACATTTCCTATAGGCAAAGGTGGATCTATAGCAATAGGAGTATAATACTGACACAGCCGGCCTTGTCTCTGTGGGTAAGACAGAGAGCATAATCCAAGTTATAGTTCTCTCTCTTGCCAACTCTGTTGCCCACTACAGTATGGTCACTATCAGCTGATAGAGTCCAACACCTGAGCTAACTTTTTAGAGCTGAAGATTCGTCTATGCTACATCACAATGTAGACATCTCCGGAGAGTCAGTGCAGAACGTATAGCCCATGTGTCAAGCTACGTCCTCTTCCTGAGGCCGGATTCCTCAGTGGGTCCTGAAGTAGCTCACACAGTTCTGCAGACTGATCTCAACAACTAACCAGGGGTTTTGGTGTGTATGGCATATGCACACCTGCGCTCTGAAGCACAGAGTCTCTCACAGGGAGCCTTAACACTTCCTTCCATAAAACCTGCTCCTCAGGGAGGGCTGAAAGTGGTGCTCTTTGCATTGGATTATGTGATATACGTGCCAAAGAAACAAGTTATGGTGTAACCTTAGCACTAGTCCCAGGAACATACTGGAAAACAGAAGTTGCTATCCAAAGTTCAGGGCAAAGCTTTAAAGCCTGAAAAAGGTTTTTGACTTAACTGCTTGGAAAAGAAAAAAGAAAAAGGAATAGAAGAAGGATTACATCCAAAATTTCGGTTTCCTAATCAATACCGACTGTTCCACTGGTGCTTCTGGGTATAGCACTGTCCCACATTTCCTGAGAGAGGCTAAATGCAATCTGATCACCCCAGCTCTTCAGTTCAATACATCTATTAGAGTTACCAGTGACCTGGGTTTGAGATCAGTTGCTTTACTTCACATGGAAAATTCTCCCATTCTCCATCAATAAAATAATTCCCTGCAGAGTAAGGCATTTATTGGTTAATTCTTCTTGGGAGTTGCTTGTCTTGACTTTGTTCAATGTTTTGCAAAATTCAAAATCAGGCTCATTATATTAAGAGCAGGATTCAAATCTATTTCCCATCTCATAATCGCTACCTCTCCTGCTACAAAATCTAGGCCTGGGCTTCATTTGAGAAGACAAAATTAGTCCTTTTCAAGAAGCAATCATCAAAGATCAATGACCATCAAAGCACTTTACTTGGGGAAAAAAAGAAAGAGGCCAAATTTCAAGATAGTACAGAAAGTCAGTGAGACTGGAGTGCTTGAAGCTGGTGGAATTTTTTTAAGTCATTCACAAATACTATATCTACCCTTGACAGGTCATTTCATTCTATTTAGCACTTTTTATTCTCAGTGGTTTATAAGCTCTTAAGCAAATGTAAGAGGGAGGAGAAGCTAATGCATCTGATAATACACTATATCAGGCTGACAACCTAACTGAATTTCCCCTGTGGTGCTAGCAAAATGCTGCTCTAAAAAGTAATAACGCACAGGGAAAAAAAAGAAAAGGAAGAAGAAAAGGGGGAGAAAGGATCATAGAGATCATGCCATCACATTTAATTTCAGAGAACAAAACTTGAAGCTGATTTCTCTTTAGATCAGTTGTATACCAGTTGGAACATGGGTGCCTAGCACTGCGACAGAGTAATACGATCTGAGCTTTAAATAGCTGCCAAATAACCATGTGGTGGCTGGCAGCATTAAACGTGTTGCAATGAGAGTGATCTGTTTCAAAGTAAAGCCACATAACAGAGGGTAAGTCAATCTGATGTGGGATAGAAGTGGAGGGAGGGAACATTTTTCATTATCTTTCTGGGTTTCTTTCTGTTTTAAATGTGTTTTCATCTTAAAAAGGCATTAATTTAAGGCCTTTTTCTTAACCAGTTTAATACTCGAATCATATGCAGGTCATTTCGGAGAATGTCTCCTTGGGGATCCAGGGCACAGGGTAGAGAGGAATGATGTGCCAAATGCGGAGCACCATTGCCGAGACCATCTCCTTCCCACAACCCAGGTCAAAGTGGCTGCCTCTCAATGTGAAAGGCACCTTCTGCGCATACACGCTCCCCTGGGTTTGTACAAAAGGCATCCTTGACAATTTTTAGGAACAGATAAGCTACAGATAGGCTCGGGAGTTTCACCTACAGCAAATAATCTGGGGTGACTTTCCTATAGTGCCATTGCTCTGCTCCAGGCACTCCCCTTATACTCAGAGAGAAATGTGAAGCCTGGTGGCACTCTGTGAGACACATTTGGGCTCTTACAGATGCAGAGAAAAATCAGATGCAGAGTTTGAAGGTCTTACACAGGAGATCCTACCAGTCCTCCATTTCTTCCTACCTTCATGTCAAATCTGCTCATCTGCTGATCACTATTATCAACATGTCTCCTGGGAGAAACAGCAATATTTCGGATTGGTTAGACAGACCAGTTTAAACTAGGAACATGAGTAAGACACATGAAGGAAAAAGTGGTACTGTAAATACTTGTGATTCTTCATCCCTTCTGACACTTCTGATTGATTACAAATGACTGACTTCTGTTTTCAATTTCAGTATCTCCACTGTCTACAACAATGTCAATCCTGATTTACTCAAAGCTAACACAGCAGAATTTCATGTGAACATATTTTACCTAGTCTTCACTGCTTGGAAATCACACTGCCTAAAGTACGAACAGGAACAGGAGAGCCAGAGGAAAACCCAGTTGCTCCATTAGAAGGTAAAGAGCTCCTATAAGAGGTTCAGTATGACTTCTTAAAAGATAGTAAGTGCAAGGTACTTTGCAGCCAGTTAGGATTTTGCAAGAATGTGGACAGCAGTACAGATATTACTTACTGCTCTCCTATTAGCAGTT
Organism: Dromaius novaehollandiae; assembly: GCF_036370855.1. Classification (NCBI taxonomy): domain Eukaryota; kingdom Metazoa; phylum Chordata; class Aves; order Casuariiformes; family Dromaiidae; genus Dromaius; species Dromaius novaehollandiae. The sequence goes on along the minus strand of NC_088098.1, from coordinate 150,141,503 downwards.
TACTAGCACATTGTAGTTTCAGTGGCAGCAGCTAGGCACCCTGCAGAGAAATAGAGCAGGCTTTATTTTGCATTTCCTCAAAGGAGAACATTGCTTTACGTCACTAATGTAAATGTTAATATGCGACCACATACTTCGTGAAGATCAGACCCAGTGAGAATTCCAGCAGCCGCCCCAATGAGTAACAAGGATTAACTAGGGGCAAATCCTCTTCTGCCTGTTTTTGTCTGCAGCTGCCTTTGCCACATTGTGTCAGTGTATCCCTGTGGAATCCACAACAGCTGCACAAGGGGGAACGCTCGCCCTGCTTTCTTTCCCTCTTTTCTTCTCCCACCACCTATTTTTCCTTCATAGGCAGTCACAGTCCACACCATACCTGCAATGGACAAGTTTGTCATTGTGCAGGTGGTTGAACTTGTCAAAAAATGTTTTTTAATCTATCCACTCCTTTCACCATCACTTTTCCAGACACAATCCTCAAAAAATATCTTTTTTCTGATTTTACCACAGCTTTTTGAGCCAACCAGACAATTAAAAAAGAAAACCAAAAACGCTACACGTTTGCGAGGAACACAGTTCTATGACCAGTTTCACAGAATATTTTGATTACAGTATTTAATCCTCTTTACAATCTTTTACTCGGCTCTAATCATGAAAATACCTGCATCGCCACCAAGGATTTTCTAGACAAAAGTATATGTGGAAGAATGCCACAAAGCAAGTTTCTTTAGCTGGTCTGTCTTCCTGGAGATCTTAAAAAGCCATTTCTTTGTACTTAGTTTTTAAATGAAATCAGAGGACCAAGAGTTAGACTATGCTTTTAGGTAATATTTATATGGAAATGCTTCCTCACCACCATCAACCCAGCATCCTGATCTGCAACAGCTACATGATTTGCTTGACTATGTATGTGTATTGGAGTGTGCAAGCAACCTGTCCACCCTCTTTTCAGAAGGAACCTGACTCTCAGCTCTACCGTTAGGAGAAGGTGGTGGTGTCCAATTAAAGTAAATTGACAGAGCTACAGAATATTGCCAAAAGTGTGAATTTGAGTGAAAACTTAATGAGTACTTAAGCAATTTCTACTGACGCCAGAAAGGCTTCCTGAAGTTTCTAAGGAAACCCTCAGAAACACCTTCGATCTTCCATGGCCATTATGCCTGCAGCCTGACCCAAACGGCTCTCTAAGAGGGAGGCTGCATTGCACGTAAGAGTGTAGCTAATTTAGCTGCATAATGGAAAAAGCTCTGAAGATGCACATGGGCTGAATTAAGGGCTCCACGGGAGCCTCTGGCTCATTCCTTGCAGAGTTTATTAGTTGCCGCTGCACACATGGTTAGGTTTTCTGGAAGAAGTCCAGCTCTGAGGCACCTCTCAATCCTACAGCTTCTAAAAGTTGCAAGAAAGTGACTTAAGTTCTTATGGAGAAGGACTCTCCCCTGCAGAGAACCAGACAGAGTTCAGGAGGGGCACCTAGTCAAATAACTCTTGATTATTGAATTTAGCTCCACAATTGCCAGTGAGTATCCTGGACTGTAAAGGGGGTAAATACCAACAGATTGTATGATTTGAGAAACAGTATGTGATTGTGTAATTAAGGGCAGGAATATAATACCATATGCACAAGGGGCAGGGTTAACTTCAGCATTTCCTGACTAACCAAGCGCATTATAGTGTAACCTTAATATTCTCCGGATGGCTATCATTTATATGGAGTTCATATATATGTTTATGAATATTTGGTTAAAATTCACCCATCATACTCTCTGACACAGTAATTAAAAACACCATGTTAGCTTCCAATAAAAATACTTCTGTGATTTGGTAATTATTCCAAACCTCATAGTCCCAACTCCTCTACCCCCTGCCCTTGTTGTCTTCCTGTTCCTGTATAAAGCTAATCTTGATGACGGAAAAATAAGTAAGCAGCAGGGAATGCTGGAAATCTTCCAATCACAAAAGCTCCTGAAATGGAAGCAACAGTCAATCTAGCCCACCACGTCTTCTAGGTGGGCACTCCTTTCCTGCCTTTTAGTGATGCTTTTAGTATTCATAACAGCTGTGGAATTAAGCATTATGGACAAGAAGAAACCAACATGCAGTCTTTATTTTTCTCCATCCATCCCAAACTACTCTGCATTGAGTTACAAAGTGAAAAACTACACACTCTCAGATGGATTTAATTTCAACTTGGACACAATGCCAAATGACCAAAGTTTCCTCATTGTTAATACACCACCCAACTTTTCCATACCACGCATACAGTCGCATCTTCACCCCATCTTCCATACATATCCTCCCCACACACACACACACACACACACACCCCAGCCACTACTTCAATACAGAACCCAATCTTTCTCTTCCTGTTGTCTTAGCTATTTTCATTAGTTGCACTGGGATGACCAGTAGGCAAGCAGGATTTGGTCTATAATGCAGATTTTTAATATTTAGGAAAACGAAGGCTACATAAAACATACATTTCCATGGTCTGGATATTGTTTTCACAATAAGCCTTTTTTAATAAAGACATCATTTTACATTTTCTCCCCTTCTATTTAAATCTACACAACCAAGAAAATATGTATCAGAGGAGCCAATTATTCCATCCAAAAATGTAAGTGTTAAAACTTGATTAAAATATGAACACTATAATTCAAAGAACAATTTTGGCACAACTTTAGCTAGTGGTTTAACTGTGGCATTTTGGCTTACAGAATCATGCAACAAACAAACACGGATTTCAGATTATAAAAGTATACATCTTTCACATGCGTACAGAAAAGCATGTAATAGAAGCAGTTACGCTTTTACATGTACGGACTAGCACCAAATTGCTGTTCACTGAAATTGTCTTCCCTCTTGCCTTCTTCACATGGATGCCGCATGAACAACTGCACTCTATTTTTAAGTGCAGACATGTTTGCTTGTATTAAAGCTAAGGCAAGTAGTGGAAAACAGGAGAGGAGATGGGTCGAATTACTGTGTTTGAATGTTTCTTTTCCTCTCCATCTTGTATCATTCTCCAAAAGCAAAAGTACAAGACAAATACTAAAAAACAAATGTATAAAATCTTTATTTGGCCCATTTTATGTTGGGCTTTAGGTTGCAGAATATTTTTGCCTTCTTCTGTTTGCAAAATTATCTAATGCTGCTAATAGTACAACATGGAGAACTATGTGTATATTTTCTAAAGAATTAAAAGCAGCTAGCTGGGGCTGAAGGTTGCTTCTCCCTGTATTGAACTTTTGTGTCCTTTACCCTTAAATAAGTAACAGAAGAAATTCCAGAAGTGTGCCTGCATACTTAGGATTGCCATAATGGTAATAATGTATAAAATTCCAGTTTTAAATCGTCATGAAGTCTCACTAAGATTCCAATATTCCCTTAAGCTATGTAAGACTAGTCTGAGTGCAAATAAATGGTACACCCTATCAACAAGAAAAGCATTCCTGCTAATAAAGCAAAAAACACTCCTATAGGAGCCAGCATGAAAGACCAGCCATAGCATACATAAACAGCAAAGTCCGGGCACTCCATTTTTTTCATATTTGTGTAGTTTTCCAGATCAGCCATCACCTGGACCCAGATGACGTACATCACAACTACCAGTGAAAACAAGATACCTGGAAAAGAAACATGAGGTTTTAACAACAGTGTGTGAGACAAATGTGGGGTCCATTTTCTGGTTACAGTAATACCTAGAAACCCATCAATGTTTGAGGCCCTGTCTGCAAGGCACAGTCAGCTGCCACTGGATATTTTTTGCCTTTGGCTTCCCTGTAATAAGCTTGCTCTCTATCTTGTTTCTGATTTGCATTGAGAGGCATAAGTCCATATCCTCTAAGGAGCCCACAACAAAGGACATAATCTGGTTTTGGTCGGCAGATCAAAACACAGCTGTGTTTAGGGCCCCAATTCAGGTAGGTATTTACCGTTCAGAATGTACTGGGGTGGTGCGGAGGAGGAGGAACCACCTAGGAAAAAAACCTACCTTTTCTTCCCAGACTCTGGAATTGTTTCTATCATAATCTTTTCGATGCGATATGAAATGGGGAAAAGAATGGGAAATCTCTGGGAAATCTTTCTATCGTCCTCACCCCCCTACCTTATGCTTTTATTTTAATGAAAAAGGCTTTGTTTAGAACATACTACATTCAGATTCTACTCAAATATTTTAGAGACAAATTCAGATGAATTTCATTCAAAATCTTCCACATTCATTATGAAAGAAGGTCAGCATAGTGACAAAACCCAGCAATAATGAAATAATAGCTATGAAGCAGGCTTTTAGTATTAACCTCAGATTGGGTACAACCATTTCCTGGAATTAATCCACCACATAATTCACAACGTTTTCCTAACCACTCCTCTAAAAGGCCTTTGGATTGTTTACGCATGATAGCAACAGGAGCACATGTCCTTACCAACTCTGTTAATCTCTGTCACTATACACCAGAAGCAAATACAAGGAGAAAGTGCCTTCCAAAGTATCAGTTGCATGCCTAATATTTCACTTTACTTCAGAGGAATGTGGACACTCAGGAAACACAGGCCTGCAGCACAGATGCTCTAGCAGAAGATCCGTTGGAAAACTGGGGACACAAGTATGAATTTTCTGCATGCTGCAGCCTGAACCCACTTGTTCCCTGAGCTCCAGCTGTCATAGTACAGTTACGGCAGCAGGGTTAATTATTCAGATATTAAAATATTAGGGAGATACCACCCCATCATGCTTTCATCCTATGATGCTTATGTTGTTAAAATAACAAGGCAGCGCATACTTCTGGGAATACTTATTGTCAAAGCTGAGTTGACTGGCTGTAGAGCAGTGGAATACAAGTCAGAGGTGTTTGCATTCTCTCCCCAGTCCTGCTAAAAACATACCATGTGACCTTGCACAAATGTAGCACTTGGGCAAAACACACAACTGCACTTTGTAGGCACCTGTGGATTGATATTTGCCTCCGGACCCACCTGCGCTGGCAAATATGGTCACCCTCCCCCATCGCCACACTGAGATGCTCCCTCACCTCATCCCCCCTGCCATTCCTACCAACCTTCCGGGGAGCAACTCATGTCTTCGCTCCCTCCTCCACTTAAGGCAGGTGAGCTGCAGCACTTTAAACTGATCTGCTGACATTCTTGTTGGTCAATATATAATAGCTTTACGTTGTGGATATCATGAACATCTGACAGGCAAGAGCTCACAACTCCTCATGTTTGTGAACACTACCTTTCCAAGCCCACCAAAAAATGAGCTGAAGTAGTTTACCTGAGGCATAATCAAAATGTGACTGAAAACCCCAAAGGATCTGCAATTTTTATGAAGCTGAAAGGAGGAAGAATAACTAAATAAATATTGAGGCAAGCACACCGCCTGCTTATGAAATATACTTCCAGGATTACACTTTTTGCAAAATTCATTACATTTTGTTCAAATTTATGATGAAATTAAAAAAACCCCAACCCTCAACTCTAAGTGGTATAAATTCAATTTTGAAAATGCTTTGCCTAAGCAAAACTCAATTTTGATGGAATTTATTTCTGAGGTTATTTGAAACATACAACTGGTGAAACAATCAGAGAGAAGGATCACCTCAGGGCCAGACATAAAAAATGAGAAATTAAATTGAAGATTCTCCAAATATAAGTCAAGCTGAGCAGAAAAAACCCTACAACAGAACATCTAATGATAACAGATAATGTAGACAACTTAGGAAAAACAGAACCAAACTGAGCTAGTAACTTCTCATGGAAAAAAGTGAAAGGATTCAGGGTCAAATTCATAAATGGAGTTACTGGAGACATGAAGTTAGTTCTTCACAACTTCAACCAAAAAAATTTTAGCTCACATCACACCAAGATTTGGAAAGATGCATTGATAATATGGCAAAATCCATATGAACTTTGGAATTTATCCCTCTTTAGTTGGCTGTCTGTGCATTTTCAGATGTTCGTGGTCTTATATTTATTCTCTACAAAGACAGACAAACTTAATCTAAAATAATAATAAATTTAAAAAGTAGTGATGTACATTTCTTCACTATTGTAACACATAAGCATAACCAGGCCTTGCACATCTGGAATGCTTTTGACCTCTGGCACCCTGGACAGACATAAGCTAAGTAATCTGGTTAGTCAGAAGCTTCTGCCATTAAAATAACACTCTTTCAGAGGTCCTTTAAACTCAAAATCAACACCCCTAGTTCTTCAAGTACTCTGGAGCAACACTTTCTAGGTAGTTAAACTAGAGCCAACTCCATGTAGGTGCAAAATAGCAAGCTGGTGCTGTGAGTGGTAAAACAACTTCAGCTAAGCTACAGTCCATCAGGAGATTTCACAGCAAGCTGCTAATACCTGTGTGTGGTAAATTGTTTGGTATGGAAATTTGCTGAAGAAATGTATGTCAAGCAGAGATAAATGTCCTTCTTTAAGAGAGAAGAAAAAGAAAGGGAGAATATGCAAACCATCTTAGTTAATTAAGGCACTAGAAGAGTATTTAAGGGTTCTCACAGCTCCGATCTGGTAATGGAGGCGAATTAGTTACTATATTGTTTAGTGTGTTCAAGAAATGTCTTGAACAGTAGAATCAGCCTAAGTAGAAACTGGCCAAGTCTCATTGCCTTCAACAGGATTTCAATGGTTAGTGTTTTGTAACTCATAATTAAGTGCCTAACTTCCAAAGAGTTATGACTTCATGGAAGTTAAGCACAGGAGCTTATTGAGGCCTCTGTATGTCACAAATGGTAACATACAGGGAAAGTAAAGCAGAAGCATTTCTTAACAGGTAGACTTTCTGCTCTGCCTATTCAGCATGGTTTCCTAAGATGTTAGAATACACTAGAAGCAGTGGTGGGAGCAGAAAAGCAGATCATGTACTTGCATTATCACTAATGCATCTGCTTAAAATGTTTGATGTTTAGAGCTAGAAGCCTTGGTTCCTCCCTCTTCATTGAGTACTTCAGGTTGTACTTAAATTTAAGCACATGTGTAAGTCTCTTTGACTTAAAGGTTTTTCCTCCTGGCATCCACGCTGATTGAATCAAGTATTTGATTCAAAGGCAAATTGTGAGCTTAATGAATGGTTACTAGAGCTTGAACATTGTAAAAGAATGTTTTGTTTTCAGATGAGCTAATTTCATGTCTGTTTGCAATGTCTCATTTTAACAAAACAGAGGGATGTTAAGGGTTCAAGCACAGCTTGAGAGAAAAACAGTAACAAGAGTAGAGGACAAACAATTTGTCCAGTGGACTGAGTAGTGGACAAGATTCAGCTACATATAACATGTAAGGTATTTTTTATAGACCAAAAGGTAGCAATTGGGATTATACATAATGAATTATAATAATCATGCCAAGTAACAGTTAGCACTTTATATGGTGTTTAGAAAAGTATAGATCAAAAGCTGGATTTATCTCCATTTTTTATAAAGAAAAATGAGGCATGGAAAAAACTAATCTGATATTTAGAGGTTCTGAGCACCCAGTCTTTGCTTTTGACTGGTTTTCAAAGGAGTTTTGCTCCTCAGAGTCAAGGCAGATTTGCTTAAGTCACATAACACATTAGTAGCAGAGCTGCTAATAAACAGAGGTCTTCTGCCTCTCCATCCTGTTACCTTGTGCATACAGCTACACTTTCTGCCACATTCAACTTTTGTTATTTGTACCACTTGGTGAAGTACACTGGAGTGCCCATAAATAAAAGGAAGTCTGAAGACAATGCAAGGTCTTACTAAGCAATTGTCTATCTTTGGCTGCTTAGGTGCTTCAAGACTATCTTCCATCACTGCAAAATCTGACTGTTTCAATTCATGTGTAAGGAATACAATATTTTTGAAGGAAAATCATATATTGCAGAATGTTCAAAATTAGTCTGTTTCTTTCTATTTCCTCAATCACAAGCTTTGGACTTGATTCTGAAGACAGTTATATTAGTAACTCAGAATCAATGGCAAAGCCTATGTAAAATTGAAGTGAGATCAGAATCAGACCTTTTACTGCTGGAGAGTATTTTGTTAGATAAAGTTTATGCTGCTTGTAGAAGATGGCAGGGAGAAGTCTTCTATTTTTATAACTACATTACTGCTATTCTGTCTTATTTCTGTACTCACAAATTTTCCTCACCAGCTTGTCTCTTTCCTACAAAATATTAGTCATGCCAATAAGAACTGAGAAAGCATCCATTACAAGTGCAATAGGAGTACTTGTTCATTATGAAGGAGAATATACCAAAATGAATATATATTTATTTTGGGAAATCATTCCTGCACTCTTAAACTGACTATCTATTGTGAATGTCAGGAACTTTTCCAGCCAAGCTCCCAGGCAAAATTACCAAGATTGAAAAAATCTCCACAACTTCAAGAAGCAGATATTTTTAGGAACAGTTTGTGCTATGATGTATTTCTACATTTTCAGCATTTAGACCTTTTGCATAGTGTGCGGGTGTCCATTTGCCCTTGCCTTTTAGTGAATATAAAATAAAACAGCAGTTGCATGAATCAGGAATGATGGAGGAAATTATTCCTAGAACATGAAATATGTCTGAGAGAGATTAAGACAATAAATACTTTCCTCCTCCTCTTTTTCTTGTTCTTTTTTTCCCATTTTGCATTTTTTTTAAGAACACACGTTTGATACACAGCTCTGTGCAGTGTGATAAGACATGGACTTCTCTGAGGTCACTCTTTTCTGTCTTTTGCATTTATTCTTTTGAATTTCTTTCAAACACATACTTTTGCATATTGCAGAGGAAAAAGAATATAGAACCTTTAGAAATGTTTATGAATTCAAGAAGCAGTTTGCTGGCCTTTAGTATTTATTCTTCCCACGTATAAATGCCTTTCACTTGTCAATGGTGAATGGCTGTTTATAGCATGAATCTTTTACTATGCAGACACAAAGACAACAGGTGTTGGAAAGAATGATGTGAGCTTTTTAGTTGTGCCTAGAAGTTTAGAACTCTTTCTCTAATTTGAGGAAACTTGTATGCGTGTGTGTATATATATATCTTTTTCAATTGTATTTTCCTGTCTTTGCCTTTATTACAGATACTTCCTCCTATCTTGGCCTCTTGTGACCTTTATTTAAAAAGTATGGCTGACATTTCACTCTGGAGTATGTGCAGAGGATCCCATTTAGAGTTATGGAAGTTGGCACATCTCTCTAAGGACAGATTTCGTCCTCATCTAAAAGCTAGAATTAAGATACCAGCTTTTTTTTCACTCTTTTGGCAGCAAATGGAAGTCATACGTATATTTCTATATACGTCTGTCTGTTCACAAGGGGAGTGATTCTGCAACGTTCTGCGCACCTCCTGGGAGCTTGCTTGTTTGACATCAGTGCAGGCGGATAGTTTAAATCACCACCCAGACACCTTGCAGGAACAGGCCCAGGGTCAGTTATGCACTTTACTGAAGGCTGCTCTAAGTCATTAGGTTATGGCAACTTTCTGCTTTCTTCCTATAACATTTGAAGCAACTATAAAGCTTACAGTCTGCACTACCATACCTGTTCTTGTGCCATCCTCTCAAGGTGTAGGCATGGAGGTGAGGCTACAATGACAGTGACTGTGATATCTTTGAACTGATACGAACTTTCTCCCCACAGCTCTAGCATCTGTAGTTTCATCTGCAGGCTCAGGCAGGTAATGTGGTTTCGAAAGCTTAACATGGAGAGCTGCTAGTCAATAAGTTGCTACAAAAACTGATAACTGCCTACCCATTTGTGAGTAGTGCAGATGTACCTGTTCAGTGAGAGAAGCTTGCAGCTTTTCTTAAAGACTAAGATAAACAAAAGGCAGGTATGTGACTCTGCCACAGATCAGACATGAGACCTGCTGTCTTGGTACATTTGCTGCTCCCCTGTGGCCCAGAATTGGGACACCACGGAGAGACTCCTGAGGCTCCTTCGGTCTTCAGAGTACAACCCTTTGCTGTTCATCCACATGGGCACCAGTGATGCTGCAAAGAAGACCTTGCGTGGATGATTACAGGGCTCTAAGAGTGAGGCATAAGGGCAGGGGGCACAGGTGATGATGGTCTCAAATCTGCTGCTCTATGGATAAGGTTTGGGCAAAAGTGGGCACACTCTGTCTATTAACTCCAGGCTTTGTAGCCAGTGTCACAAGCAGGCTTTGGTTTCTGTGACCGCAGGACCGTCTTTGAGGTATGAGGACTGCTGAGGAGAGATGAGATCCACCAAACAAAGTGGGGCAAGAGCAACAGGCTCAGTAACCTCATGAGGAGGGCTATAGAAAAGGACCATCAGGAGATGGAGATCAAAGCTCCCAGATAATTGGAGGTCAGGGAGAGGAGGGCATATGTATGGGACACAGCAGTGAGGGAGGCACTCACACTTCCCTTGAGAAGCACCATAACTGAAAGCCCATCTCAAATGCCTGTACACAAATGAATGAGGCCTTGGATGATGATGTCATTGCAGCTGTAGACATGGTGGGATGACTTGCATGACTGGAGTCCCACGATGAATGGATATAGACTCTTTAAAAAGACAGGCAGGTAAGATGGGGTGGGGAGGTTGCAGTCCACATTCCAAAGAAATATCTTGAATGCACAGAATTCTTCTGAGGAACAGGGGCTTATAGGTGAAGATCAGAAAGATGGCCAACAAGGCGGATGTCAGGGTGAGTATCTGCTACAGGCTGCCCAAGAGGAAGTGGGCTGGAAGAAGAGTTACGATTTCAAGTCCAGATTCTCATTAGGAACTTCAACCACCCCAATATCTGCAAAAAGGGCAGTATTGCAGAAAACAAGCAATCTGGGAGATAGCAGGACTGCATAAAGGACAGCTTTTTGAGACAGGTGTTGGACATGCCAGCTAGGGGAAGTGCTTTACTGAACCTGCTACTCATAAATAAGGAAACCCAGGTCAGGGATATGACGGATGATGCTAGCCTTGGCTATAATGGCTATGAAATGGTAGAGTTTAGCATCCTAGAAGTATAGAAGTGAATAGGACATTAAAGATTCAGAACTTCAGGAGAATAGTCTTCAGCCTGTTCAGAGAACTGGTAGGCAGGATCCCAAGGGAGGCTGCCTGCAAAGGCAAAGGGGCACAGAAAAGTTGATTGTTCCTTGTTGTTGATTGTTGTTGATTGTAAGGGCAACTTCCTTAGAGCACAAGAATGGTCCTTCTCAGTGTGCAAGAAATGAAGCAGGTGTAGCAGAAATGAAGGTTAACCGCATACAGAGCTGCATTAGCAAGAGCATAGCCAACAGGTCACGCATTATCATTTCTCTCTTCTCAGCATTTGTGAGACCATATCTGGAATATTGCATCCAATTTGAGATGCCCTAGAAAAAGACAAACTGAGGCAATGACCACCAAAATGGTTAGGTGGATGGAGCACAAACAGAGGCTGAGGGAACTGGAGTTATTTAGCCTGGTGAAGAAAATAGAAACTCCATCTTTCTAAATGAAATAATAAAGAAAATGGGGACAGACTCTTCAGAGAGCTGCACAGTGAAAGCATGAGAGACAACGGTCACAAGCTGTAGCAAGGAAAATTTGAGGTGGATATAAGGAAAAAATATTTTTCACAGTAAGGGTGGCCAAACACTGGCACAGCTGTCCAAACGCATTGTGGAATAGCAATTATTGGAGATTTTCAAAACTTGACTGGATAAGCCCTGAGCAGCCTGCTCTAACTTTGAAGTCAGCCCTGCTTTGCATGGGAGGTTGAACTTCATTGCCACAAGAAATCCCTTCCAAACTAAATGTATTCTATCACATTCAGGATCAGTTTAGGCTTATTGTTCCTCCAGAATGCAGGTCTATCTGCCCCAACACAGACAGGGTGAATTGTCCTCTGAGAGCGTGTGTCTTACCACTGACAATAGAAATCTAACCAGCTAGTTCAGACAAAACATTTAGCTTTTGGATGGCTAAATAGATTATATGAATCCCACTCCAAATAATTTCTTCAGCTGCCATCTAAACCCAAAGATAGGACAGCAGATCATGCTACAATTTGCTCTCTTCAGTTTAGGCAGGGCTTTTAGCTGCTACTTAATTCATCAGTTAAGGCAGCAAAAAGATACAGATATAGATACTTCTTCAGTTCAATAACAGGAATTAAAATTGCTTCATCTAGCATTTTCCTCTAAAGACAAATATAAAGAAGCAATTGACTGTTCTTCCTATCTTCTGCCTTCAGCCTTCCATAGAACAACCATGGTGACTAACTTATTTCTCAGAAGCCTAGTGTTCTCTCCAGTATAATTCCTACATGAACTTTGCAGTAAGACAGCATCTAGGCCCTTTCAAAACAGTTTCTATGATTTTTTTTCTTCAAATCAATATGCTGTTTTCTGTCTTACGAGAACACAGACTTCACCTATCATCTAAGTCACATTACATCTTTTCATTTTCCCATTAAATTTGTGCTTAAATAGATACATGCCCTGGCCACATCCTGATTACATGCTGAATGTCAAATATGCACCATCCCTTTCACTCCCCTCTCCATGCCCCGTTTTCCTCTGAAAGGCAGTACAGGCTCCTGAAGGAGCTAAATAAAGGAAGGGGTCAGGTCAGCAGGGAACACTGCAAAGCACACTGCCCTTCTGTTTAGAGGCATGCTAAAACATTCCTCTTCTGCATCAGGCTGTGCCTCGTCTTACTCTGCCCCCAAGTTATCCCCGAATTAAGATACTACCCATCGTGAGTAATTCTTACTGGAGGAGAAACAGAGATAGCAATCCCACTGGACACAGCTTTAACAACTGACAATGCAAAGTATTTGTAAGCTTTTCTTATGTCTGCATGTTCCCGCCCTCCAATACGATTTTAATCTATCCACTGTAGTCAGTTCTATAAGACAAGCAAACTTGTCCTAATATAACTTGGCTATGTGAGTATCCTGACTTGTGAGCAGATTTGGGGGAAAAAAATCTTCTTTTTCTTAATGTTTTTGTGAGTGATCTGATGTGTTGGATAGGACAAGGATATTTACATGAAGTACCTTCCCCAGCCACCTCAGTATGACTACGGATGGATGCAGAGGGGCTTATTTGGGAACTCTGTCCCCCTACCCAAGCCACAATATCTTGTACTAGCTGAATGGCTCTAGGGTCCTACTGCCAATACTTCCTTTTGGCAAATCAAAGCATGATTTTGCTAAATAGCCTTCCATTTCAACCACAACAATGGTAATTGTGATAATAACACAGCCCCACTCTGAAGCTCTGATTGAGAATAGTGCTAAAGTTGAAAGATACTAGGCAAATACATAGCAAAAGTCAGGATTTCCCTTGAAAACCATCTGTTCTGTAGGGACAAAGGGTGAGAGGGGCAGAGACAGGCCCAAGGTCACACACACAGATGATAACAGCTCACCTAACTTCAGACACCTAACAAACAGTCTCTCTAGACTTCTTCAGTAAAGGAAAGAGAGATACAGGGCTCCTTCATAGGATATTCATATGACCTGTCTTAGGCACCTATTTTAGGATGAAATAAATTTCCAGATGGAGGAACTTCTTACATACCATTTTGGCTATTACAAATGTTACTGCCTCCTGCAGGCCTCCTACAGAAGCCAAGAATGACTAGCCCAGATTTAGGTGTTTAACTTTCACATGCCTAAATTAGGGCAGATGAATTGACTGAAGAATATATGCTGTCACTTCAGACCTCTACTCATTGGCTCATAGTGTCTTCCAAGTGTCTCTAGGTACACATGCTCTTGTTTCCTCTCTTACAGTCTCTGGAACTGCCTAGCGAGAGATGAGGTTTATTACAAATAATACTAGACTACAAATAATACTAGACTACAAATACTAGAAAAGAGCAGGACTCACAAGGGCTTTTAATCCGCAAATCAGTGACAACTTACATACTGTAGGATTTCCAATAGACTATGAATACTTTTGTATTTCTTTTAAAAGTGTGGAGGAGTAATTCTCAAGGGAGTAAATGCAAGTATTCAGGATTTTTTTCCAACAATAACACTATAAAATATTGCCCACTCAAGGTCCTTCAGAAGGGAATAATCATCAGCAGCCCATGTAGGCAGAGCTGCGAGGTGAAGTGGCTAAGCAAGGTCAGCAGGTTGGTAATACAAGTAGAAACAGAGCCCAGGCCTTTTGACCCTGACATGAGTACTCTACCCCAAAACACAACACCACTCTCACAGGACTGACTCCTACCAGGCTTTATACACAGTAGAATAGTGACTGAGCACATATTATCATTTACATCCTATACAACTGTACTTTACACAGCAGCATGACATCTTCTCACACTTTTCAAGATTAACAGAACAGCACCACAGAGAGTTGGACATATCAACTGAATGCAGGGTGGGTGCATCCTCCATGGTATGTGCAAGTAAAGAGGAAGGTGGGAACTCATTTATTTGTTGTCATTCATAGGGGTTTAGAGCTCCCACTTACTGATATTTGAGCACTATCTTGTGTACTCCATTCCTATTCAAAACATTCCTCCTATGTTGGTCATGTGAATGTGCTGTGTCTTTCAACTTCTTTACAGTCGACTGTAATCATCTTCATTGCTTTTGATTCACTGATAAAAACCTCTCCTTAACAAAAGCCCTTGGGAATCCTGCTTCTATAAGGCAGCATTACTAAATATGCATTTTTTTCTGCTAATAATGTCGATTGAAATTGCAGTGTAATTCCACAATTCATCTTGGATTTTTTATCTTAATTCAAAAGTAGCTTTTAGAGGAACTTCATGACTAAATAACTGTGGAAAGAATCATCTCCAAGGCAGGTGCTCCACTGGCCAAATGATGGAAGCAATTTTTTTTTTTTACTGTGATTAATATAATTTTTGATCAAGGAAAATGGGGAGAAACACCTCATGCTTTGTATTCTAACAACTTTAATTGACTAAGCAAACAGCATACCCACCAGCAATGATGAAAAGGCCTCCTCCTGCTTTGTACAGAACATGACTGGCAAAAGGAGCTGCACAGATGATGAAGAAACTAGCCGTCACAATAGTGACCACTCCCAGGAGCATAAGAACTGTCCAAAAACCTCGATAAACTGGAGAAAAGGAAGAAGGAAAAGAGAAAAAAAGAATACGGTATTTTTTAGAACTTAAACAAGTCACATATTTGGCTAACAAAGATTTTTGTTTTCACGTTCTGTTTTTACTTCCCTTATTAACAAACCAAATATTCATTTCATTGTGTACATATGTCAAGTGGACCAAATTAGTTTGACCCCCAGTTCTTATCTGATGATCACGGAAAATATGATATAAGTTATCAAGAATGAAATCCGGCTGCTTAATAGTTAGACAGTGTGTGCATGCTTAATACAGCCATTAGCTTGACCAAATTTATGCTCTTTGGAAAATGGTACACCACAGCTGTAGCAATAATCCTCCAGGATGAATGACTGGACTGAATGGATACAATTGTTTCACCAAAATTGACTGGGAGAAGCAGGGAGCAGTAACATCTTGAAATTCTTAGTGCTCAGACCATATCACCAATAACAATCTGTAAGTTCTCTGTAATTTAAAAATGGATAATTCCCCTTACATACAGTCATATTCAACAGAAGAAAATCTGAAGCAGGAGAGAAGAGAAACTAAGGAAAATGTAAACTGGGTTCCTGAAGTTAAGTATTTTAAAGCAGCCTATTCCTGCTGTAAAGCTTTTTGTATTTTATTACATTTTAAATGTGATGTTTCAGAAGTCCCTGTTAGACAGTGCCAAGCAGAGTTGAAATAATGGATGCAGCTGGTGATAAATGAGCCGAGAGTTTTGTGACATACTCTGGCCAAAAGAGTCTTTCTAACAATTATTTTTTAGCTAGTTAATTGCACATCCATTTAACAAAGTCATCATTTTACAAATGCTACAAGAGTGACATAAATTTCTCCCATGAATTTAAAAATTGGTACATTAACACAACCCATTAGTAAAATTATGAGTTGCAAAGCTCTCCATCGTCAGATCTGAAAATCTTGAAGCACTGACAATTCAGTCAGTGAAAAACATTTCCACCCAACTGAGGGAAAGCATATAAGCCAGCTGGCAAGTCAGAAAAAGTGAGTCACAAAAGAAATTGCCACTTATCATTTGACAGCACCTACTTACTGTTATGGCAAAACACAACTAAGCAACTATTGTATTGGGTTCATATCCTGAAAGTTTCAAATCCTTACAGCTTGTTAGAGCCAGCTATTCTGGCATAACTCAGGCTTGCTTTCATCTGGAATCTGAAGGTGCACTAGACATTATTGGTTAGTGTTTCCCACTAATGTATTCCATAAATCCATAGTTTTTAGCTTGACCAGTTTAACTCCTGGTAAAGTACACACTCTTGCTTGTATCAGTCTTGTAAATGTATTAGCTAGATCACATTCACCACATCACATTAGCTGTACTTCTTAAACAACATCCTTTCTAATCTGGGCAAAGATTCAGAGACAATTTTCTGCCACACTGATCAGCAGACTTGGGATAGGAAAGATGAATGTGCTATCATCTAGGTGAAAAAGGCTGGCAGAAGGGTTTATCCTGTTTTGGTTCATATCCAATACAAGACTTCTTTTCATATAAATAAATATTAATGGAAATAGTATGTAAGAAACAGGGCTCTGGTTCAGCAAAGTAGTTAAGTGTGCGTTCTGCTTTAAGTATGTAAGTCTTATGGGATTTAGGCACCTGCTTAAAGTTAAACACATAGTTAAATGATTCACTTAATGGAAACGGACAGACCTAGAAAGGTAAATCTCTCAAGTCCTTCAGTCTTGGGTCTTTGAAGCAATTTCATATTATTTTACCCATGGGGCTACTTTGCTAAGCCTGATCGCAGTCCCCAAGTCCATGGGACATTACTTCCTCATTTAAAACCTAATGCTGCTAAATCAGTCTATAACCACCCAACTCTTTTACATGGCTGGCACAAGATACTTCAAAGTCATGCTACATAATAGGACACATTGGCCAAAATGGACCTTGAAAAAGCTTTCTTCAATATCATTACGGTCAGTTACCTAAGTCATATGGCAATGTTTCTGTTTTCTGAATGGGTGAGGACACAAGCTTCTCCAAAATACAAAATTAGTACACAGTTTCATTATCTACTTTTCATCGAGGAAGCTTTGAAGTCTGCTCTTCGAGAAATGTTACCAGAAAAGTCTGATTTGTTCAAACATTTCTGAAAACTGACTGCAACAGAATATGCTACTTTGAATTACACTTCTTTATATCTTGCACAAAGGGAAGACTCTGTCAGCCACGGGACCTGTTTCAAGAAATAACGGTTCAGTGTACCTGTACAAAGTTTAAGAAAAGTTTGCACTGTTTCAAGTCTTGCTGAGGCAGTTTATAAGAGAGCCCACGTTCTGATCTAGAAGACAAGGAGTATCCTTGCCTTCTCAAAGGCGGCATGCAACTAACTAAATTAGTTTCACAGATATGTTTGAGTTAGCTACCTCGAGTACTTGAATTATTCCGAGTGCTTCCTACAGTAAAAGTAGTAAAAGTACAAGGCACTACCACAGAGTCCGAGGTAACTCTATCTGCATTATTTATCTTAGATATCATTGCTGCATGTTGCAAGAGTGCTAAACAGAAGGTTCTGTAACTTGCCTCAGTATGCCAGCCCTTCATAGGGGCATATTTGCCTTGGCAGCATCAGGCAGGCCTAAAAATAAAATGGTGCTTAGGGGAAAACAGAAGCGCTTGTCTTTGAGCTCTGCACCATTTAGTATAGCATGGCAACATTACAGCTGCAGTATATGCTTTCAAAATTGCATGACTTGTAATTTTGCCTTGCTACTTGCTTTTCTCCCAAAAGATCCTAACTTAGATTCCTCTAAAGACTTCTGCATCATTTGAAAACTAGCAGAAATATCTGGTTTTGAGTAACGGACTGAACTTTGGAGAAATAGCTGAACAATAGCAAAAGCCCCCTTTGCTAGTATAGTAGATCCCAGCCCTGATTATAAACTGAAGCCACAGTTTTATATTTGAAGATGTTACCAGTGTACGATATGAAAGACAAGCAGTGGTATATTTGTCAAAGTTACACAGTTGTGCCACCTCAATGCATACTTTTTATACAGTATTGACGCACACCTCAGAAACTCTGTAACAGATTATTCAGGAACAGGTTAGCTAAGGACACAATGCAACACCCATCCTCAGCTGGAGATGTTAACACAAAGTTCATGAAAACATACCAGGTATTTTATTGCTCTAACTGGCTGCAAGTGTTTTAAAATCTCAACCACTTAAAAGACTTAGCCTATGCATTTCCTATGGCCTACCAAAGCAACCATTTAATACCAAAGATGAATTATTAAGCACTGAGAAGCTGAAAACCTTTCTGAAGCATATGTGAGTACAGTGCTCTGTAATCATTACTACAGATAAGCAAAATAACTTGGAAAAGCTGCCTTCAATTTTCACCCACAAAGTCAAGTCCTGAACTGAACTATTTCTGTTTAGAATCCACCTTTTTATCTCTCTCTGTAATGTAAGAGACATTAGAATGCTTTTGACAGGACGTATCAAAATGCCACCTACAGTATAAAACACAATGTAAGGTAAAGCGCCTGAACTGCTCTAAATCAGGAGTATCTTCTCTGCAGATAAGCAGCAATAAATAAGATCACAGAGGTCAGCAGCAGCACAAGGTGCAATTGGAAACACAGTAAACCTTGCAAAACTTTTCTCATTGTTTCTCAATACCCTTTACTATCCCTTAGTAGTAATAATCTCTTCTTTAAAATAATCTTAACAGTAAAACAAATACAGTATTCACAGTATGAATACATTGCTTTGTTAAATACTTCTTGCTTTATTGCTACTTGGTGGCTGGGGAGTTTTCCAATAGTAAACGTACTGTATTACAATCTCTCATGGGCAATTATGTGACTGTATTACCTAACAGCATTTTTTGCCCTAGAAAGAAGTTACTTCTAACATTTCACTATACAATTATTATTTTCGGATGTCATTGCTGGTATTTCCTAGATTACTTTAGGTTAATTTCAACGCAGTAACAAACCTCCCAATAAATTGGATCACACCATTTTAGATGTAATAGTTGCTGAACCAGAATTTCTCTTCAGTCCCATAAACATTCTGTATTCTACATTATATTAAGCGCTACTTTAAATGCTGGCAACGTGCCCAGTACTGGACAAAATAAGATACTAATGGTCAGGAAAAATAGTACTAGCAGCTACAAATCAGAGTATTAAACTAATGGGTCAGTGTAGCCCCATTAAATAGTTTCCAGTTTAGCTTCAGAAGGCACTAGGGCAATTTACAACAGTTAAGGAACTACTGTTTATTTCCAAATAAAGCTGAAAAAAAGTTAACTCAAAAATAAAACTAATGACTTGAATAAGTGCTAGATCTTGCACTTCTTTTTGTTAGGAATAATTTCACTAAAGCCAATGAGATTACTTATGTGAGGGAGGCTTTGTACATTTTTAAAAAACAGGCCTAGTATTGTCCTATACTAAAAGAAAAAGCGGCATTATAGAAAATGTGACATTCCTTGAATGTCAGCATTAAGTAAACTAATGATGTAATACAATTAATTAATCTAGCTAGCAATGAATTATTATTTCAAAACAGCCTGACAGGATGGCTCCAACCAATCTGATCAGGATTATACAAACATGTATATATGCATATTATATGCATATATATATGTATATTATTTTAGAATGCAAATGTCACTCCTCTGGTGCTTTTATTGTATGGGCTAATTTCTTTTTTTTTATTCCTAGCTTGTAATCTGTGGTGCATATGTTTGAGAATCATCATACAAATGAATCTGCTGGCAACACAATGATGTGCCGTATGGGTCTGCTTAATAGTTGCACAACACAGTAACTGTCCCTATAAACCACTGTATCATCATGGAAATTCACTACAGTCAGGCTACCCCTGACTTCATTTAGATGCCTATTTCAGGTTAAGATAAATGGCACAACCTGAAAATTCCTTTAAGTGCATTAACTATAAAAGATGGTTAGTACAGCCACGGACTTCTACGCTGCAGGTAAGGTGAAGTCCTTCCTCACACTCCCAAGATACTTAACAAAACCAGTGAATAAACTAACCCATAATAATTGTGATTAAAAAATACAGCAAGCTGCAATTTCAAAACAGTTCTTTCGAACCCTTCCAAACTGATCATGCATCTGACAGTA
This sequence comes from Dromaius novaehollandiae, assembly GCF_036370855.1. Taxonomy (NCBI): domain Eukaryota; kingdom Metazoa; phylum Chordata; class Aves; order Casuariiformes; family Dromaiidae; genus Dromaius; species Dromaius novaehollandiae. The sequence goes on along the minus strand of NC_088098.1, from coordinate 150,121,319 downwards.
ATGACGGAAGGAAACCTTGGACAGTAAAACATGCATTCAAAGCCACACTATAAGCATCACTGTAGGCTTTACATTTCCACCTAAGGTTATAATTCTGGACATGCGGAGTGCATAGGCTAGGTTTTCACAGCAGGATGAACCAAGTCTTTGGTCTAAAGTTTTGTAAAGTATACTAAAACTCTAAACTTCAAAGTCTTCAGTGCCTGAGTGTTTTCAGAACTATCACAAAAGCACATAGGAATTACAGCTTAAAACCAACTTATGAAAAGATCTAAATAAACTAAGAGGGCATGGACTGAGTCTCTTTTAATTATGGCCCAGAAAAGCTTTGAGCCAAATTCTTACTGATACTAAAACCAAAGGAGTTATGTCAGCAGAGAACTTGGTCCAGCCACACCACTCAAAAATTATCAGAGATTATATGTTCCTCAGAAAACCTAGTTTTGCCTGAGCTGTTCTAACTGGATGAACTGAAGTTAACACAGGACTCCACCGAAAAACCTCACTTGTGTTTCCACTAGGGGCTGCAGTTAAACCAGAGTTACTCTAATATGATCCCAAAGCCTCTTATGACAAACAGCCTGTAAAAGAACAAGCCAGGTGACTTTGCTTAATTAGAAAGTAACAGTTCTGTTAAAAGAAAGTTAGAGATTTTTAGAAAATTTCATGTTGCACATGCATATTTGATTTTTTAAATTAAGTTTAAAGCTTTTATGTCAGCTGTTTATTTTTCTAGGAAGAAGCAGACTGAATATTTTTCAAAGGGCAGAATATTTCTTTTTCTTCACCCCTAACAAAAGCTGAAAAAAAAGGACTTGAGGAACTCAACAAAAACACTGTAATAAATCTTTGTGAAGAGACTAAGTGTGGGAGATTTCTTTTTAACCCCCAAAGTGAGTGTTGAGAAAGCTATGAGACATGAAAAGGAAAATATTTTATCACCAAACACTAGAAAAACTGGCAAAAGGCACAATAAGCTCAATCTTTTGGTAGTGCATTGTTCTATGTATAGTTGACATAGGTATTAGATGCAGCCAAGTAGATAAAGAAATTGTTGATAAAGTCCGGTTCTGCACAAAATCAAATGCAGCGTTTTTACTACCGGCTTTCACAGAGACAGCCCTTCCTTCACTGTGAATCGAGAAGAGGATTCACTTCTAGTATTTCTTAACTTAGTGACTGCAGTTGCAGCAAGGTTTAAAAAACTTGTTTGCTAATATCATGGGCAGGACTGTCAGACTAGACTAAAACAGAAATTAGTTTTGAACTAACAGAAGAGACAATGACATAACCCTCTTCACAAAACGTTGTGAAAGATTCTTGAACAAGCATATCTGCTATAGTAAATAACTGCACTTGAATGCTGAAAATGAACTGGATGCGTAAAAAAACCCTCAGCAGTTTTAATGAGCTCCAAAGCAATCCAATTGTATTTATTTATATAGCAGGAATGGATCTGAATATATGCTACCCGGGCCATCATCTATAGTACAGCTCAGGCTACTTTAATCTCCTAAAATGAAATACAGATAGGTAAATTTTATTTGAGCAGTGGTTCGTTTGGCAAACATTACCTAAAATTAATTAAACTTTTGATGATATACCTTCTCTCTTCCTTATTCTTTGTTTGTCCACTTCTGTGTAATCATGCAATATAGTTTGATGATCCTTTGTGAATGTATGAGTGGGACATAAACTCTGCCTAGATAAATTAGGCGCTCATGATTCTGTCATTTTTAACTGGAAGGATAAACTTTTCTAGATGTACTGTGAAGTTACAGATTAGATATCTGACTCTGAATGCTGAGGTTTGAATTCTTCCTGGACAAACAGTTTACAATTTCTAAAGATTAACAGAACTGTTATCAGTCTATTTGTTTTTCATGTCTGCAGCATAGAGATTGCATTCTGAAGACACTTCAAATTTAGCAAAGGTGTAATTACAACTTCAGGACAGGAAGAGATCACTTAAGTCACTGAGCCAGCGGGATAAAAGACATACAGCATCCACCCATCACTGGTTATTTTAGAAGTCATATGAAATAGCTATCAGAAGTGATTTCTTTTAAATACTTTTGCATAAAGCCCTTGATTTGATGACATGTGACCAATTTTTAAAGTGGAGTTGTAAAAACAGCTTTCCAGATATTATTCAAACATAAAGTTTTCAACCACTCTGATACATTTATTTATTTATATGTATATGTAGACATACATGTGTATATCTCTGTTACTCCACTAGAGTTTCTCGGTGTTAATACCTCAGCTTAACATAATACATGTTTCAGTGCTTCAGCTCCCTATCACGTCAAGGGAGAGAGCCTGGCACCTCCAGCAGTCGGTGCAGTATATCTGAGTTAGTTGACTAAACTTAGACAGTTTCAAGGCCCCGCTCCCTTCTTCCTCATAAAGTACAAAAGCAATAGAATTCTACATTGGCTTATTAATTTAACAACAAACAGTTTAATTGGAATATATAGGAAGAAATATGTGTACAGTGCATTCAGCCCATAAAAAGATACTTTTTATGTTGAAGAAAAAGTACTAAAAAAGAAATTTCTCTTTCTTTTTTTGGAAATGACTTCCATTCTGCCCCCACACTTAATGCGTAGCATGCATTCAAGTGCTTTGCTAAACAGTGACTTAAATATGTATGTTTTAAGTATGAGAAGTATGAAACACCAAAACTCTATTAATTAAACTGTGTGGAGTGATAACGCTGTTTATACTCAAGCATCCAAATTGTCTTCATGAAACTATAGGCATTGTATCCATTTGCAGTCAAAAAAATACCTACTGATTGCAGAGTCATAGGAGGTTGAGTTGTGTTCATCTCGGATAAGAGGAAATGGTGAGAGGTAAGCATGTGTGCAATTCTTAGAAGGTGACTGGTTGGCTGAAAAAAGAAAAAGAAAGTTAAAGATTAATGTTTTATTGCCTTAACAATAAAATATTTTTAAAATCTTCTTCAAATGGATAAACTGTGTTTCGCAGGTCAAGATTCCAGGTTCTTTCCCAGGTAGTAGCTTTACAGTGTATTTTGCTTTACTAAGAGATACCAGCCTTGATATCCAGCCAAGAATATTCCTTAAAGGGCAACTCAGGCACGATTTGTATTATAGGAACAGTAAAACAGGCTTGCTGGAGGCAAGGATCTGGTACACTGCAATTAATATGCAATGCATATGTGTGTTTTTGTATGCACATGTGCTTTTCTTTTGTGACAGATAATTATGTCCCTCTCATTCTTGCATGTCCTACAAAAACACTCCAGGAAATTAATTTTTCCTTTGTGAAAGAATAATGAAAAATATCAAGCATCTTCAGAAAGTTTATAGCCTCAACAAATATGAGTTCAGTCTATGGAATCAATAGACCCAAAGGATGGTTATTTCACCTTTTATATTAAATGCTTATAAAAAGCATCACCTTCTCCCCTGTGAACGATAAAGGCTGGCTATGGTGCAAACTGCATTTAAATTTCCGATTTCTGACTGCAGAATTCTCCAGATAAAGAACAAGAGGAAATTAAGAACAGTAACTATTACATTTGTCACCTAAGACTGAGCAATCAATTTAGCAAAATAGGGGCCACTGAAGTCAAACTTGTATGATGGCACTTGCTTTCCACATGCCCTGTGGAAATCCTGCAGTAAGGAGAAGGAGCTCTGTGCCTCAGAGGTAGGGTCAAAGATAGGAGGAGAAGTTTTGCTTGACCTCTCCTTCATGGGAGATTTTGGTGGCAAAGTACCTACTATTTTATCTTCTAGAATCCTGGCACGTAATAAAAGAAAACAAACAGTACTTTGTAGAGGTACAACATCCTCCTCTGTTCTGAGATATTCCAAAGTTTACATACATGTCCGGCCATCCATGAATTCAAGTAAGAAGGATTCTTCTGGAGATGAAAAGTCCTACACTGTTCTTACAGTAGAATTCCCCATGCCCTCCTTAAACCACTGCTAGAACCAGCTGACGGAACTTTGCAAGCAAAAATTCATAGAATTTCCTATTTCCCTACATTAAGGAAATAAGCAGTCTGTTAACAATAAATTGCAAGAGACCATCCTTGTAAGAATGGACTCACGGTTAACATTACAGACACAATACTTAAGGCGTGACTTGATAGTTAAAAATGTATCATTTTGTTTTGGTGTTTCTTTTAGTGCAAATTAAGAAAGTGTTTGTCAATAATCTGTTTCAGGAGAGCTGAAGAACATTATCACCAAAGATGCCATAAGAACTCAGGTGATTCACAAGAAAAATAAAATCAGCTTTGAGATCAAACCACTGTAGATAGTGCAAAAGAACAAAGTTACTTACTGTACCAGAACTTCCACATGCTTCCATTATTCTCTCCTGCATCTCCACTAAACCAACACCTCCAGAAGAAACCTTCATGATGGAAAGTGGCCTTCTCTTCCTATGAAAAAAAAAAGCCATTATCATATCATTTTTTAATTGACTGAAAGAATAAAGTCCAACTGAAATTAGATGTTCAAGAAAAAAAATACCACTACCACAAAGAAATGCATCTTGTCTGAATATCAGTTAGGAATAGCATATCTCTACAGTTACAGTTTCTTTGAAAGTATGGCATGTTGAAAAAGCAGCAGCACAAAAGACAAATTAATTTTAGAGTTGATTACAATTGGTTGCAAGAGGCTTTGGATCACCTTTGTAAGCCCCCAGAAGGTCAGGATGAACATGTTGAAAAGTTCATAAAGAAGAAAGTTCTTACAAAATAAATACATCCAAGAAACCTACACATATAATTCTTGTTATGAATCAAAATACCCATACTAACCCCAGCATCCTCAGGTCCTTTTGAACATCTTCCTATTTCCGTAGCAAGAAGCCAATAATCAGTTCCAAATGCCACCAAAAAAAGCAAAACCCCCAAAGCTGCAAAGAAGCCTCCAAAAAATATCCCCACGCTCAATTTCATTATCAAATTTATCTTCAAACAAATACAAATACTTTTCTTAATATCTTAAGAAAAAAAAAAGAAAAAGAAAGAAAATTTGGGGGCAACTAAAAAGCAGTTTGGAGAGTACAGCTCATATCTGAAGAAGTTTCTCTTTGCTTGCTTTTCTGTCTGTATTTCCCTGCACCCCGTGAGTTGATTTGTATCTCCTAATTTGTGTTCCATGCGGCTGACTCAAGCCTGAGAGATGATAAGGGCCTTCTATTTTAGGACATGGATGGCAGAGCTTCATTCTGTTTCTCTATCTGGGCGCGGCCAGTCAGAAATAGCTGACCTTCCCCTAACTAATCAGGGATTGACTTGAAATATTATCACAGCTGTTGCATCAACACCAGTGGAGATGGAGATGAAGTTGCAATGGCTCTGTCATTCCATGTAAACTGCATTACAGAGCACACACTAGTAGCAAGGACTTCCAAAGTTCAAGCCCGGTGGTGAATGCTTCCCCGGCTGCTAGTAGGGAAGGAAACACAGACAACACTTTGGAAATCACTGTAAACCACAATCCTAAATGAAGGCTGGGATTTTTTTAGAGAGCTTTGAAAGCACGGTAGTAAAATTTCACAGATCTCTTTGAAGAGTCCTAAACCTTACTGAAAATACAGTTAGCTTTAAAAATACCAAGAGTATTAGCTTAGAGGAGTAGCTTTAACAACACCAAACTGATCATTTAAGTGCTTTAGTTGTTCAGATTCAGCTTATTTTCATGTATCATAAATACGTGCAATCAAAAGAAAAAAAGAATGCCTTAAACCTGAAAAAGTGAAACCAATTCCTGCGCCACACCTCCTAGCACCTGATATATAAACATCAGTCTTTCCAAGAGGAACATACCTTTCCATATGGGTGCTCTGGACATTTTGGAAGATGACGAGGCAGTACACTTAAATTCCAAGGTCCTGCTGCAGTCCTTCTTCCCAAAAAAAGGTTGTTCCAACAACTTCTTTTCATGCCAGGCAGGCCTTCCCTAACATATCTAGTGGATTACAGGGCATGCTCCTGTAGAGATTTATTGAGCGGATATTATGCACCAGATCCTGCAGTCCTTACCCAACAAGATTCCACTGGTGTTATCACTGGAGTAAATAGTAACTCCACTGATATCCCATGCTGGGAAGTGCTGAAGCCAAGACAAAGATGAAGTCAGTTTACTCCAGAAAAGATCTGTCACAAATTGTTATGACTACTGACTTGTGTCTCCAGACATGGGAATTCCTACTGCCAATATCTTGGTTTGGACAGTGGTATGCTCAGGGAATATGACAGAAAAGACTTCTCTACCACCTCTCCTCATTTCCAGAGATAAGCCAGTCCTGAGTGTTTTTATAATACTACATTATCTGGCTGATGCCATATTTGCAGCTGTTAGAAAATAAACCATATTTTAGAAAGGGAAAACCTTCTAGTTAGAATAATGTGTCTGACTAAAATAGCAGAACAAAAAAAAAGTAGAATTCAGTTCAGGACCAATATGCCTAAATTTACACAACTTCATGTGAGCTAGATGTCTCAGTGTCTTTCCATTATAATCAACAGAGATCTGGTCAATACAGTGGGGGAGTCTAAAGAGAGGTTCAGCACAACCTAAATTAAGACACAAAGGTTTCAGTTCAATTACTTGCACCCAGACCCACAGCTCCATCTAGTCCCCAGTGTATCCCACTGGTTTTCAGCTGCCACTCCAGAAGGGCACGTTGCTGTCACAGATATAACTGTATTTGCCAGCCCAACCCACGGATCTCAGGCACCCTTTACCACTTGAAATGGCACTAGGAGCCTATGTGAGATTGACTGAATCAAGCCTGGACAGCAGGATTCAGTTGCCTTACAGTCATCTCCTAGCACTGAAGATGCTCCAGCATGTTTTGGCAGGCAGGTATGAGGAGGGATTTACAAGAGACCACACCTGTCTTGAGTGATAGCTAGAGGCCAGGTAGGATACTTCACACCACCTAAAAGTGCCACTAGACACCACTGTTTGGACAGCTGAAACTGGTCTATATTAGCTGGTCAATTATATCATTCTAGGGGCACTACTGACTGCATTAACTCGATCTCCAGTGACTACAGTGACAGATCCCTATTTCACATATAGACAGCTGAATTTAAACGTCTTAATATGGAACCAAATCCCACTCAATGGGTCTGAGTTCCCAACAATTTTCCTGTTGTTCGGGTGACCTTACAAAACACTGGGCCCAAGTTCAATCTTATTCAGTGAAATCAGAAGAGACAATGAGTCATGACACACAGAAAATCTGTATGCCACAGAGTTCTACACATTACTCATTACAAAAACAGAAATAAAATTGAGTTACTTCTGATGTACTATTCGACATAATGCCATTTGGCTGGCCTTAAATAATGTTATTTCTCAGCCTTATAGTATATGTATTTATAACCTATGAAATACCAGTTGGATGGTGCTTTGTGCAAGTACTACATTGGGGACAGAACTGAATTTGGTGGTGAATTCTGACAGTGGATAAAATTCTTCTCATTCACATGCTTTCATCTACAAATCTCAAAGATCTTTTCAAAGATTGTTATGCCTTGTTATTCATACCTGTAACTAAAGAAATTGTGGCGCACAAAGGTCCATGACTTTTTCAACACTACATCAGAAGTGAAAAGAGAACTCAAGCCTTCTGACTCAGCCACTGAACCACAAATAATGGATGAAATACAATGGTTAGTTCTGCTCTTATTTCACCTGCCTGTCTACAGGTGGCTTCAGGAACAGACAAAAGGAAATATATCTATGACTCCTTGAACCCATTTCTGCATGAGAGTAACTTACTCTCATAAGTACTTCCACTGAAATCAGTTTGTATGAAAAGTTGCACTGAATTCAAATGACAGCTGAATCACTGACTAGACAGTGCAAATATTTATTTTTAATACACTGTACATGCCGCATTCTGGTCTCCATTTAGAACGTTCATCCTGAGAGGATCTAATTTAATTATTCTTTTATATTTATGGCACATTCTCTGGCAGCACTATCTTCCAGATACCCTAACATCTCCAATATTATGCCTGACTATGTCAGGAATGAATCAGAAGCCACATTAAGACTTGTTATGTCATCATAAAAATTCACATTATCCACTACTTGAATACTCATGGAAAGTCTCAGGGCACTTTTTCTTCAATTAAATTAAATTCTGAAGGTCCCTCAATAGAAAACAGAAATTTTCAAAGCAATGAAAATAGGACCAGGCTTTTCAAGCCAAAACAATCATGATACTGAATCTTAAACAAGGTCAGTCGCTGACTCCTATCCAAAATTTGTAAGCTTCTATAGAAAGACTGGCATTTTAAAATCAAAGTTCCTGAGCCAAATTTATCCCTACCATAATGACAACACTGAATTAAATGAGTTTTAACATACAATCAATTTGGCCAATTATGCCCAGCATTCATTAATTGATTTTGTTGATTCATAGTATGAAAATTGAAGGCCCTCATATAATGGATGGATTCCAATCTCATTTAACAAAGCTGGCAAAAGTTTTACAATTTTATTTGCATTTCTTTTTTTTCAGATACGCCTACACTAACTCCTAATTATGTATATTTCTGTTTATTTATGTACTTAAATGGCTCCAGCACCAATATAGTATATGAGCCTCGCCTTGTTTTTAAAATCAAGAAAACAAAAACAAAACAAAACAATAGCAGGCGGTTTCTTTTTTCCTTTTCCATCTGAAGGAGAAATAGCTTGATTAGTTTTTGGAAAGGGGAGGTTGTTTATTTGCTTGTTTATGTTTGTGTGTGATTGAGTAAATGTCGTGTGTGTATGTCTGGAATTGGCAGGCAGCTCCTTATCTGTGCTGGCAGATATGTCCAGGATCTAAAAACAGCCTTTTGGAACTGGCTGTATGTCCCAAGAAGTCTATATACCAAGAAGTGATTTCAGCAGCTGCCTCAGAGCTGAGTCCTTCTGAGACCTCATTGCTCATTTTTGAAAAAAAAAAAATATATATATATATATATATGTACATATATATATTTAACAGTTATGGAATATTTCACCTACTGATTCAGATCCTCATCCTGTCCATCCTCCCAAGCTTTGCAGTATGTTATCCATTACCTACAAGATCAATTGTCTGCAGTGAGCTGGGCAGACATACAGAGTATAGCACACCTTGTCCACTAAATCTTTGGCTGGAAATCACCTCACTGAACTCTAGACAGCTGCACTGCAGCTGTCTCCAATGAAGCTGGTCACCTCAGGTTTCCTTTACAATCATATAGGCACTTTTAGGACACAGTCCATCTGACCTATTTTTGAGTGACTACTTCAACGTGCAATGAATCACACCCTCAAAGTACAATTCTTTTTTTTTTTTTTTTTTTTTTTTTTTTTTCTTGTTCTATTGCCCAGAAAGGAGGCCTGGAATAACTACTCTGATTCCTGTAGAGATATGACTATTTCAAGCTTAAGAAATACTATAGCAAATGAGGTCACAAATCCATAAAAGAAAGTACAAATCGTCTACCTACGGATGAAATCACGCCATTCTGAATACAGTATCACTAAGTTATCGATTCCTCAGCACTGCTACACTTGTGTTTAGCATAGCTCATGAAGAGAAGATGATAACTACACTTCTTATCCAAGGACAGAAGTAGTCCATATCGAGCTACAGCTTCAGCAGGGACTCTAATACATGAACAATTACATCTACAGATTTATATGTATCCAGAGTTTGTATCATACACACTGTGTGGGAGCTAAAAGCAAGCTACAGGCTCTCCCTCCCATTTCTACGAGCACTATCTGGTGTAACACACATCTGCCAAAATATGGAATAGGCTGGCAGCCACCCAGATGAACAGAGCCACAGGCAGTATATCCCATTTGGACCCTGCAGCATCCCCTCTCTGTGCTCAGGACATTCACACCCTGCACAAAGAATCACAGATATATTCAGCCAGGGGAAGGAAGAGGAAATGTTAGTATGACTGCGAGTGGGTCAGTTTCCTGACCAGTTTGACCATTCCCATCGCATTTTGCAATATATCTTACATTAAATCAACAATGGATAAAATTGATAAACAATACTGTAAAATAGATGTTTTAAATTGAGTAATACTACAGATTCTCACTGTGGTGAATCCACATTCCAGCGAGTTAGCTGATATAGCTGGAACCATCACAGGTGCAAGAAGGTGCACTTGGGTGAGTACTCTAAACTTTTACCACAATCAAAGAAAAGCAGGGCCACCACCATTACTGTTTCCAGTGGTGTTTTAAAGCAATGACTCACCCCTGACTATATTTTTCATAGAAATAAATAAGTTGCCTAATTTTAGGAGGTGTTCTGGGCAGTCTCCCATGGAAACAGAATTATGTGCCTTCTCCCTAGAAAAGGTCAGAAATAAATATTTGCACCTTTCTTCAGCATCTCCTATTGCTATCTTACATGGCTCCCTACACAGCAGAAAGCTATTATGAACCTCACGCTGAAGCAATTAACTCCTCCCACCTACTGCACAGTCATTTTTGGCACATATTTTAGGATTTTATTCAGGAAACTATCTTTCTGGGGATGTAGGCTTCAGTCCCTTCTGTGTACTTCCAACTTCCGCAGAGCTCCTGAGGTTAAAAAACAAAACAAAACAAAAAAAAACCCACAGGCTGGTGGATGAAATAAAGATATTGTAGTATGACAGGAAATGGACCGGAAAGGAGCCATCTAAGCCACCCTCTGCTCCACAGCAGGATCTAAACCATTCCTGAAAATTTTATTTATTCTGTTAAACATTAATTGGAAGAAACATAGAAATCTATGCAGCCCTAATTATGTTCCCACAGAAAACTCTAGAAGGGGAGAACTAGGCCAAATGCCTGAAATAATTCCTTCCCTTATCCAGATTTTTAAAAATGCTTTCTAAGTCACTCTGCCATGCCCACCAGCATTTATAGCTTTGAGGACAGAGTCAATTAAAAGGCTACTTTCCACATTCCTTAAATCTGCAGCTCTTTTCAGAGATTACACTTTAAAGGTCCTTAATATTATCAGCAGTTTCCAAACTCGAGTTCATTTACAGTACCTCTTGAAATGTTCTGGACCAGTGGATTGTAACTTCTTCTACTGGGCTCAATTTGTATATGAAAAGTTGAAATGACTGTTAAATGTTACCGTAATGATCTGAGGCTGTAAACCACAATGTCATTGTTAGATTTTCTAAATTTGATAACAAATGGTATATTTGGGGGTCTTGACCTTGCCTATTTGTAATGCAGAAATCTAATATGTTTCATTTACCACAATAAATTGCTGCAGTTGTCTTAGATCTGTCTGAAAAAAATGACTGTAGAAACTTTGATAATTTATACGGTTCAAAACTTTCTCCCTTGTTGAAGAAATGAAAGGATCTTTTCTCAAAACTTTGTTAGACTTCAGAAGACGCCTTCCATCAGGGCTTTCATTCTGTCATGGCTTGGAGCACACACAGCTATAGCAACAGCAGAATGCTTCAGCCCCTTCCTTGGCAAGTGACACCAAGCATTTCCCATAGGAGGTGTTTTTAGTAAAGGGTTGCAGATCCTTCACCCCTTCCCCTCATCAGCAATCTCAACCTCAAGCAGATAGTCCCCCTGGAGTACTTCTCCTCCTATTCATAATTCAAGACAAGAATAGCATACTAGGCGAGCCAGAGGACTCTCCCATCTCTGGCAATCTGACACTATGAGAAATGTTCTTCCGGTCTGTAAAGGCTCTTTTTTGAACCCTCTCCATTTATTCAACATTGTCCTTGAATTATGACTATGCAATATTTGACAATTGATACAGAATAATTGTTACAGAAATAATAGTTTTCTACTTTGCTACTTGAGGTTCCTTTATTACTGAAAGATAGTTAGCTTTCTTGGCCAGAGTAGCAGAAACTTATGCTCAGCTGATTATTTATTACTACTACGAAGTTCATTTCTTAGTCACTGACTGCCACAACAGAGATACACATCCCCTAAGTATGGCCTTCATGCTTTGTTTCTAGCTGTGTCTTTATACTCTCTCTTCTTCCAGATCATGGAAAAAGGGTAAGAAATTATCCCTGGGAAAGAAATGACCTATGCAGGCCCCTCTTCAAAGAAGATTCTCCATTCACAATTACAGTCTGGAGACTTGCCAATTAAACAGTTCTGAATCTACTTGATGTTTGCCATCGCTGAGTTTGTATTGCTCTACTGTTTTAAGCAAAGAATCATCCAGTAACAAGTCAAATACCTTACAGTAGCGTAAGTATATCATATTGACAGTATCATTGTAATCAACTATGTAAAAAGATACCATATTAGTCCGGTTCTATCTTCCTTAAGGCTGTGATAAATGGCCTTAATTATATTTCATTCCTTTAATTCTTTGTTAGTTAAGTGCCTTATCAGTCATTCCATTACTTTATTCGGGAACCTTTATCTTGCATTTCTTTATTTGGGAACCTTAATCTTAAATTTTGTAATTGCAATTAGAGAGCATGAGTGGGATCCTCTGAGGAAGCAAGAACCATCTGCCTTCCATTCAAAAGCAACAGATATTTGCCATGTTACTGTACATTAATGCCTTTTTCTTAAACATTATGTAAAAGTAAAAATGTAATATGTGCAAATTTTTAACAAACTAATCAAATTTGCCAGTACAAAAGCACATAGAAATGTGTTAAATGAACAGAAACCTGTATGTTTTCTAAATATTTTTTCTTCCATGAACAACTTGCATTGAAAGCGTTATTGGAAAACTGAAAAGTTTTGTTACTGTCTACTTTCAGGCCACTCTGCATGGCGATAACTGGAAATAATAAAACTAAGAAACAGCTCTCATTGTCACAGAATTCAAGGCTGTGTATATTGTAATATTTTTGTCTCCATTATATTTGATCATTTGGATCTTCAAAATCTGAGGACAACGCAGAATTGCAAAGTCTGGTTTCAGAGACTTATGGTGGAGACTTCAACATTTGCACAAAGCATCAAAAATTTCAACTGGGCTAGCACAAGAGTCAATCTACATTCAGCTCCAAGAACAGAATCTAAATCCTTGCACTATCTTTTAATCTTCCACTTCCTTCATAGTTTTCCCCAGTAAGTCTGTTTCTTCTCTCAGAAATAAAATGACCGGCGTTAAAATTAGTACACTATTAGGCAGATGGACAAGGTAGTGTCAATTCACATGATATTCTAGTATTTTAGTATCTTCTAACCATTTTGTTCCACTTTGGAGCAATTGTATGTAATTGTGGTCCCCATTAACATTATTCCCAAACTTTTGAAAATAGCTTTATTTCAAGAGGACTTGTTAAAATTATATGGATGGCCTCAGAGAATTAAATTAGGGGGATATATTGGTTAAGGCAATATAAAATATCACATCCATCAAGATAGTAAATAACTGAGTTATTTTGGAGACTACAATAACATCTTTTTTCCCTAGGCATATGCAGGTTATCCTTTGCCGTGGTACCTTAAAATAAGCTACGTATCTAGGGATTTGTCTTGTTTTCCAATGCCTTCTTTTTTTTTAGGAGCGTAATTCTTCTTGACCTAGAGGAAAACCACATCCCCTTCTCCTGTTTTGTGACCTAATTCTGCTGAAGACTCTCGACTCTGTGATACTATTTCTTCTGAAAACATGAAGATAGAACTGAAGATATTCTATTAACCAATGAAGAACTTACCTTCTCAAACTTTATCAGCTGGTTGTAAATTGGATACAAGTATAAATTTATCAGTCAAAGAAGGGAAGACCAGAAAAGCCCTTCTGCTACTAACATATATGCTCCATGTCACTAGAGATTTAGGTGAGCAAAGTGTCAGCAGCTTGTTCTGAGACAGTGAATTCTGGAAGCTATCAATGGGTCAAAGGAATTTGCTGAGTATAGCTGCAGCTCAAAACACAACTCTTTTAAGACATCCTGGCACATTCTGAGCTGAGCATTGGACAGTTTTAAAATTTAAAAATCAGATTTTGTTTTTAAAAAGCTTCTCCTTACTGGTACTTAAAAACAAAAAAGTTCTGTAGATCATTCTCTTCTTGCCTTTTTTTTTTAATGCCTTTAAAACATTTAAAAATGTCTTTTAGTTGATCCCTGGCCAAGCAGCTATATAAAAAGACCTCCTCTGGTTAAAATATAACACTATTTTGTCTGTAGTAAGTACTTTTATCTATGCATCTCACAAATTTATAAATGTTGTTTTATTTCTTTGGGTGCAAATACCTTATAAAGCAATAGTGATCCAGAATTCTAGGTAGCCCCGACATTAATTCAAATGCAACACAAAAATGCAAAGCCTTAGATAAAACTGGAACGCACTTCATCCTTGGATCAACGTCACAGACACCAGCCAGTTTACACACAGCACAAAGAGAAACACACTTTACCATCATAAACACTTGATCACACAAATGCACTTAGACATATGCCCTGAGTCAGCCAGGCAGGACTCTTTCAGACACGAAGGACAGCAGGACAGGACAGCCTCCCCATGAAGGAGACAGACTCAGAGTTTTATGGTTTAAAAAGTCTTTTTTTCTACAGTGAGCAGAGGGACCGTGTGTGGGATGTGTCACAGTGCTCCCCCGAGCATTTTTTGTCTCCCATCTAAAACCCGAAGAGATTTTTTCCTCCTCGCCTTAAAGAGAGGTAACACAAAAAATGCACTCCTTAATATAAATGAAACGCCAGGATTTGTGAGATTTTCCCCCAGTGCAGCTGCCCCTAGAGTTGCACAAGCAGGCTCAGCCTCCCCCTGCGCCACAGCCTGCCCAGGCCCTCGGCGCGCCGCGCCGCCGGCACCGCGCATGCTCTGCCCGGCCCGGCCCGGCCGCCGCCCCGCCCTGCCCGCGCCTGCGGGGGCGGGACCGCGCTGCCCCTCGCCGGCGCCGCATGGAGGATGAGGGCCGCGGAGCCGTGGGGAGCCGGCCGGTGGTGTCCGGCCGCTTCGTGCGGTGTCTTTACGCCGTGGGCTTCCTGGTGAGCGCCGGGGACGGGTGCCTGTGCCGGGAACCCCCTTCCGCCCTCGCACAGCTTCCCGGCCCGCACGCAGTTGGTTGCCCCGGCGCGGGCCGCGGCAGCGACGTGTCCCTGGGCCGGGCCTGCCGCTGCTGGGTGGGCGCGAGGACAGGCCGCCCGCCGCGGCCAGGCCTCGGCGGCGCGGCGGGCGCGCGGCGGCCGTTGGAGGGGGCCGTGCGTGAGGTGGCGGCGGCGTAACGGCCCCGCAGCCCGCGCCTGTCCCCGCGCGTTGGCGCGCGGCCGAGCTGGGCGGTCGGAGGCCGCACAGTTCCCTCCGGGTCAGGAGCCAGGAAATGCCCCAAAGCTGGAGATAAGGCAGAAAAACACCCCCTTCTGTCCCTCTTCTTCCTTTGCGGCTAACTGTCCTAAACGACCGGCCCTGGAGTCAGGTGTGAGGATGTAGCGGGTTTCCCCATTGCACTCCAAATGAACTACTGTGTTTTAAGATAGGTCATTTTAAATATTTTTGGTGTTTGCGTGTGTTTTAATAGTTTTATAGTGGTTATATTTTTTTTTCAATGGAAACAATGAGTCTTGCAGCCTGTTACAAAGATGTGACTTGCATCCTGTCAGTAAGGTAGGGTAGCATAGTGCCCTTAAATAAGTTTTGTCTTTTGTTTTTCAGAGAATTGTTCTTTGTTTCCTCGAAATTCAGGTGCTTAGCATACGCTCAGATAACACCTGCACTCTTCCTAAAAAAAACTTTTACTGGAAGAACATAGTATGTAGTCTTTAAAAAAAAAAAAAAAAAAAAAAAAAAGGTTTGTGCTGTATCATGGCTTTATGAATTTCAGCGAAAGGGTGTTTTGTTAATTTAAAATTAAACTCAGGATAATTTAGAAATTTGTTTAGAATACAAAATTGCACTGTGAAATGTAGGTTTACTCTGCTACTTACCTTTAGGTTGGGTAGTAGAAACAATCTAGTTGGTTTCAGTTCTTAAGCTAATACTGCAGGAAAAGGTGCATTAGAGCACAATTTGCTTCTTAGGTCTTTGGCAACTGTAGATCTAAAATTGTGTAATACGTTCCTGACACAGAGTGTAGCTTACACACTGCAATCCGCTGAGGAGCGAGTGCTGTTTTTAAGAGTGCATGGTATGGTGAAAGATCATAGTAAAGAGCTATTGCCTGTTATGTAAGCTTCCTGCAACCAAGCAAATACAGCATAGTTATCATTTGACATAAGAAATTATAAGTGAAATTAGAAATTACTGCCCATTAGAGAATGGTAGTTGACAGGTTGCATGTCTGTGACAAGTGTAGTACTGCTGGGATGTATACTGGGACCTATCCTCTTTAATGTCTTTATCAAGACATGGGGGAGGTGACAGACAACCGTCTTCAAGTTTGCAGGTGGCAAAATAGAGGGATGCAGCTGATGTGCTGAGGGGCAGGGCTGCCATCTTGGGAGGGACCCAGACAGACTGGAGGAATGGGCTGTCAGGAGCCTTAGGAAATTTAGCAAGGACAAATGCAAATTCCTGTGCCCGAGAAGGAATACGCCTCTGCAGATGTAGAGACAAGGGACTGCCTGGCTGGAGAGCAACTCTGCTGAAATGCCCTGGGGATCCTGGTGGGCAGCATGCTGAACATAAGTCAGCAGTATGCCATGGCACCAAAGACTGCCAGTGGCATCCTGGGCTGTATGAACAGGGAAGTGCTTGTCCTCCTTTACTTGGCACTCATGAGACTGCTCTTAATATACTTTGTCTAGTTTGGGGCCCCCCAGTACAAGAAAAACATTGATACACTGGAGTGAATTCAGTGGAGGGTCACCAGGATGGTGAAGGGAGTGGGGCACTCACCCTGTCAGGAGAGGCTGAGTGGTGACCTAACAGCAGCCTTCCAGTACATGCAAGGAGTTTAACAGGAAGATGGAGCCAGGCTGCTCACAGTGGCAAGGGGAAGAGAGACAGAGGTCTTAAATTGAAATGAGAGGTTCTGATTTGAAGTAAAGAAAGCACTTTTCACCATGAGGATGGTCAAGCAGTGGGACAGGTTGCCAGAGAGGTTGTGCAGTTCCCATCCTTGGAGAATGTTCAGGCTCCAACTGGATAAAGCCCTGAGCAATCAGATTTGACCTCAGAGCTGACCCTGCTTTGAGGAGGAAGTTGGACTAGAAACCTCCTGAGGTCCCTTCCAACCTGAATTAGTCTCTTAATCATGATTCTGTATGCAAATTCAGATAATAGTTATTGAACCCAGAGATTGTATTACTAAAGATGTTTATATGTTATGTGGGTTATTTACTCATGCTAATGTATTTAGTAATGTTTCTAACCTTGCAAGTCTCAGTTTAAGCTGTCATAAGATACTTAATGACAGAGTATAGCAATTTACCAAGTAATGTGCATCATCATTGCAGTTACTCTAGCTTTGGGCATACTATGAACTGCTAGTCTAGTTCAGCTGCAGCAATCACTGATAGAGGGCGATCTTGCTTCAGCAGCCCTCTTCTATAAAATTCTGCTGTGATGTAGGACTCACATGCCAGCAGCATTGTATAGTATAAAAAAAATAAACAAACAAAAAAAACACCCCAACCTACTGGGTCAGTGTGGCTAGCTCAATAAAAGATTTAAAAGGACTGAATAGGAGATCCTTGTACTATTTGGGATGGGCAATCTGCACTGGCTGCCTCCTATACTTCTGCAAAAGAGTCTTTCACTTTGCTTTATTTTTTTTTCATGTTTCCATCTTTTCATTGCATCTCTTAAGTTATGGACAAAGCTGGTCTCTTGGTAGGTTTAGATACATCTTGAAGCTTCTTTCCCGTTGTGGATGAAAGTTCAACTCATAAATTGCACTTTAAAAGTAAGAGAAATACATACTGTAGATTTTTCCAAACATTCTTTCTTTGCACTAGTAAAAAGTAGTTTTAGGTGATTGAAATAACAGACTACTTACTATGTCAAATTAAAAATACTAGTGCCAAGTACATTTCTTTTTAAACAGGCAAATTTTAAGATATATTAAAGGAATACTTAATCTTTAAATATACATCTTCAGGATAAATATACCTGAAGGGGGAAAGAGGGCTGATGTTTTTATAGCTTTCACTTCTGTATAAAACAATTGATTTTTTTGATTTTTTTTTTCAGCTTGTGTTTTGTAGTTTTGTACCTGAGAGGCAGAGGTACAGAGGCTATAGAGGTTACAACATATCACATTCATGACCACACAAAATATTTTTTAATCCTGTATTGATATGGAAATCATTTAAAAATTTTTAAATATTAGACCAATCTTAAGTCAGGGTGCCGTCGTCTGTGTCAGTTGTGATAAGTTATTGAAGCTTTTCCTGTCTCCTTTTCAGGATTTATTTGGTGTGAGCATGGTTGTTCCTTTACTGAACTTTCACATCAAATCTCTAGGGGCAGGTCCTACGGTTGCTGGAATAGTAGGTGAGTTGCAATGCTTATTTTGATTATCAAATAATAAGATAGTGTGAACTGGAATCTGTGTTACTGGAAACTGGATATTGTAACAATATTCTACCTTGGTAGTAGCATAATAAAAAGTAATGACAAATTTCAAGTAAAAACATAGGAACAACCATGCTGTTTTACACCCCAAAATCTGTCTTATGTTGCATCCCAACAGTAGCGAAAAGCAGATGCCTGGGAAAATAAATTAAAAAAAAAACCAAAAAAAACCCCCCAACTTGTAATGATACTTTTAGAGACTCTTTCTTAGTATCCAAGAATTCACAGCTTAGCATCTTTGGAAGCCAGAAGCATTACCTTTAGTTTTATTGTTATTTACTGACTTTGCAAACAGTACTTTCTGCAGCCATTTCTGATGCTCTTGATTGCTCCCACTTTGATTAAATTCCTTGCAGCTGCCTCTTGGTAAAACCTTTATCAACTTTAAGGGGTGTTTACAGGTAAATTCTGAAGGTTTGGGATTTTGACTTACAATATGAAGTGGTAAGATTCTGTGATTCTAAAGTGCTCATTTATATCTCACAGTATAGTTTATGGTTCATACTGAAAGAAGTGTGGTATTTTTATAGCTGTGTGTGGTTGACTTACGCTCTCTTTTTCATTTTTTTTATTACTCTGCTTTTTTATTTTGGGTGAAATATAGGACTTTTCATGAAATAGTTATGCTTCTGCTCTGAGTTGACAGAGTGTTATTTTAAGAAGCAATTCATCAAAAATATGTTTTCATTTCAACACTCTGCTTTGATTTAAACTTTAAAAGAACCTGGGTTTTGAGGTGTATTCTCATGAATGAAAGAGGCTGGCAGATGTTTCTCTGTGCTTGTCTTTTCTTTTTCTCTTCTGTCACTAACTGCTGCTAAACTCTTAGCCTCCAAAATGAGAGTAGGGCCTGTGGTTTCTTCAGGGCTTCTGTGAGATGCCTTGTTGTAGGAAAGTAATTAGTGCCTCCCAGTAATGAAATTAGCTCCTGATTCTGACAGAGCAATTGTAGATGCCAAGATCTGTTTTATTTAATACACCTTGCAAAGCAACATCCTTTTACATTACATACTTCTACAAGTTTGGTCTGCAATTGTTTCTCTTCTTTCTCATGTCTGAAACTGTTTCCACAATTTTGTGCAGAATTCCACACCTTTTTTGTCCTGCTTCTTCCTATTCTTTTACTAACTTATTCCCAAATCTTCTCTCATGTTTCCTCATTTAAAATTGTGTGCAATTTTCATAAACAATTCATGCTTAATTCTTACCATAGGTATTTTACATGTTTGTTTTAGGCTCTCTCTATGGTGTAATGCAGCTCTTTTCAAGCACATTTGTGGTGAGTTTTAAAACTGCATTTATAAGTATGTTGTTATTTCTATGGATTTTTATGGGAAAAACAATGTGGTTAATACTGTTATCTTGAAAATTTGAAAGTGTTTTTGGTGCTTATGCAAGCTTTTTTGATTGGAGGACCCAAGTTTTAGTCTGTGTAGAACTTCATTCCACTTATGGAGAACAGTCAGATCCTTCAGATCGTTACTAAGCAGGAACAGTCTTTAGACAAAAAGTAGAATCCAGGTTTGGAATCAGTCGTACATTACTGAGCACATCTCAATCATACAGGGTTCTCTTTAACATTGTTGCTATTAAAGCAGTTTTCTTCAACACAGTAGCCTGTCCAAAATGTAGTCTTACAAGTCAGTTCTTCATAAGCCTGTTATCTGGAGTTTGCTTTCCCTGCCTCTTGTAAGTTGCCATGTGGCCTTAATTCATGCAACATGTTTTCAAGCTTTGTTTGCTTTTGTTTTCTATTAGCTTTTTTACCTGCTAATCTAACAAAGAGTGCAAAGACTGAACATCAAGGCCAAACTTCCTGAATTCGTGCTTTACTGATCAATATCTTTAGTGTCTATATTTTAGCCAGGAGCACCTTTAATTTAACCCTGGTACATCTTAGCTCTCAAGAAAACAGATTTTGAGCATCTCCCCAAAAGAGTGTTTGAGGGTTTGTTATGCAGATTACCTGAGATAATTTGCTTTTGTAAGCTTTGTGACATTTTCTTTGAAGTTTGAACTGCAAGACCATTGCCTGCTTTCTTAAGAAATCTACTTCTTCTGTTTCCTACAGTTAATCCAGCTGATTTATAAATATGTTGCATGCAAATTTACTGCTGGCCCTTCTTATAACTACTTCCTACTTGTCTGCTCTCGGATAACAAGCTCTTTTTAGCTAAGACTGTTCCTTTTAGGATGCTCAGGAGTGCTTTGTACACAGTGATCATTGTTGCAAACAAACAATATGTGTATGGTTGTGATAACACTTTTTTTGGGCCTCTAATGCTAATATTTCATGGTGTTTGTCACAGGATGATATTTTTTAAAGGGCAAAATTAAATAGAATCATAGTTTCAGCAGGTGTACTGTCTGCAGGACAGAAATCCACTCTTCATTTCCAAACTTTGAACCCTTAGGAAAGGTAGCTGATAAGCTCATTAAGTTTTCATTGACAGCTCTTTGATGATATTTTTTTCTCAGTCTAATTTAGATGCACAGATTGTTCACAGTAGATCATTAAATGTTATAAAAAGCTTTAATTTCCTGCTTTGTCAAGGGCTGCTGGAGCGATATAGTAGGAAGACGGTACTCCCTGCTTGCTTGCATTCTTCTCAGTGCACTGGGTTACTTCCTTCTTGGAACATCCACCACAGTATTTCTGTTTGCCATTTCTAGGATCCCTGTAGGTGAGTAAGCACTTGGTATTTTGGGGCTTAAATTTCCTGTAGCCTCAGCATAAGAATTACTGTTGGAGAAATTGTGGCATGTGAATGGGTAAACAGATCATCCATTGGCACCAACTGAACCCCAGTAATGGAAAAGTGTCTACAAATCAAACATTCTCATGATTATTTTTTCTGAAAATAATTTGAAATGTATACTCAAATTGTTGCAATTTTTATGCGACCTTAAATAGTTGAATTTTGTAAGAAAGTGAATACAGCAGTTTCTTGAAAGAGGCTGTTGTAAGGTACAATTAGTCATAAGAGGTACACAATATACCTGATCACTGCCGAAAATCTCGGCCTTTATTTTCAATACAAAATGGAACGACATCTGCAATATTGTTTTTCTCATGCTGAAAACATACTTAAAAGTGGTAACGTAAAATCTGGTTGAAACTTTAGGTCACTACTGCAACAGAATATTTATGTTGTGCAAAAGCATATGTGTTTTTAATCACTGAAGCTAAGTTTGTGTCAATGTTCATATCTGAATTTTATAATAAGTTTACAATTTCATAATTTATAATTATAATTTTATAATAGTTGAATACTGTTATATGTATTCTGATATAATAAGAATTACTATTACTATGAACCCTTCTGTTAAAGGCTGCTAAAATGGCCAATGGTCTTGATTTAGGAGCTATTCATTCCTTTGGAGTTTTGTTTGCTGTTTCTTAATTTAAAGAAAGTTTGCTAATGAATGATTTTGTTGCTTATTGATTCGTTAGTAGGAGTAATGTTTTTTAATGTTAATGGCAACAGACTGTGATAGCATTGCTTTTGTCAGGAAGGAACATAAATGATTGCATAATTAGTATCCTGCAGTATGCTTACATTTCTGCCACCTACCAGTCTCTCATATGAATTCATTGTGTTGCGATCCCAAAGATGTCCACATGCAGGGAAGTTGGCACAGGGATATGTTTGTAATCAGATAAGCCATTCCTGTTTCACCACTACCCACTCACAGGATCCCATTTTTTTGAGGCTGCTTTATTCCTAATGAGATCCAACACTCAGAATAGTTACTTCTTCCTTTAGGAGAGCTGCAGGAGCACTCCTTTGAGAAAGATGCCTGCTCAATTTTGATTCCAAGGTCCATGTCTTTGAATAGCTGGGGAACAGTCATGGCTCAGTATACCACTTTATTCAGCCTGTCTCCTCCATCGCATACTCTTGCATGACTCCAGTGCTGAATGATTTGTGATTTATGGAATATTCTAAAATACCAATCATACAGACTTTGAACATTGATATCCCAGGTAGCTGCTGTCATTTGCAATCTTTCTGGATTGAGCAAAGCTTTCTTTTTTTTAAAAAAAAAAAAAAAAAAATTTATGTTGCAGGTATTTTCAAACACACACTCTCCATTTCTAAAGCCCTGCTTTCTGACTCTGTTTCTGAGAGAGACCGTCCTCTAGTAATAGGACGCTTCAATGCGGCCTCTAGTGTGGGCTTCATACTGGGGCCTGTGGTTGGTGGCTGCTTTACAGAGCTGGAAGACGGCTTTTATCAAACATCTTTAATCTGCGCCTCTGTCTTCATTCTGAATGCTGGTAAGTTGTACATCATACTTTGCATCTCAGGTCCCTTGCGTTTGTACTTTTGGGTATTTATGCCATTTGTGATACCTTGAATTCACCAGTGTCTTTTAAGATCTGTGACATAAATGTTTTATAAAGTGATACTACTCTTTGAATTTGAACCTGTGTGGAAGAGCAGGAATTTTGAAACAGTTAACTTCTAGATGCTCCTTCTTTATGTTGCTCCTTCACTTTACATTCCAACACAGGATTTTTTCTCTTTTTTTTTTTTTTTTTTTTTTTTTTTTTTTTTTTTTTAATGCCCAAATAGGAGAACTAGGAGTCAGAATTTTGGCTATGGTTCTTAAATCAGTTTGTATGTTTTGAGTGTGTCACATCAGTGTTCTCCTTCCTTTTTTTCACATTTAAAATTGAACTGATACTGTGAATAACACTAGACTTTGTGTTATTTTTTTAGCAAAATGAGTGTTAAAGTACTTTTATTTTTAATTTCTACACTAAGTAAACTGTAACAAACAAACTAATGTTAAAGTCTGTAAAATCAATGCAGTTGAATAAAATAATTCCCTTATCCTTATAGGTCTTGTCTGGATGTTACCATGGAGTGAAGAAAACACAAGCGGTAGTGAGGGTGAGCAAGGCACCAATAGCAACAAAGTTACAGACGATTTCTCAGCAAAAGCAAATCAGGACCTGCAGTTCAAATCAGTAGCTATTGGATCTATGGCAAGTGTTAGTCCTCTCCAGTCTTCATGGATCCAAACTGCAATGGTGTTGAAGAGGATTAAAGTCGTTGCATGCTCTGATTTGTGGGATATATTTCTAGTACGGTTACTAATGTCTGTTGCTATACTGCTATACTACAGTAACTTTGGTCTGGCCTTGGAGGAGAGATTTGGGGTGAAACCCAAGTTCACTGGATACCTACTAAGCTATAGTAGTACTCTTGGAGCCCTGGCTGGTTGTCTGCTTGAGCCGATAACAAGACTGTACCAGCACAACACTTACACAATTTTGTTGCATTCCAGCATTCTTACCTGCACACTGATTCTTCTGTATTCATCAGCACTTCACGTATGGACAGTCATTTTTTCTTCCACATTCTTAGCTTTTTCAACTACTGTAGGCCGTACTTGTATCACTGATCTTGAATTGAGCCTTGGTGGGAATGAGGCCAGTGGTATGGTCCTAGGTGTTGGACAGTCCGTGACATCAGTGGGACGTGTAGTTGCCCCGCTCCTTTCAGGAATTGCTCAGGAGTTCAGTCCTTGTGGCCCTCCAAGTCTGGGGGCTGGACTAGCTTTAGTAGCTATTCTGATAATGAACATGAACAAAACAAAATACTGTGGTAAAAGAAACGTTAAATTAAAAACTCAGTAGCCGCAAATTTGGATTGAGTGGAGTATCTTAAAGGAAAGACAAAGTGAATTAAAGAACCTGGGATAATGCTTACACCTGCCAGACCCATACAGTAGTAACAGGATACTTTAAGAGGGCACATTATGTGTTCAGATGGAGGCACATACATATAAATGTCTTCTACAGGGTTGTTACTCTGGACAGTTCTTTCTGAACTGCTGCCACTGGAACCCTTGTGAGAGAGACAGATTATTAATATATAGTGTTGGCTGTGTGTGTGTTTTTTTTTTTTTTTAAGGATTTTTAACCTTTTGGAGGAAAAAAAATGATACGAAATAGACAAATCCTTCTTGCAGCTCACATTTGAAGCAATGTTTACATTAATAGGTTCAGACATGAAGCAGCTGATTTTTATTATTTAATCAGAGGTGTAGTTTTATTACTTAATCAGAAGGAGAATTTGCAGTATATCTTGTTAGCCTTTATTCCTTATGCTGTTGTGAATAAGCCCTTGGTCTGCTGTGAGAGTGGCATAATTAACAGGATGTTTCCATATATGATGTTGTGAAGCCTGCTTTGCCTATAATACTTACTGTACAGCATGATTAGGTACTTTAGAGCAGCCATCTGATCCCTGCTGATTCTTTCCCAGAAAACAGAATTGAGTATATGCTAACTTCATATATTGGCTGGCCTAAAATAGTTTTAAAATAATATGGGGTTTTCAGGCTGAAACTGAGAAGGTAAACTTTATTGAAAGTCGCACTAGTGATTTCTGTATTAATCATAATTTCTGGATAACTTTATCATAAATATTTTTTAATGTTTCCTGAGCAATTTTTCTACCTTCATTTTAAAAATAAATTTCCTTCTTAATTTTTGTGCCTGACTGTTAAAGGTATGCTGGAGCAAATAGCAGTAGTTTAAAGGGGGCTTTGGACTAATATGTTCTCTTTCATCTTTGGAGGCATAAATGACATTTTAGTGACAAGAGAAAAACTGTTTATTTGTTGGTATTTTAGTCCTCACTTCTATGGATGGCTTAACTAATGAAAGATTACTCACAGAACTACAGTGAGAGTTGTAGCACTGGCTGGTTGCTATTTGTTGTGCAATCCCATATTACTCAGCAGTCATCACCATTTGGCATTTAATTTGAAACACACAGTATATTTTGCAATAGTAACATCAGTCCCATGTGCTTTTCCTAGCATTACTTGATGAAAGTAGAAAGTCAGCTGTGCAGAATGTTATTTTTTGGTAAAAGCAGGGTAGTTACCTCCCTGAAGAGGTGTGCAAATAATGTTGCTGCTTCAGGAGAGCCATAGTTGTTTTGCAGTTTTTATTTTATTTTCTTCCTTTCCCTTTCAAGAACACCTGATGTAATTAAAGGTCTTTACTGAAACTCCGTGATTCCGATGGAAGCATCATGAGAATAGATATAAAACTTCCAGTTGTTTTAATTTTGTATATTGAAATAATGGATGTGTGTCTAATTACTGCTGTCATTTCAGTAGATAGCCTCATTTTCCATGTGATAGGTAAAGCTCACACAGAAAAGAGTTGCCTATTCTAATAGTCTGTGTTTCATTTGTCCTTATGAACCTGAGGAATTTTCAAGTGTTTTATGTGCCCTTACTTTGCTCAGTGGTTGCCTCAAAGCACTCTCCATTAATTTCCTATCCTATTCCTTTCCATTAGTTAAAATAAATATTTTTTTCCTAAAATCACATTTCTCTAAAACAAGGAGTTCTGTTTTGCAACTACAGCAAGAGGTAAAGGAAAAAGGTAGGAAAAAAACCCCAAAGATTAATTCAACATATACGAAAGATTGAGCAATTTTTACTATCCTTGTTGGTAATATTAGGTAAGAGATAATGCTTACCCTTCTAGAGTCAATGCACTGGTTAAACTTAAATTCTGTAAATACTATAAAATTCAGTCTATGCTAAACTATACAGCATCCTGAATATTGTTTCTGCATGTAAAACTTCACTGTTTTTGTTTATGCATAATTGAAAAATGTGCTCTCCACAATCAGCAGATATTTTTGTTTTATCATGTTATTTTGAAAAATAGTTCTCCATATATTGTTAAATAAAAATGGAATTAAATATTTGAATTGATAAACCTGTGGAAGGCTGTGGGCTCAGGGACACGTAACTGATGTTACTGAAGAAAAGTTTTTACTTGTTTGCCAAAATGATTTCTGAAGTGCTGTAGAAATATTTCTTCTTTGTAAAGCTGCAGTTACAAAAAAGTTGCACTAAAATTTTTTTTATGGAATAGCAGTAAAATGAAATGGCATTCCACTTCTACCATTTTTTCCCTGTGTTTTCACCCCTTCCTCTGCCCGAAACTATAGTACAAAATATGGGTGACCAAATCAATGTTACTGAAGTGCAGATTTTTTTTTTCCTTTGAGGAATGCTGTTCGTTAAAATGATCACTTCAATCTGACTACTTTCATTTAAGAGGCAAAGGAGCCTAGGAGTAAGCCAAGAAGTGGATTGACAGCGAAGAAGAAAAAATGGAAATGTGTCATCTAAAAAGCGCTAAGTTCTCTAAGGCAACTGTTGCTAGTGTCTGGAGACCACGTTTGCATCCCCTTTGTTGTCTCTTACTAGTACCTTCAGAGAGTGATGAGTAAATGACATCCTTGGACAGGAGGGTTGTAACTCCCCCTACATGGCTGGAGGAGGAGCAGTTGCAGCAATTTTTGGTTACAGTGTAGTGGGCCTTACTGAATTACTCGGCAGTTTCTTGAATCCGATTGTGGTGGCTAAAGGCTCTAACAAAACAGATCTGAATATAGACTACAGAAAAATAAAGTTTCTGCCTGCAACTGTCCACAAATTAAGACTTAAAAGCAAGCAAGGGACTTTATTCTGGGGTTTGTTTTGTAGGAGGGCTTTCTCCCTTTTGAAAAAAAAAAATTTTTTTTTGAGTGACTACTTTTCTGACCTTTATGATCGGCCGTTGTTTAAGGGGCTGCATATACAATGCAGTAATTTCTTTCTGTAGAATAGCTCATAGTGCATGATATGCCCTCATTCTGTAGGGTAACTGCTTTAAATGTTGCTTTTAAGTGATTAAACACAAAACCTGTGTTCTGTTGGTGTATGTTGCAAATATTCTAAGAGATACTTTCTGAATGTACAATTTTTTGCACATTTTGGTTTCCTTTCTTGTTTTCTTTTCTCAGAATTTACTTACCGCAGCACCGCTGTAGAGGTCAGCACCATTCTCATTTTCTGAGACTATGTCATTCTGTGAGCAGATAATGCAGAAACAAACAGGGCAAGCGTGTTGTGTAACAATTGACTTGTTGATTACTTCAAACACTTTTTAATACCACCATCCAACCCTCATAGTAGGCCTAATGTCACAACTGCATAGAAAGTCTCATTCTAGCTGACTGGAACCTCTGTGGATATGATCACTCACTGCCAATCGCTAATCAGTTATGGCTGCTGTGGAATACGCTGGATAAATATTTATAGCTTGGTGCTTTGGGATTTGTAAAACCTCAGACTCAACTGTGCTGTCACTGCTATAATTTTGCAGGCTTCTTCACAAACATCTAATCAGAAATCTTTTAAGGGAGTTTATTGTAGCCTTAGCTTTGAAAACCAACAGGTTGTGAGTGGACGTCAAATTTCTTTCTTGTAGAAATGAAAGTTTGCAGAACTTTTTCTAAAAGGATATCTTGAAAATATCCTATGTTAACTTAGAAGGAGAAATGAAAACAAATTTCTAGTTATCTTTAATTCTATACTACAATCAAAAAACTATTTTTGAGGTGTGCTATATAGGAATTTTCTGTTCTGTCAAGTTTGCCATTCTGACAAGTTTGTAATAAATAGCAGGTGTCAAACAACATGAAAAATAAATGGAGAAATAAATGGGGTACTTAATGCCTTTTCCATGTTCTCTAGACTGTGGTCAAAAATTGCTTCTTGAAGCAGAATCTCTGGCAATGGTAGTGCTATTGTAATCTGTGAAACATAAATGTAAACCTGAGCACATTTCAGATCCTGAAACAGTGAGGCTTACCAGAGCAGCCAGTGTAACTATTACTCCCCCTCCTGTGATTTTAATCCCTGGTATTCTATCAAAACTCACAGGCTAAAGAGCCTTCCAAAGCATGTCAGTGCTGTACAGGAACTGCATCTGTGTTTGACTATTTAAGAGAGAAACGCTGCAAACCCAGTATCTCATTGTGGTATCCTATTAGAAGCACTGTCTCCCACCTGCAGAAGGGTTACTTCTGAGGCAGAAAGTCCTCAAGTGGAGATGCACGGAATCCAGGGAGGAGAATTTTCAGCCCTAACTTGAATAACTTCTGAATGCTAAGACTCCTTCAAATACTCAGAGGAGAATTAAACAGCCATGCTTTGCTTTATTTTATTTTATTTTATTTTATTTTATTTTATTTTATTTTATTTTTCTGGTAGCTCCCAATTTAGCTGGCTGTCTAATAAGTTAGATGAGAGAGAAATGAAACCCTTTGACTTGAAAGTGGTGAGACAGAGTGTGGTGGTACACGGCGTAGCTGGCTCTGTCAAACACAGCTGTAGGTTTATCTGGAAAGTACATCATGGTCTAGTAAAATGTGGGAGAACAAATGACTTGGCTTTGGACCATTGATCTTCCCTTCTCTCCTGGAGTTAAGTAGCACCTAAGTTGGGTGAGTCAGATAGCCCATGACTTCTCTCTACTATGTCCTTTAACAGTTCCTATTTCTCCTGCCTGGACTAGACACCTGCTTTATGTTTCCTGGGCTATGCCTCCAATCTAATGTTGGCCTGGCTGTAGCTGTGTATTGCAGATGCCGTATTTGAAGTGTATTCGGAGCATATTTTATAGGACCAGAGCTCCTGTAGTGCAAAAAGCATTCCTCCAGCTAATTTAAAAATCCTTCTTCTATTCAGGATCTGGGAGATGCTGGCAGAACTTAGACAACTTTGGAAATTATGTCTAGCTGAAAAACTTCTAGCAGGGTCAGCCTTAAAATGTTGCTGGTGTCTGAAATTGGTGAACTTGGTATAACTTGAAAAATCTGGTCCAGCGTACAGTGTGTTTGTTCCCAAAGATCCCAAGGTACTCTTCATAACAGCGTGTATGTTATTTTGGCTGAATTTTCAACTTAATTTGTTTCCTTATGTGATTCCTATGTGGCTTCAGCAGAGAAGGATATTCTCAAGTTTCTAAAATGTTATGCAACATTATCATCTTTGGTTGAACACCTGTGGTTTCAGTGGAGCTTGTATTACACTTTAATATGAGTAGGACAGCCCTTAAAATTTGGTCCCTTATGTCAAATTATTCTCTTTTTTCCAATACCTCCTTAAAACAAATAACTGAATGCCAGTCTACTCTCTAGCCCATGCCATACCTCCACACAGTTACTCTATTTGCTTTCCAGCTATAGGTCTCAGCAACTGGAAGCGGAAAGAAACTCCCAGAAACCCCTAACCCCCCATGTGCTAGCATACTTATTTTCTACTGTCTCATCCCTGAAATTGAGCAGCTGGGCATTGTCCTTCTCCCCCAAGGCTGTAAAATATCTATACTACGGAGTGTACTGGAGCATCAGACAACAGAAATCTCTGTGTGCATTTGGCAAGTTTCCCAGTCACGCTGAAGAAGTGTTTTGCTGAAAAAATGAAAATCATGTCCCCAGTCAATACATGCTTTCCCCCATCAGATGGTGCTCGAGGACAGATTTACTGGGCTTCTCATTCTGTAATAGGCAGAATTCTTCTTCGATACCTGATTAAGTCTCCTCTGCAAACTGAGGCTAAACGGGCCATTTAGACCTAAAAGTGCTGTTGAACTTGCTTTTCTTCTGCAGAAGGGAGAAAAAAAGGTATGAAGAGACAAGCCTCAGACCCAAACCAGAGTAAGAGTGAGATGAGGGGGGCCAGATGGGACACAATCTGTGTTGCTGCCTGCTGCTGCCGTTGCTACTGAAAACAAGAACATACAGGAAAGTAGTTCCCAAAGGTGATGGGGGTCTGTTCAAGCAATAGCAGAAAGGAGCCTGGAAAAGGTGGTAGGAGCAGGGGTGGGCAAGCGAGAAAGCACTCACATGGAGATAAGAGAGTCCCAGGACTTGTGATTCTGCTTTACAGCATAACACTGCTGGAGTCTCACCTTGATGCTTGTCTTCCATGGACCTCAAAGTGCTTTGGAAAGGTGACTTAAGTATGGCCATGTTTTGAAGCACCAAGAGCTTAAGACCAGATTTCGTAAAAATGACCTCCAATTTCACGTGCCTGTGCGATGGGGCACCCAGTCTACATAGCAGCAATCTGAGTATGCACTGTTCTAGTGGACAGCAAATAAAACTGTGAGGTTCCTGAAGTCCTTATTTAAAGCTGTGTCAATAAAACTGATCACCATTTGAAAAAAAAGGCACCTCTCCAGATACAAGCCAACTGCTTGGTCATTATCAGCCCAGGAAAGAGAGAGCTCCACAGAGACTAAAATAAATGTTGATGTGCAATGTTTTGTGTTTGTTTATTGGCCACTGATATAAAATACCTAATCTACAGAATCTGATCTGCAAGGAGGACCTGGTTTCAAAACTGAAATCCAAGCTTAGGGCTTCTTTCTTATTCAAACACGATCTTGATAATGCAGTGACAGAGCATTCGTGACAGTTTTACTAATGAAACGTATGTTCTTGTTGAAAGGCAAATTCAGATTTGTTTTTAAAATTTACTGACTTTGAACCCAGCTTTATTTCCAAATAGGAGATGATTATTCATGGATATCTAAGTATTGCCATGGTCCTTCCACAAAAATAGTTTGTTTATAATAGAGACATTGCCTCAACATGAACATTTGACTGAGATTTTCTAGGGTTCATGTAGCCATCTCTCTGAAGCTTAGAATTTGCATTTGACATACAGCAGAAATTTCCATAGCTTGAACGGAGGAAAAAGACTAGAACACCTGTGCTGATAAAGTTTAGCAAAGTTTGACATTTTAAATAAATGCATAAAATGAATATTTCTGAACAGCTGTTTAAAGAGTGAAAGTCTTAATCCCTATTTATAAAATTCAATCTGTCCCCCAAACCTTTGAAAGAATTCTACCCTGTGTTTTAAAAGGAATATCCAATTTTTAATAGTTTTTTAATAGTTCTTCCAAAACAAGCTTAAATAAAAAACAAATCTTATTGCCCACTGATTTAGAAATGTGCTAATCAAAAAGGAAAGTAAATTATGATTTTCACAGTGTACATTCTTAAATGAAAGTCATGAATCTTGTAACAAATAGGATGAAAATGATTTCTGCATTGTGCTGAAATGCATATCTGTGCTGAAGCAAGCTCAAAACCCAGGAAAGATTAAGTGGGACAGAAAGTGCAAATTCCTGAGAGCTACAATTAAGTATCATTTATTTTAAAGCACCCTCCCTTCCCATATGCAGTCAAATGACAGACATTTACACTAGAATGAAGAAAATCTGTTTCTTATGGGCGTTATTAAGGTGCACAGTGACTTCAACTGATTCCAGGGCCCTATTGTGCTACTTTTCTGTACAAACAAATCAGAAGGAACATTTTCATTCCAGGGAGTGTATAGCCCAGACAAAGAAAAGATTATCTTTCCCTTTTATAGATGAGAAAAAGGCAAATGAGTAGACCAGAGTCACAAGCATGAGTGAACTAGCTTCCTTGAATCTCGATAGTCAGCGATGCAACCAGGAAACTCTGCTCACTTTGTCTATGTGCAGTGCTCTGCAGCCATTCTACTGCTGTTTGCACTGCAACTGAGAAACTAAAGTGCAAAAAGCAATTTTAAATAAGAACATTATTTATCTGCTCAGAGCTTTCCTTTTTTAGGGCCTCTGATGTAGTGCTAGGTGCTGTCGTTGGCATTAATGAAAGTCAAAATCACTCAGATTTTCCTTGGTGATCCTCAGTACCTTTCAAAGGTTACACATTGCCAAAAATTCAGGAAGTAAAAATTCAAGATATTCAGGTCTTGTCTCTATTGCAACTTTCCTCTATAAACTGTGTTTGCAGTTCTGCTTCTACAGTTTGCTCCTTTTTTTTCCAGTAAGAAGATACTGGTTTTCTGTGTCCCAGCTCTTCAAACAAATTCGGCTTCAGGAATACGTTTATTCTTCTTACAAAGTCTATATGATAGGTGCATTGTGCAATTTTCAGTGTTACTCTTATTAAAGCTCTGGTCAAAACAAGTATAATTTGATCATAAATAAAATCTGAAATTATATAGAATGTTTTTAAAGACTCCATTCATAACTGGACTTTCAACAATGATTTTCAATAGATAATTGGATATTGAACCTGGATGACTTCGTTCCAGAAATGATGATGTGATAAGGCACATTTCCATCCTATTTTAATAGTGAAAATAATGTAATTAAAGCATTGCTAAAAGTTATTTATAAAAGAGATTTTTTTTTTAATGTCTTCAGTTTTGTAGTTGCTCCAGTATTCCATTCGTTTAGTTAATGGCATTGGCTTTACCCAAACAGAAACGCTTATATCCTCATTGAGTTTGTTTTTGTTTTAATAGATCCCATTGTTTGATGAGGTGGTTTAGAATCCTAATTCATTATGTCCATGATTTATTACTGATAGCTCTATTTTTGATATGTTCAATAGGGCTGGTTCTCAGGCTTATTTCTCTGCCTTTCCCCTTGTGATGCCTGCCTAACTAATCGTGGCGGTGGCATAGGTCTTGTTGACCTGTGGTCTGTAGGCAAATCTTCCCCAGTCAACGTGCCAAATCTCGGTCTCGTCAGCAGTGGTTGCCTGAACCCAACGGATGGCTGAGGCTGGCCGCTCGGTTCCTGGTGCGCTTCCCCTCCGTCCTGTTTCCCGTCAACTTCGTTCTTCCACTCCATCCGAAACTCAGGCAGTGGCCTCTGCTGTTTCTCTCTCTGGTCTCTCAAAATTTTCCCTGCTCTGGGTCTTAAATTGAGCACCGTGGTAGCGGCATCCATTTCAGAGTCACTGCTGTCACCCACTGTTAATTTAAAACAAAATTCAAATTTTAGGTACAGAATATTGCTGTTTCAGGAATATTAAATTAACAGAACACTGAACAGTAGTAGCAATACAAAACTAAAATGCTTCCCTGTGTTTTCTAAATTCAGTCCTTCAAGAACAAATACTTAGCTCTGCAGAGACAGAGGACAGATTTGACTTACCTTCCCCTTTCCCCTCCATAAAAACCTGTGGTTTTTAGAAAGCCCCACTCAGCTGCCACTCAATCACTAAGCGACACTGGTTTTGCTGACATTTCCCCAAGCTCTTCTGTTCTGGCTCTGGACATAAAAAAATCTGACTCCATCTGAGCTACTTGGGGTCTGGTCCCTGCTTACATCCAAGCAGGATACAGAAATGAGATGTTGCACCCCCATGTCCCATAAGAGGCCTACTCTGAGAGGCATTTGCAGAGTACTGAATGCTACAGGGAGGCCAGGAACTTAGGAAAAGAAGCTTCAATTTCCCACCAAGCAAAGGGTCTCCAAAGGATAGTGCACAGATGGAAAAAAACAAAAAATCCTTAACACATCTGAATGTAAGTTTTCAAAGAAAATCTGTAGGGCAGATCTCACAGGTTGTAAGTGCTACGGACACCTTCACCCCTCCATAGCAGGGTAGGAAATGCCCAAGGGAAAGCTGGCATTACCATTCAGGGAATTAATTCTTAAAGGACCACTATCATGTAAACCAAGCTGGAAACGTTCTGGATGTGCACATGCATAATATATTTTCCCCAGAAGACTTATTTTAAATTGACTAACATATTCACCAAAACTTGCACAGTTCAGTCATCCAAAAATCATTTGAACAATCACTTATGAATGACCCACATTTGTTCTTAGATTTGTCAGACATGATGTTTTAAATGTATCAAAGTAATGAATCGTAGATTGTGCAACTGTCATAAGAACAACTTCCATGAATAACCTACATGTTATTTCTCTTAAACAGATGAGGAAGGAGTCAACAAAATATATCACCATATAATTGTCCATTCACCCAGATAATTTTATATCAAGAAAGCTCCTCTTCAGACTGTGTTAGCAGGCTTTTTTTTTCCCCCTAAATATGTCAAATAGTATATTTTTTGACAATTGAATAATCTAGAGGCACATTTCCTTTTTCATATTTAATTCTAGGTGACAGTAGGTGACCTCTGTAGGCATAGCTACAAAATAAAAGGCATCCTACATTCAGGAGAGCAAAGATGCAACTATCAACAGACAAAGACACAATCTCTTCTAAATTAATTTGGAAGACAGGAAAACTGATCAGGGGCTGGGGGGCGGGGGGAAGTGGGGCAGAAAAATCAAGAACTTTTTGTGATTGTGCAGAGATTTAATCTTCCCAGCAGGAGACCTTGATTGTTACATGGCAGGAAAGGGAATGATCCTGAGCACGGTATAAGCATGGTAATGTAAATGGTAATAAGTAAAAATAATACATAGGATTGGTCAAAGTTTTCATATGAAATAATTTTGTTGCTACATATTTGTTTTTGTTATAAAACTCAAGAACTCCAAAATGAAACCTTTGTGAGTTTAGGAAGAAAAAAATTAAACATTTCAGTTGTAATTTTGAGCATTTTGAGAAGTTCTTCCTGAGATCTATAGATCAGAGATCACATCCTCGTTTACCTCTCTGGTTTGGTTTTCAGGGCACTGCCCACCACTCTGACTGCAGGAAGAAAGGAAACCTTAATGAATCATAGGGTCATAATCCAAGAAGGAGATCTGAACATTACATACGAAAGAAAAGGAGCATGGGCCATGACAGTATTTCAGGTGCAAAAGTGTTTCAGGCTGCTACTTGCCCACACGAGGAGATATGCTGCATGGACTATGCCACTAGAGCATTTGAACTGCAAAAGCTACACAAGACTGCGCCTGCTGGGGCATTTCTCTACATTAAAATAGCCATGTTAGGCCCATTCACTTTAATGCTCTGTAACCCCTGTTAAATATCCAACACCTAGAAATATGCTAAGAATGCATTACTCTAGAATGTGTGCTTGCACATAAAATGGTTAATATTTATTTGAAAATTAATATGCCAATTGTTCCACATCATCCCCGGAAAAGCTTTCCATCTACATAGGCAAGATGAGTAGCAGCACAGTAAGAGACAGCAGAAGATTTTCCATTACCTCTAGAAGATGTTTTATTTCTTACTCGTAGTTTCTCTGGGAGTTTAGTGTTTTTAGGAAGTGAAAGAAACCTTTTCGTATTTGCAGCAGCCTGTACAAATAAATGTAAGAAAAGTTAAGTTACAGCAGACTGAAGTATCTACAAAATAATGTTAAGATGCACCACTGAGGCTTGAAAGGGCTTATGTAGCTAAAGCTAGAGAGCAGTCTGGGATTAGCTAGTGTGTGATCTTTTTCTACACACTAAACACTTTTTTGCTGGTTGAGATCTGTGCTAAGGTAAAGGCAAAGAGTAACCTCGGTCAGCTCAGTGAAAGAAAATGATATGCCCTCAGAGATCAGCGTTAACAAATGTATGCCCTCAAACCACAGCCTGACTTGGACAGGTTTTCTGAGGTAGGCAAACACTGCATCTTTTTCTGCACCTGCAGTCTGGATCCTTATTAGTCAGCTGCTAAAATCAGGTTGAGACTGCTTGGGTACAGGAACAAATCTATATTCTATCCTGAAAATGCTTTATACACATAAATGATGTTATGACAGGTGACTAGCTGCTCTGAAGCTGATGGGAAAGTTAAGCACTAGTGTGATTGCAAGTTCAGGGCATGACAGTCTAGTTTCCCAAAGACTAAACTCTAAGAGCCCTGGGTGCACAGCACATCTCATACTTCCTGGAACATAAGTGGCACTTTCCTGGGTAGGACACTGTTTTAAAATTCAGAAATTTCTCAAGGGTAGCCTTTCTTATATTTATTACAAAGTTTTTTTAAAAAAACCTTTACAATTTACCAGCTCTCCCATGCTTGTACCATTCAGTACTGCACCCCCCAAAGGGAACATGAAAGGAAAGCCCATTTTTCCATGAGCTGTTTTCCCTCTTTGGATATGGTAGTGCTGCTCAGGATCACTAAGCTTCCTCGTACGATGGATTTACTTAAGGATAATTATTTTTAAAAATTACAGTCTATGCAATCTAAAAACTTGTCTCTGTTCCTGCCCCCACAATGTCTCAATCCTGCTGAGTCTCTTCATTACTGCACCTAGTAAATCATTTATTAGTATGACAAAGAAAACATATGTATCTGTGGCTGAGAGGGAAAAATCATTCAGGAGCAGAGCTATTGTTGAAGTAAATGCCAGAGTAGCCCAGGTAATGATCACAAACAAGATACAGTGCTTACTGGAGATGTCATTCCAACCTCAGCCGTCAAAGGACAACTGTATCAGTGAAGGTAGCAGTCATTAAGAAATCTTGCAACATGAAAATACATACTTATAAGATGGTTAATTTCCCTGTCACCTGAAATGGGAAGATGATTTGGGGGCTCAGCTTTTCTGTTGAATGAATCAGCATGCTTCTTTTCAGTATAGTCTAAAGTTTACAATGATGGTATAATAGGTTTGCTTCAGATCACCAAATCTCATGATGCCATGAAATTTCTTGTAAAGAAAGGAGTTTTTCCTATCCTGTGTCAAAACCTGAAGTTCTGGCTACATTTTCTGGATACTAAAGAGCCCATGACATTTTTTAAATGAAGTGCTCACCCTGTCTTGATCAAAAATGCTCCTCTTTTGCATATTTTGGAGCACTTTGTTTATCTCAATGTCATTTTCTACCTCAATGATACAGGCCTCACCAAAATAGCGAAAAAGAATTCTGACCAGGTCTTAAAGGTACACTGCATGTGGAGCTTGTTCAGCTCCTCCGAGCTAAAATCATGGCAGTAAACCCTGCTCCTACATCATGCTCTACAAGACTGGAGCTTTGCTGAAGGGGTCAACACAAATTCAGGGGCAGTTGTGTGCAACTCAGGGTGCAAGTGTTACATGTTTGTGTGGTTGTCTTCCAAACTCAGGATTTATGTTTCTGCATTTCAGAAGATTTTTTTGACATAACATTTAGCTACAGAGAACTACTCTCTATAAACAAACTAAAATGCAAGTACCGGTCTTTCTCTTGACAGGCTGTTAGTTTTCCTTAAGCTCTCCCTAAGGCTGTGCCGGCGACGGATCAGAATTTCTTTGGCCTGCTTTTCATTTGCATCTGCAGCCAGGCTATGTCGGTTGTATGACATTGTCTGAAAGATAAAGGCAGTGGTTACGTTCTGAAAAGCACAATGTCAAATGCGTTGAGCTATATAAACTGTGCAAAACAGACTTTTTGCTTTAATGGTTTAATATGCATCACAAATCCTTGCAAACAAAATCATATTAAAGATGATTAAGAACAAGGATAGTAATTATGCCAGCATTTTTTCAGTCATCTCCTTCACCAGCACCTGTTTTTTTTAAACCTGCTGATATTTATAATGGAAGAGAAACTGGAAAAGGCTGGCTTGATACGGTGTTTACCCCAGCCTTGTACTAGCTCAGTCAATACATCAATAGAGGATGCACATCTGTGAGCGATAAGATCAGTCACACAGGAGGAAGTCATCTTTACCTCCAGCAAGCTGAAGCAAGCTCCACTTTTGAATGTTTTCTAAAGGTGCAGACATTCAAAATACTTAGCCACAGGAGGGTAAATGTGAAATATCCTTTTGCTTTTATTTCACTGCTTTTCCAGCTCATCACCTCTGTTCTTAATACAAGCAACTTCACAACTGGGGACAAATGGGAAACCTAACCCCACATCAAGAACTGACTAAAATGCCAATGTAAGTGGGACTATGTTGTGGTTGAATTTGTACCTATGATTTGCTTCAGAGTAATGTAAGTACATGGTAGGTAATATGTATACTATATATAAATATACATATGTATAAAAATATATATTATGCATTATATAATATATATAAAACATTAAGCTTTATCAATAGTGTAAGATCAAGTAAACTGTTCGTGTAAAGGAGTCTGGATACACTGCTGTGCATATGACAGGGAATGGACCTCTAGGTGGTATAAGAGGAAAAAAAAAAAAAGCTATTGTACAGCAGATGCAGAGCTGGTGCAAAAACAGGCTTTAGAGCTAATCAGTACACTCAAAGATATTTAACTATGTAAAAACTTCATCCTTACTCGATGTCGTATTTGGTACAGATTCTTTGTTAATATTTCCCGCATGTTTTCCATTTCAGTGGGAGAAAGCGGCTTTATTTTTCCTTCATGATTTTCACTGTGGCAGAAGAAAAAAGGAAAAATAGGAAAGAGAGAGAGAAAAAATGTTTTTATCGTCGGGAATTACACTGGAACTATTTCCTCTTTTAGAGCTGGAAACAACATTTTTAAACCAATCAAGGAAGACGTAATAATTTAATGCACAGAAATGAAACCTTGATCTCATTTCAGTCACTATTTACCCTCAAAACTTACTACAGGTTCTCAAGACTCTCCAAAATTTGATATAAATTACATTAAATTGTGAACTTGATTAAGGTACTTTTCCAAATGCCCCTCAAACTTCCCATGTAGCTACTGTAGCAGATGTGCGGGCAATGGTTCAAACCCAGCTCAGCCCTACACGGTAAATCAATGCTCCTCAGAAGCCGCACAGAGTTGACCTTGTAAACCTTGACTCTCCGGAAGAGTGAAGTTTACCGAGTGCTTCATATGTGCGCTGCAAGTGAAATGCTCATTTCCTATCTGCTTACTGTTCATGTGACATTAGCACACAGGCCTTGTCAAAGTGATTATCCTGTGTACAGCCTGGGTTGTGAAATAAATACTAAGCCAGCCATGATGCTCAGCCACGCTT
The DNA here is from genome assembly GCF_036370855.1 of Dromaius novaehollandiae. Taxonomy (NCBI): domain Eukaryota; kingdom Metazoa; phylum Chordata; class Aves; order Casuariiformes; family Dromaiidae; genus Dromaius; species Dromaius novaehollandiae. The sequence goes on along the minus strand of NC_088098.1, from coordinate 150,082,319 downwards.
GGCCTCGCTTGCTTACCTGAGAGACGCTGACGATGGGACCTTGCTTATCATTCCACTCTCTGCCATCTCAATGGCATGTTTTATTTCCAGCTTCTTGTATAAAGAAACAATGCTGGATTTGGGCTGGTTCTCCCGGATTAGAAGTCTTCGCAGGTATTTATTGTCAAACTTTTTAAACCTGTATACGAGGCAAACCAACCCAGCCAGTTAATTTTTACTGTGCATAGTTAAGGAAAGCCAATATACTGTCTCTAAAGCAATTGTACAGGAGCTTAATTCCCTGAGAACATTTCTACTCATATTAAAAACTTACTAGTGAATAACCTGATATGGAGTCAAGTTCATCTTTGCTTCAGATAGTCTTGACCTATATTTTGGTTAATATGTTAATGGTCAGTCGCCTTAGCAGGAACTTTTAACTTTTAGGTACTCTGTGTTATTAGCCAATATTATTTTTAGTTCTCCATTTTCATCAAGACAAAGAGAACATTAAATATTTACTGTAAAAACAAATAAAATGCCTAAGTTTACACCCACTGCTTTTTCTTTGAAATTTTAGCCTGTTCTTGCAAAATCTTGGAAGTTCTCCACTCCTCCAAAGCAACTGCAACCCTTTTGGATGCTTAGTGAAATAATATTGATTAGAGCTGGGGTGATTTTGTTTGTCAGAAAATATCTCGCCCTACGGTCATCCTGAAATTATTCTTGAATTTGGGTCAAAAATGTTTCTGAAGGTAATGTGGAGGTGGACCTTTCTTTCTCTCTGTAATCTGTTAATTAAAGATCTCACATAGACTGCAGGACAACTAGCCTGAGTAAAGGAGAGTTGTACCCATATCATGCATCTGTCAGGTAAGTGTCCTCACTGTCATGCCCTCAGATCATTTGGAGAGAGTTCTTAGATCCTCCTGCTGATGTAGTTCCTCTTGTACGAAACACTTAAATGATTGTTGAAGCAGTGACTAGAAGGTGGGTGAGTAATGTTCTGGGTCTAAAGGATCAGTATTTGGGGGGGAAAGAATGTGCTTCTGATAAAAGTAAGGTAGATCTAAAACAGCGATGATGATAATTCAGTAGCTAAACTGAATATGTGTATTATTCACGCATTGCTAGTGATAATCTTCTTAACTCACACTAAGTCTTAAATAATACCATCGAGAACTGTGGAGCTGCCTGCCATTAAGATCTCTCATGCACCTCATTTCATCTAATGCCTTGATCTTCCTATACAAAGCCCCAAAGCTTTTGTGTGTATCTCATCAAATAACCTCTCACTGAACACCAGAGAGATACACAATTTGCAGTAGGAAAACAGCCTGTGGATGAAAGGCTCGGCAGATACACAGAAAATGCTCTGAAGCAGTCAGATATAGGGAGACTACACAGACCTCAGAAGGTAAAACTCTTTGCCCTGGGATCAGAGGGCTGTGTTTTTTCCCAGCTGGAGTTTTTGTTCAACTTGCTTGTGGTTTAGTACAAAGATTCTGTTTTCCTGTTTTCTCTTTGTAACCCACACATTCTAAAAACAACTATCTGCTTTCAGGAATAAAATGCTGAAAATGAAATATGATGCCCAACAGCCTTCATTTGTTGTGGCCCAGCCAGTTTAGTCTTTCCTGTATAACAAAAGAGTTTGAAATGCCATTCTTACTTATCTCTCCAAAAATTATGACCCCAGTGTCCACACACATCTTCAATTCCAGTCTTCACATGATCGAAGAACTAAAGGGGAAATATTGGTTCATTACATAATCTTATAGACATCATCTGGTTTGCACTTAGATATTATTATTTTTTAACACCAACTTACTTCAAATGGAAAAGTCTAGTCAAAATTCAGGACGATGCTTCATTTTAACTAAATACAGTCAAATGAACCTAGTGCGGACTTGGCTTAAAGTTACCAAAATGTCTCAGTCTTTGCGTCAGTTCAAATGCTTGGGGAGGGTAGCATGTATTCAGTCATTAGCCTGATTGAGAGAGCCAGATTCAGCTCTGTTTTCCCCTGCAGCTTCCTCAGGTCAGATCCCCAAAAGGACAGAAGTTAGTTGCCTGTCTCCAGAACGTCAGTCTTGCTCAGCTCCTAGCTAAATCTGCAGGCAACTTGTTTTCCCCATATTTTCACTTTTGAAAGTTCCCTAGCTGCTTAGGACTGTGCCTGGGACTTCCCCAGGGTCTTCCCCAGGCTTGGCAGTGAACCAGGTATGACTTTGCAGAGGAGAGAGCCCGAGAGGGCAGCAGCTCCCCATGTCAGCACTCTGCATGCCTGGGATGTGGCTGAGATACCCAGCATAAGGTCCCAAACTCCTATTTCAGGGGGCTGCGGTCCAGCCTGACCTCAGAGCGTTCTGAGCACCTAATATTAGCAACACACTTCCTGAGTCTGTTGCCAGTGATGCAAAGGTGAATCAGTCCAGCTAAGATCTCACTTGATCCCCACAGGCATCTCTCTCTCCCTCTAAAACATTTCCTAGAGCAACTGTGTGCTTAATTCAAGTGCCTCATAGGGGTCTCTAAAATTCAGGGGCAAATCCTAGTAGATAGGATAAGTTCTACAAGTGATTGACTTTTAGACAGCCAGGTTCAGTTCTTTTTTGAACCTGGCCCTTATTATTCCTCATTTGGGAAATTTACAATCACCTGTCACAGGCATGCTGCAAGGAGAAATACACTGAAGAATGTGCATGGCTAGTAAACTGCAATCCTGGGAGATGTACAAGTACCAAAGACAAATCCATAAAGAGGCTGATGATGTGAGGGTTAAATAAGATTGTGTCTTTAGAATGAGTTTGCATTTGTTTAATTAGACTAGCTGAAATGCAACGTAATGTAATTAAATTGCCGTAGGTTTCCTAATGTGGTCAAGTTCTAAAACAGCAAATTTCCTATGCGAAACAAACAACAAGAAGATAATTTATCTCAGCAGGTGAACCATTTATAAAGGGAAAATTATAAAATAATGATAAATAATAATAATAATTTTATAACAATCAGAAGTTAAATATAAATGTACAGTTATTGTCTTTATAGCAGTTATAGAAAAGAAATTTAAAAGAGCACATCTTCCTCTGTAATGTCTCCCTTGTCTTACTGAAAGCCACTGGGAGTTTCATCTGTATCAGGGTTTCATCTACGACACTGAAGCTCCAACATACCCTGTTATAAATTTCTTCACTGACAGCAGGCTGCTTTTTATTTGACCTTTTGACATCAAGAAACTCCACCAGTGGGCGAATTGTTATTCCCTGTGAAGAAAATAGCAAATATTTCTGTGTTTATCCATGAATAGAAAGGAAAAAGAAAATCTTTTAGTCTCTTAGTCTTTTCTGTCAGAGCAGTCAAACTGGCTGTGGGTACCTTCTTAGCACTCAACAAGCAAGCCTGAAGCTATAATTACAATAGCAAACTCACGTTTGTGATTAGCAGGTGTTGCACTTAATTATGAAGTCCTTGTCAGCCCACAGATTCTGCTAACGTAACAGAAGAAATGAAAGGGACCTCTAGAGGTAAGAGGTCCCTGCCTCCCTAAAACCATAGCAACTTGACAAATCCAATCAGGAACATGTCACTTACCACATCCTTGAGGTATGAAATACTTTTTTTCTAATTCTATTATGTATTTAAAAACCTATCACTTGTTTTATGAATCAACAAACAAATCTTCCCTCATTCCAAAGCAAATGTATGGAGTCCTTTTTTCTAGTGATCGCTTTCAACACAGGTACACAAAGATGTCTCAAAAATAGCACTAAAATTACTATTCGAGACCTGTGACAGTAAGATTGTTGGTAAATATGTAAAAGAACAAAAAGTTTTGGCCACCCCAGAATGATATACTGGGGTGGCCAAAATTACAAATTCCACAATTACTTGTGGAAGAACTGACATAATTTTTTATTTGTATAGGCACACTGAGACAGGGGAAGGGAATGAATTTTGCATGGTGTTGAGATCAGTCCCAACTATCCCAGACAACCATGCCATGCATTTCTTTTCATAAACAAATCAAGCTTTATCGTAAAAGTAGTTAGGTTTTCTTGCCCCATTGCTCTTACTGGAACACTCATCCTGAACCTCATTGTTCTGATAATTAGAAATCTTCTTCTTAATTGCATCATGGTCACTTTGTACCACTTTGTTCTTGTGCCAACATTGTCTTTTTAACTTAAACAGTTCTTCTCCTTCTCTGGTGTTTACCCCTTGATATAAACAGTAATTATATTCCCTCTTCTCCTTCATTTTGCTAAGGCCAAGACATTCTGGTCTCCTGTTACATGACAGGCTTACCAGTCCCGTGATCACTCTAGAACATGGCATTATTGTCTGCTGCAAATACTTTTTCATTACACCTTAAAATTATGTTTGCCTTTCTTCTGTCCCCATTGCGTTGGTGGTTTAAACAGCACACAGTTTTTAACTATTACACCTGCATCTTTCTCCCCTTCTGTTTTTTTTTTCCAAGGCCCCCATTTCATAGGAGAAATTTCTAATAAGTAAAAAAGTCCTAGCAAGAACTTGCACTTATTACTGTTAAATTTCATTCTATTTCTACCATACTGTTCCTAGTTATTCTCTTCTTCGTATGTAGTACCCCATACCTCTGTCACCCTGAGAATGCTTTCCAAGGTCTGTCATCAAGAAACATCAGCACCAAAAGAACTCCCACCTTTTTGTGCCATGGTCTATAATGAAAATATTAAACAAAACCATCCCCATGAACCATCCTTGAACCATCCCTTAATGACATCTCTTCAGAATATTATCTGCTGGTGGTTGTACACTGGAGCATGTGCCCAGAGAAGCTGGGTATTCTCTATCCATGCAGATATTCAGAACTCAGCTGGACATGGCACTGGGCAACCTGATCTAACTTTGAAGCTGGCCCTTCTTTGGGCAAGGGATTGGACTACAGACCTCCAAAAGTCCTTTCCAACCCAAATTATTCTATATTTCTATTTCCCCCTATAGGAGAAATTGCCAACCCCTTCCACATCCACTTTACAGTCATTCTATAGTCAATCTAACCTCACTTTAACTAACAGTTCAACTAACAATTTCTCGTGTAGCCGCACCACAAAGGTTTCACAATAGTCCATTCAGATGAGGTTACTAGTGTTGCCTTGCTCTAGAAAACAAATTATCTTATAAAAGAATGATAAGAGGCTTCCCTTTGGTAAACCATGTTGCATTTCATAACACATCCCATTTACCCCCACATTTTTAATTATTCCATCTTTCAAAGTCAATTTTCACAGCTGACATGCTAAGGAAGTCAACTAACTGTCCTGCAGTTGCGCAAACCACCTTTTTCCCCTTTTTAGCCATGAACGCAGATACTTGCAACTTTCCATGACACCTTCCTTCAGGCAAAGGACACGTTAAAAAAAGAATTTGCCCACAGATTTGAAATTCCATGTTCTAGTTTCTCAGAAGTTTCTCACAATTCTGCATAATGACTAGCCCCACATTTTGACTTGAGTGGCTTAAGCTCCTCTGAGTTTTGCTTCTTATGGTCACTTCCTTCTTTTCATTCTTCTTGGTCATTTTGACCAGGGCCCCATGGTCAGTATGAAGCCAGAGACAAGTTCTACACATTCTTCTCCACACCTGCTGCTTTTGGATGGGTGTCCAGCTGGTTTTCAACATCATTGCCTAACACCTAGATTCAAAACACTCCAATTCACCTCTCAGTGTCTTAAGTATCTTCCCATTCCCCTGCTCACAGCACACCATATTCACCATTGAACTATCGAGTAAATACATAATATTAAATATTCAAACAAGAACTTAGTGCTGAGGCTATATCCAGATTATCTTTTATCTCTACCCCAACCTCACTGGTTCTTAAAACCTCAATACTACTTCCACGCTAGCATAAGTACTTAATATCTGGCATACCTTTACTACCTCTCTACCTCTGCATAGAATTCTTTTTTAAGTATGGCCATGGAACAATGCAGAAGAGTACCTTCAAGTATGTTCTGCTAGTAAGTGGAAATGTCTGTTTTTCCACTGACTGCTTATTAACAACCCATCTGAGGAAAAAAAAAATGTCCAGAAGAGAAAAGGCATTACCTGAATGAAAACAGTAAAGAATATCACCACGATAACAGCAGTGATGAACAATTTCTTCCTGGGGAACACAGCAGGAGGAAGCAGAAATACAAGTGAAAAACAAATAGCTCCTCGGAGACCTCCATAGGCAATAATAAATTGGTCCTTAAAAGTGAGAGGAATTGTTCGGAACACATTAATGATCTGAGTCAGAACAAAAACACCTGAGAGAAAGAATGGAAATAGAGGGAAGAGAAAAAAAACAATTAAAATTACATGAAAATTCTCTACAATGCTGATATTTAAAACACTTTTTATTTGTTTTCTATTTATACATTTTTGAAGAAATTAAATGTTACTTAGCACCTTTAAAACACCACATTAAAAAAATTTTAAATGCCCAAGGAATAAAAATATTTAGTCAGCTAACCCCCAGAGGTCAGCTGGATTTAGGACCCAAAGCAGCTAAGTGATCTCCACTAGACAGCTATCTACTAGACTTTGTCTGCACCTTCAGAATATCCATAAATCTCTGTGTCAGGATAGACCAAGGTGCCTAAGTTATTTTTAAAGTGGGATTTGAGGTGCTTTCAAACACTTTTGCTTGTCCACTCCAACAATTTGTGATTTGCATCCTGCAAATTCCTACTCACCCACTTTATTTCACATGCATTGTAATTTTATTGTAGTGAGTGGGCTACGTTAATGAAGTTAAACACAAATTTAAGCTTTTACATGAGTGCAGGCTACAGTGGCAGTTCTTGAGATGACAACTGAGAAAGGGTGGAAGCGGACGCAGAGCGCAGAAGGGGAGAGGAAAGGAGGAAAGGGCAATTTCATCTGAGCTTTGCCCTTTGCTTCCTCTTCCTTCCGCTCTGTGTCCTTCTCTGGCATCCATCTGGAGAGTGTAACCACTGCTTTGAGCCAGCTGGGACAGGGAAAGGGCCACTTACAGTGACTAGGCGGGCAAAGACCACCTTCTTCCTCCCTTCCTCCCTTCCCTCTTCCCAATGGCAAAATGATCAGAGCTGGGCAGGTGCACCACATCCACTGTGCACCAGAGGCACATGCAAGGCTGCACCTGGAGCTCAGGCTTGCAGCGAGGAAAACAAGAGCAGTGTGGCTGGGCAACAAGGACACAGAGAGACACAACACACCTCCGTTTAGACGGATGGGGTGCAGGTCTAGGGATGATGTGAGAAGATGCCAGCGTAGTGTGGTGTACCAGAGAAGGCGGCTCTAGACACAAGGAGGACTGGCTCAGCAGTAAAGGCATGAAGGCAAGTGAAAGAAGTGAGCCTGGTGGCCAGGAGCTGAGGGGCAATCAGGCTGTTTGGCTGCTTTTGAGCATGAGTTATTAATTGTGTGGGGGAGGGAAAAGAGTTGAGATATCTGCACTAGGGGGAGACTTGGGAGCTGGAAGTTTGGGTGCAGAAGCAGAGCAGAGCATGAGTCACTTGTATGCCTGAAGTGACCAAAGCATTACATAAGGAATTGGGGTGAGAGGCAGGCTTAAGACCTATAGGCCTGGCCTGCACTTGAGTCCTGAGGTGAAAGATAAAGAGCTAGTACTGTAAACACAGGAGAGGTCAAGCAGTTTCTTACAGTGTTTGTTTCTTCACAATATATTCCTGAACAGCATTTCAACTACAGCATTTCCTGGTTTGATGCTATTTATGCCAATGACTAGCAAACCCTACAAACCTAGCAAACACTCAAAAAAAAAAAACTGTTTGATTGTTCCAGAACTGCTAATTATTTAAGTAAATGTGTTTATTTGTAAGTAAATGTGTACTTAGATACAAAGTGTTCACTCTGATTAACATGCAGACTGTCTCTGACTTTGTATGGGCAGGCTCAAGATCAAATTGATCTTCTGGGTACCATTTTGGGGAAAGGTGGAAGCTGACCCTGAAATGTAAGACACCTGATAAATAAGAACATTGTATGGGCTGATGGGACTCTACCTAAATTTGAAGTTTCCTACTTGAGGTAGGACTAGAAGTTTCACTTCTAAAGTACATATTAACACATAATCTTAGATGTGCTTACCCAATGCCCTCCAGATTAAACAAAAAAGGAGGGTGAAGCTAACAAAGGCCCAGTTCCACTCATGATTCTTCCCAACTGTAGACACTCCCATGAAAATGAAGATTAAGGTTTCACTGACACTGCTCAGCATCTTCATAAAATACTTTATCGTTGTGTAAGACTTTTGGGAAACATTTTCCTCCACGTACTTGTTCATGGTCATGGCACAAGCTGTAATCCTGAAAGGCAAACATTATTCTGTGTTTCATTGGCTTGATTTTTGTTATCTCATCTCATTTCTGGAGAATGCCATTCACTTTTCCACGGTCTTTTTTAAAATAAAAAGTGTAATTGATCCCATCACCAACCAATCTTAAATTTATAGATGTAGTAAGCCTACAGTTTTGGACATGAGATTTTTTTTCCACAGTGGGACAGCTTTCTGAGAAGACATCAGTATATGAACAGTTTTGTCACATACTAAATCCACATGATCTGTGCAGGGATAACTGAAACTATATTTTGAACTTCAGAAAGGGAGAGCTTACAAGAGCTGGGGGGGCTGCTCTGGAGAGCAGGGATGGCTGCTCCCATTGCTGCTGAAGCACATAAGAAGCAGGATGGCAAATGCAAGTCCTGGGGCAGGACTTCCCTCCCTTCCCATCAGAAGTTGCCCCTCCATACCATTCCTCTCCTCAGTGACAGAGTAGCCAGCTCCTTTTTCCAGTTAAAGCAGGCAGCAAGGCCATAGACAATTTGTCATCCTTCTCCACTCCAGGCTTTCTTTGCCTATGCATAGGGCTGAACATGGCCCCCACAGGAGAAAAACACAACCAGAACTCTTGCTGGCGCAGTTGCACGTCTAAAGTGCCTACAAATGAATGAAATGGACATCTCGGCTGACACATGAAAGAACAGACAGGACTTACTACGTGTATGTCTATGTGCCCGTGCTCTGAGCCCATGTTAGTGAACACAGTTTTTCAAACAGCAGGAAGAGCAAAGAATAATACCAGCTGTACATCATTTACTCAGTACAGCTGCCCAAGGTGCAGGGATGGCTGAGGACCACTGAGATAGAAGGTTTACAGGCTTAAGGATGGTTAGCAGTGCTGGCTGGAGGATAACCTCAAGGTTGTGTCTCAGTGTAGGGGAAGCACAGTCTGAATCACCTAATAATTATCAGGGTGGGCAACTAAGGCAAGATTCACTGTGAAATAGCTATCTCTCTTGATTATACTACCTAAGGCAAACACATCTCTCCCCTCCGTGCAACCAGGTCTTTTCAGATTTCCCAGTTAAATGCAACTTTATATACACCCATGTAAGGGTTTTGAGTCAAAACATACAGATTAAACCTAAGTGAAGAGAGAGAGATGTGTATCTACGTTGTCTTTCTGAATATAGTCCATGAGGATTTATCCCAAGTTTATTCATCCCAGTTTCGGCAGTTGTTTGTTTATACAGAATATTTGCCAACCCAGGGGGATATCTCTTCCCATCTCCACCTTGTTCTCTCTCATGGAGGAGGAAGATGGTGGGTTTTCCAGTCTCTTCTTGGAAAAACTGAAGAAGATTCTGACATGTCTTGTGGAGATCCCAGTGCAGAGAAACTTCCACTGAGCATATCCTGCCTCTAAGACAAGAGCCCCATCTCCGAACAACCCAAACATCCCTGACTGCAAGTGCAAAAGGAAAGGCATACTAAGGGACAACTCAGGACAAGGCCACTGAGGGCTCTAAAAATATGAATTATCATTTTTGCATGTAGCCAACTGGAAGAAGATGGGGTCCAGAACACCACTGAGACAAAACACATCACCTCTGGCAGGTGATGAACTGCAGAGAATTAGAATAATTTCACCTCCTGTATGGTCTTCACTTTGTAGAGTGTGGTCCTGCCTGCAGCTGAAATTATGAATAAATATATCTAAGGTCTTTCTTCTAAAAGAAGGGACTGAATAGATCTTTTTGCAAAGCAGCAAGAAGAATCACAGAAACAGCAGTAACCTCAAAAGTACTTCAAAATAATACACTTTCTTAACATTTAGATGGAGGGTGTCCATAACAAAGGCTTGGGCTGTAGTCACTGACAGCCTCCTAACAAGTTTCTCCTAATTAATTAAAATTAGTGCATTCTTTTGTCCAGAAGTTTCCTTCCATTGTGCAGAGCCAGAATGGCCTGCTTTGGAGAAGAAAATCCAAGATCTGAAATGTAGTTGCAGATTTTTGACCCCACCAATACATCCACATCCTCATCCCCAAAGTGGTTGAGAAGCATTACTTCTGACTGATGAATCTGGGAGGCCACATGGGCACTGGAAAGGGCCCTGCATGCACATTAGGATGAGGGGAATCCAAAGAAAAGGGGACAGATAGGTTGCTAGCAGAAGAGCAGAGGCTCTCAGTGTGCCTAAACCTGGCCTTTGACCTCCATTTTTGCCCACCTAGTTAGTGATAGAGAGGAAGTCTAGTCAGCACAATATAAAACGGCCATTTTTATTGGAAAGCTAGTTTAGTCCCTAAACAACTTCAAGACTGAGCAGAAGAAAAGATGGATCAAAACACTCCCAGGCCTTCATTTGCATTTAGTACTGACATAATTGTCCACTATCAGGAGACAGTGTCACCCTATTGTCACCCTATTTCACCAAGATCTTGAACAGAAAGGTCCTCTTGGCCCAAAAGTAGCATGCTCTCTGGGAAGCGGAGCTCATTGTGGCTATTTGGGATCTAGCACAGAAGAAAAAATGCATATTTCATGACTATGCAAACTTCCTCTCTGCTTTAGGTAATGCTTCTAGTTTAAGTGTGTAGCTGGGACAAAAGAGGTTCTGCATTTTGCCAGCACAGGCAGACTGTGTCATAGGTGCTCTTCACAGCTCCTTCTCTTGTTTTGCTCTTATAGTCTTCCAAACCAGGGACTTGGCTCGATCACTACAATCTTGGGAAGAGATCACTTGCACATCTTGGGAATAATGAAGAAGACCTGGACCATGCCTGGATTTTGTCCTGACATGTAGGCCAGGACATACACCCAGAGCTAGAAGCCAGGAAACATTTCCAGATTCTTCAGTTTATACATAGCTCCAGTGACCAACCTCAAAAGAGTATGTGAGGAAGGGTCTCAAATCTGCTTAACACTTTCCCTCTCCAGAACTCTATTATTTAGTGGCAATTCTGTACTTCACAAGCCACAGTCTTGCAAAGTCCACACTAATAGACCTACAAATATCTCATGCTGTGTTACAGCCCAGGACAGCTCTTCTGTGCATGGACAGCTTATCTGCACAAGTATAACAAGTCCAGTGCATCTTGGCCACCTCCAATCGGTTGCACAGGCAACAGAGTAGGCAAGTGCAGGGGCAGCAATTCCAATATATCAAGAGTCCAATGGGCAGGCTGCACAATATCCATTTCCAGACACACAGTCATTCCAGAGTCTCAAAGCTGTGGCCTGTTGCCCATAGCATCAGGGCTGTCAAGTCCACATCAAAGACAGAACAAAACACTACTCTTTATTACCTTCTTAAAATAAATTATTTTCACAATTATAGTCATTTAGGAAAGCCCTGCAACTTGGGAAGCGGGGAAGCATGCTCTGGGCACAGTTTGTTTTTGGATCCTGAGGTAATGGAGACACTGTAAATAGATGTCTGATAAGAATCTGTCACTGGATTAATCGGGATCTTTGCAAGCTGTAACTTAAAACACCTCCCATGTTTAACAACTAGAATTTAAAGGGACTACCCTCATATATACATTTTTTTCAGTTACATTTTGCATTCACCCAATTAGTGTCAACAACTGAATTGATTCACCAGTATACCAAATAGTGCTGTATATTATTTGTTATTCTTAAAATGAGTACTATTCCACGGCTAATCAATGCTCACTCTAAGAATTTGTTCTCTTCAGCTTATTTATTCAGATTAGAAAAAAACCTACTGAAGTCTCTTCAATTTAAAAATGATACAGCAATATAGTGTTAGAATATAAGATATAATCAAATTGTGAAGATATGCAAGATGTTACATGCATCATTATAATATCTTTTTTCCAAATTAGGTTCTTACTGTCACCATAATCTAAGCAAAACCTTAGCTGTGCTTTGTTTGATATTACTTGTCCATATATGCATTACTTCTAGCTTCCATTTCTGTGACCTGAGGTGGTTGCCTTGGTCAAGAAAGGGAGGAAAAAAACAGTTAATTACACTTAACCTGCAACCTTCAGTGCCTCTGAAGAATAAAAGTTCTCCTGTACAAACAGTACAGTTTCTGTCATGGCTGGAATAAACAAGGCCACTGGGTTCAATCCTCATGTTTCCTTGACCTACTAAATTTACAGTATTTTCAATGTTCATTCCTTTCAGCCTGCTAATTCACAGTTGCAAAAAAAGAAACACATATTAATACTTCTATCGCTCCACAGCCTTTATAAGAAATAGGTAAGCAGAAAATGTAGTATTATAATTAGAAATGGAACCAGGCAAATAAAATTCAGATGCACACCTGTATTTTTTACACCCATGATCCTGATTCAAGCCCAGCTCTAATTACAGGAGAACCTATTTCCTCTCCTTCTGAAAAGAACTTTCTCATTGCAGCTCACAAGGATATGATTCAGTCCCTTAGCTATTCAAGCCGAGTCACCTGACTCAGGGGTTATACACAGATGTTTCAAGAATCATTTGTCCCCAGAACAAGTATACAGACTTATCAGAAGAGGGACAAGCACCTTCCCCTCTATTCCTTTGCCAGTGAATTCCTAGCTGCACAGAAATGACGCACTCTATGCACGTACCTTAATTATTTCATAATACTGTATGTTCCTGCTGATGCACTTCATCTAAAGTATGGTGCAGTGCATAACTGCAGTGTCTTGTTGGGTATATTTAAGCATCAGGCTATGAAGGAAGCAGGATCAATAGTTTAACGGACTCAAGTGGATATGGGTGAAAAGAGGGAGATCAGGCGTTTGCTGCCTACAGGCTGAACTATAAATGACCACAGAGTCATAGACCCATTGAACCACCCAAGTTGCAAGGGACTCTCCAAGGTCATCTGGTGCAACCATCCGCTCAAAGCAAGGCTGCCTTTGAAATCAGAACCAAGTGAACACAACCATGAGTCACTTGTTGCAGGAAACGGCACACAATGTCGGTACATGTTGCACTTTGTGACACAGAGCAGAATTTTCTCTGCAGTTCAAAACCTAACCAAATGTGAAGGGCATGGTGTAGATTTACTTCAAGTGAAAGTGGGGATTACAGAAGCTATAAGGCCTTCACCAGCACTGCTTGGTAGGGAGCACACTCTATAGCTCGTGACAGTTGAGACACTGCACCTCTGCAGAGACCTCTTCCTCCTCCCCATGAGCGTTACTGACATATCCATCTGTTAGCTATTACAAAATACGTTCAGAGTCAAAACACATACAGGGCATATAGAAGATTTTTCTAGTGCATAAAAAAATACTACGTGTTTCCCCTATTGTTTTGCACCTACTCAGGGGCACTGGCATAAATAAAAAGGCACCACACACAGTGCCATGTGAAGCATTAGTGTGCTGGTTCCTGGCACAGGCATGCAGTAATTCCATTTATGCACTAGCAGACCCATGCTGCCCTTTTCATTTTATCCTGGATGCAGAATGTCCAATTCAATATTTTCGTGCATACTACTACCACTTTTCCGTATACACTTTAGCCACGCGTTTTTGGTTTAGAAGCCCTTTAAGTATTTGATCACAGGATGTCAAGGACATCTGACTTAAGAAGAGGAGGAAACTAGAAACCACACAAATGCTATGAATAGACGCTAGGGAAAGAGATGGCACATTTATGAACTCGGTCACAGTGGATGCATATGTTACTTTATTTAGGCCCATATCAGAGAAAGTAAGCCATGCAATCTTTAGCTCTTCACTTATATTAGAGTACTAAACTCTTCCTTTTTGTGGCATATTTCTATTTCCATACTACTGAATCATCAGCTGTAAGTTCCCTTTTGAATTGCTTCTTGGTCCCAGAAAACCTTAAATTGACATGGCTATGATATCAAACCTATCTTCTCTTTCTTAAAAGATAATCACCAAAACAGGTATTATCAAATATTAGAGATACTAAGAAGTAACATGTGAGCTTTCAGAAAATGCTATGCTTCTAATGCCTGAATGACTCATATTTGCCACAAGAACAATACAGAGATATTAAAGAAGGTTGGCCTTTAAAAATATTGCTTGCAATCAGAGAAAATCATTTAAGTGTATCAAGTGTCATAAAGGTTCTTTCTAAAATTGAGGTTGTTACAGTATAAGCAGCATAAAATAAGATGCTATGCTCTCTATTGAAGCCCAGGAGCCAGAAAACATATTTTTATCTATTAGAAGTGAGAATAATAATATTATTTTATACGTATCTATGTATACAGAGAGCATTGTAATACACAGGCAAATGTATCAGGAAACTAAGCTACAGGGTTATATCACCACAGGACTAGATTCTGCAAATCTTACATTCATCAAATCCTTACTGCACTTGTAATCCAGCAGCAGGTTTGCTTTAATGGTATATGCATCACCTTCATTGCAAGGTACTTACTGGCTGCTCACATGTGTAAGTGAAGATGCAGTTTCACAATACGTTGGCACAGTGGTGAAGCCAGCTCATGAAATATCCTGGCTACCACTCCCACTCCCTCCCAACCACTGCTGCCCCCACATCATTATGCATCACCCCTCAGTCATGCCTTTAAGACTAGTTGTGGGGTCACACCAGGACACAGGTCACAGAACTGATCTGGGTTAAAAATAAACCCACCAAAAATGCAAGGGATTATTTTTAACTTGAAACATTTGAAAGATATGGTTTATGGTGTGATGGCATGAACAGTTTTAGTGACACAGCTGGTGTGGTGGCAAGCTGAGACAATGAGATGGGAACAGTAGGGGAGAGGCCGGAAATCCTCAAGCCAGCTTCACTGCCTTGCACGATGGAACTACGCCATATGGCAAAGTTTGCAAAATCTGGTCCTCCCTGCAATTTCCTTTGGCATTCTTATTTGGGTGCTATTATTACTGAAGTTTGGGGTACTTACGCCATGATGCCCGAGAGATGAAACATTTCAGCTGTTATGTATGACAAATAACTGTACAGGAAGACAAAAAGTGGCTCAATCACTCGGATTTTATGGGTGAAACGGGTGGTAAATGCTGCTACAAATCCCAAAAGGATTCCAATCAATACTCCACCGATCCCCACTATAAAGAAGTTAGCAATCCCAGCGAATATGTCAACAATCTTAATTGTGCGCATCTGGCAGAAAGACTTGAACAAATTGTACAGGACCTATGAGAAAAAGAAAGCACATTATGTTTCTGAATTCTTCTTAATTTCTCTTCGTGTCATTGTGTTCCTCTACTTCAATTTTGGACTTTGTAATTCTGTATCTACCTTGAACTCACTTTTGATATATGCTGTTGTGTACCTCTGGCATATTATTTGTCATCCATAAATATCAGGGAGCTTTACAAAGAAGGGTAAATATCATTATTCTCATTTTTGCAAATGGGAACAGAACACTGAGGTGTCATTCTGCAGGCCAGGAGCACAGTCATGCGTAGAATCTTTACCTGGCTGATTCAAAGTCCTGGTCAAAGCTCTATCTATTATTTCTATAAACCTATTCTTTTGCAAACATTAATTTCTCCAGAAATAGCCATTTCAGATTTTACTCATTTTCAGGAAAAAAAAATTAAAAAGAGGAGGAAAAAACAGTTTCATAATTAGTGAAAAATCAGATTATTTTCACATGTGTTTGAGCTCCATAAGACACCAACAACTGAAGTAGCAAATCAGACTGTGGGTCCATTTGGCATAGGGGGAGTGCACAGAGGCTGCCCCAAAAAGGAGTACAAGAAACAAGGCATCCATGGAGTGGTCTTTCTCTGATATATTAGCCATTAGGAATCCAATGGTTTAAAGATTTTAAAGCTGTGGATTGTTTCTAGAAACTTGGATTTAACTCCCATTAATAGACTTGTTTCCATGTATTTGCCCAGTTTCATTTTTGAACTGTTCATAACCACTCTCCAAAACAAGTTGTGTCAATGAGATTTTTATGTTTTCTTGGCCAGAGAGTCTTTTCCATTTTACACAGGAAATGATGTAAAACCCGTATTTCTCTAATATCCAGTGTTCTAGTTATGACAAAACATCCACCAATGAAATCAGTTACTTCTAAAGAAAACTTATGAGATCTCTCAACTGCAGATTTACTAGGGAGATTTAAGCTTTGCCTGATGCTGCCCACATGCTCCCAAGCCATGTGATACCATGAGGTACCACATGGTCTTCTTGGACACATCAAAGCTTGGTCGTGTGCACCTATTCCTGTCAGAACAGATAAACACCAGAAGTGAAAATCAGGTTCACAGACCAAGCTACCGCTAGTGTTCTTAATAAACATCACACTAGTCAGCTTGGAAAGCTTACAAAAGTTAAACCTTTGCTTTCTTTCCGAACTTCTTAGTAAACCAAACAGGTTCCTCCATAGCAAATGTTACTGAGATAGCAATGTTTTATTGGTACTTGCATTGTGCCAACATGTACATATTTGAGCAGTGACTAGAAGGGATTTGTCAAGTTAGCAGTCTTGTTCTCTCTCACATGGCAGAAAAAAAGTTGTAGAGCTCTTCTTGGACAAAATTTGATAAGTCTTACGCAGGTAAAAGTCCTCACTAAAGATTAATGTGAAGACATGGCCTGTTATGGGTCCTTTGGGCTAAGTGAAGGGAAAGAAATGAAAAAGAAGAGAAAAAATACATTCCAGGACAAGCATGAAAAAAGAAGGTCAAATCAAACCCAGAAGGGTCACCACTACTTTCTGATTTTCTGATTACAAAGTGACAAATAGGGCAAGGGCAGGAGCATGAGTTATTTATTTCATAAGAATGATGGGCTCAGGACAAGTCCACCTGGGAGAAGTGTCAGTTTTCACCTGTGCAAACCCACTCATCTCTCTGCAGTGAGGCAGACCCCCGTCTTTGCTCCATCCCTGCTAACTTCTCCTGTGAATGACTGGAAAGTTACGGTGTAGGCTCCAATGGTTTTCAACCTGTCTTGATTTGCAGACCCTACGAATTTACATGGGGAACATATATCAAAATAAAGCCGATGATTGACAATAGGTGTGCTTGTGCTGGTCACTTTACAAAGACCCTTCAGTTCACAGACTCCCAAGGCTCCATGAATCACAGGCTGAAGACAAATACTATTCTTTATGTCAAGCAAGCAGAGTAGTTTCCCTGAATCACTTCTTGGCACTTGTGACTACATCAGAGTTTTGTCATTCTTCAAGACATCTACAGAATTTGACCTTGCAGAATGATCAGTTGGTATGTATTAGGGAAGATGATTATTTTCTTTAATTGGAGTTAAATAGTCTTCTTTATATTTTATAAGAAACTATATAAAGATATGTATCGAGCAAGTTTCTGAAATAAGGCTGCTGAGAGCTGCTTAAAAAGAAACATATAGTTTTGACCTATTCAAGCAGTAATCTTTCCATAACATCACCTCATCTTCACAGAGAAGTGTTCACCCTGCAGATAGTTAGAATGGAGTTGTCGTTTCTGCATGGACTGCCCTATAAACCTTTAGTCTGCTGCCATAAATTACTTGAAAGAAGAAAAGCAATTTTCTCCTTCGCATCTGAGTTCAAAAACATACTGCCAAACTAGAAACAGTAACAAGGACTACAGAATGTCATGAATGTGATTTTAATCTTGTTCCTGTTGTTCTTTATTTACACTAGCGTAAACGAGATCATAACCAGGTTCACTTCCCTTTTGCTCTAAAGGTTTTTAGAGTAAAGTTTTACAGTTTTACAGTCTAACAACTCTTTAAGCTTTTAGGTGTGCTAAACAACAGCAGCAGTAGTCATATTTTTTAATGCATTTGGTATGAGAATGGCGGTTTTTCAAGTTCAAGATTTGCATTCACTCAGTGTCTTTTAGCTGAACTCACTGAAGGTTACACCATGGAATATAGAGTCACCAATCATTTTTTAATCTTTTGCCAAAGTGTCTCTGCTCTTCCAAGACACTAATTGCTTATTTCCACCAATTTTCAGTTATTAGCTTTTATTTCTGAAATTATTTTAAAGCACTCTAAAATAATGATTTTAGAAGAGGTGTAATACAGAGAAATGCTGTAATATTTTCTAACATGGGAACAATATTATAATGACACTGGCTCCCTCATTGTTATCCTAAGCCCAGCAGTGGAATTTGAACCACTAACACTCAGCTTCAGCTGTGATCTTGCCATTTAATACCATTGTGCTAGTTATCACTGAAGCAGTCTTTTGGTAAAGCACCAACCCCAACCAAGAAGCACTACAGCTGACTGGCAAACTTTGTCCTCAGTCAAATTCAAACTCCAAAATTTCATCAGTGGGTGAAATACATCATGCAAATGCACGGACATATCATGAAGTGTCTCAGTCCTGAACTACTGTACGGAAGATGGCACAATGATGAAGGTAGATTATGCCATCTGAAAACTGCAGCAGAGTTTGGATTCCTGGCAAAGCAAATCTTGCTTTATCTATAAAATGAAAGCGTGGTAGACAATTTGCTGAAAAGGGGAAACAGATGACATTACTTTCCTAATAAATGCTTTTATTAGGAACGGAAAGGCATAGTGAGCAGTATAGCAGGAAGAAGAGCTTAAAGTATTTAGAAAGTATGTTTACTAAAGCCATGCCATTCTGCACTGCACATCCGATAGCCTCTGGTTTTTTTATAATGTAGTGGCGAAGTGTTTGAGTGTCAGGAGTTAAGCAGCTTTCCACTGACTGCCAGCCTGACTTCAGCTCCCCTCCCACACCATGCCCCCATCCTACCGAAGGCATCACCAAGAGAACTGGCCCAGCAGCACCACCACAGGTAGGGAGGCAAGGTCTTTTAAGGGCAATCCACAGGGGATTTGTGTGACTGCTTGGGTCACATTTTAAGTAAAATCACATGATTACAGGTGTGCAAAATCACAGCATGCAGACATTAGCAGACCAATGCTTAGCGTGTGGTAACCACTTGATCTTCTGCCAAGTACTACTTTTAAGCGGTAGCTGGGAAGTAAGACTAAACATACTCTGGATTCCTTTTATTCCCTCATAAATATATGCCAAATTGGTCCAACAAACTCCTCAGAATGTCCCCCATGTCAGTGAATCTGGGCATAAATTCTGTGAGAAATGACTATATTTACAAGAGGGCAATGATGATGCCTATAGGAAAGCTATGTATCATGGTTATGTACACGGTAGTGCCTATAAAAATTGCAGTTTGAAGTAATCCTTCCTTGGGCAATGGCATGCACAAATACTTCCGTCATCAAAACGCAGTGTTTTGCTTGCAAATTTTGCTAGACTAATTGCTCTTCCAGGGTAAAGTGATTGATTCTGTGATCGGAAAAAGAAATTTTGTTTGGGAAAATCCACAAAGAAGGTGTTTTACACTAAGATAAAAATATCCTTTTTCCCCCAAAAAAGTTACATGAAAATAATTCCACTGCATGAGTGGTCATTAAAAGAGATAGGCACAGCCATGGCTGAACCACCAAACCATTTGCATCTCAATATTTATACCAAGTGTTTTTCAGGACTGGACTAAATAAATACCAGTTTAGGAATGACAGGCAGTTTCAGCTGTGAACTAATGAGAAAAGCTAGGCTTTAAGGCAAGCCTGTAAGAGAGGATGTGATTCAATTGGCTGGATAACAACAGAATCAGATAAAGTGTGAAGCGTAAGTGGGAAAAAAAACAGCACTCCCAAGGAAGCAGAAGAAAGAAATGACCAGCACCAAGGCTCACATTAAGTGGATGGGATATACATGTGTAAAGTTAGTCAAGCAAAGTCCTAGAAAGTATGAAAAATGAAGGACAATTCTGCATGAAAGGGGACAGTCAGTAAGAATCCAGTGACAGAGGCAGGGAAGGTGTGGACCCAGCTTACAAATCTTTCTGGCAATGAAAAAAATGGATTTACATGGCTCATAAAACAGAAAGCATGACAGGACATAGTTAACACAGCCGGGACTTCAGGTAACGTATGGATCAATGGGAGTAATGTTCCAGACATGGTGTCACCAGGTACAAACAAGGGACATTGGGAGTGTTAATGGAATTTGCAGATTGCTGTCCTCAGGTCAGCACCACAAACCCAGCTCAGCTAGTTAATGATTAGAAACGACTACCTCCAGATGGCTGTCCTATCTCAACTGTAGCCTGAGAGGAACATATCGGTGGTCTCCATCCAGTTCCAACTGGACAGGCACATGCAAAAGATCAGCATCAGCTGGACACTCTGCTTGTGGTATATCACGGATTTGCCCAGCCTCCCTACGTACATGCAGCGGCACTCCATGTCGGCCCTTCTTCCTCTTCTGTCCAGACATGTCTTCAGGTGAGGAAAACCTCTAGTTTAAGATTACTGAAGCAAGAGAACTCAAAGGTATAGAAACTAAAGAGATCAGGTAGCAAAATGACTAAGAGAAAACATGCTACCATTGCACATTAATCTGATGTAGCCTAAACTACAGTAGTTTCTAGTCTGAAGTTTAGAGGATTGCATAAGCACATTAGCACTCACTGACTTCCATCTTTTAGCAAACTGTAATAACTAGATATAAAGACATATAGCATGCAAACAATCATTTATCATTTATGAAGTAATCATTGATCAGGTAACTTACCACAGTTATAGCGTCATTCAGCAAAGATTCTCCAAACACCAGAATGTAAAGCTGCTCATTGACATGAATATTTTCAAAAACCGCTAACACTGCCACAGGATCCACAGCTGAAATGAGGCTGCCAAAAAGCAAATTCTGCAGCAATGTGATATCAGTCAAACCAAATGCACTGATCTGGCAAATTCCAAAAAGTGAAATTCCAATGCCAATAGCATTCCAGAGCGTGCCTACCACAGCATACCAGAATATGGTACCAAAGTTCTCAAAGAAAAGACGAGTTGGCATAAAATATCCAGCGTCGAGTACAATCGGTGGTAAAAGATACAAGAAAAAAACATCACTGTTCATTACAGGTGGGGACTTCTCCTGTGCTCCAAAAATAATCCCACCAAGAAGCAATCCAACCAGAATAAGGAGACAGCTTTCAGGTACTATTGAGGGCAACTTGTGATAGAGATGAAAGCCTTCAAAGGAAATTCAAACACAAGAAAGTAAAATAGTTATTTGTACAGAATCCAAAAGACTACTCTGGATTCTGTTGTCTTAGTCTCTATAGTAAACAAGCAGTAATCCAAGAGCAAGTTCATCTTCATTGCAAAGACTGAAATGGACCACCACAATAGATCAAGATGAATTTATCAGTTAGGGTAGTTAGTTCAGTTAATTTAGTGGATAGTCCTTTCCTGTTAATAGCTAGGCTAGCTGGAGCAATTGTTTGAAAGGGCTCTGTTTGCAAATGCATTTTTTTTCCTGCAATATGGAATACTCCAGAAGGAGGTTCCCCAAAGACTTTTTTAGTGCAGATTATATCTAGATAGGGAACAAAAAATCATACTAACTACTTCTGTCTCCATTCACAGCTTCACAAACAAATTTTAAAAGTACATTAATTTTGTTTTTAGGTGTCTTTTAGATTCTCAAAGATAGAGGAGTGGGCATATGTAACCAGTGCCCGGTGACCCATGGTCACTTCCTCAGTGACCATGAGGAAGCGTTCTACAGACCCATCATTCTTTTCACTTCAGTGGAGCCTCCAAAACTGCATGTTTTCCATTAAGTGACGGCAACTTATAGCCTTTATTATTATGGTCTTTGTTCTGTATTATATGAATTATGATAGTGTCAAGAATCTCTATTAAAGAACTATACAAAGTATTGAAAAAATAAACAAAAAAAATGCTGAATGATGACTTAACTGTTAAATAGTCCATAGCCTATTTAAATTCTGTAAGCTGTGCAGTTTTGATTTAACAATTCCAATTAATTTTAGAAGTTTAATTTTTTTTAAATGATAAAACAAGCATGATTTTTGTAATTAGTGGGAAAAAATTTATAGAAAGTTACTCTGGCCAGTCTAATGGAACGATCAACCTTAGGCACCAACGTCACATTTCAGGTTCTGGAGATGCCAATCTTTTCCAGGCTCCTGCTTATCTATATTTAGCCCACATAATTATATAGAAAACTGTCCACACCCACAAGATCCTACAATTCCTGTGTAACTAAAAGGCATTTTAATTATTGTAAATGAGAGCCACACAGAAACACTGGGTGCGGCAATAACGGACGTCTATTTCAGTAAAACTATTTCAGTAAAAATCACACCCGTAGTTGAAACAGTTAAATAAGTGCAAACAGTATATTTCATACCCAGTTTTCCAATTTCAGTCTTTTGTATCTTGTAACACCTATTTTGTTAATTCTCCTTTCATCATAGATTTTGTTCATGAGAGAGAAAGACTCAGCTTATAATTAGGAAAAAAATGGTTAGGAAGGACAGAAAGGAGAGCTTTTTGCATAGAGATTCTATACCTATTAAAGCTATTTTTAAAAGTAAGTAGCTCGAGCTGCATTTTTTCCTTTATGGATGAATACAGACTGGTTTTTTTAATACTTAGAAATATAGCCTATGATGTGACTTCTTAGGACTGCCAAATTCACCATCATCCTTCCAAACAGGAAGCACCAATATCCAGTTTGCTGTATGGGCAGAAGAGGTAACAACCCTGGAGACATGAGAATTTATGGTTGGAGACTTGACTCTTCACCTTTCATCCACTTCCACATAAATATTTTATGACTTGTATTAGTTTCTGCTGTGGCAGGAGGCCAAAATTTCCAACACTGTGATTGAAGTTTCTCCCGAGTAAGTAAGCGAGTTTTGCTAAAAGAAAAGTTTTTAGAAGCCTTTCAATAGTATATTAAATCATTTTCTCAATAAAATTGAAGAGAAGGGGATTTTTATTAATGCAGCTTTTCATGGAAACAAAAACATCCCAACCAGTTCTAATACAGTACAAAGACAATGAAATGTTGACTATGAAAATAAAATAAAAATCTCATTGCTTCCTTTCCTTCTTTAAAAGTCACTATTTGGAAAGTCCAGACCCTCTCAGAGCTTTTTCGGCTTTACCTTATCCGTAAAGGTAATGGGAAGGCTCCTGCTATGTTAAGTGTGTTTTTTATCCATGTAATCTGCACCAAAATTCCTAAAAAACTGCCTGACTCCATGAAAGGCATTCACAGGTCATCCTAGGGGATAAGCTGTGGTTACCCATTTAAGGGCAGGGAGCTAGTAGAAGCCAATGCACATTAAGTCAGGCAAAGATGCCCTGTAGGATGAGAGACATTGTCGCTGCTCCGCCAGATCCATAGCCTCATGGTCAGGCGTGCCAGCCCTGCGAGGCCAGAGGGAGAGCTGCAGACCTGCTCCAGGAACGTGGATGCCTTTCACCTCAGGCTATCATGGTATTAAACAGAGAGCAGCCCTGGGAGCGGATTCTGAATGCCCCGACCACTCTGCTGAATCCGACCAGGGACCACAGCTACTTTCAGATCCTCTGACTGCTGGTTCTTGGACTCCTAACTGTGAAGTGATCCAGTTTCAACCAGCATTGAAGATGGTTACCCTCAGACCTTTGGGCATTAGGACACTTGCCTAAAGAGCAAATGCAATAATCTTCAATTTAGAAGTCCTTAGAGTCCTGGTCTGCTCCTTCTGGGGTGAAATCCAATAATATCTGATGCTGGCAATGTCACCATCAGATATAATTCTGATTACACACGAGTTTTCCAAGGGTATTTTCAGAGTTCAGGTGCTGAACAGTTCAAGACTTTTTTCAGGAGGGAACTGTAGGAAGGATATCAGCTCATGTTTCCAGAAGGAGCATTTCTAATCATGCATTTGTGATTAAAGGTAGGAGTTATGGGAATTTGGATGAGTTAGGCAATATTTTGTAAATTTAGCAGCATAAGGATTAAGCAAAACTGTAGATAGACTGTCTCACTGTCTAGACACTATGGCATACTTTAAGTACACTGGATCCCACCTGTACATTGGTAGAGTCCATCAGCATATTAATAACAGATCTTATTTATAGTATCATCACATAAGATAATAGATAACTAGAGATAGTCAGAAAATAACAATTCCTTTCAAGGCATCTTCTGAGGTTTCAAAATGTGTTCTCGTTCTATGCGGGAATAAAAAGCACTGTCTTTCTATAAAGTCTTTGTGAAGATGTGCCTTGTCAAAATGTTTTAGTTCTGCTTGACAACTAACTGTAGGTTTTCCTTTCTCGCATTCTTTTTCTTGCTCTCTCTAAGCCTGGTCTACAGTGACCCCATCACAGCCAGGATCTGAGAAACATTTCAGATAAATCCTCTAGAGAAATAAGCATCTCTTTGGAACATCTCAGCTTCGATGAAACTATATTTCTGTGAAAATGTATTTGTCCAAAAATGCTCCAATCAAGTGATAAAAAGGTGCTGTAATATATTTGTCTCTGGGATTCTTCACACAGTGTGATAGGTACTTTAAATTCAACCATGCCTTCTGAGAGCCTTGCAGTTGAAAAGAACATAGGGCTAAGTTCATAAAGGTTTGCAGTGCCATGTGCACATGTTCAGCACCTAGCCCCAGAAAGGAATTGGCAATGCCAGATTAAGCAGTTAAGTTTCCTGAGTAGTGCATGAGTCTCCCCGTGGATTTCAGGCCACCTGGAATGACATGGGCAAGATGCCTATGCTGCCCGGCACAAAATCCTGGAGAGAGGAATATGTCAGAGAATCCCGGGCCTATCCCAAGGCTACGCATCATGAGACAGGCTGCAAAATCTCCTCCATCCCTTTGAATGCAGGTGAATGACCCACTCGCAGTAACGACATAGCAGAAGGATGCGGCACAGCCAACATTGCTACATCTCAGTGGTTAGAGAACTGTCTATCTGAGCCATCTTTAATATAATAAGCGAAAAATTAACACTGTGGGAATGTGACCTAGGAGCAATGAGGGCCTGTCCTGGGAAGGTCTGCCTGACGCAGGCGCTGGATAAGGAAGCGCCAAAGGAGCTCCAGGAGTAAGAACTGGGTGTTCCTAATTGCAGTCTCGGAGTCAGGGCCCCTGCAGTGAGGTGTGGCGAAGCTCAGCACTGCCACACCTAGGGCTTCTCTTGGATCTGGCCCTTATTGCCTAGTGCACACTTAAAACAAGCGAGATAATGCCCTAGATTACCAGCACCAGTTTTTGTCTGGCATAACTGAAAGGACCTAAAAATCAAACGCCTTTCTCCTCATTTACACTGTTTGCTTATTTATTTTACTACAGTCAGCTCGGAAAAAAAACAGGCAGCTAAGTCTTTTTTTTTTTTTTTTTTACTTTCTAGATGCCTATGCACTAGCAAATTATTGTGATGGTTGGAATGTACACAGTCCTACAGAAACTGTACATTATTCTGTATGTATGTGTGTTTAGATGTTTTAAAGTGAAAACTTATAAAACAAATCAGTTTCATTGGTCTTAGCTTATTCAAGAGTTCTTATTTTACTATCTAAACTCAGAACCTAGAGCAATTTACAAGCTATTTTAATTTGGCTGAGAGAGATAAATTCTGGATAAACTTCCATATGTTCTGGCTATAACAGGTCATGTTATATTTGGGTGTATCATATATGAACTCTATCTTGATTCTGCAAATGCCTAAATACATGCTCAAGACTAAGTAGGCAAATCTTAATGCATCTTTAATGCATTAAGATGCACATGTCTTTAAAGGATGCAACATACGGTATTTCTGTAGAAGGTAATGAAGCTCTAGGCAGTTACTTGAGTAGAGCATCTGGCTCCCAACTTCGACACTAGCTGTGATTGGAGGTGAGTTTTGAGCATGAGTTTAGGCAGAATCAGAACTATCTGACCACTAATCAGAATGTGACACAACCTATTTAAATGGCACAACTGGAAGTCAAAGTTTTCAAGTTTTATCAAAATATTTTTTCAGAGTGATTATGACCATAGCTTTCACTGAAATCTGCGCTGCAAAACCAGACTTCTCAATCAAACAAGTGGAGTATTTGTACGCCTTTTCTTTAGTTCCCACAGCTTTATTTCTGAGGTTAAGATTATCTTCTAGTTAAGGAGGTACAACGTTCATCATCTATGGGGATTTTTACTGATTTTTAGATAGATCGCTGGTGTGCCTTTATCCGATTTTCTTTAGATCATTATATGGGACTCATCCTTTCGGTCCGGGACATAGACAACTATTTAAAAATACTATATACAAACCGCACAAAATGTACTGAAACTATGCAATACAAATATTTTCCACATGAGGGAATAAGTGGCCTTTCTTACTCATTCAGTTCTGTATTTTTTTCTTTCACAGGACACAAGTGACTGGTGGGAAAGTGCAATGAGGAGGCTTACTCTACCCTCATTAATATTTGCTTTCCATCGATCTGTTTTTATGTTATGGAACTGTCGGTACACCCGGCGTTATTTTAGGAAGAAGGAAACAGTGCTCAAATGACAGGAGGGAAAAGTCTGTCGGGCGCTCAGCAAACTCCCGATTTATCGTCCTGAGAGTTTGGCGTGCGTGCTTTGCTTTAGGGGCAGGAAGCAACCTCCTTCCGTCGCTCGCTCTACCTTTCCCGAGCAAACCAGAGTACCTTTTCCCAGCCCGGTCACGCCCGGGCATCACCTCCCGCACGGGGACGCCGAGGAGCGCATCCCTCGCGGCCCCCGCGGCGCCGGCCCCCGCCTCGCCCCGCCGCCGGGGGTCCCGCCGCGGCAGGAGGGCGGCCCCGACGGCCCCGCTCCCGCCGGGGCGGCCGCTCACCGATCTTGGCGACGGACGCCAGGAGGATCCAGAGGGTGATCTCGAAGGGGATCTGCACATGGGGGTAGTCCAAGGTGAAGACGTGCAGCCGCGTCTCCTCCAGGGCGCTGCCGCTGGGGCTCGGCGCGGTGCCGCCGCTGGCGCCCATCGCCGCCGCCTCGGACGGCCGGCTCTCCGCGGTGGCCCGCGCCTCCGCCGCCCCGGCCGCGCCGGCCGCCGCCGCCGCCGCCAGTGCCAGCAGCGCCGCGGCCGGGAGCCGGGGGCCGCTGCCGTCCATGGCGCCCCCGCCGCCGCCGCCGCCCGGCCCGGCCCGGCCCGGCCCGGCCCGGCCCGGCTCGGCTCGGCTCGCCCCGGCCCGCCGCCGCCCTACGGCCCCGCGCCGGCCGCCGGCACCATCCCGCCGCCGCGGGCACCTGCCGCCGCCGCGGCGCCGCCGGCTCCGCCTCCCGCCCGGTGACCGCACCAGCGCCGGCCCCGCCGCCGCCGGCCGGCCGCGAGGGGGGCGTCCAGCGGGGGCAGGACCGGCCCGGCCCGCGGCTCGGGGTTTAGCGCAAAACCCGGCAGGATGCAGCTGGGCCTGCGGAGCGCGTGCGGCAGGCGCTCGTGCGCGGGGCGCTGCCGGACGAGCCGCTGCAGCGCCGGCCCCCTCCTGCCAGCCAAGTGCTGGGGCGGCGGGGCTCAGCGGAGGCGTAAAAATAGCCAGAGTGCGCTCTCCTGACTCTCCAAATTGCTTTAAGAGAGACTGGTGTATAGGCATATTAATACGCGTGTAAACTTACATACATTTATATTATTTACAGAGTTAACGCGCTCTATATATACTGCATATTTACATATCTATATACAGAAAGAGAGAGAGATACACGTTGCCTCTATCAAACACAGGAAAGACAGAATTCTGTTCCTCCTAATTAGGAGAGTTACATTCTGTTAATTTAGGGAGTTTAAAGAACACACTCTATAAATACGAATTGATATATGTGTATGCATGTGATACGGGTTCTTTATATACATGTGTGTTGCCTCTATCAAACAAGATAGGAAAAAACCTCTTCCCATTAATTGAGTTAAATGCTCTTAACTTAGAGAGTGAGCACACTGTATAAATATATATATATGCATGTGTGTAAGTAAATAAATGCATATTTATACACACACACACACACACACACACACACACATATATTGCCTGTATCAAACATGATTGGCAAAATCCTGCTCCTATTGAAGGCAATGGGAATTTGTCATTCATTTCGGCAGTGCCAGAATTTTATCAGATAATGATGAGCATTGGCTCTCTCAGGATCACAGCCATGATTTTCTCTTGACTTCTCTACTTAAGAGTAATACGGTATTCCAAAGCTCAAGTCAATAAAATCTTTATAGCTCACCATTCTGCACACCTTTATAGCAAACCATATTATTCATGACAGTACATTACTTACAGGAAAATGAAAGCCTGTAGCAAGAGCTCTCCTTTTTTCCATAAATGGTAAAAAGTAACAAATGCCTGCTGTTTTCGGAGGGAGTTAAAGCTAATGCTCTGAATCAATTAGCTGAATATTTGTAGCTGTCATTTAACCCCACAACCTGAAAACAGTGTGCTAAGCCTATGCTTTTAATGATAAATTTTAAAATATAGTACCAATAAAAGATTTTTCTGTATTTCATCTGCAAGTCAATTTGGAGAACACATTTGAATTTCTCACCAGTGTTCAAACTGTCTAACCCTTCAGCTGCATATATCTTCAGAAGTCCTTTTATTTGTTATATTTGATTCTCTGAAATAAGAGCAACAGCTGAACATTGTCAGTTCTGAGGAAATTCCCCTTAAGGGGGGGGAAGAAGATGCAGGAAGAAAAAGGCTCCTTGATTCCTGAAAATATCTCTGTCAGAACACCATCACTGGAAGAAAAATCCAGCCTTTCAGTGAAGGATACAGCATTCTCTCACACATGCAAGCCAAACTCTAAATCATAAGTTTAACTCCATCGATAATCATACAGTTTGTAATTAAACTTTAATGTTCAATTTTATGACCTTTCCTTCAGGTGAAGAAAACCATTCTGAAAAATACTGTTATGAATGTTTCAATACATGGATGTCCTAAGAACAATATAGATCCTCTCTAGTTATCTGATCTGTGGCTTCAGGATATTACACTGGCGTGAGCGTTATCTTCAATAAATGTCAATGAAAAAGCAGTGGTAAGAGCAAGCTGACCAAAGTATACTCGGAAGTATAATTATTTATATACTGTCCCATCGTTCTTTAACACTCCCTCTATGCTGGGAAAGTCCTGCTATCCCCATGCAACAGTCACAAAAGAGATATGTTATAGAGCAGGAAACTGGACCATCATCTGTTTTGCCAGCAGGTACTCGAGCCACTAGATCAACAGTTGGAAATCTTGAACAGCTGGCTGGGGCTTTTTGGTTTGTCACAGGAGTGAAAAAGATGCCTTTGGGCAGAAAAGTTCTAATGTGTACAAAAGGTGGACGGACCCGTCTCCTGGAAAATGTTCTTCTGTGCTGTCCTGTTGTTTCTTTTGAAGAACCCAGCTTCTGAGTATTGGTAGAGTCAAAGAGACGCTTCAGTGCCCAGGTCATGTCTTTACAGTCACAAGTTTCTCCCAGCCACTGACACAGGAATATAGTCCATTCACCTGGGCATCATCAATACCTTTCAACGTTCAGGTGTATTTGCCATCATTTGTCCCCATACTTTCCCCCTCTCCAAAAAAAAAAAAAAAAAAAAAGCGTACACAGAACAGGACTCCTTCTAGCCCTGATATTGCTGTGGATCTGGGTAATAGACTATTTTTTTTTTTTTTTTAGTAATACAAAAAAGAGAAGCTGGTAAATGGGAAGAAAAATAAAATGAGGAAATGCCATCGTTAATCCTGAGATGGGTGACTAACCTGCCAGTGATAAGGGAAATAACAAATAAATACAGTAACACAGGGACAAAAGGAACAGGAGATGGAAGAAAACTGGAGTGGGCAACAATTACTAGAATTCATCTTGCTTATTGTTAAATGAAAATAGAAAAAAAATCTGTTTTATAGATAGATTTTATAGATTAAAATATCCAGCTTTTGGATGAGATTTCCCTTATTGTATAATATGACCCAGCAGGGAGGTGGATCATATTTGACTTCTAGATGCAGTAAAGCCCATCACAGTGCGAGATGCTGAAGCTTTTGCGAGGTCTCACACAGTATTTGCAGCACATGCTGCTTTTCATTGCCACCAGTTCCGTGCAGTTGGAGCTCTACCTTTTCAGAGCCCAGAGGAGTCAAAGGGTTTGACTGCCAGTGGAAGGCCTCAAAACCCAGGGGGAGAGTTACCTCAGGGAGAAGAGCGGGGTATAATATTCCCATTGGCTCTGCTTCATCCAGGTCGCATGACATGGTAGCGACGGTGGCGCTTGTGCCACCACCACTCACACCCCACCCGAACCTGCCACTATCCACACAATAACAACTCCTAATGAGGGCACAGCCACAAGGAGAAAAGTACATCCGAGCCTTGAAGCCACCTGGAGAGGGAAGGAGGGTGCCCACTTAGACCGGGGTGGGGGGGTGGGGGGGAGTGATAGCAGCGATGTGCAGGTGTGTCCCTGGCGCCGCTGTGTCTCGTCATGGCTCTGCCCCTGACAACTCAATGCATCTGCTCTTACCTGGAGCGATTTTGTGTCGGGTCGCTCTGCACCATTTCAGTGATGGCACAAACAGAAAGCAGGAACGCCGCACTTGCCCGACTGCAAATGATCCATAGAAAGCTTTCCCACAATTCACCGGCCAATGCTTCAGCGCCCACTTTGTGCCATGCCGTCTGCGTCTGTGGGTACTGTCATCTCTTTAATTCTAGTCACCGGCTTTGTGTGTTTTACGAGATCCAGTGCCAAAAGCATTTCATGTGACGAAGTGCATGTTATTTTATACATTAAGATGGTAATTCACATAATTCAGTTTGTTTACTTTTTAATCCATTTATTGATTGCTGCTTCTAATTACTACCAAAGCAAGGAATTGTTCAGGCTACCTACAGTGTGCTATTTGGGAAAGAGTTGTTGGTAGTTGCACTAAACAGGTTTGCAGGTAGTTAACATGAGTGTTATGAACCATTTCAAGTTATGACAGCTTAGTTTTATCTTCATTGTCGTAGGCATTGTAACTTTTTCATTGTAGATGAGGCTTTGAGATACAGGGTTCTATGTCATCAGTTAATATTAATCCAGCTTTATCTATATAGGAGGGAAAAATCTATCCTTATTATCAGTGTGATAACTCTGCTTTCACAATGAAAAAAATATATATTCTGACTTAAACAAATGAGATTTTTCACTGTATCATAAATTCAGCCCAATTTTAGGGACTCTCTAAAACTCATGTGATCTGTAATCATATTTGCATGTTTAATTTTCTGGCCTTTCCTTGGTACCAAGGAAACTTTTCTGGAAAATGCTATTGTGAATGTTTCAATAAATGAATCTCCTTGGAACAATGTTATAGCTGCTCACTAGTTATATGATCAAAAAGTAAAGATGATTGAAAAAATATTTTTTCATGAATATATTAATAGATATTTGTCTATAATTTTCACTGATGTTTTGCTTTGACAGACATTTTCAGCAAATGGAAAAAAATTGACATTCTACTGTTGACATTTTATTTTGATGGAGATAAAATGCAGAGGAGCTTTTAAGTTGCTTACTGCTTGAATTTTCTCTGATGTAGTCCAAATAACAGTATTGTAAAATCTGTGTTCCTGGTTCGGAAGAAAGCTATAAATGCCATTCTTCTTCCTACCCACTTCTCTAAAAGGGACACAAAGGTTTTCCTCAAATTTCCCCTAGAAGTTTAGTCCAAAAGACTTAAATATGGACCATCTTACTAAAATAAATCAGTGTGTTACTAAAATAAATTCATTAAAAACTATGGCATTTCCACTAGAACATAGAAGAAAATTTTCAGGTTACCTCAAGTAAAAAGGTAGTTCTTATTCAACATCAGTGGCCACATGGGAATCAGAGTAATACAGAGGACATGTGCTCGTGACAAGTGTAACTAATGTTCCAAAAGTTATGGGAGAATGGACAGCAAAGATGTGATATATGTTTTTCACTCATTTAAAAATACCTCCTTCAGTGGAGATTTGAGAATTAGAAATGATAAGCATGCTTGATTGATAGTCATTTGTAATTTGGAGGGGGGAAGTTGGGCAATCACTTTGCACATTATTTTAGCAAACATTTCTCAAAATATTTCTTCTACTAGCGGTTAGATGCTCTTTATTAGGACTATGTAGTCACAGCCTTGATCATGTACCTTTGTTTCTAAATCCATTAATTAGTGAAAGATATCTCAGCTATCAAGTGATTTATTATATGAAATCAATAGCCCATTGAAGATGTCTTTTTCCACAGACTTTTCCAGGGCTGCCTAGCAACCTTCACCATAAACCACATCTACTAGAGGTTTTATATCTCCCTAACACAGTCACTTTAATGGTAGCAATTTAGTTGTGCAGATCTGAACTTTAGTAAGCCATTTTATGGCCCGTACTATGTTAACTGTTGTGTCCACACAACTTTGGCTTTTAAATTGGAAAGGGCTGAGAATGACAACTTAGATACTGTCAGCTGCCTAACTGGGCAGAGTTCAAGAAGTGATAGAAGTAGCAGACTACATGATTACAGGTGCAGGGCACGAAGGAAGCAGCGTGGCTGGGTTTTTAATTTTCAGGAAGCAGCGACGCTGAGCGTGAGGCTGGGGTGCAGTGCGGCGATGGCCAGCGCTGAATTCAGAGTGACAAACTTGGCTTTTCAGGCATCTTCCAGGGCTGCACTCAGAAGCTGCACTGCCAAAACACCACTCAGAGCAATCCTGATACAGAGCCCGAGGGAGCAGCGTACCGCTCTTCCCACGGGTTATGGGCAGCCACCTCCCCAGAATAACAGCTGGTCTGGTTAGCAGAGTAATTGCACCTGCATGAACACTTTCCCAAGGACTTCTCCTAAGGCCTTCCCAAGCCGTGTTGTGTGTACACAGACACAGGTCACTGTGAGCAAGCAGCTCTAACAGGTTCAGCCCGGAAGCTCTGGGAGGCTATTTTATGCCTTATATATCAAATAACAGAGAGGTTTTTGCAATGCTGCAGGGCATCGGATTAAATATCATCTGGGAGGACAAAGGGACCCACCGTCAGCTATTGCAGGAGGAATAAGCAATGTCTCTAGCTCCAGGTGGACAGTTACATCCCAAGAAGGCTAATAACCCATTAAGTTAATTTTTGCCATTCCTTGGATTGCGAGTGCACTCATTCCGTTCAGAGCAACACAGGCAAAATTACGAGGAGCTAGCTGGAGGGATTGTGTGCTGTTTTTCCTTTCTTTCATTACTTATGTCCCAGAGGGTCATCGCATCACTGGAAAATGACTTTGTTGGGTGCATTGGCCAGAAACCCAGAACCAGAGATGACAGGCTGGTCTCCATCCCTTAAGGATTAAAACAATCTCATTGTTTATTAGCTAAGCAACATGTTTAATGTTTAAACCGTAAATTCCTTCTTTAGCTCATTCTGCACCAGGACACTTAGGCATTGAATGATTTTTGAGGCCATGTCCCCACACTGGGTGTCAAAAATAGCCACTGTTCCCAAGCTTAGTACCTGTCACTGCCAAGAATGCAGAAATACTTATTTAAATGTTTAACTTCTTCTTTTTTGCAAAAAAGGTTAATGACTAAGAGAATGCCTCCTGTTTCAGCTTTACAATGGCATCATAAGAGACAATGAGAAATTTCCCTGCTTTTAAAACAGAGTTTGGTATGTTTATAAGCATATGTTTAAATGTGTGCCTATGAGTTCAGGTGTTGGACTTGGTGACTGAGTAGACTGATTTAGTGCTAAAACCAATAATTATAACTCTGGTAAATTTTAATGGATAGGGGTCTAAACACTGCATAGGGCAAGGTATAGGCTGATCTAGTCCTATAGTCTCAGGAGGCTCTCTGATAAGCTACATTTCCCACTCCCCCTTTATCAGTAGATTAATGGCAAAAGTTTGTTGAACAAATAGTCCTTTCAAAAAAGCTAAGCTGTTTTCTTTCTGAAGAAAATGTCATTTTAAAAAAGTTTAAAAAATTGTTTTTCAAGCAGTTCTGAAGCAAGCAAAACTGTTTCCAAGGTGTGTTCTGTTCTGAGACAAATCAGCTGCCTTCTTATTGCCAGATTCTCCTTTAATGACCAGTTACGCTGGTCTGGGAGCTTTCTTCTGTGTGCTTGTGTTCAGTTTACAGCACAGCTTATAATCTGATTCCACCTTCACTGACATGAGCTGTTTTGTACCAGCACCGCAGGTTAGATCTGGGCCCTTGATAAGTGCTTTTACAGGAGGACTCAGACCATCAAAGGCTTTTAGAAATAGCTATCGGAGTACCTTACAGGACATCATCCCGTAGTAAATGCTGCAGTTGTTTATAACCTGTAGCTGGAGTTGTTATGCACATGTGGAAAGTACAGGGAGTTTATCCTATAGCACCTTTCTCATCTGTCCCCTTGTTTCCGATTCCCTCTCATCTGTCCTCTTTATACCACGGTGTACCTGTGTACCTGTGAAGTACAAATGTGCACGCACTGTGCTCACTCCATCAAAGCTGAAAGGCAGCTGTTCATCATTGAGCCAAGGGGAACTGTCCTGTAGCAATGGCATAAAAAACTAACTTGTATCCTCCACAACCCTCAAAGCTGACTCTCTATCTTGGCTGATGCTGTACATATCCCACAGAAGCCAAGGAAACCGCTTCCTGTACAGCCGAAGCAGAAGCAGCCCAAAAAGGTGTTTTGTAGATTGTGTCCGAGTTGTGCTAAAAGGCAGCTTGAGAATTGCTGCCATTCTTAGCCAAAGAATTAACTGCTTGTGTACTAATGTGGCATATGCAGAGGTTAAATGGTGAGAAAATGTTTTCTAGAGAAACTGGAAAGCTAGAGTAGGTTATATTTTGTGTATACTATGTATAACTTTCCCTTAGGGTACAGAAATACACATTTGAAGCATTGATAAATTCTTACTTCTTTTCAGTGTCTTAAGTTTGTTTGTGTCTTGCTTCTCTCTGCTATTTTTTCTTAACTTCTTATTTCTCTCTATCCAGTCTACTTATTGAAGTTAATTAGCCATTACTTACAACTCTGACATCATTGCGTTTTCATTGCAGAGGGTTAATAATCCCTTGCAGAATCTTTAAATGTTGATCTCAGCTGATTGGTTGAATGAGCAGCAGCCAGTAGGTGTGAACACAGGTTTTCCACATGGCTTGGTAGGAGTTTGACTTTAAGTTTCACCCAGAATGTTATGTGGATCTTGTTTTCAATAAAATTTAGTCCGGTTTAGTATTGTTCCAAGGTCATGTGTAAAAATAAACCTTTTTCACTTCTTCACATAATGCTTTCATTGGAAAAGTTAGCATACGAAAAGAATTCTGGAAAGAAAAAAATCAGGGAAGAAACAAATGCAAATCCATTTCTTTGCATCTGAATTCTGGTTTTGTGTTCATGATCACTAAGAAGCAAAGAAGGACACCTTACCAGAGGGAATAACATGGAAAGGTAGAGGAATTCAAGCATGGGCATAAAGAAGAAGAAATGTTTTAGGAAACTCTACCCTGTACCATGCTGCATAAAGATAAAATGTAGTTGGGAGAACATAGACAGGAAGGTTGTGAGACTTCAAAGATGACTTTGATTTAAGGTTCTCTGTAGCTACCATAATCACATAGTCAAAAATGTAAGTTGAATAGCAAAGCATCTTTTTATTTATCTAGTTACCCTTTATCAAATGACTCTCTGAATTTCAGGAAAACATATAATCCATTAGCACAAACTTAAGTGTATAGGCACATTTAAGTGTTTCCCAAATGCTGATAAAGA
Organism: Dromaius novaehollandiae; assembly: GCF_036370855.1. Taxonomy (NCBI): domain Eukaryota; kingdom Metazoa; phylum Chordata; class Aves; order Casuariiformes; family Dromaiidae; genus Dromaius; species Dromaius novaehollandiae. The sequence continues at coordinate 150,046,424 of NC_088098.1, read as the reverse complement.
CAAAAGAGTTGAGGAATTCAACACAGCAACACCTTGGAAGGATTTGGTGTGCATACACGCAATGGCTCATAGGATTTGGGTCACAAACTGCAGTGAGCAGTCCTGACTGAGGAGAAAGGAGTCTACTCTACCATCTGCTTGGCTATCTCACTGGTTGGACTGGTCCTCGGTTACAGACTCCCAAGTCGCTGTCTATAATTCCACACACACACTTCCAGCGTGACCAGTATTTGGGGCCGAATACTAAAGAGAGCTAGAGGAATGAACTGTTGAAATTGTACATGAAAAGGATCTCCTCCATCTTGGCTGGGATCAGCAGTTTGGTGGCAGTTAGGATCCACAAACTAAGTGTTCTCTAAGCAAGCTAACACCTCAGTCCATAAGAAAAACTGATAGCCATTTTCTTCTAAAACATACCAGAGGTTGCCAACTTGCTTCTAAAACATGGGCAGAGAAAGACGAGCTGATTGTGGATGTCTTTTCTTTATTCAACAACTCATCAATTAGAATGTTGAATGTGTAGGAGAACAATATTCAATTTCTTGCTTTCCTCCATTCAAGCTTGCTTTTGTGAACACTATTAGTGGAAAAAAGAATCTAATCCTGTCTTCTGAAGCAGTTCCATGGTGCAGATAAGCAACAACCACTGCAAGTAAAAGAGAGCAGGAGATAATCTGTTTTCCTGCTGTTTATGACAAAGAGAAGATCAGCATGTCAGTGCCTGTAGACTATGTGCTTTAAATGCAGTGCTTCCTTGGGTGCATAAAACAGCCAAATGCTCCTTTCATCCAGAGGAACAAACTACTTGCTGACCTAGAAAGTCATGCTCACTGGTGTTTGCTCTCCCTTTCTGGTCCAAAGAGTCCTGAATGATTTATCCAAACCAGCTTGATTAGGAGAGGGTAGGGTACTCTGCTTTCCTTCCCCATCCCCTGAGAGAGGGCATTCATATAGGTGTGGAGAGAGAAAGGCATCACCACCAGTCTGCCTTCAGCTGTCCCTTTCTTGGAACAAAGGATACTGTTTTCAGGACTCCAGCTGTTAAACTCTGCCTCTCCCCACTGGAGAGGAAGGGAACGGTGTTATGAAAGGCCACCACGACAGCTCACTGCCACCACTGAAAGCAGGAGGTTGACCTCTCTTCTCCCTGCTCCCCACTGGGCTCCTCCTCCTCGCCTTGGGCTAGCTCTGGCAACAGCCAGCACTGAGCCAGCTCAGCTCATTAAAATGGTAGAAAAACTATGCAATCTAAATACTGGCAAGCTCAGGCAAGGACCTAAGCAGCACCACAGCCTGGACAAGGGGAAGGCAGGATCCCGCTGCTAAGGCAGGAGAAGAAGCACAAGGAAAGGGAGACTTTCCTCATTCAGGAGCAGTGAGCTCTTCCACCAGTTCAGCTGCACATAAAACCATCCCTAAACTGCAGCCCTGTCTCTAGTGCCTCCCTCTGCTCTAAGTAGAACAGGCTCAACAGGTGGGATTAACAGAGACACAGCCTAAAATATTCAATATTGCAGTGATTAGAGCTATCAGCAGACAAGCATCAAAATCCTTTGTTTCAGAGAAAGATCTTTTTCTTGATCTCAAAGACAACATGGTTGAACCCCACACCCCAGTTAACCTTCCAAAAGGGTGTTAAGATAAATGTAAAATATCTTCATTACCAGAGTTTTCCAAATAAAAAAATCAAAAGTAATAGAACAAATTACTAAAATGATGAAACCTTTCAAAGAATTTTAATGGTATTTTAAGGGGGGAAGAGGATACAGCAGCTTTCAGAAAATGTTGGAAAATTTGGACACTGAATCGGATAGTTCCCAGATGAGTGAAAATTTTTGTAAATAAACTAATGGTTGCTGTCAGCTGTAGAAGGAAACTGGACATATTGGCATGAAGAAGATGGCAAATTTCTTTGTCTCGGTAGAATGACTTTGGTTAATTTCGATGACCAACCTTTAAATGCAAGACAGATATAACATACCACTGGAAAGATGTGATGAAACTCTTCACAGAACAAGCTTTTATTGTGGCCTCAGTGGAATCTTTCTGGAGGTCATCAGTAGCACTTTGACTCACATAACCTCCGTATCTACCTATACTCTGTGTTTAATTATACTGGCATAGCAATTATAGTTAGGTAACAAATAAGTTCACTGCTTCTGCATGGTCTACTATCCAGTCTCTTTTGCATTTTATTCAGACACACACACACACACACACACACACATATATATGCAGAGGTATGTTAACATATATATGTGTGTGTCTGTGTGTGTAATTTTATTTATATTTAATATATCCTCCATGTAATCGCTCCTGATTAGCACTCCTACATTTTAAAGGATTCTTCCCTTTCTTCATGAATGCAGATATCTCAGTTGAAAACTGCTCCTGTATTTTTGAACCATTGAACTAGGTATAGATATTTAAATGTCAAAGTTCCTGGCTTAATCCAAAGCATTTACAAGTTATTAAAAAAAAAGTGGTGGGATTTGATCCCACCATTACATATGGGGATCAAAATGTAAGCATACTTTTTTATCAAAGAAGAGGCTGTTCAGAAAAAAAACAAAACCAAAACAAACAAACAAAAAAAACAGCCTAACCATAAGCTCGAGCATAGACCCTGGCCCATTCTGGAAAAAATCAGCTGGGAAGTGAACTGAAAACAAAATCTAAAGTACAGTATCATAATCTTTCCCATTCTGCTTTCATGAGCATGGGCATTCAAAGAAGGACGAGTACTTTATCATCTAAGACAGGATAATATTAGACATTGACATGAACAAATGTACTCTGGAAGAATTAGTTGTTTTATAAATAGCTTTGAGAATATTCTTATATATATAATCTTGTAAAGGAAAATATTGATTGCTTGCAGCTCTCAAGTTTCCTTGCTGGTAAGTGTGTGGTGAAATCCTTAATGCTGTTATGGAAATCTCAGTTCTAGTCACTGATTTAATAGTGCAAGAGGAAAGCGAGCAGAAAGGGGAAAGTGCCTTCTGATGCCTACCACAAACCAGTGTACTCACAGAAGCCATGTCAGGATAGCATTACTTTATTTAGAAGATTATATCCATTTCCTTGTACTTGAACCTGCCTCTGATTGTTTTCTTCTACAATAGACTTTCTTGGAACATTACATCACAGAAAAAGAAGGTGGGGTAATTGTGTTCATACTAAGTATCAGTATTTTTTTAACTTCTCCAGGGCGACACTCCATCTATACCTCTTGAGGAAGGAATGCACTACTGAAAAAAACAGAATGAACAAAGGTTCTAATGGCAAGTCTTGGCGAAAGCATTATCATCTCTTGGTACACAGAGATAAACAAATCCACTTCTCTGTTTGCTGTTAGCTTGGAAAATACCAGCAAAACAACAATGTCAGTTCTGAAGAAAGGAGCAGCAACAACATATCTGTCCTGTGCAGTCAACCTCTGCTTGCACTGTGGTGGAGTATCAGTTTGTCACAGAAGCGGTTTGGTTCTCATTCTCATCTCAGCTAGACCAGCATTTTGGTGCCAGACCTGTAATGGTAACGAAAAACAGCCTGTAGTGTTTGAAACAAACCAGAGCAGCTAGTCATCCAAAAAAACTCAGAGAGGAAAGAGAAGTCAGTGTGATCCGTGTTTTCTTCTGTAGAAATTAAATGTCTTAACACTTCAAGCTGCATGAAGTCCAGAAGCAAGGAACCAACACATTTTTGAGCCTACATGTATTACGGCCCTGGCAGAGAGATTCCCAAACTAGCTCAGGACCACACAAATGTGGGCAGATATATTCTTAGGGCAAAATGAAGCTGGGCTTCTTAGGAACACCGGCACAGGGCCCATGATACAGATATTGACAGAGATGCTCTCTTTCTGGTGTGGAACTTGCTTTTTTAGAGCTCATACAAGTATCCAGGTACAGAACTACAATAAAAAGTGTCAAGCTCTTAACAACTGCTCATCAGTCAAGCGCTAGCATTGCAGAAAATGTGGTTTTCCATAGAAACACCAAAATTTATACAAACCCTTCTGACTCACCAGGAAAAGGCAGTCATGATATTATTTTCATTGTGGCTCATCAGTCCTAAACTTAGGCATCTGTGCCCCAACTTGTCACTCTGGGCTCCATGCAGTGCTGCTGGCAAGCAGCAGGCCCTTTGAGAGGAGCTGCCTATTGCATCCCAGCATAGAACCCAACAGATCTGGAGATCCTAATTCTTACAGCCGCGTATGAAAGGAGCCAGGGGTTAACAGGCTGGACTCACACGTCTGAAGTCAGATGGGGTGGATTCCAACCCTTTATTTTTTCTGCTGCAATTAAAAAAACAGGCATAGCTGAATGAGGTGCTCTCTCCCTCACTGTCCATCTCATCCGTACCTGTCTTCCTGATTACCCTATGATGTTGGGAAGGAATTTGAGTTTTGGCCATCACTAGGAGCAGACTTGCAGCTGTGCACATTGCCCAGCTCTACTCTAAGTGACCACTCATGTAACAGGGGAAAGGAGGCATACATCAGAGGGGATTTTACCTAACAATTTTGCTGTGGTTACTAGTCTGGGAGCTTTTGACGAAACCTTCTTTCCTGGTGTCCAGCCTCCCTCAGGTGTGCCCACCTTAGACATGCTAAAACAGGACTGAGCAGAGAGATGCAAATTGTCAGAATCAGAACGGTCAAAAGAATGGCAGACGCAGCTTTTGGAAATGGGCATAATTGTCAGGGTTCAGAGCTGGCACTGAGCAGAGAAGTTGACTTCTAACTCGGGAGGTCATTCAAACTCTGGGTTTGGACTGTCCGGTTTACTCTGAGAAATCATGCCCAAATGCTTCTGTGTGATGCCAAAACCAGAAAGTATGTAAGGCTCCCCACTGTAAAAAATCAAGCAATTGACCGAACTAGCAATTATTGCAGGATCCAAATAATCCATATATACACAGAGGGGGAGAAGTTCAGGGCTGTTTGAAAGAGGAACTCCTGTCTTGTTGAACTCAGTGGCAAAAAGTTCCAAGTCCAAAGAGGATTTCACCCTATATTATTCTTGCCAGTGTGGAGATTTTTGGTTATAGATAAGGATCAGCCAGGGTTTATTGCAAAGTTTATTTTGTAGTAAGTCTGTAGCAGCAATTAAAGTTCCAAAACAGTTTTCACATACTAGTAATTTAAAGAAAAGTACATCTTTGAAGATGTAATTTTCCATTTTTAATCTCGATCCAAAGATATTCTTTAACTTTGAGCAAATTCCTGTCAAACAGTTTGAGTTATAATTGTATGAAAAAAGATACTTTTCCAGATGTAAAAAAAAGATGACTGCTGACTTCTTTCTTTCTTTGCTATAAGATAAGCCAAAAGAGCTGACCTCTGAAGACTGGTGCATAAAGAACCACTCAGGAACTTCTTCATAATTACATTGTAAGAGTAAACTGGAAAAGAACCAAACTGTAAAACTTGAATGCTTAGTAATAAGAATGAACAGCTGAAGAATGACAATGAGGTATTTTGATTCCTTTTGAGTCATAATCTGCTTGCTAGACCATGCCTGAGGTGGTAGAGCTAATACACATGGGACTGGGGCTCAGCTTCAGCATAGCTATCAGAGCATGAGTGACTTCAGACTTCAGTGAAAAAGTTGCAGCTATATGAAATCTGACAAATGTGGGGTTTAGAATAATGTTAGGCAACCTAAAAAGAAAGTGCCCTACCACAAGGTTAACTTGGTAGAATACAATTGTTCTTTATGTAGAATGATTCTATATACCATCCTAATATCAAATTATTTACTTAATGTATGAACTCCCCCGCAAATAGAGCCTCTTCTTGGGATATCTTCAGAAGAGTGAGTGGGTAACTAGAGACATTTAAAACGTAGAGGTCTTCATAGGATGCTAAATACACTGAGGTCACTAATCCAACCCATATGTTTCCCAGCCTGACTACTCCCGACAAAAAATTGTCAGGCAGATGCTCATATAGAGGGAAAAAACAGACATAATTTTCCCAGGAGTCCATGAAGGTGTTTGTCAGGATGATTAATTTTATATGGAAGATACATCAATACTTCCTTGATGCCTAACAGCATAAAGTCTTCAGATAAGTAGCTATAGTATTTGGCTTTATTTTGACCTTTGTATAAAGTGTGGTAACATTTACAGTAACTATTGCATATCCAAATTAGTATTGACTTAGAAACCTTAAAATTTTCTGTATCTTTATTTTCTTAGACTACATAGCAAGTATGCCTCTAACAACCAGTTAATAATGTCATGGTGTACTGATTTATTATTTCATTTTCCTATTTTAATACATTTATATTAAAATTAAATATTGTTTTATGCATAGCTTTTCATACTTTTTATTAAAAAACAGAATAAATTTGTCTTTTTTCCCTCCTTAAGCTTCCACTAATTATTCTCTACGAAGACCAAGTGAGTATGCCATAATCCATACCATGGATTAATCTATGAGTATTGTGCTATTACCAATATTCATTCTTCTGCCATGGTTTAGGATCAGAGGCACAGCACTGGTTCTGAAAGGTACACTCAAAATAAAACTACTTGGGGTCTGATGTAGCTGTTAACAAATTAGAATGCCTGAACTGGGAGAAACCCCAGCCTTGTGGTCATGGTCAGCCCTACCAGAACACTGGATATAGGAGGAAAAATATACCAATCTGTACTACGGTACACAAACAGCATGAGTCCCAGTCATTTACTGGACAGCATGAAAGCATAAAATAACTTTAACAATACAAGGCCCTCATCCCCATTTATGTCTCTGTTTAACACTGAGTAATCCTAAGCAAAGGCACGAGTCTGAAGAAAATCAGGACATAATACCTCGATTTCCACAAACTACTTAGGTCTTAATGGAAGTTTTCTTATTGATTTCAGTAACTTTAATTGAATGTGATCAATCCTTAAATGATTTGGTTTACTGAGACTACTCCCAACCTTGACGCATTAAGGCCCAGACCCATGTGTGTACTTACATGTTTAATTATTTTCCTGGATCAGAACTAGCACATAAAGAAATGTTCCAAAGTCTTGGTTGAAAAGGTATGACAATTCCTAGATGCTTCTCTCTGAAACAGGCAGCTCGCCAATTGAAAAGCTCCTTTGCCTCAAATCTTCAAGACGACAGTGTGTCAGCCTGGCATAATGGACCACTCACTGAATTCAGATCACGTAAGACAGAGGGGATGATGTTTTTCTTTGGTGATATAAACTACTAGAATGCAGGATATCACCTCAAAAAACACATCTCTCCTAGTGTGTTATGCATATATATCTTTATGCCACTTGTCAAGTGATTACTTTTATTTTTAATTCCAGATGAGAGAAGAACAAATTTTCTAAATATCATTTTCAAGAGGCAAACATCCTGGTGAGGATTCTGATTTCAGCGTGTGGTGGGAAGTATTCTTTTTCGTATGCAACCTGAATGCCACTTTTCACTGATTACTTTTGGTCTAATTTAATCCTAGCAGAGGATTTGAACATGTCACCTTTCCTTTTTGGCTCTCTAACTACATTGCTTAATTCCATCAACAGAGGTCACTGCAGCTCTTTTCCTCTTTGGTGAAAGCACTCCTTTTCCAGCAGATAAAACAGTAATAATGTTCCAGTAGTATTAATGATCTTATCTAGGTAATTTTTAGTTTATCCTTTAAGGATAGTGCAGGAAAATTTTCCCACAGTGGGGGCAGAGGGGGGTGTTCAAAACCAAATCAAAACAATACTAATACAAAGAGGTGTTTGTTAAATGGATTCCTTTTTGAGCTTTGGAACTTAACATAACTCATGAAAACCTGATTATAGTGATATTTTGAGTTTTGCCTATACATCTGTCTTTCTTTCATTACCTGAGAACAAGACCTGTAAATCTGGTCTTGACACTGGCTGTTATATCTGCTCTGCATCTCTTGATAATTCAGTATCAGGCATTTTTGCACTACAGAAAAACAACAGAAAAGTTCCTTAAAGAGCTCCTTTAAATTGCTGAGACAAGATTAACAAATTTGTCAGCAATAATCACTTTCCTGTGAATCTATGTTTTCATGCTTATGAAAATGATGAGGAAAGATTTTGGGATAGTTATCATTAGGAGAAATGGAAGCCAAAGGGTTCATTTGAGCCAGCAGTAATGTGAGCTTTGCAACTGTCTATTGCTAAACCCATTACCGTAGACTGAGCCAAATTTACTTGCAGACAGAAACTACTTTAGAAATAAAATAGAATATAAGAATTGTACACAATGAGGCACTGTTAAAAATATATATTACCTTTTTGTGTGTACATACTGATCATGCAGAGATACCTTAGTTTCTTGAGTAGGAAAAAAAGATCCACCTCAAAACAAATGATGAAACAGTCTTAACATCTAGCTTTGAAAAGATGTTTGTCATCCATAGGTATCAAAATGGTTTAAGGGAATAGAATAGTGGAACTTCACTCCAGACTCAGACAACTACATTTAGATATTTCCTGTGTAAGTGCCTACATGTGGGTAGGTGTTTAAGCTCCCTATGGAGTCAAAGGAGTCCAAGTTGCTGATCACGTCACCACAAAGCAGCCATCCACATTTGCTCAACTCATTTGCATCCTGAGGTCCACCAGCAGCGGTCTAGCTCCCCACAGACTCCTGCTTCTGGGGTGCTGTCCAGCTGCCACACAGAGCATCCAAAGGTGCCCAAGGGACCTCCTGGACTCCAGCTGTCAGCCTAGGGGACAGAGGGCTCCTGCATACAAATCTGGCATCTCAAATGGCTTCAGACACCTATTTGTGACTAACTAAACTTAGCCCTGAGTGACCTTACCCGTATTTTACATGTGAGGAAATGGAGGTATAGAAAGCTGAAGAGATTTTTTTTTCCTAAGTCTAACATCTGTACCAAACACCTACAGTCTCCCTTCCCTACCGGACCAAAGTGGAAATGAAGAAGTAACTTTTAAGAGATTCTGTTTCAGCTTCCATGGAAAAAGTGTATTTGCCACAGTTTATTCACTTCTTATTTTCCTTGCAAGTCCATTCAATATTATTAATCTTTTTGTGACTCTGCAAACCACACAAAATGCATGTCATTTTTGGAAAGGAACAACAGTGAATGTACTAGGGAAAGAATGAATGAAGAATTATGTCTTTTTTACATTGCACATATTTTGTACATATATCTTAAATATGACCAAATTTTATGATGCTTTTTGTACAATGAGTGTTTGCAAACAGCAGGTCTTTCTGCCTGACTTCAAGCAGTTCACAAACAGTATAATTCCTGTGCAGATTCTTCCTCTTTTTGTGGTGAAAGCTGGAGGAGCAGTTTCAGGCTGTTCTTTTGTTCCTTTCTGCAGGTTTCAGTCACCTGAATGCCTACGGGAAGTAAAGGTAGACCTGGAGTTGAGAGACGGGAGTCTCATGTCCAGTTCCTGGCACTTGTTTCTGCATGATGGCTCACTCACTTTGTGCAAGCTTATCCAGCCTTCACATAGGTGTTTTAACATTGGCATAATTCTCAGGATGCCCTGCCTCTGAATTATCTGCTGCTTGTGTGCACATGACATGGCACCTAGAAGACACTGTGCACTACTGCAAGTACTATCAGTATTCCTCATCATGTAATATAGAAGCTGAATATATTTTGGCAGCTAGCCTTCAGGAAACAGGAGTTTTTCATATAGAATTTCATTTATATGTTGTTTTCTCAGCAGAGCATTCACCCAAAGCAAGCTCCTGTGATGGGAAATTTGACCCTAAAAAAAGGCACAAATTAAACTAGCCAGAGAGCTATAGGTTTTATTCCAAGCTATCTTTAAAAAGAAAAGGCACTTTTATTTTGACATTTGTTCATAACTCACTATTTGTCGCTCCTAATCACTGGAGATAATATATAAAAGAAAGGAGCAAATGGTGTTTGGCCGAGTACCTGTTCATGGCTCTAAGTTAGCACGTAACATACACAACAGCGCAAGGGCAGTTTGGCTTGAAGCTTCTTTTATGGCAATTTTGCATTTAACAGAATAACTTGTTATGGAAAAGCTCTGAGTAGGTGTCTAATGATCTGAGCTGTGTTTGCAAGCAGGGCGGTAGGTTGTGGGAGACTAATAAGCGCACCCCTAGCTCACTGATGCTATTCTTGGCAGGTACCTCTTTTTACCTACCTTGCCCCTGCAAGAATGGTGGAAAAGAAGTCAGGGATGTTGTACAAGCAAGCTGTCTATTCCTGACTGGCTGTCTGCTAGCAGTATGGTTGTAATCTGCCCTGCCAAGGAAAGGGAAATCTGAAAATCAGAACCTGGCATTGTTTTCTGCAATCCACATCTCGTTTCTTATGATTGAAAGGCAGTAGAAATCCTAATTGTTCCAGGAGGAAGGATGGACTAGAAATAAACAAGAACTAATATTGACTTTTGAAATTTTATGCCTGTGAAACCAAAGCAGGGGGGAAAAAGAGTTTCACATGCAATTAAGACAGAGTGAAAATAAATTAGGCAACTGAGCTCAATAGATTTCCAGTGTTCTTAACTGGGTCAGAATATTACTCATGTTACCTAACACCTTTGATTTTAAGATTCTTAAGTATAGTGTGTTTGGCGAAACAATAAATGTAATTGTCCTACCTAAAAAGCAAACAAAACATAAAGATAAGATAATCTGATTTTCCATTCTTAATGTTTGAGTTCTGCACACGCAAGTACATAGAAAATTAGAAAAAAGTAAGTATGAAGAAAGGAAACTTGGAAAAATTTGCTATATTTTCCAGTCTCACGCAGGCATTTAAATGCTAGTATCCATTCTTTCACAACAATAAAAAGTGAGTTTCAGGGTCTAATTACTGCAGAAAACCCTTGAAAATGTCAATCCTCAAACTAACATGCGTGCGAGAAAATAAGAGCCACTTCACAACTATTTTTTTCCCTGTAACTTCATCAATAGCAATTTGATGATTTCAGCTGTAGATATCACTGGTCCTCTTTAAAACCAGTCTCTGACTGCCTCACTCATAAATATGGATTAAGCTATCTTTTTTCAGGTTGAAAATTATCACAGTTCCTGCTTCTTTACCAGCTTCTCTAGCCTGAAACACTGGCGTACTTTTCTGAATCTTGTGTAACTGTTCTTAATTGCTCTCAACAATTCTTAGCTTACTTTTGTCTTTTAAGCTGCTCTTCTGTGCACCCACACATACATTCTTATGTGACCCACACATACAGCAGTACTTTTTTCCCCATACTGTACATCAAAATTAGGCTTTCTAACAATCCATCTAAAGTTTTGCCTGGGCATTCATTCTATTACATCTTCACTATTGCAGTTTCTCTTCTCTGGCTTTGATTCACATAGACCTGCTCCACTCATTTTAGTTTTGAACTATGCAATAAGGCACATTATTCCACCTACATCTGCACTGCGTCACTGCTATCCTCCCCTCATATGACATACGAACCACTTTTAAGTCCTTTCATAACATCTTTTCCAGTCTTACTTGCTGGTGTTATTACGTAGCCAGCATTTTGTTGCCCCAGGTGCTGCACAGACAGTGGCACTCCTGATTACACCATTGTTAAAATTTCCAGTGGGCACCGATTTCCACTGGAGAAAGAATGCTGTCCTCTTCCAATGCTCTCTGTTAAATGGTATTCTGAAAACTGGGAGAGGTCGCAGCTTGCACCAAAGGGGCGCTCATTGTGCTTAGCGCCTGTCATGTCTTGATTGACCGAGCTCCCCCCAGTGCTGCTGCTTTGATTGGAAGCTCTTTGAGGCAGAGATGCTCCTTTTGCTACAAGATCATGCCTGCCTAGGGTGTTAGATGAAAAGAAACAGCTGCAGCAAGAAGAATAACAGGATCTCATAGTTAATCATCCCACATAATAAATATGGAAGTATTGTCAGTTGCTCAAATCGTATTATTGACCTTGATAACACTCCCTTTTTCCACAATATTCTGACCGTTGCTGTTTTTATTATTAAAATATCTTCTCATTATCACTGTTCTTTTTATTTTCTATTTATCTTATTGATTAGTGAGTTCTGTTCAAATATATCTTCTATTTTCTCTCTACTATTGAAGATAAAAGATAATCATTATCAGTATTGTTTCCTGAAACTCACCTGCCCTGTACTGTCCTCCTGCCCCAAGGAAACAGTCTTAATTCCCTGCATTAATTCCCCAAATTCCTACCTCCTCTCTGGATTTTGAATAATAATTTTTCATCTTCTGGGCCTGAGTCTCCTGTGCCAGTTCAGTTTAAATCAGTTTATAAGCCAGGTTAGCTAGTACAATGCAAATTGCTGAGTAAATAGCATTGTACGAGTCTAAACCAGGAGATAGTGGATTAACTTACCTTTGTAAATTTACAAGCACAAGAATTTAAGAATGTTCACAACCATGAGGACTTAAAGTAGGTTTAAACTCACACCCTAAAACAGTTCAATTTTTTTAAAGACCAGGCCTCAGAGTCCATAACACAGTTAGTTACCTGTGATGAAGCATTGCTGTAGTTATTGCCATTCCAGCTATAAGCAATGCACTTCTTTAAGGAGAACTTTTTTTCCACAATATGTAATCCCATGTAAACAAAAAAACAGTACAACTTCATAGTTATTGGCATATATTTTATATGGGCATCTGCAGCATTGCTTCTTGGCTAATGGCCAGGAAACCCATTACCAGCAACTAATGGCACAGAAGGAAAATTTCCTCCACTCCTATTTTCTAATTGCTAGGAAAGCAAACTAAAAATAAACTTTACAAGTTTGGGGCCAGACTGCAAACCTAGAAGAGCTCCATTAACTTCTAGATGTTCTACAGCTTTGCACTATTTGAAGATGTGGCTCATTGATTTCTTAAGAGAAAAGATTAGGAATGAACCAAAAGTGGGAGATTTTACTCCATCTATGAACTAGTTTTAGTTGTATTTTAGAAAGACTTAATTATTTTTCTCCAATTCTAATATAAATGGTCATCTGAAATTGAATGCCTTACTCCCTACATATGATGGATAATTACATACAACATTTTAAATATGTTAATAAAAAATTTGAGAGTTGATTTTAAGCATATCTTTTAAAAATACCGTAACCAAATTGCACATGATGTATCTTTTGGTCCCTTTCCATGTTATTCCAGACATCCCATTAACCTTCCTCATCTTGCCCGGTTTGTGTCTGTCCACCTTCCCCAGACTGCTCCTTCATTAAATCTTCTTAAAGAGAAAATGCTGTGTTTGCAGCTCACAGTAATTCTTCTGTTTAATCTCCTTCACATTCTCTCTCTTGAGCCTACCTTTGAAGATGAGACATTAGTCCTTCTTTACCTTCCACTCAGGTTACCACTGTCTGTTCATCACTGTCCCCAAGGCTTGTCTCCAGTTCATATCACCCACCAACCAGTCCTGGTGATCCCATCCTCTCCTGACTCTGCAATGCAGAAAGCAGGTCCTATGCCTCCATTGCCCTCCTCTGTGCACCTACATCAACTGTGTGGCATAAGGACCACGTCAAACGAAAGTTGATTTTGCCCTCTGTTAAATTTCTTGTGGTTAGTGCATAGCTCATAGTGCAATTTAAAGCCTGATCCTGTGCGATCATCCTGTTTCACTCTTAAAATAATATTTTTATTGAGATTTGATGATACCTCGATATAACTTGCTGTAAGATTTAGACCTGGCACAAGCTTTTTTTTTAAAGCTATTTGGGATGTTTCATTTTGTTTGTTTGTTTGTTTTCCATTTCATATAGTATGTTGAATCTGTGTTTACTTGTTAATTTTCAGGTATAGAACTGTATTTCCTTGTTTATTCAGTCAGTATAAAAGCCAAAACCTACTTTCTGTATTAATAATGTGCCATTGCATTTCATGAAGGAAGTCGAATACTTTCTCTTGGCACAAAAAAGAAAAGCTAATAAGACTTAAAAGTTCAGAAAGCTTTGTATAATTTCAGTACAGATGATTCATTGTGACCTGCTGAACATTACAAACTATGAACACAAGAAAAAAGGAAAAAAGGACTTTTATTTTTTTTCTCCAGTGATGTCTTCCAAATTTGTTGGTTTGGATGCTACCTGTCCTGAATCAGAAATCCATTGTAGGAAATGTGCTAAAATCATAACTTACACATAAATGCTTTTCTGGACCAGGACATACAAGTGCTTAACAGTAATAGTCAAAAAAGAAAGCATGGAGACAGCATTGCTATCTCTAATTCTTCCTGCTTTTCAGAGTAAAACCTTGAGTGGGGCAGCTAAGCAAGCTCTGAGTGGAAGAGAGAGAGGGAGATGTGAAGAAAGCATGTTTGAACTTGGTGTCTTTCTCAGCTGCAGATCTGAGTTTAGTGCATCTGTAAGCTCAGATTTCTGGATTTCTGAACTCAAACCATCCCCCCTTTGGGTACAATCAACTCACCTACATTTTTAAAATACAGCTGACAGTGGCAATGCTGCCTCTATTTAGGAGAACAGAGCTCAATCAGAGAAACAAGGTGAATGGAATTTTAGACTTTATCCAAAGTGACTCAAGTCCACAGCTTCTTACTTCCTAAGGGAAGTGTTCTTACCACTACGCACAACCACCATTGAGCACAAATACACAATCAGTTGGAAGGGAGCTTGGTAGGAGGGTTGGAACGTACACCCTCCCTCCCCCAGGTATTTCTGCTTTTTTATCAAATGTGATGCGTAAGCAGACACCCTAAAAATAGCTAGGATCAAAACACAGGACGCTCTTTAATGCCAATATGCTAGAGTTAGGCTCCCTTTTCCTTTAGTCCCATTCTCTTGCTTCCCGACTCCTGTGCTGGTCCAGCTTCAGTGTGAAGACTGGCATTGTGATTTGGGCACCTTCGAGCAAGGTGGAAGAGAAGGTGGAGGTTAGACTCTTCTCTACAGTCAAAGCCCCCTGCTTGCTGGACTAGTGCTATTAACCACAGGACTACTGTGCACATTCTTGCAGGCCCATGTCCACAAATAAAAATGTTGAGCTTCATGTTAGGCTTCTTACAGCTCTCCTGCCTGAAGAGGCATCTCTGGAGTTGTATGTACTAGCATGCCTACATTATTCATCTTAAACAGGTGTAGGTGGGTGATAGGTGTCTACATGCTGAACTTGGTTGAAGTTGCAGGAGTTGTGGACCACCACAGCAACCAACTGCAAGCACTTTGTGGAGCTAAAATCTGCGATGCCAATGAATTGCCATTGAAAATGTACACTAATCAAATCTTTTGACTTATGAACCCTTTTAGGCACCTTCAGTGGCATTTAGGTGCCCTGAAAATGCTTGTTTTAAAAAAATCTTTCCTAGAATACCTTGACTACTTTGAGGTCAATAGCTCTTGGCAAGTTGAAGTCAGCAGTTTGGGCACTCATGTGTCCAAACTTAAGCATGTCCTTAAGTGTTTCTTTCTTCTGGATTAAGTCCATAGTACAGAATATACAGGAAAGCAATACCAGCTTTTACCAACAGTGTTCATGCGTCCAACTATTGTCATTTAAATCCATGTCCAAACCTCTACAAAGATGATGTTGCCCTCTTCCAGTCTCTTTTTTGAAAAGCAAGTTTAATATAACCATATAAGAATTTGAGCCTTCTCAGAGCCACAGTGTACCTTGATACAGTGCTTGAAAGTGATATGAGAACAAGTGCACTGGCCCCAAAAGGAAAATTACAGTTTGATTCATATAAGAGCTTTGTTATTTTCTCTGGAGCAGCGCGCAGAGGGCCCTAGAGATGCAAACACTTCTCTTTTCTGCTCCTCATCTAGCTAATGGCCTGGCTGGTGCCATCATTTCTGTCTCTTCTTCTGACTCATACTCTTCTACTTCTCCCACAGTGAATCGAGGCTTTGGCATTAGAGCTAGAGTCTCTACCCTAGTGATCAAATTTCCTCGTTGACCTGACAGATTGGATGGGCCAGCAAGTCTATCTAAGCGTGCCATTGGAATAACCTCTTCCTGGCGGTGCTTTACTTCAAGAGGCCGTAGTCGGGTCTGGGGTCTGAATGCTACCGGAAACACAGAATCAGAGTCACTGCTATGATTATCTGAAGGAAAAAAGACAAAGGATTTGTATTAGCAACAAGAGAAAGAGAAGCCCTGTTGTATTAGCAATGACAAATTAAAGGGTATTCAGGATAATACAGCGTTACAGTTTTAAACACTGGAACTGAAGCATTTTAAATAATTACTATAGAATAAGACAGTACTCAAGAAAACTAAAAATAACCCTAAATTTTTATTTTATTCCCAAAGCTGATGTAGAAATGATTTTATTGATCTTGCCTCTACTCTGAAATACCAGTGAATGAGCACATTCAACTATCCGTTAGCACCTTGAAGAGCTGCTGTTGCCTTCACAGGGCAGTCTCCTTTACGTAGCTTTCAGTTTTTTCCAAGTTTAACAGGTATACCTAACAGGCAGTTCAAAGGGATTATAAAACCCACAACAGAAGGCAAAAAGTGACCAAGGAACAGATTCTAGCGTCACTGAAAATCAGGTTTACCAGTCACCTATAATCAACAAGAAGTGGGGGGAAAAAAACAAAAACAGTTCTACCTGAAACCAGAAGTTTGACTCTACGGTGCTTCGATTACATTGGGTGTGTCAGACCTGCTCCTGCCAGCTTTCCAAGCTCCAAGTACGCCATAGCTGGTTCTTTTATTCCGTTGGGCTTATAGAATATACTTTTTTTTACTTTTCTTAATTACAGCCCACTTGCTGTCTGATTGTGCACTAATGAATTAGCTTTTTAATATAAAAAACAACTCACAATAAGCTAGGAAATGTCAGGAGTTAAAATCAAGGGTCCCTGAATAATAAAATTAGTTAAAACATACATATATTGGGTACAGACACACAAGACAAGGCCTATCATGGCTTAACCTCGGTTAAGTTATTTTAAGCTAATGTTTACTTCACAGCTGGCACAGACTAAGAACATGTGCACCATCACTTACCTCAGCTGAACAGGGCACTGATTTCATTAACAGCTGAGCCCTGTTTCTGGTAGACCATGTGGGCAAACCACAGTTGCCCCAGGAGGAACAAAACAGGATAGCTATTTTCAGATTTGAAAGGGAAAAGGTTATGATAAGGATTATTTTCTACTTAGCCCTTTGGGGACATCATTGCTTCAGAGCATGATGCATACCAGTAATTAACTCATTCATTGGTATGAATGGCAAGAAGAACTGATAGGCAGTTTAAGCTACTTTTGACCTCTTAGATACTAAACTTTTTGCATACGCGTATTTTTTGCATAGCCAAATCAAGCTTGCCCAGAGGGTGCTTGTTTTAGGAGGGCTTCCAGGCATAGGCAGAGGAAATGGCACTTAGCTCTGCAAATGTGTATAAATGAGGTTGTCATTCTAATTTCCTATATATTCAGTATTTCTCTTCTCAGTTCCCTAGTGCAAATCATCTCATCCTAACATAGATTATGAGAGGAGTTTAGGGTGACTTCCTCTTACTGTAGACATCCTAAGTGGTGTGAATGCTGCCTGGGGGACCTAACTTGATGCCAGAAGCACAGCCAAGAAGTCTAATTATTTGTATAGTGCACAACATAGAGCTTAAATCCAGGGCCAGCTATTAGTGTAAATGTACGCTCTTTCACTGCTGCAGGATTTACTCCTTTCCCCACTGAAATAATGGACCTATTTCTGAGAGCAGGACTTGGTTCCTGAAAGTGTCTGAAATGTTTTTAAGTCCAAGGCTGCTGCACAGAACAATTTGAATCTTTTAGAAAGATACATACCCCACCATGACATCCTGACAAGCAGCACAGAAAAGAGTCACTTCATCAGAAAAAAAAACCAAACCCTTAAGTAACTTTGACTTTCCTTTCTGAATAGATCCTATAGGTTTCTGTTCTGTCTCCATCACATGTGCATGTGCCAAGCAAGCCCCAGGGGGCAGTTTGCCTGCACAGATCACTTTTGCTTTCATCTCCTTCAACAACAAAACAGAAAGGGAAGAAAGAAAATAATTTTGCACCTGCAGGAAACAAACTTCGTTGTCCAAATCTCGATACAAAGAAAATGATTAAAAATATGGTTTCACTTCACTGAAAACTTGCTCATTTTGCCAGAAATTGAAAGTAATTTTCAGAGCAGCCCAAATGCATTTCAGAATCACATAAATAAAGTCAGAAAAGAGTAGGGCAGACTACATATGGAGACAATGATGGATACTCAAGTGCCTTAAATTCCATGTTTTCTCTGACACTATCCTGTATTTACCTTAGGCAATTCAGTGTTAATCCACTTTTTGCTTCCATCCCTAAACTCCCTCTCCTTACATAGACTGTAAATGAGGATAGGACTGTATTTTATTGCGTACCTATGATAACTTGTCCAGTGTTGACACTGGCTGATAGGTTGTTCCAGTGAGACCAATACTGTTATAGAAATGCTCACAGACAGCAAGCTGGAAAAAGGCAAGAAGAGACCAGCTATTTGGGGACAGACTATGCCATACTTTTATCTTCAGTTATTTGGTTAAAGGCTCATATCCATTAACACAAAGGAGCCCAGAGGCACAATGGCAGAAGGAAGACCCCCAATACCAGATGAGAGAAAGGAGCCCCCTGCCTTGGTCCCTCCTGGGGTGCCACAAGGACTGACCAGCCCCACAGGCCAGGGTGAGACCCATCACGATGCTTCAGGCAGAGGGGATCTCCCCCATCACCTTGCAGACCAAGGTAACTGCCTATGGGGTGTGGGGCTCATTTTGGGATGCAGGGGAAGAGCTTCAGCGGATTGTGCAAGGAGGAACCAAAGGTGGTGAAAAGGAGGGATCAGGGCAGTTTGGGGAGGAACAAGCGAGGTAAAACAAGGAGATAAAAAGCACCAGTCCCATGTAAACATGGGCTGGTCAGTATGCTTGTCTGGCCATGCCCTGTGTCTGACCAGCACAGTTTGTCCTGTCTTCGTATTAAACTCCATTTCTAACTGTTTTCCTGGGTGAAGGGCCCTAGCCCCTGTACAGGCATGCTTGGAGGTCTGAGTGCCGGCCCCTGGGGTGGGACCATGGGGCAGAGAGGCTGTATGCCCGTGGTGGCAGCACCGGGAGAGACCAGAGTGTGTGTGCAATGTGTGTGTGTGTGTGTGTGTGTGTCAGTGTGTGATTGCTATCAAAAAAATCAAGCTGGACTAGCCAGCACTCAGGGTAAGAGGCTTGGGAGCCAGGTGTCGGGGTGGCCATGAGGCTACTTCGGATACTGGAGAGACCAGAGAGCCTGCGAGTTGGCTACTGCAGGGACCAGGAGGTCCAGGCCAGCAACTGGGGACAACAAGGGGTCTGGGGGCTGGCTCCTGGTAAGGTCATAGGGCCAGCTAACAGAGATACCCAGATGAATGTGTGTGAGGCAACTAGGAGACCAGGATTTCCAGGGGCCAGCTGCTGAAAAGACTGGGTGTCTAAGGCCAGTGAGAGAGATCTGTAGTGTATGTGTTTGTGTGTGTGTGTGTGGTGAGTGTGAGCGTGGCGTACACAGGTCCAGGTGCAAGCAACTGGGGAGACCAGTGATCCAGGGCAGCTACTGAGTGAACTGAATGTCCAAGGCCAGTTATGGGAGGGATCCACATTGTACATATCTATATGTATTTTCCACTAATGGACCTTCATCTTGATCAGCCAGAGCAGGGAACAGGATGAAGCCACTGGTGCTGTTTGTGTTTGCATGAGTGCTGTGCTTTCCGCTTTTGCTGATCCATGTTGCTGACCACGTATATGTGTGTATGTGCTCTGTGTGTGTGTGTGTGTGTGTGTGTGTGTGTGTATGCCTGTTGGGAATACCTCGCTCAGCCTTGCTACTGACTGGACCTTGGCACATGGAGCAGTGGCAGTCTTGCCTCTATTGCGCTACTGGCTTTGGCAACTGCTAACACTTTTACATGCTGTTGTGTCTGTGGGGCTGCAGGAAACAGACAATTTACTTTCTTGGCCTTGCAGGGTGCCCTCATGGGCAGGCCAAATTGCAGGTATCACAAGAATATTTGTGCAAGAGGAAAAAAGAGAAAAGTAGGTGGTGCTGGAACAAGATAGAAACAGCAGTCATATCCACATACCAGCATAGATAAATAGATAAGAGAGAAGGGTGTAACTCATTTAAACAGTCCATGGACTTCCATGGGAATATTCATTTATTACTTTAAAATCCACTGAACAGCTGACTTTTTTTCTTTCACTACCAGAGTAGGATACAGAGTAAAGCATTTATATTACCTGTAAAAGTCACACGCCTGGCTTTTCGTCTAGCAGGCTGATGGTAGCCATGTGGCAACGAGAGGTAGCGTACGCCCATGGTGCTAGCCTGCGTACAAAGACAGACATGCACTCAGTGCCTGTGATTTCCTCTCACACCTGAGATAGGACTTGTTCTCGAGGCAGCAAAGTGCAGCTTCGTACAGCCACTGGTGAGCAGGTGGTCCTCCCACCACCAGCACTGTGCGTGTTCAGTGGAACATAAGTAAAAGAATCTAATCTAAAAGAATCTAAAAGTATCTAATGATGTACCATTCCAGAGTAATTTACATATTCATGGCAAAAAGGAGAGGTGTTAGAATTTGCATTTGGTAAGACAGTGTAATTAACTGGTAAAGAGGAATGATTATGCCCTTTTTCTACTATGCCTGCAACCTTAGAGCCAAATTTAGAGAAGTGTAAGATCAACGCTTGGCTTAGCCAGGTTGAACTTGGCCTCATCTCCAGTGAAAATGCCTGTCTGATACAATTCCCCTAGGTTTTCCTTACAGCTGGGGAGAGAAATATATTATTCTAGAATTCACCTCTCCTATTTTAGGTGACAACTTTAAATAAAATGAATTGTACCCAGCAATAGCTTATTTCTCTTCCTTAGCTGTGATTATCTCAGCTGTAAATGTCTATGCTATCCAATGGCTACATTTGGTCAGATACATCTTACTGTTTCTGATCCAGAGTCCAGTTAGTGCAAGGCGTCAAGGGTTCTGGATCAGCCTCTTTGTCAATCCACAAATTCACACAGGTGTGATCATACTTTGTTTTACACATGCCAAATCAATGCAAGCTACCTTATTACTTACAGCCATAGTAGCTGTTTTCTGACCAATATCCAGAGGTAGGACATAGCGAATGTTGCTGTCCACATGCTAAGTAAAGCTCTTCCTTCCTAGGTGCTGCATAAGGATATTGCGAAAAATATCCATTTTAACTATTACAAAAAGCAAATAAAAATGGGTGTCTTTTTATTTACAGACACACAGAGGCATTTTTATATGTCTTGATCAAATGAATAGTAGTTTGCATAACAGGTACCGGTCTACCCCAAGGTAAGCTGTTTCCTTTCCTGCAACTCTGCCTCAGGCTATGCTGTCGACGGATGAGGATTTCTTGGGCTTGTTTCTCATTTGTGTCCGTAGGCAGGTTGTGTCGGCTATATGATGGTGCCTGAAATAGAAAATGCACTCAGTTGATTCTCTTTGAGCTTGAAATATCAATAAATTGAAGCTGCGCAGTCTATTAAATCACATAGCCAAAAACACACCTTTCCTGGCTAAGCCACTGACTCACCATGGGTCTGTTCGGTATCACCTTGTAGGGAAATGCAGTCTCACAGTAACCTTGCTCCCCAACAGCAAGATATGAGGAAATATGGACACAGCTGTAATCCTCAGACAACACATTCCCACCTCGGCTGACTGTCCTTCCCCAGGGCCTGTACCTTGGTGCAGTTTTGATAGACTTGGAACCTGCCCAAAATGTACCATAAAAACATACCCACCTGCACAGGTCTCTTAACATCTCCAAGCTTTTCCTCCCTTTCTCAGACCTCTTTTAATCATGCAACTGGCAGTTACAGATGTGAGGGAAGTCCCAGGAGATAGCTAGCTAGTTAAGTCACCTCTGAGCCTTTGGTACAAACATTACTCATCCAGAAGCAAGTTGCAGACACTCAGGAGCAAAAGACTGTATCAGGTAGAATATATCTCCAGAATGAAGTACACATTTGAGCTTCCTTTCCATACCTGGGCAAACCACACCTTAATATTACCTTAATATTACCTTAAAATTGAGCTTTTTTGTTGTTTATTTGCTGATTTATTGTGTACATCTTGTGAAATCAGGGAAATAGTTATCCCCTCAAAGAAAGAAGTTCATTTAAGTCTATAAAACTCTCCTAAAATGCAGAATCTGATCTTAATCTCACTTGTCTTTGTGAAGTTAGTCTGGTAAACCAGAGCATCACCCGGCCTTCAAAGTTTGACGTGAAATATTAGAACTAATTCTATTTTACTTCCTATCTTCTATTTCCGAAAGCACACAGTTCTCAAAACCACACAGGAAGTGACTGGCACAAATGGACATTACTGTAATTGATTTTGAAGAGAGAAAGTTCATTTCAGTAATCTATGAGGCAACTGTATATGCAAATTGTTGCTAGTAAGATAAGAAATTAATATCTTAGGGATAATTGGCCATGGCAAATCAAACAATATTAGGCAGGAATATCGTATTAATAATGACACATTTAAATGAGCAAGGCCTAGCATTTTCTAGCAAATGTGCATTACATGAGTTATCTCAGCTTATCTGCATAATTTCAAGGTTACTGTAATATATCCTCTACCACACATTGCTGTATGAGATCACTCAGCTGTACACTTTGGGCACAGGACTAGATTAAATAGATATTATACCTTGAACTGCATCAAAATCAGTACAAATCTGTGCAAAACAAATCCTTGTTAAGGCATTATCATCTCCATTTTATGAAAAAAAGCCTGTAAAATGAAGGTCTAGAGGAGGGGGATTTTGTTTTCCTTTCTCCTCTTGTGGCAGAGGAAGATAAACTGCAGCTCTCAAACAGAATAAGAATTCACCAGCCTGACTCTCAGCTGACTTTGGGCTATGCAATGTTTACCAGCACAAGCCGTCCCACTTCCACAGAAAAGTTTCACTGTTAGTGGCCATCTGCCAGTCTACTGTCTCTGACGACGATATGCCCGTCTCTGGATGCTCGTTTGCTGTCTGCCAAGTGTTCATTCATCTCAGTGAAATCAGAGCCCACATGCATTGCAAATGCTATGCATATGTGACCCATCCAGCTTCCTACACTTTTCGGGATGTCTCTCTCAGACTCTGAGTCCCCGAGAGGCCAGGTCACACCTGCTCATTGCTGTGCCGGCAGGTCTTACTGTCTAGAGCCTCCCAGCCACCCTGCTTCCAGGCAGCCCTTTCACTGAGATAGCACAGTTTGCATTCTTAAACGTCCTCTATGGATGGTTTGCTTTAGAAATGTGCCCATGCCTGTTCCAGAAAATACCAGTATTAACCGCCGTATCAGCTGGATCACCTGAGTTGCCATAGGAATACCCTACACATCAGCTCTGCAGAAAGAGGTCACAGGCTGTGTGTGCCTAGAGGGAGAGGACTTGGAAAGTCAAACTAAGCCAGGGGTTTTTGGCAGCCTCTGAAGGGCCATTCGTGAGTCACAGGCAGCCATACAGCGAGGGAAGCCTGACCTCTAGAGCTCGGCCCTGGATTTTCCTATCTTTTCCCACTGCCATCAGGGTGAAAAGCTGAAGGAAAATCCTGTTTGCTTGTTCTTCATCAAGGAGTCTAGTCAAAAGCACAGGTCCTCCCCTGGGTTGGAGAGGCTGTGGGCCCAGAGTCCGTGTTTCCCACCGGCATGACTCCAGGGCTCCGGTGAGAGCCGGGCTGGCCCCACTGCTACCACCAGCCATTGCTATGATGTGAAGGAGGGCAAACAGGAGCTTTCAGTCTACAAATACAGAGTGATAGCACAAAAGTCGTTTACACACCCTTTGTCGCACTTGATACAGATTATGTGCCAGGACATCTCTCATGGACTCCACCTCTGCAGGGGAGAGCCTATGTACTCGCCAATTTCTGCAGCTCCTGTAAATAAAAGAGAAGATTTAATATGATATTAACAAGTTGCTTAAACACTGTTCCTACCAAACGATGTATGATCTGCTTTTTCTTGTAGGGAAGAAGGATGTGAAGAGACTTTCACTGACCAGTGACACCATGAGATCATCCAAAGCTGAATGAAAATTGTCAGACATTTTTGCCCCTTCCAGAGTTTTATCAATATACTGGCTATTCAGAAAGGACTCTATGCCATCATACCACTCACGGCAGAAACCCTCCTTTCTTTTAAAGAGCTCCAGAAGGAAATTAATTTTTAAGAACTAGACTGGGCAAGAAACATCTGTACGTTCAGGAAAGTGTTGCAAGTTTCCTACCTTGCTTGAATATGTTCTTCAGCATAGTATAAGAGCCTGGGCCTTGCTGTCTTACTGTTTTTAACTTCTTTGTGAAAAAGAAGAACATTCCTAATAAATAAACCACGTCTTCATTAACAATGACAGGAACGTTATCGTCCAGGAGACCTGCTCTGTGCTGAGGTGAATATATAGAGAGTTTCCTTGGAACTCAGTCTGTTTCTTCATTTAAAATGAAAGAACTACCTAAAAGATAGTAATCTTAGAATCTTTTTCAAACTGGGACAAGAAGCCCACAGTCATTTTTAACTGCCTGGGCTTTTCACTAATAAAACAATGGATGAGGGCTGCTGTGAAATGTTAACTGGATTTGCTGTATCAGTGAACCTGTGTGAGAGTTAGCATTCAGCCGAATTCCCAAGTAGATAAAGGGGAAATAGATAGTGATCATCCAGGATGAACCACAGTCAGAGTTCATCTTGTTGTTCCTGTTTTTATCCGTTCTCTGTTTTGCTTTCTTTTCTCTTATTTTTTTAAAATGTAATTGTCAATCTTTCCTCTCAGCTAAGCGATGTCCTTAAAGTAATGTCCATATATTGTATGATTAAATAATGGATTATTATCACTGTACAGTATTGCCAAAGCTTTGTGTAAAGTTGTTTTTTACTCCTTTTAAACTAAACAAAACCTTTCAATAGCAAAGAAAAGTAGATTCATACAAAACTAAGATTATGCTGTAAACATAGAAAAAAGTTTGGAATTTTGCAATTACAGTTTATTTAACAGGATTACCACTATTTTATGCTATAATCTAACAAAATCATCTCGAAAACTTGTAAGACCATCATGTGCAGCTTGAATTCTACATTCTACTGGCTCTTACTGTTAGCCAGACAGTGAAGATTGGTAGCCTGGCCCTGTCCAAGATCCCTGGAATTTAAGAATTCACATTCCTGAAATATTTCAAGGTTTCTGAATGTGTTTTCATTCTGCATCAGAACGAAAATGAAATCTGCCAAATTTTACATAAAGTAAGAAGAAAGAGAGAGAGAGCATGACAATAGGTTAAGGGATAGCATTAGCGGTAGGGCTAGAATAGGCTTAGGGATATCCCTGGGATGTGAGAGACCCATAAGCAGACTGTTGCAATGAGATGAGGTGATATTCAGCAGACTGAAGAGACAGTTTCCCCCATATGGGCAGAAGGAGTGAGCAGAACACCTCCAAGACATCAGATCATCTTTTTACTTTCCCAATTGCAGACCTGACCATTCCACATGACAATATAGGAGAAGTGGCCAGTCCTAAGTCATTTAATGCTTATTGTTTAGCTCCTAAAGTGACTTACATAAAATTCCCTGAGTTTCAGCTGAGCTGAAGTAGCAGCAGAACAAACAGCATGAAGATAATCTGCATTGTTCTGAAGCACAAATAAAAAGTTTATATTCTTTTCATGGGATTAGATATTAACCTACCCAATTGATACACAAGTATGGTAATAAAAAAGTTGCTTTTACATTATACAATACACAATACATTTAAAAAAAGCTTTTCCAAAAAAAACCACCTGGTATGTTACCAAACCCATAAAGCAATCCTTACTGAAACTATTCCTTTGTTCTTGCTGAAACTTCCTGAATGTTAAGCACAAAGCACAGCATGAGAAATATATTTGCAAAGAAAATACTGAGCTAATAATATACTGTGATAACTGACTATCTCTCTGTAGGGAGTACCATGACAGTATCTCTTTCTTCTTAAGATATAGATATAGTTGATATATGGAGGAAATACAATTCCTTATGAAAACCTTGTAAGGTTACTTTTTATATATAATATCTCAAATTTTGAACTTTACCAACTCTCCATTAATCTTCACTAGTCCTATGAAGGAAGTAACTTTCATTGGGTACAGCCCTTGCACAACTGCATCATCACAAATGACAACACTGCATTTGATTCTCATCTTTTCTGTATTGATATATTCTAAGATTTATTCTTACCAAAGTCAGTACTGCAGCAATATTAAGCCATCATTGAGTAAGCTCACAGTCAAATCAGCCTCTCTCTCTCTAATGGGCATTTCTAAGGTGTGTTTCCCAAAATACAAACACAGTTTTTACAATATCTGCTTGGCTTTTGCCTTTGAAATCCTTATTTCTGAGGCTTGTATTCTCCAAACCATTATAACTAAATGCTCTATTTTCATTCAAATGTGGATTCTTTGTTGCACAGTCCATGGACAAATTTCTCCAATCCACACTGGAAATGTTTAATGCATATTCGACACTCACTCCACCCGCAGAAATCCCACCAACATGAATCGAATTTCAGATTATAGAGAAAATCCAGCGCAATTGAGATCTGCCTTGATTGAATAGGATCATAGAATATTTCTTTCCTGGTCCCTAAAGGCTGCAGAACTGATCAGAAGCCCTGATGAGAAAAGATTCCCTGTCAGATGGCACTGCAAATATAGTTTTAAATAAAATACATTGGAATTTGATCTCAAATCTCAACTTTTAAGGATTGCTTGTTCATGGCCAGATTTTTGTATCCTCATTCAGGATACAGACTTTAGGTACAACCTATCTCAATGAAAGCCGTAAAACTGTTTACAAATTCTTCCATTTTGAAAACTTTCACTCTTAAGCAGGCTCACTTGGTTGCTTAAGGGAATGGAGATATAAGAACCACTGCATTGGCTCAGACGAAAGATCAAACTAGCTCATTATCCTGCCTCTGACAGTGTTCAACCATGGACATCTATGGAAGAACAGAACTAGGAAAACATGTATTTTCCTAAGACACTTTCACAGTCTCCAAAGATCAGGACACTTCTGAGCCACAGGTAGTACTTTGTTTTTTAAAGGTGTCATTTTGTTTTTTTGAAAGGTTCTCCCCGTAGCATCAGAGCGCATCAGAGGCTGATGCACACAGTAAGATTCAATTACAGCCTGAGCACAGCTGGCAAAACTCAGTCCATCATATCATCGTTTATTTAGAATATTTTTCAATCTAAATTCTCAGCTCAGGAGAGACTTTCTGAACTGCATTAAAGCAATTTGTCTTTTTTTCTCCATCTCTTTCAAGAAAAGAAAAGGAATGTGGTTTGTTTGCCATAGATTTTCTTCCAACCTCGTACATTTGCTCTTGGCTCAGAACAGTTAGGGGAATATAGCAGAAGGGAGCCGGACAAACACAGAACCATTTTTACTATCATCCATTCAGCAAAGAATGATTTAGAAAGAAAAGGGCTAGATCTTACACTGCATGCTGGTATCAGTCTCAAACAAGCCAGTGAGTCTTGACGTGATGAAGACAAACAGCTTCAAGAGAGATTTTAATTTAATGTCCAGTCTTTATTTCTTTTTGAGATGTGATCCTTTAAACTTTCTAGTGTGGGGAGAGAGGACTGTCAAAGAGAGAAAACACGCTGAGCCCTGTTGGAGGCTGCTACACAATAAAGAAGCTGAAGGCCTGCAGCAGCAGAGCAGTAGCAGCACCGCAGTAGCAGCAACACCAGCTGGCAGGAGCCCAGGAATAAGTGCCAAACTGCCTCCCTATAGCTAGTCATACGGCAGTAAACACCCTCTGGCCAATGTATTGCAGGTGAAAAAAAACAGTTGCAGGGCAGTTAGAGTGTGAAGGAGTGAAGATTTTACACAGATTCCTCTTCTACAGGTTCCCTCAGATACGTCTCTGGAGATCCCACCAATTTTCTCCCTGTGTCTGTCTGACACCAAGCTGCATTACTTTTTAGCACATTACCCATGCACATCTGTATGCAAGCTTCATCTCTCCATAAGAATTGAATAGGTACCGCTCCTGCTGGGAGACAACATGTAGAGGGGAGCATGCCCAGGAGAGAGGGGACAGCTGGAGGAGACCCGCTGTGTGTCACACACCTCCATCAGAGACCGCCTGGCTACCAGACATCATTCACAGACATACGCCTTGGGAGAACAAGCATTCATCTTGCACTACTCAGAAAACTAGGCAGCCACACTGATGTAAATTCCTCCTTATCTCCAGCACTGAACATCCGGGGTCAGTTTCAGAAAGGGCTCTCTATTAATTCCCTCCATCTTTTTTTCCATTTTCTTCTTTCCTCTGCAACTGAGTTCTGGCCAAAGCTGGGTGTGGAAGTACCAAAATACAAGACAGCTTGAGGGACTGCAAAATGAAGTAGAAAAACCTGCAAACTCTGCAAGCAAATCCATCCACAGCAAACATCAACCCAAATTTTAGGACACCAAATTTCTAATTGGGATAATGGAGTCAGGACCAAAGACCTTTACTCTAAACTTTTGTGCCGTTCTTTAAGCACCTGGCAGTGGTGAGCAAAATCCATTGGCCAGCTAAGCGAGGAGGATGGGAGACCTGAATCACTGCTGTGACACAAGGCAGCCAGAGCAGATTCTGGGCCAGACTCATGATTCCACCTCAGCACTGCCCGTTATTGAAGAGAAACATAATGAAAATGTCACGTTTTAATTATCACTTGGTGAACAAAGATTCAAAGAAAATATATGATGAGTACCCAAGTGCCAGCACAAAATAGCAGCTCCTCTTCTCATAGCTGTCTTGATTTGTTATGCCTCTATTAAACTCATAAAATCCCTCAGATGTTTCCTCATTTTTGTCCCCTTCCCTCCTGCACCCTACTGTGCTCTGCAAAGGCCAATACTCACTGTAAAGAAGCTGTGGATGCTGTTGAACTTATCACGCCACTCTCAGCCATTTCAATGGCCAGTTTTATCTCCAACTTTTTGTACAGTGACACAATGCTGGATTTGGGCTGGCGTTCCCGAATTAAGATTTTCTTCAGATACTTATTGTCGAACTTTTTAAATCTGCAAAAGAGAGATTAAAACCAAAGAGTAAAAAAGAAATGTGTTTTTATCCCTGTGGGATAAGCTCATCTTCATTAAAAATGCGCACATATATAATTTGGTGGTGGAAACTGAATCCAAATTGGAGGCACCTGTGGACTCCTGAAGGCCTAGTAAACAGAAACCTTTAGGGGGACATTTGGCATGGTCTACTGGTCCACATAGATTGTAAAGCCCACTAGACAAAAGACAGAAACAAGCTGCAATCAGAGCAAAATAGAGGGCTGGGTGTATGTTTTCATATAACACTGCCTCATTTGTAAGAAAAGAATATGGCCAGTCTCCATGCTTTTGTACAAATGTTGTATTCTAATAGGGCATAACAGCAGCAGCTGCACTTACAGTAATCCTGGCCTATTCAGCCAGCCACCAATAATGCTCTAAATGGCCCGGTAGTTACAGTAGTTTGGGCCCATTATGTTGCTGATAATTTTGAATCGTGACAATTAGAGTGGAGAAAATATATTTCTTTGTATTCTGAATAACAGAAAATTTGAATGGACCACAAAGCACTATGTGCACGCACACTGCAGATTATAAAATATCACTGATGTGTGACATAATTTGAATGCAGATGCATGTATGTGTTTTGAAACAGGTATGTGCTTTCAGGCAGACGTTTAGCAGAACAGCAGATCGTCTTAGAAGTTTCTTTCAAAGGAGCAGTTTACCACAGCAAGGTGATGTGGTCCACAATGTTAGAAAAAGCACTACAGAGTTTCTACATTTTTTCCTAACAAAGGCTTGTTTTTATATGTACTGTAATAGCACAGAGAGGTACACAAATGTGTTTCCACTGGAATTAGAGCTCTTTATGTTTTTCTAAGTAACAGGAAGCTACCCTGAGTGTCATTTCACTTAGATAATTTATTTCAAAATACATATGCCAAACATCTTTAAAATAACATAGAATGGAATAGGGTGTACCTTTTAATACAACCTCTCCTACGTTAAATATTTTCGTATACAGTATGGTCTTTTAATCTGCACCTGAACTGAAACACTACATTTATGACTGATTTGGACAAAATTCTCTTATCATAGCTGTGCGTAGATGTGAGATAAGGGAAAATAATGTGTTTTATCTTTTTGAAACATGGAATGCAGATATATGATTGGAATCACTGCTCCAAGAGGAATTTAGTTAGCCTATTCACTGTATAGACAGCTGTGTGGCCACATGGATGCCCTAAAGCTATGCCTGCTGTGCAAGAGCCTAGAGAACATTTAACTTCCAAGTCCAGATATGTGCCCTAACTACAGCTTTACTCCCTGTTGTGACAAGACTAGATGCAAAACAGCAGCTCTCTTCCCACTCCAAAATCCTGATTTCCATAGGGAAAAACCCAGACACAAAGGGAGCTGCCTCATGTCCCGGCAGCCCCCCAGTCTGGATCAATGGGGTCCAATGATGAGGGGAGAGCCAAAGTGCTTCTGCACAGAAGTCTTGGCATAGCCTAAAGGACTACTTTTATCCCATGGCATCAGAATATGGTGCTTGTGGAAAAGGAAGATTATCCTATTCCCCTATATTGCCTTCACATGCCGAGATGGTGGCAAATATGATCACAGAGCTCCCTTACGGAAAAACATACAAAGCAAACAGCAACTCAGAATGCCAAATCTGTTCTGGACAATGCCTGCAAGATACACAAAGCTTCACAAAATCACCTCATCATGCTTACAGAAGACATAACATAGTCCTGTACAGTTCCTGAGTGAAGACTATATTAAAAATAGTATCTGCTTATGCTAATGGATAATTAAATTCAGCCATTCACTTCAGTATTATTTTAACTATGACTGAATACAAAGACTTGTAAGGACAAATGACTAATTACTATTTAATCTGTACTTATCAACAGGGCATCATTTTTGCCATGGCAACTTACAATGAAGGAAAATGAAGCACTACTTCCTTACATAGATTCCATTCTAAATTCAAACCTAAAGGAGCATTGCCAATCTAAGCTTTATGTCAAAGCTATGTTTACAGGCTGTTTACATGCCTGTAGCATGCATTTATGTGTTATGCTTTTCTTTCAGAAGGCCTTTCTCCTTGTTTGTGCGGAAGAAACTTAGCAAACAATATGTGGGCGCTGCACTCCCAAGAGATAACGGTTACTCAGGAGTTCATTTTTTAAAAAGAGATAAGACACATGTCCCCAGTACTTCATGCTATGTTACTCTTATGGCGCACAAGATGTATTTCCTATTCTATTTACCTATTGTATTTTACATCATAGATAGGTTATTTTATTATAGTAGGCTGCAATAAGAGATGCTTACTTATCTCTCAGCTGATAGTGACTCCAATGTCCGCATATGTCTTCAATACCGGCCTTCAAGTGATCCATCAACTAGAGAAACAAACATGGAAAGATTTTAAGTAGCCATTATGAGAAAATAATGCCACCACAAATATGCAACTGTTAACAGGATTCTGAGATTTTTAAAAGACGTGGCAAGGCAGCTAATTATGAAAACATCTACAGTTCTCTAAAAATTCAAGCAAACATCCTACAGTGGCATCTCCTATGCTTGGCTGCAGTGGCAGTATTTTGATCAAAGTGGCAAGTCTGTCAGTCTGCTATCATCTCACCACATCCCAGCAAAAAATAGGCCCAAGAAAAGGACTGTGTCCAATGGAGGATGATACAGATGATACTACTTGCCTGGTCCTCTGTCTACAGAGACTAAAAACTAAATTCTTGCTTCTGTCAGCCCAATTTCCTCTCCCCATGTGTCACTTCCCTGAGAGGGGAGGGGCCTATTACCAGGCACCTCACTCCTTAATCCTTGCCTTGACCTCCAAGTGCTTCAAGGATTTTGAATATTGTCATGAGACTGGTCAGTTTATCACTGATAACTGCCAGAATTTTCAGTCTTCTCTTGTGTGTTTCCAGAGTTATTGAAACAGCTTGAAAATGGCCAATTGTTACATATATATTGTTATATATGATGTTTTTAAACATAAATCCCTTTCAAAACTAAGTGTAAAGGTTGAAATAGCAAGAATTAATTTCACATCAAATTCAAATCGATTGAGATGCACTGATTTTTCTAATGTCTCTGCATTAGAAATTAATTTTAAGGCACAGTGTTTCTGTTCATTTCAAATATGTTTCCTATAGTGACAATGGAACCATATATGTACATTTTTTAGAGTACTATTAAGTCAGTTTGACTGTTATTCTCTTTTTTTACATATTGATAGCCTGAAAAGTTAAAGCAAATGTTTGAGAGAGAGAAAGATAATTTCTCAAAAGGACTTGAAACTAAATTTGCAGACCAATGGTTCAGCTCACTTTGGTTATAATACCTGATTTAAGACTTTTCATGTTTTAGTGTGGCTAGAACCAGTCAAAGGACAGCAACAAAGGAAGCTGACAAATATAGCTGGGAAGGATGATGAATGTATTTTGTAAACTCTAGTTTTATGTCTCTGTGCTGCCATGGTCACAAGTATCCGGATATAAGGGCTAGAATCTGATACCTTATTGTTGTTGCATCACTGAAGTCTTTGGAACGTGGTCTATTCTGTAGCTTTGAAAATAGATCCCCCCTACCCCCCTGCCAAGCTCTGCTAGGCCACGACAGTTATGGCACACTATCATAATATGACAGTCTTTGTGAATACAAATGAGATGTCACATTTTAAAATATTATGCCTAGGATTTCCTCCAAATAGTCTTAAAAACATTCATTGTCCACATCCACCAAATGCCAGTGCTACTGAATGTCTCGCTCTCTCCAGCTATGTTGGAACTGACACCTTTTCTCCTCTTCTTTCTAGAATACTAGCTACTGATACCAAAAACTTACTCGCACATGAATTTCTTCATTGATGGACTCCTTTTTGTTGGTCTTTTTAACATCTAGATATCTGACCAATGGACCAATTGTGATTCCCTGCATTTGGAACAATGAATTGAAATGTTCATTATCCTTTAGAAAAAACAGAAAGAAAGCAAAAGAATTTCATTTTAATCAATTAGGAAAGCTGTGTCTTAGGAGAATGGTCTGCCACCCGTAGAGAGAGTTACAGAAAAGGATTAAAAAACAAAAACTTTTAAAAAGTATGCATCAGATTTTCTAATCAAAATTACATTTATCAACATGTTTTAACTATATAAAGTAACTAACCCATTGACAACTTTCTCCAAAACAGCACTCATTTGAAAGAAAACTTTTATCTTTGGGTTCCTACAATCTTGAAATCTCTTACTTCAACATTTTCAGAATGAAACATTTTATTTTTTTATTTTGAAATCATTTTTAGCTGCTCCCAATTCTCTGTTGCATTACTACAGCTTCTAGCATTTAAAAAGGGGAAATAGAAACAAAATTGTTTATCTGAAACATTTTGGGTGGAATCTGAGTGCTTAACCACAATTGCACAGTGCATCCCATCAACACCCTAGAGTATCTGAGATATTTGTATAGAAAAATAGAGAAAATGTGATGCAAGTTGTCCAGAAAATTCAGTTCTTCCTGGTACAGCAGTGTAAGCCAAGTAAAATAACCCAGAGCACCTGAAGTCACACTAGACTTCTGTTCTCACAAATCTGACTTGTTCCCTATACTTTTCTTTAATATTCTTTCACAAAGGGTTTGAAAATGTTCCAGTCTGGTCCCAAGATGAATGAAGATAGATGTCAAAAGTTCAAAATCCTACATAAGACAAAATTACTGTCTTCTGCTCAGTTTTATATGCAACACTAGTAAAGAATAACTCTGCTCGTGCTGAAGAGTAAAGTTAAAATGCTTCTTATTTTGGAAACATTAGGAAGTGCATGTGCAGTGAAAAGAAAAGATTTTGGACACAATGGACCCTTTTCTCTGAATGTTTTAGAAGACTTGGGCTTTCAATAATTCTTCTGGAAAAGTTTAAGAGTAAATTGTAAAATAAGAGTAAAAAGTGCAATCTTCACTAGAAAGCTTTTCAGTCAATTCTGTTACATACAAAATAACTCATTAAGAAATCCACTCACCTGGATGAACACAGTAAAGTATGTAACTACAAGTGTAGCAGTAATGAACAAATTTTTTCTAGGGAAGAGATTCACTGGAAGCAGGAATGCAAGAGAGAAGCTACTGGCTCCTCGAAGGCCACTGTAGGAAATAATGAGCTGGTCTTTGAAGGAGAAGGGATACGTTCGGAACTTGTTACTGATGTAGAAGAGAGCAAATACACCTAGGTAGGAAAAAAAGCTGTTATTAAGCAAGTAGAAAAGGAAAAATAAAAAAAAAAAAGCAACATCTTGGCTCAGGAAGCTGTTGACAAGACTTCCTTTCAATTTTCCTCATTTGTACCTTCTCTTAGACCAGCTGATGGAACTGTGAGAAAATGTTCTAGAAAAGAGTGTGTTTTCTAACTGCTTTATGTTTTAAATTCACTTGAGTAGTTTAGAAGTGAAATTAGAAGAAAAGATTTACTGTCTATATTTATGTTACACAGTTCTTCTCTGAAGTGTGCTGGAGACAAGCTGAACCACTAGATGAGAGTTTTTCCTGTGCCTTCCCTTGCAATGTTTCCTGCTTTTTGCACAGTATCTGCCCAAAGTGTTTGAACAGTGCTTCGCCAAAAAGTCCTGTGGATAAGTTCACTGAAGGGCAAAGAGTAATAGCATTTTAATTTTTAATCCTTTGGTTTATTCTCTCTTTAGTTCTCTATTTATTTCTCTGTTTTAATTTTTCTTTTAATAAAAGGTTAAAATTAATGAAACACCCTGTGGATGTGTAAGGAATGCAACTTCGCTTTATAGATACATTTAGTGCGTTGCTTGATTTTCTCTTAATTGCCTTCACCTTCCATGAGATATATGTATCCTATCTTTCGTATGGAAATTGTTACAATTCTGATGTACATGCTGACAAACACTGTTAATTACTGGTGTTATTCTACATATTAGTCATTGATAAACTCTGTGGATTATTATAATAGGTAAGGCCAGTAGCAATATCTAATAATTTAGGTTACTGGGTGCTGCTTTATATAAGACCATTTTTGTTACTTTTGTTAGACAGTAACTACTCAGGCTGAAACTCTATAAAGGAGGTGTCACCCTAAAGCCATTTCTCTTTACTTATTCAAGCTTCAGACAAAATGATGGAATAATTTTTCAGAATGGGTTTGGGGGAAAATATTTTGGTCTTCCTCTGGAAAGCTCTAGCTCTCCCCTAGGTGTTGGAGAGAGGGACAGACATGTGGCAGCAGAGTGATTTTTGTATCAAGAAAGCACCTTTTCTATCCTTATTAGAAGGATATCCCAAAATGACCTCCAAAGTTAAGCCTTTAAAAACTTAAAAGTCATGCTTGACCCAGCATAAACAAGTAAAATATGTAACTATTTCCTTCTTGCTGTGAAATCACCAGAATCATATCACTTCCACTGCTGAGTACTTCCGTCATCTCTGCATAATAGGGCTGCTCAGATGCATGTACTTGAACCCTCACAGGCCTCACAGAATCACAGAACAGCTGAGGTTGGAAGGGACCTCTGGAGATCATCTAGTCCAACCCCCTACTCAAAACAGGTCTAATCAGGTCAGTTTGCTCAGGGTTGCCCATCCCAGTCTGAGAGATCAGGGAGCAGGAGACCTTTGCAGGAACTGAGTGTGTAGAAACAGAGACAGGCAATGTTTTCTAGTAGTTTAACACTTCAGAGATTGTGCAAATTGACTAGTGAGGAGCAGTAGCATGGCATGGTTTGCCTGAGCTGTGGTATAAGGAGGGAAATAGAGTTCCAGTTCACTCATCTATCAGTACGTGTATTCACTTTCCCTCTTTTTCAATGCCTCAAGCACTCCTGACCCCCAGACCTTTAGTGGTATAGTGCCAGAAGTGTGCTGACGTACATTATCGAATTAGTAAGTTAATCATGGTGTGTGATGAAATTACTATGAAGCCCACTTACCCGAGGGGATAGTTAACTAAGATGTCAGCGTCTATATAGGCATAATCATGGAAATAGTTTAATTTTGCTTAAAATATTCCATTCTCACCTAATCATAAAGTCTGTGCTTGCAGAATGGCATTGCTTGCAGATTTGTCTGGGGCATTCCCCCCTTTTCCTGCAAGCGTAGATTTGTGAAATGAATTTGTCAGCAACACACACCTAGTAAACTCATTATTAAACCGGTTATACCAGTCTGCACAGACTTTTCTAACATACCTTTGCACTGAAATGTTTCTCTCAGAGATGCAGAACAGCTTGCCTGCAAAAGCTGACTTACTCAGTGCCCGCCAAATAAGGCAGAAAAGCAGAGTGAAGCAAATGAAGGCCCAGTTCCACTCGTGGTTCTTCCCAACTGTCGACACTCCCATGAACACGAAAATCAGTGTCTCGCTGATGCTACTTAGCATCTTCATGAAATACTTTATTGTCGTATAGGAATTCTGGGAAATGTTTTCCTCCACATATTTTTTCATAGTCACTGCACATGCTGTCATCCTGTACAAGGCAAAAAATCAGAGATCAGCAACAACCATCTGTCTTTTGATTTAAGGACAGCTTCAGCCCTCATGATCTGCACGCTTCCCACTCTCTGTCACCAGCTTTTAGTGTCTTTCCTAATATCAAGTAGCATTTTGCTTCTTCAATAATGTCAGCTACTTCAGTTATATGATGCTGGATAAAAGAGATACCTTAACTGAGCTTTATGAATCCATTTTGCATACAGGAAAAAGGAAGCAAATGGAAGAGGAAGTGAGAGTATCACATTCTAGTTCAAAGTCCATTTTATTCTGACTGTGTAATGCACAAAGACCCAAATATTTGAGTCTCAAACAAAGGGCAGTCAATTCTGTACCAGTCTGCGGGCAGGCGGATCAGTTAAAGGGACATAATCTGCCTCTCTGACGTGGTGGTGGAGGAAGAGGGTGCTAGTCCAGCACTGGGTTCAAAGCTCCTTGCTGTGCCCTGCCAGCTAGCTGGCATATCAGCAGGCGGACGTTAAGCCTCAGTAATTCTCCGCCCACTCCAGCTCATTTCTGCACGGCAGGGGAAATGCAGTCATCCTGGAGCCTGTCTTTCCTCCCTCTCAGTTATCCAGGGTATGGGCAATGTGCCCAAGAAACTAAAGGAATATTTTCCACCAATTTGCTCTTCAATCAAGGCTAAAATCTGTTCAAAGGTATCAGCAACAACCCAGCACAGCTGCTGGTAACGTGTGCACTGAGCAGTACCTTGCTCCTCAAGCAATCCCACTGAAGACAGTAAAATACATCATGTGGAGTAAGGCACTTCCCCTCATCAATGTCAGGATTTGGCCTCCGTTTTCTATGTTTCTAGCTAAATCAGCCATTGAGCACTTAAGGATTCCTCTTCTCCCCTTCATTTTTCACAGTTGTAGATGAATAGATAGATTCGGTTCTATGCTAGGAACATATTCCATCATCTATCTAGCTTCTGTTGATATTACTTTAGTCTTTGGGGGCTTCTATGTGATGATATTTTTCTGAACTTGTGAATTCAGAGAATGCTGACTGCTCATTAAAGAATCCTTCATCTAGTTTCTACTCATTTAATTTCCACTGAAGAAATGGAACGGAGACATTCAGCAGGTCCAAGGACATTCTAAGACAAGGCCATTAGGCATTAATGATTAACACTGTTGACTTTCAGAGACATATGCATAATAGAGTTCCATGATCCAAGTGAAAAATGAATGAATTCCTCAATAATTCAGAAGGGTGACAAAAAGTTCCCATCCCTAAACAAGCAATAATTTCCTTAATGAAGCAGTAAGAATAATAAATTCCCATTATATTACCTTTCTCTTATTACTAATAATTTCACTATTCTAATGAAAATAAGAAACAAAAGAAATAAAGCGAATAAATATTATAGTGCAATGAATAGGCAGGGAAGCAGTGTGCTGGGCAGTGCAGGTTCCTATGATCCCTACAGTTCCCATTGTCCCTATGGTATTAGTGCTCACTACACAGTAAGTCTAACCTTCTCAACTAAGGTCACTAGCCACCTCAATCAAAGCAAACGTGTCGGACTTGCAAAAAATAGTCCAAGATTCGAGTCCTTTGTCTAATCATTAGCTCATAGAAACATATTTTCAACCTAATTACTTAACTGGGTTAAATAGTCAAATTTTTCTTCCCAGGCAATCCTCTGCAAAGGTTGTCTGTACAAAGCCAATTCTTCTCTGAAGCTAAACAAATTGGGGTTTGATGAGCAAACATATCTGTCTGGACAAGCAATAGCTACGCATATTTATTTGTTAGGTTGAAACCTGTTCATCCTCCTTTCTCGAGATACTTCTTGGTCCTTCAGGAGGACTAGGGCCCACAAAACCCTGCTGCCTACCAGCGTATAAGCTTAGAGCGAAGGTTGCTGCCACCCACTAGCTGTGCACTGAACGTAGCAGCAGCCGGCAGCACTAGCTACAGCATTTGAGAGCTCATCAGGTTCCCATCTCTACATTTTACTCTGCTGAAGGGCTGTTTGGCATAGTGTCTTTCAAATTCACCCACCAGCCATTTTCTTGTAACTTCACTCACTTTTACCCCCATTCCTTTCCCCTTCTCCTTCTCTCCTACGTCTGTCTTCTTTCCTTCTGACAATGTCCCCTTACTCACTCACTATATTTACTGCAGTTGATCGAACCGACAACTTTCCCTCTGCACTGGGCACACATGCAGTCACAGCACATTAAGAACACAGTCCTTAGCATTGCCATAGTAACTTACCTCTATCACGTCAAAGACATGATCTTCAGTATCCATATATGTGAATATGAATACACAAGTACATACAGTGTATGTACACATATGCTTGGTGTTTCTTGTCTACTTTTGCCCAGTTTCAGTCCCAGTAATGCTGTTCAATTCTAAGGTAATTGCAGTAAATCATGTTAAAGCTGATGTTAACAGCTATATACGAGAGCAAGAACTCAGACATTCTTTCTTTACTTTTTTCATATTAACATTTTTTCATCCCTGTTGTAACTTGATGATGATGCTACATAGAAATAAATACAGATACATTGGTTTGCTATCGAATCATTTTCTCATTAGACAGATGTTACCAGAGAAAGCAGGCTGCATGCTTGGGCCCAAAGAATAGAAAATAACCAGATGGTGGCAGCACTGCACTAATCATTTTACCAACAACTCGCAGTATTTTTTCCAACCAGCAGATACCTAAATATTTTTCAGAGCAGATATCCACTCCTCTGCAGTACATTTAGAGGCCCATACTGACTAGGAGCTTGCTTTTCCTAGTTACTGCTGCATTTTACAGACCCTTTAGCTCACTGCAGGTCTGAAGACCATGTGTTGAAAATGCATATATTATACCAGTCTCAAGAGAAAATACCTCCTTGAAAGAATGCCCCTTCCCTCAAGAGGGCATCATAAAGCCATACTTACGCCAAAATGCCTGAGATGTAAAGGATTTCAGCAGACAAGTATGATAGATAGCTGAACATGAAGACCAGCAGGGGTTCAATAGCAGAAATGTTGTGGGTGAATCGAGTCATGAATGCTGAAACAAATCCAAAGACGATGCCAAACAGCACACCACCCAGTCCAACCACGAAGAAGCGAGCAAAGCCAGCAAGAATATCGATGGGTTCGATCTCTTCATATCTGTGCATCTGGGTGAAGGCGATGAAGATGTTATATAACACCTACGTATGAAAATAATGAGACAGCAGTCAGATGTCTTTCCAAGCCTGGCAGACGTGCACCTTTTATATATATATGCCAGATGTTGCTTTAGACAGCTCAGCAAAGTAACAGTTGAAACCTCATCTGGCTCTTAACAAGTCCCAGAATTAGGGGTCTGCCAGGTGTCCTGCAAGTAGCAAAAAAGTGGGGTAGATGACCATGTAAAGAAAGTAAAATACTGAGGGATCACAAGCAATTGAAAGGAAGAAGCCTGGGTGGTTTCTTTAATGTAACTGAAAAATATTCATGCTCTTTTGTTTTTTTGAAGATAAACTTTATTATGGGCCTTTGCAGCAGATGTTGATGTTGCAATGTACCCTAACAACTCCAGGCTCTCCCTCATGTTATCGTTCTGTCTTTGGATGAGGCACGGCAGGGCAGTGACTAAGAATCACAATTTTGTCCTAAATTCCATTTAGGCAGTCTAACACGATCTGTAAACTGGACACACTTCACTGGGTGGACTTCAAAATGTCAAATGTTTTTCAGTAGTACTTGATGCATAAAAATCATGAAATATATCACAAAAGCAATGGAAAAGAAAGAGAGCAGAGCAGAGGGGACAGGAGCTGGCAACCCCAGTATCATATTGCCTCTAGATAAATACGGTCATTACTGTTCTACTATTGGTGTTAGATATAGCAGAACTCTTGTTTATTCAAAGTTTTAATGAGTTGCCTTATTAATACAGTAATTATTGCCTATGCTGATTGACACTGAAAAAAAACCCCAAAAAACAAAACAGCAAATGGCTGTCACAACTGTATTCACAGCTAGAAATATCCAAAGGACACTTTCCCAGCCTGGCTGAAAAAGGCCCTGGTCTGGCCCTAAACCTCTTCATTTTTAACATTCTTTTGGAGCTACCCACAGAGACCTGAGCAAGCTGACAGTTCGCCAGCCCATCCTGCTCCCTACAAATTTCATATTAGTGTAGCAACAGTGTGGAAGTGGGAAGTTCACAGCCTCTTTATCCTCATGTGGCTTGGCGGGGTGCCACTTATTCTGCTTCGTGGTAGCTCCATGTCAATGTCCCCAGTCTCACAGCAGGCACTAAAAGCTCTTCTTGGTTGGCACTCTAAAGGGCTTAAAGACCCTTCACACATGTTTTTTGACTTGAAAGCTTGAAATGCGAAAAAAAGAAAACATTATCAGATAACATGAGAGATTGAATTTACTACATTATATAGCTCCGCCTGTAAAGATAATTTCATTAAGTTTAGATCAGACAGGTTTATCATACTTAAATTATTAATAATTTATTAGAAATTAATGATGAAAAATCTTCAGTATTTTCCACTTTCATTCACCTTTTGAAAGCTATTAGAAGATTTCCACAGGGATGAATGGGGTAATAATAAAAAGGTCTTAGAGGCTGCTGACAGTTAGTTAACATTAAATCCTGTCAGATTTGTTTGCAGGGAATGTTTATCATAGGAAGGTTGCCTTTCAGTTTTCCAGAGAATGGTGGAAACACCTAACAACATCAATTCTTCATAGCTATTACACCAAAGCATTAGTCCCAAAAGCCATCTGGTGCAAAACAGACCAAAACTACCTGTCTTATCTAAGTTTCTTTTGTCTTTCTTCTTCATATAGTTAATTTAAAAAGGCTATTAAGAAGATTAAAGCAGATATTTGCAGGTAGAAGAGTCAAGCTCATTAGGATAATAATCATTTCCCAGCTACTATCTAATCCTAAATTGCTGCTGGGAACATATAACCTTGAGGTGTCACAAAGTCTGTTCTCCAGGAGGCTCATTGCTAGTGTTTCTGGAGGACAGACAAAGCACAACAAAACGTTCCAGGTGAGAGCATCCTAAAAAAATAAGCAGAGCTGCTTTTCCTGATGACTGTGTATAAAACTAGGCTTTTCAGTGGCAGAAATGAAAAAGAGGGTTTATGTCTCAACAGTAGATAAACCTTATTATATTTACTAAAGTGTTTAATTACAAAGCCTGTTCCGTCCCTCTGTTCTCCCTTTCTTGCTGACCACAAATTCTTGCTAAGACTCAGGTGTCTTTCTAACTGGTACCAAGATGTTGAACAGTGCTGAGTTTTGAGTAAGGCAAAATGACATCAGCAAATGACTTAGTAAGCTTGTCTTTCTTTTTCTGGCTCCTAAAGTGTACAATAACATGATTTCCTTATTTGTGACATGCTTGGTGGGAATAAACTGTTTTGTACAAATCCTGGATTGGGAATGTAAATGCTGCTTGGCTAAGTTACATTGTAGTGTTTCTGCCAGTAAATGGATTACTAGAATTCTTTAAAATGGTAGGAAAGCCTGAATCAGCTTAGGATGCCTTGGTTCGCTCAGAAAGAGGTGACAGATTGGTAACAGGCCTCATTGAACAACTCTGTAAATGTCACGCTTTGGGTTTTTCTGAGGAGATATTATTGTGTAGTGGTATACCACTGGATGGAGTATAGAGCTGGTGAGAGGAACAGTGAGTGTGACTCTGTTGCCCACAGGGGACTTCCCTCTGGGACTGGGATCCCTAGTCCAGCTGTTGCCTCTGCAGTTTACATGACACAAACATCACACAAGCTATTCATACAAGAAGCATTGGAAACTAAGATTTTCAAGCAATGTACACCGCCAGTGTACACAGCCTTAATAACTCTTTCTTCCTTCTTTCTCATTACATGAATTTTATTTTATTCTAAACAGACCAGCTTCCCCAGCAGAGGTAGAGAATATCTCTATCCTCCTCCCTGACACCCATACTTCTTGGTGGTCAAAGCCCTCCACAGAGGCACCAGAGAGGTAAATGACACCATGACAGAAAGTTGTCACTGCCACTTCATTTTGAGTCCAGCATGGTATACTAGGTGTCCTCAGAGAGCTTTTCTAAAATGAAGCCTCAAAGGTGAAGT
Organism: Dromaius novaehollandiae; assembly: GCF_036370855.1. Classification (NCBI taxonomy): domain Eukaryota; kingdom Metazoa; phylum Chordata; class Aves; order Casuariiformes; family Dromaiidae; genus Dromaius; species Dromaius novaehollandiae. The sequence goes on along the minus strand of NC_088098.1, from coordinate 150,003,747 downwards.
AGTCAAGAAAAATATTGACTCCTCATTAGTTTCCTGATGCATGCAAGTGCTCAGCTCCTGTCAAGACAGACGTGATCTGGGTACGTGCAGAAGCAGAACATCAGATGCCTGAAAAGCTTTACAGTAAAAGCAGGGTCCTGCCCAGAGCTTTAGTGCCTTCAGGCTTGAATGGCATCTGCACTGGATTTACCAAAGTCACTGTTTTAGACAAGGCATTGAAATGCCACATGTGTATAACTCATGCTAGGCCTGCTCCTGTTCTTGTCTGCACTCTGATGCTAACACTCAGTTCAGAAGTTGTGACTGGAAAAAGAAGTAATTAACAGGACTTAGAGCCTTCTTGTTCCACCCACCAACTTAGCCCTTCTGAAGATAACGGGAAAGGGATTAATATCTCCTTTTGTGCCAGTTCCTTAAGTCAAAGAAATAATTCCTAGATCATCACTTTCATTCTACATTCTATTAGCTTGGGGAATTTTTATACCACGTTATTAAACTAAATATGGGAGAGGGGGACCTATCACTGCCTCAGATATAAAGTATAAGTTTAAATTTATAGCATTTTTTTCTGCTGTAGAAAAAATGTTCAAGCTGATAAGCAAATTGGAGAGAACTGGGGGAATATTTGTATTCAAACAATAGCAAAATATGTACGCTTAAATATATCTCAGTCATATTACCTTTTTAAACACATAGAGTTAACTCAAAGGAAGCTGTTAAGAGAGAAATGGGGAGGAAATGATAAGATAAGACATCCGAGGTAAATAGTTTTAAGGACTCTAAAATAACAACAAGTGGGGGAGTATCAGAGGAAAAAGCCACCTAATTGTCTCCATCCAAGTGAGAAACAGTTCAGTCTTCTCAAACAGAAAGCCTGGTAGAGAATTTGGAAACTTCAAAGCCCAGAAAAAGGCTGAGAGGTGAGGGATGTAAAGGTATATCAGCAGAAGCTGACAAACTGATGGCAATACAGCTGCTGTGAGCAGAGCCACAGAGATGAGGCAAGCAAGGTGAAGGGAACTCACAATGGTATAGAAAACACTCCCTACATACAGCCCTTTCACTTCTTTTGCTAACACATTTTGTACCTCTGAGGAATGCCTAAATACCACTACTTTTAAGGACTTTCTATCCCTACAACTTCATGCTGTAGCAGGATCCTGACTGAGAGCTTATGTAAATGCCATAATGAGTTAAACTCACATCATATATACATCTGGGAATGAAAGGAAGACAGGATAGAGAGCCAGTCAAAAAATGGATGGACTGAATCACCCCTCCCAGAGTGAGGAATGCTTTCTGAGGTCTGCACTTAAAAGAACCAAAAAGACAAGTGGCAGTGATAGGTGCATATTTTTCATTACAACTATAACTTATAAGCAGTATGCGTGCAAACCTAAGTAATATTTCACCATTAATTCTACATCAGCTCTACATCTCTGATTCAACAAGGTTAAGGATTTATGATCAACAGGCTGTAGCCACAAGAAATTATTTTTTTCTTTCCTTTTCCTTTTCACATTATTCATAAACTGCACTACTCCCATGAAGCCTCTCAGCAATGAACTCTGTACAGATTTTACAAGAAGTCCAGGGTGTGCTGTGCTTCATATTTAACAGTATCTGAATAGTTTTTTAATATGTTTCAGATTCCTGTGCTTTAAATTCTATAAAGATCTTATCTAGCAGAACTCCTTAACCTGTAGTTAACTTTCAGCACATGAACTGTTCTGTTGGTTTCCATGCAATGAATTTCCTGCTTGAAATTTCTTACTTGAAAAAGATACATGTTCTAGACATTTTAGTCAATTGTAGCCTAAAGTTAGAATTTCAGGTTGCTCCAAATTTTAGTAGAGCTAATGGTAAAAAAGGGAAAGTATTAGCAAAAGGAGCTTTCTAAAAAATCTCTTTTCCTATTTCAAAAAATATGTATCTCTTTCTCCAGAAGCATTGTTTCTCTACACCTGAGATAAGACACCGGAGAAAGGTGAACGTTTGACAGCTGTAAGTTTGTGCAGATAGAAACAGAGTTAGGCAAAGCCATTAGTGGCTTTTGGAATTTCTGTCTAAGTTCTTCGAGGAAGTGTGAATTTCTTAGAAGGGGCTGGAGGAGAGAGTGATGTGGGGTTGGCCACACCTGTTTTTTTGACAGAGTGGCACATGACAAGGAAGGGCTTCCTATATTGCTATCCAGCTGCAATCAGTCCTTAAAGAGTACAACAATTTTCTATCTATTTGCTTGCACAACGTTAAAAATGTTGTTAGATCTCACACTGGTCCTAGCAGCAAAATCAGCTTTAGTTTATCCATTCTCTTCAGTGGATGCAAGAGCAGGGTGTGCTGTCTAATGTGTTTGCTTTCCTTTTCCACCAGTGCTATGGCAGTTTGCTTCTGAAAGACTTAATATAGGATACAGTTTTTACATATGTAAAATCATGTGTGCATTGCCAATGGTGTATCCATACAACAAGGTGTCTGGGATCACAGAGCTGCTCTTGCTCTGCTCCAGATAATCTTTCAAGACACAACAGCCCAGGGAGCAGAAAATTAGGAATGGAAACAAACTCACCACAGTTATGCCATCATTTAGCAATGACTCTCCAAAAATCATCATATAAAGCTGCTCATTGACTGAGGCTTCTTCAAAAACTTCCAGAGCTGCAGCAGGATCAACAGCTGAAATCATGCTTCCAAAGAGTAAGTTCTGCAGCAGGTTCAGGTCACTCAGGCCAAAGGATTCTATCTGGCAGACTCCATAGAGGGAAAGGCCAATCCCAAACGAGTTCAGAAGAGATCCCAGCACAGACCACCACAAGATGGATGCAAAGTTTTCAAAAAATGGGCGAGTTGGCATGAAATAACCCTCCTCCAGAACAATAGGTGGAAGGAGATACAAGAAGTAAATACTCGTGTTCATCACTGGTGGGGATTTGTGATCAGTACCGAAAATGATCGCTCCAACTAATGCTCCAATGACAATCAGCACGCAACTTTCAGGCATGAGTCTTGGTAATCGGTGATAGAGATGAAAACCTTGAATAAAAAATTGGGATATTATTCAAGTTTAAATTAACCTGATATCCAGACAGATGTTTTGTCTTCAGAAGGCCAGGTTCTGCTCTTAGAATTACTAGTGTAAATATAAAAGCAGTACGATTCCCTTCAAAATGAATCATCTCTGGATTTGCATCACTACAGCAGGGGAAGAATTTGGCCATGAATCTTTTTTCTTGATTTCTGACTGAATCTGGACTCCATTTCTAGAAACAGAGAAACATCTGCACACGAACATTTTGAAAATGTTCTCCACAATTTGGAAAAAATCCTTGCTGAATAACTGCCAAGAAAAATGGCTGCACTTATCATATAAATATTGTGGATGTGACTCTCCTCCTGTCTACTTTGATGTATTACTACTGCAAGTACATTCATATAGTTCTTCTCCTTTGACACTGGTACTGTGGTAATGTCTAACAATGGCTCATCTAGTCACTGTACTAGGTACTGTATAAACATACTGTGAATGACAGCTGCCTCATCTAGAAATGTAAGGAGTTGCTCTAAATTTACAAGAATGAGAATGAGACAAACTAAGAAACCTGTAAATCCAGTGGCTGTGTCTCCATACATGAAGCTAGGTGAACCTTCATCCCATAAATTGAGCCATAAATGATGTGACTGCATTTCTGTGACTTTCAAACTAGCAATGTTCAAATTAAAGGAAGAGGAAAATTCTTTTTATGAAATTTAAAATTATTTCCTTGAGAATATAACTGCTTTTAACAAAAACAGGTTGCTACTCACAAGCATGGGCAACCCAAGAGATACAAGTGTTATAGGCGATATATTTACTTAAATAAGATAGAAGCATTTAGGATTGGAATTATGTCATTGTCAAAGTCAAAGAACACACCTGTTCCTTCCAGTACAACACCGGTAAAAACAATCCCAGCCACAAAAAAAATATGTAAAATATTTGGTTACATGGTACATTTTTGATTTCTTGCCCAGATAGAAGGACCCAAGATCCCATTTTCTACTTACCTATTTTTGCAAGGGAGGCAAGGAGTATCCAAAGAGTAACTTCACAAGGAATTTGCACATAGCCATAATCAACTGTGAAAACGTGCAGCCTTGCATCTTGTACAGAGCCAACAGCTCCCCCATGGTCAGGTTCATAGTGAGGCAAGAAACTACTGTTCAGATTGGGCTCATCTGCATAAACAGCAGCAGAAGGGCATACCAGAGTCAACAGCAACAGCAACCCGTTCAAAAGCTTTGCACGTGTGAGCACAAGAGAGTCCATGTCTGGGGCTGTGACTCTCCTCTATTACAGATGTAGCATACGGCGGGTGCATGAAGGTATGCAATGCTCACACCTGTCGATTTGCGCTGCTCATATTCCCAGCTGCTTCTTCGTCAGGGCTGCTTCATTGACCTATTAGAGTTCATTTTTAAAGTCCAAAACTGCCTGTGCTCTTCCTTGTGTTACAGACCTGGAGTTTAAATGAAGGCACTGGTTCTGCAGGCTCCTCAGACCCGGATCAACTCTCGTCACAGCATCACCCTGTTAAGAAATAAAGCCCTTTCTAACTGCACTCTTTTTCCACTCACTTTGATTTTTCCCATTGTCGAAGGCAACTAAACAGCAACATACATCAATCAGGCAGCAAGTACAGCACAAATATATAGCATCAATCAGGCAGGAGAGACGGCAGCACCCTCAACAGGCACAATAGCCTGCTCCATACCTTCCTCTTCTGTCTTCTCTCCCTCTCTCCTCGCCTGCCGCCCCAGCACAGCTAGCAGCTCAGGTACCACACTTGGCACTGCTCACTAGTCCTTTCTCACTTCGTAAAAAAACTACTTGGCATGTAAATAAATATACTCCCCACGGCTTACTGTAGGGACATCTGGTGGAGGACCACGCAAATTACATCCTTATTTAGCCCTAAAACATGTTATTTCTCTTAAATGCATGTATTTAATTTAGGCACAATTTTTAGAAAAAATTTTTAAAAAGAGGATGATCTGTGTCAGATTACATGCACAAAACTGGATGTCATGTATCTCTTGTATTCGACATTTGTTTTACCCATGCCAACAAGACATTTACTAGACAATCATGTTGCCCTTGTACAACAAGATATTCACCATGTTACAGAACATTTTTTTAGGGAGTCAGTCACTTCCCCTCCTCCTGAAAAAAAAAAAAAAAACTTGTTTAGTGTGAGGATAACAAAGTGTGCAAATGTAGCAGTGTAGATTAGAAGCTGTTAAAGCCCATATTACCCACATTAGAGGTGAGTAAATTTAATTCACAGACAATTACTCTTTTTACACCCATTGGTCTGGTTGTGCTAGAAAACAATGCTGAATCTCTTAGAGTGTCAGGTTACACCTACATTCTCAAGTACCGCAGCCTAGCAGGAACAGAGCTGTACAACAAAACAGCTAGTGCAGAGCTAGTGCCCCACATCCACACCACATGTGTTCGGCAGAGTAGCCTTCAGGCTAGCTCTTAGCTGGTCCCATAGACTGAAGGTCCATTCAGGGGTGGAGAATATCTTCCATACAACTGCCTGCAGAAAGAGATCCAGTCTGTGCTCTCTGTGACGCTCTGAGATGCAAAGTAGAAGGCAACAAGTGGTGACTATTGGGAGATTTGTTTTAAAGCATAGCATGATCTGAACGAAAACCCTAATATAGATGCAAATTCAGAGTAACAAATTTCTCTGGTACAGCCAGCAATGTAGTTCGATGTTCCGTCTCTACAAGAGGCACTTCCGTCTGCTTCTCCTGCACACTACCACTACCAGTTTGAATCCAACACAAAACAAGATAGGAAAGGTTCAGCCTGCTTATGAAGGAGTTGTTCCTTTTTATCAGTATACATTATATGGTCCTGTTAACAGCAGTATTTCTCAAAGTCCCTTTCCAATGCAGAATCAGGCTGACCAGCTATTCAGTTAGCATTATAACAGGGATTTGTTCACCTGAGGGCCAAAGGAAGCCTGCCAAACACCAGAGCTATGGTTCTCATAGTCAGACTTTCTTCTTAACACAGACCATTGCATTTCACTCCATGGCAGCAATACACACACAGGCTACAAGCTGCATTAAAGGTAAGCGAATTGCATGATTTGAACCTTGGAGAATTAGCACCCAGAGGACTGCAAGGGAAAGGGCGAGCACTTCAGAGTCTCTAGAAGGATAAAGTCAGCTTACTAGCTGTGGCAACCAGGACTTTGATTTACATCTGTGATGCACCCAATGCACCAGCAGCGTCAGTGGGACCTGTGAGTGACCAGCACCACATAGCGACAACAGTGTGGAGATGTCTGAGAGTGAAATGTTTCACAAGGCTTCTCCTTCTGCAGGAGTGGTGGAGGTGGGAGAATCAGCCCCAACAGCATTCCTTCTTGTCTCCTGCTCTCAACCACTTCAGCACACCTACTTGTGACAGCTTCCCAGAGCTTTCCTCCTTGGTTCTTCCACAGGAGGGACTAACTCATTTTTAGAGTTTAGATTTGTCCCACTGGACTGTATAGGAAAATTAAACTGCAAGTTTCCTCTACAGTTCCCTTTATTAATCTTTTTCCAGAAAAAAATATAAAAATAGATCTTCCAGCAGAAATACAGTACAAAGAGCAAAACTTTCACATATATCAACATCACAGCAAAATAAGATAATAAATATAATAATAATAACAATACTGACAAAATAATAATTTATGAAATAGAACTCACATTCACAGTTGTTGTGCAGTGCCACTTAGTTTTACTGTGGGCTGTAGCACTGTCACATTGCAGTTCATCTCACTAACCTGGAGAAAGCTATTGCTGACCGAAGTGACAGTCCTTACTGGTCACCTGATGCAAGAAAGGTCTTTTACAAACATGTCACCATTCCTGAGTCTGCTGTCATCTCTCTGTGAGATTTCTGTTATTGATAAACCAGGCTAAGTAACCTTTGAAAAAAGCCCTTTAGGCTGTAATTTCCCAACATCTTAGTAGTTTTCACTGGCATGTGATATCGCATATATTTCCAGAACTTTTTGTTCGGAGCAGCAGAAATAGAAGACTTCCAGGTAATGACTGGTAAAATCCGTAGGGCCTTCTTCACTACTGGAGGTAAAGTCTCTGGCTCTTGGAAAGCCTGGAATTTTACTAAAAGCAGCTTGATTTTCTTGTCTTCTAACGCACAGTTTACTGCTGCCTGCAGTTCAAAGATGCTTGGTCCACTGACATAGGCAGGGCTCAAAATAATTATTGCTCGCCTACTTTGTCTAATAGCTGTTACGACTTCATCTGTGTATGCTGGAAAAGAAGTAGTCATCGTTACTTGGACGTTGGACTGTTTATCAAACCAGTTCCTTTAACAACAGCTAAAAACCTGAAATATGGATGTAGAGCAATCACATAATCCCTACTGCATTTGCTGTCAGAGATACCACTGCCACTCTTACGCAGCCTGGAGACCACAACTTGCTGCACAAGAGGTGAAGGACACAGCTCAAACCACAATGCGCTTAGGAAGTCACTACTCAAACAGGGTCTCAAGGGACACTTGGATAAGTCTTCATCTATCCCAGTGAAAGGTACCAAGGGCTTTTTAATTACTGCAGGGAGCACTGACTGAAGTCAGTCAGAAAGTAACTACTGATGTATTTGGGGGTCTTTCTTGGAGTCTGTCTGCAAAGAATTTATCAGACAAGAAGCTTTGTCTCACCCTCGCATCTCCTCAGGGAACATGCTGAAATGTACATGTGCCCCAAGTGTAGAGGCCAGATATAAAAATCATAACATGATAACAATTCTGCCAAAACACACCATTTGCAGATCTACTGCATAATGTTTTCTGGAGAGTGAAAAACACTTTTAAAGAGCATTGAAGTTTTTTTACCATCCATGGGGACCTTACCTCCTCCTGGAAGAATATCTCTTTCAAGAAGGCACAACTTGTATCCATATTTATTTTCCAGTATGTCTGGGAGGAGCTCCAGGGCAAATTTTTCTTCACTAATTAAAGCAGACTCACTTTCAGAAGAGTCTAGTTTTGCATAGGACACAAATGCATCAAACTCTTTGCCATCTAAAATAAATAAGTAAATAAGTAACACTGTATACCTTGACAAATACATCTGAAGCTTTTGGCTTCCTTGTTAATTATTATTTTCCATTTATATCTTGTACATTTGTGTTATATTTAATGCAGTGCAACAGACTAATTGAAAATTATCACCTGTTCATGAAGTATAGCCATTTAGTTACCCAAGGCTACCTCTTACTCTCCCGTCTTGAAATTTTTGTAGACATATACTACCAACGTGAATGGAGATGGTGCAGATGACTATACATAATGCAAGGTAGTTTTAGTTCAGCATTCTTCTGCATTTTCACAAATAGGTGCCAGTTTTCACTAGTGGAAGGTCTGGCCCCTTCCATCCAAATTCAGTGGTGTAGTTAATGATTCCCAATCTTTTCTCTCATTCACACAGACACTGATTCCAAAAATACTCATCAGTGCACAACCTACTTTGGAAATACACTTAATTTTATTACAAAAGGGGGAAGGACCAATGCTCTTGTATATCACCTGCTTATAAAAGATGTGTGCTATTTTTATATACTGTTGTGTTTCCAATCAGAGAGACTGGTGTAAGTAGCAAAGCTTAGATCTGATCCAAAATCAGCTCAGAAACTGAGTGCTGATCAGTTCCAGAATTTTGATTCAGTCCCATTTGTAGGGAACGGCGATCGGAAGATCTCGCGATGGCACGGAAAGAGGAAGGAAGAGGAAGGATATGACGTAGAGATAGCAGTATGCTTGTAGGTATATAAGCAAATACATGCGTACAATAAAGGCCATTTGCAGCATCCTCATATTGGTGTCAGTGCTCATTGGCCCGGAGGCTGGGGGAGCCTCCGTGCCGTCTCAGGCGAACGGGAGAGTGTCGCATCAGAAGGCGACACCCATTACAGGAAGACGTCTGCTAGGTGCAGATGCCAATACATTTATCTTTTTTCTCAGCTTTGAAACACTCTCGTTCTGCTATCCTGGGTTAGGCTCATTCTCAACTACAAGTCAAAAGAAAACTTTACTTATTTGCTAAATAAAATTTGAACCACATTTGAGGGAGGAGGAAGGAAAACATGGAATTGCTGGAGACAACACAAAAAGACACACTAGACTCAGTCCTCTTACCCATATGTAGGTGCCTAGTGCATCTGAGACACCCTAAGGTTGATGGGCTGCCAAGCATGACACAGGAACTATCAGAAACCCTATATGGGAATAGCAGGACACCCTCAGGCAACCCAGACAACATCAGATACCTACAGTTGATCAGTGGAATTGTTCCATAAGTCAGCACAGTCAGTAGAAACCAGAGAGCAATTCAGATGGTCAGCATAGGGTCCTACTGCAGGGTTCTACTGCAGGGTAAGCTGAAAAGCTCTCTAAATTTCACTGTATTGACTAGGTCTCCACAGAATGGGAACTGATACACCTACCTAACATGTAGACATCTCCAGCACAGACACCTAAGTGATGGTGAGTTGAATATCAGCTTGTGCCTCAGTGTTAAATTTGTAATTTCTACACCAAGATGTAAGCTTAGGATCACAAACCTGAGTCAGAGCTATCAGATTCCCACGGGATCTAGGAGAGCCAATATGGATTCCAGGAAGCATGGGGAATACAAAGGGAAAACTAATTGCACGCATGACCTGGGGTTGAACAACTACACCCAGAACTACCATGTAGCAGAAAGTATGTCAACAGAATAAAATCTAGGTGTGCAAACTCAGTTTGGAGGCTGAGGATGTGATTAGATAATGCAAGTCAACTCTCTGCTCCTCCCCTGTGGTCCCAGGCACACACTTCGACCACTTCCTTGCTCTGTTTTTGTAGCTCTTGTGATAACAGAGGAAGCTGATTCATCTTGCTAGCTACTCATTTTCTTGCTGAGTACTTTTTCCACCAAGTTGAGCCACTGCAGGCCCACAGGAGTGAATCACCAACAGTAGGCACCCTGGACTGGTGTCGGAGTTAGAGATGGGGCAGAGGGTCATTAGATTGATTTAGCTGTACTGTCCAACTGCACCCTGAATTGAAGCTCCTTTAAAATAAAGTTTTTAAATGTCAGTAAATCCTTTGCACTACAAGCTTGATGTTCCTCGTTTCACCCACAGAGGTCACTGCAGTCTTATTAGACAACCACCACTACTAAACATATCACTACTTTCCTTTATAACACTATTGTTACAATAGCATGCCAAAAATATATATACAGTAAGCGTCACTGGGATTTTGTTTCCAGAATTGTACAGGAGGACAGTTCCACCCTGAGGAACCTTTGAAACAAACAGATAAGATAGACAAAGGGTTGGCAAGGAGGATTATCTGGATCAAGCAAAGTGAATGCATCAGTCATCTATAAATGTTAGAGATACAGATTTTGCATTGTTTCTTTCACTTTGTGGGAGAAAGCAAGATTGTTAGCAGGCATATCAGAACTGGCTAAGGGAGAGAGGCATCAGATAAAGCATAACCTTACTGCTGTCTTCAACTACCTAATGGAAGGGAACAGAGAAGATGGAGATAGACTCTTCTCAGAGGTGCACAGTGAGAGGAGAATAGGCAACAGACACAAGTTACAAGAGAAATTCTCACTAGATACTAATGAAAAAGTGTTCACTGTGAGGGTGGTCAAACACTGGAGCAGGTTTTCTAGAGAGGTTTGGAATTCTTTATCATTGGAGATATGCAAAACTTGACTAAAAGAGTTCATGAGCAACCCTGTTTAGGTTGGCTCTGCTTTGAGCAGTGTGTTGGATCAGATGATTCCCAGATGTCCCTTCCAAACTATATGGCTCTGTAATTTTCTGATTCCATGCTAAGAGGGATGGGAGAGAAGAAAAGATGGAAAGGAAGAAACAGCAAATAACAAATTATAACTACTGCTTAATTGCTCTGTGATCAAGCTGTTCCAGGTCTCTCATGTATCACGTGATTTGACACACATCCACATGAGGTGAGAGGGACATAGTCCTGCTCTGAGGAACACATCTTTTGGTGAATAACCTTCAAGCAGATAACTTGCTACATAGACACAGCTGTCCTGGCTGCTCCATGAGCCCACGCTGCAAATGGCGACAAGTGCATGTGGTACACGAGGGTCAGGGAGCGGGACAGAGGCTGGCACTTCTAGCTGCAGGAACATGCATGAGATGCAGTTAGCTGCGAGGGACCCAATAGTGTCTTAAACTTCAATGCACAAATCTTGCAGGTCTGTCTCTGTCCTACTGACATACAGGGGCAAGCTCTAAGGGGACTTTCCAGATGTTCTTACATCAATTTGCTACCAAACAGAGGGGAAATTTTGAGTGATTTCCCAAAACAGTTTTGCCAGCTGCCATGAGGCTCATAAAAATACTTTCCAAATGGGCAGTTAATTGTCTCACTGCGTATATATTTGTAGATATACAGATACAGTTATTTCACACTTGCACATAAATGAAGTATACGTATGGAAACACAAATGCAGACACAGAGACATACATCTCATGCTGCATCAAGACTCAAGAATTTTTAGAAAATTTTCCTAAGGCACATAATATCAGATTTCTTTACACCCATATAAGAAAATTAGATAATAAGTTTTCTGAAGTAGGCACTGTCATTTCTGATATATTTTTACACTGATTGCTACCTCGGAGGCCCATTTTAGCTGATGTGATGGGCAACACTACCTCAGAGACAGGAAATACCAGAACAGAAGGTGATCACTTTGCTGTAAATATCAAGATGGTCAACATAATTTTCAGAAGGGAAATATGAACATTGCCCAAAAGTACCCTTCTCAGGTGATACCCTATGTCATCTTATTTTTCATCTTTGCTTATTCTTCTGAGAAATTATTTGGCTTAAATTGAAAAATGCATTATATTTTGTACTTCACTTGGTTCTGCAAGGACATTTGATTCTAGTCTTCAGGTTTTATTTTTGTGAGAATGCAGTTAAAATGCTGGCAATTCTTTGTTGTTCTCTATAAAGGGACTGGCACAATTCAACACCCTACTCTAAACTTCGGTGGGTAAATTAGGGATCTTATAAATGGCTGTGACATTTCAGTTGGTGTTTAGATATTTCCTTCATGCTGTCTGGTGTTTTTGCCATCTGAATCCGCTGAATATCTTGCTAGCTTTAATGGCCTTTGTATCAGCTCAAAGAGAGCAGGGTTACTAAGAGCATTAAATGAGGCAGTTAATATACACTGGATTAACGCACAAGGCAAAAGGCAATAAGAAAACTGGAGAAAAGTAATATTATACCATGTTTCTTACCTTCTGCAGTTTCATTCTGGACCAGGTAACTTCGGTATATCAGCACTATTTCAATCCAGTGCTGGTAAACAAAGGCAACGCACACAAGAAATGCAAATAGAGTTGAAATGGCACTGCATAGTACATATAAGAAAAACACTGTGGAAAGAAAAGGGTCTATTATAACTCAGAGTTTCCAAAACAATGTTAACACTTAGATGAAATGCTCAGTCTGGAAATGGGGATAAGCCCACTCACTATCTTCATTCTTGCTCCACTGGCAAACTTTAGGGAAGTCTGGAATTCATTTAGTTGCAAATATCAACATAGTGTCCCAGTCTACCACCAAGGATCATGTTTGAATGGCATCTGCTTGATAGTGTGAAAAGCCAATATGTGATGGAAGGCTCAGAGAAAATCGTCTATGGTACACTCAACAGGTCTTAAAGCTTGAGATGAAAAAGACGCATCAATTTACTACCACACACAGTACCCAGCTGGAGACTTCCTGCTCTACCCCACTGATGAATCTCCACTATGAACTATGGTTAGAAGTGACAGAGCAATTTAATTTCCACACTAATTCGGTTTTTGGTCTTTGCCTGAAAGGCTGCCATATGCATGCCTGAAAGGCTGCATACGCATATCAGTCATGGTAGCTTCTCAGAAACATGCATGCTAAGAACTGGAGAAACAAACAGAAATGTCCTATAAAAATCAAGGAATATACTGTTTTCAGCAATCACCCTGCTTCAGTTTAGTAGATCCACCTCTCTCCTCTTCCTGCTTATTCTCTAGCTTCCACTTGGGCCACTTGCCAGCAGCGGCCTCCCAGATACTCAGGCCATCTAAGCAGTCACCAAAAGGATGTGTCTTTCTAGACATCTGACAAATCAAACTTGCCCCATCCAGCTTCAGGAAACTTCTGCAGCTGACTGAAAAGCAAATGACCATGTCAATGGGGAATGAATCTGTAACAGTGAGTAAAACAAAATGTGCCTTTAAAGCCAAATAACCCTCTATCTAGTTTTACCTCTTTGTTTCCTTTTTAGCTTGATCACGGCTGTAGCGTTCCCCACAGCATTCTGAGCAAAACACATGAAGTTGCTTCTGAGGTCCCTCTCGGTAACTTCTTTCAGTTTAGCAACATGACCAAGTATGCGGCCCTTTAAACTACTTGAAAGAACACTAAAGAGAAAAAATATATATTTGCAATATACCTCTGCTGTTTATTCACACAGTCTGCTTATGTCTTATATACAAAGAAAGTTAGGAACTTTTTAACATTCAGCTTGACGTTTTAACATAGATGCAATATTCTGATCTGGAACTTCCATTGGTCTTTACATCATAAGAAAATATTAACATCAAAGGTCAACAGACTAAAAGGTTGATTCTTAATTCATCAACTCAGTAAAATATTTAAGCACTTGCCTAGCTTTAATTATATAGGCACCTTTGACTTCTTTAAGACTATTTGTGTTTTTCTAAGATTTAAAAAATTCCCCCAGAGGAAATGCATGGGAATGAAACTTTGAAAAGGAGCCCTAAGAGAGGACGAGCTGGACAAGGAGACTGTGAAAGCGCAGTCTCTTTCATAGGGATAAAAAGCCTGAGGACAGGATAGGCAAACAGAATAAGACAGAAGTAAGTGATTTGAAGTTTAGAAGATGGAGATGGAACAGAGGAGTCACTCTGGGATTGGGGACAGATAGTGGGCAACAGATCTGTCACCAGAGAACAGCCAGGATTTCCGAGTCTCAACACTCCTCTTTGAAAGCCAAAGTACAGGTGTCTCTGGGTGGTCCTGAACATGCCTCATGTCATGCTACTGCAGGCCAGTACAGGGCAGTGACAGCCCTTTGTTACTCTAGTAGGGCAAGAGGTGCAGGTATGGGCACAGGCAGTAAATCTAAGGATTCAACATATCCTAAAGACTTTTGGGGGGTGTTAGGTTCCTGTAGGTGTTGAAAGAATAAACAAACAGAAAGTATACACACCTACAAAGCTAAAAGCTTGGTAAAAAGAACATTACAAAGCTAAGCATTCAAAAGTTAGGAAAATCCAGAAGTTCATTACTGAGCTTTGAAACTAACGTGTGTGTGTGTGTGTGTGTGTGTGTGTGTGTGTGAGATCATCTCCCCCCATCCCCCCACTCAGGGCTTCTATGAAGAACTTCATTTTAGGAGTGACAGCAGGGCTTCTGCTTTCCCCAACATATAGAAAGAGCTTTCCATAAAGATGGCTCAGAGCTGTGTAGTGTAGACGCACTTGTCTGTATTGCCTCCACCACATTTCTTGCCCAAGTTGGACACTGTGTAAGTGATTGAGACAGGGAACTACAGAAACAAAAAGGAGACATGGTGACAATTTGGGTTGTCCCAAAGTCACAGGAAACCTTTCCCCCACATGTCACTTCTCTGAGGGGTCTGGTTAATTCCTGGCAGGGAAGACTTCTTGAAGGGTCCTAAAATTCAGTGCTGTAAGTCCTCAGACTGACTCAATAGCCTGAATAAACACACACAGCTCAGTAAAAACACCTCAACTTCTGAGACACCCAAACTTGTTTCCATGTCCCAGAGAACTCGTCCATAGTACTGTTTTATTGGATCTGCTTTACTCCCCACTCACAGACAGGTTTCTAAGACAGCTGGTGTGAATTGCTCATGAGGAGGGACAAAGGGAGCATGTGGAAACAGCTGATCCAGGCACAGGGAGCCAAGCACCATCCATACTGATGGCCTGTGAGCTAGAGCTTTAGGTGGAAGAGTTCAGGTTACAAAGTAAATTCAAGTTCTTGACTTTATGGCCATATTGTACTTTTAAGATATTCTTCTGTATGTAAAGAGTATGCACCTCTCACATGCCCAGGGACTTACACATTAACATGTTGAATGTTAACAGTGTGTGTGGTTAGAGCCTTCTGAGTTTCTTTCACTGAAATGTCATATTAAGTAAAGCTATGGTGGAAGGATTTTTACAAATGCTGACAGTGTAATCACACTACTAGGTTTGTTCTTTACCTTGTTTCCTGTTTCAATTTCTTGTTTATATTTTCTTCGTTTTCTCTTTTCCATGTTACCCTTTGCAGAGAAACTCTTTCAAACCCAAACTGTACAATGCATTTCAATTCAAGTGGCTTTCCTGGAACAAATTAACAGAAAAACCATGTACAGAGGTCATTAGAATATTTTCTCCTTCAATAGCCTGGGATCTGAATAGTATATGATGCTACCTTTAATACGCACTAAGATATACACCAAGAAAACACTACATTTTATATAAAATTCTCATATTCCAGGAGAGCAAGGCTGGTTTGTTTTATCAAAATCTATTGAGATCTATCATGACCTAACAATACCCCTTTTCTTTTGCTTTCAGATAAGGAACCAAAACTTACCAAGCTCTGCTTCAAGGATCATCACACCACTGGGATACAAGAAGCTTGGTGGATGGATAGTGTTTTTTGCTGCAATTGACAGTAATAATATTAATGATCAAAACATAAGACTAGAGAAAATATCTGACAATTTTTTTTTTCAAATGTCAGGTGGAATTTAGACAGCTAAGTCCAAGAGGATGATTTACAGCTGTTACAGAGATGTCTGAGAGTCCACAGACATGTGAGTTTTTACTACAAAACTTAGTAGCTGAGTAACTTAGTCGGAGCAGGCTGAGTAACTTAAAGACCTGCTATTGCAATTACTCCGAGGCTCTGTCATCTTAGCTGAGCTGAGCAGCTTAACATCTATCCTGCCCTTACAGTTATTTAGGATTCACAGATAAGGTATCCCAATGCAAAAAGCCCTGAAGGATCCAACTGCCATACCAATTCCCTGCCCTGCCCAGTTCTGTGCCCAGTAAACATACATACAGCATACCAACCCTCATCTACATTTTAAATACACAGCACAGGACTTGCATTAAAATAACCATGCTTTTTCCAATGAAGGGCTACCAAAGTCACAGATAATGGCACCCACAGTTTGTACAATGTTTTTACAATATGGCTTGTGATCTAAGCAGTTACCCATGCTGCGGGGAAACCAGCCTGAAGGGGCTAAATCCCACAGCTCCAATATTCTGGGAAAGTCCTATACTGCGGTAAATGGTGCCACACTGCTTTTCTTTTTTAAAGCCAAGCCACAACACAGAAAAGTATGCAAAATTCAGAGAGTACATAGGTACATGGCACTTTTCAGGTGTCTTTTCAACCATGCTGTGAACTGAGGGACAGGAACTGAGAGGCACAGTGTATTAGCTCAGTTTTGGTCAGATCAGAATAAAAGCAGAGCAACTTCATGCCTGCTTGGAAAACACTGTAGAAATACAGCTAGAGACAAGAGTGAGCTAGCACCTGCCATTGTAACCAAGCACAGGAGTTCTGAAAGGGTGGTGGAATGCGGTTTCGAGGTCCTGTCCTTCTTCCCATGATTGTTTTTTAGTATAAAATGCATTAAACATTTCAGAGCATGGACCAGCTACTTCAGTGAGCGCTCTCACCATCAGATCATAGAACCAGTTTGCATCAATTGATACCTTTCTTTCACTCCATAAAGCTTCTCCTTTTCACAGAGCAGCCCACTTTCCAGAAGGCTGGGAATAAGTCCTGTGCTGTTGTTAAAGAGGAACAGCTGCACTGGCTCAGATCAAAAGTGCTTCTACCTCAGGACATAGAACAGTTGTAGCTATGCCTTTCTCTGGATGCCTGTGATTGATTGGAGTGATAGGAGCATCTAATAAGTGTCTTACAGCAGTCAATCACCGATATCTGGAGAAGAGCGTAACCACATCTCTCTTCTAGCAAACTAAATACAGGCTCTTTCATTCATGGTACGTAATTGCTAGCATGTTCCCTTCCACAGTTTTGGTGCATATCAAATAACACTCTGCCAAACAATTTCCTGCTTGACCTGAAGAGGAGCAGAGGCCAGTAATCACTACAGAAAAGGTCACCATGTTTTGGAGGAGAAAATAGGGCCATGCCATATCATGGGGCCACTGGGCTGTGGCCAATTTTATTTAGTAATGCAGAAAAGGCCTAAAATAGTATGTCATGCACACGGTAATACTTTCCCCAAAACAGCATGCAACAAGAAGTGTCTTGCTTGTTAGTTATGTTGCTCTCAGGTCTCCTGCAAGTTCTCTGCCATGAAAATGTTACATGGAAGATGGGCCCACCAACATCACCTTCATCAACCACCACCATCATCATTGTCAAGTGAAAAGGCGAAGTTCTCCTCCATGCCACAAGAAACAACTTGGCATCTAACTGCAGAAGGGGATTTTGTAACTCCCACTTTCACACAAACCTCTACTTCTGGGACACAGGTAGCATTAAGATGGACTGCTCTTTTCTGCATTTCCCCCCATTCAGGCTTACTGTTACCCCCTCCTAATATGTGAATATCCTCATAAAGCACTAAAACTCCATATAAAATAGATGGAGAACATAGGCACCTAGTGGGGTTTCATGAATTCAGCTCCCAGATCTAGAGATTTAAATCCTTTTGTAGATGTAATCCCCACTGTTAGAAATGACAGTAAATCCACGGCAAAATCAGATCTTGAAAATTATGGCACTGTATGTTATATATTTTTATTGAACATTTAAGATTCTAGTCCATGCCCAGAGATGTCCTCAGAATCCTTGGATCAGGATTTTAATGAAAGTTTAGCTCATCCAGTTTATGGGCCAGCTGAAGATTTCTAATTTATTTTGATATGAGTTACAGATTATAAGACTAAATGTTAGCCAAAGTGTAAAGGGATTGTAAAGACTACGTGAATAGCCCCAAAGATAAGAAAAGAATCCAAAGAGGAAAGTATGCCACTTTCACAGAAGAGCCTGAACAAAAGAGAGAAATAGTGTAGGAAAAACGAGAGAAAACATCTTTTCACTTAAGATACTTTATTCTGAACTGTCGTACTACTCACCAATGACTTCTACTGTAACTATGGTTCGCATTGTCCATTCAGTATTGTTGTCAAATAGAGTATAATCACACACATACATTCCAGCATCTTTGTCATAGACTGGATTCAAGTAGATTTCATTATGATTAAGCTTTAGGCCTCGTCTATCTTTTTGAAGTTTTACTTGACGTCCATCCTAATGAGAAGAAAAGAATATCAAGGATTAGATGTCACTTTTCTTTGTTGATGTTAATTACATTATCTTTTAAGATATTCAAATGGGACTGTCATGATGGTAGGGCTAAGCCAAACTCTTCTCACTGAAGCCAAAAAAAGGTTTATTAGGAGTCTGAGGACATCTGTTAGTTATATTAAACCACTGGGTTCTATAATATTAGAATCTCACTGTCTTTTAAAGCAATTTTTAACATTCATATCTGCAGAGAGAAACCATGAACCTTATGTAAAGTTCTAGAACCAAAGAGCAAAGAAAAGAATCACTTCTTTATTTAATGAGGGATTGGGTATTTTTATTTTGCAAATAAATGATTTGAAGCCAGTTTCACATTCTTTTCCAAGAAGTAAATTATGTTTTCAGATTGACTGAGGTTTGATAATAGTGTCACTGCTTTCAAAAGGATGAAGGCTGACTATTTTTTGAAAAGCTCATCTCTAGGGCTATGAACAATTTTCTTTAAATCAAATTCCTGAAAAAAATCCACTAATGCAAAATGGAAAGACACTCTTTAAATTCAGTGGGCCTCAGAGCAAGACCTAGGTAGAGATATGCTTCATTTAAATTTTGAAATTAACTGAAGAGTAGCTTTAACTAGACAATGATTCCACTTGATAGAATAAATAATGTTATAATACCATGTAGTAAAATGCACAATTGAGGAACTTTCAGTCATTTTCATTTCCTAATATTATACAGGTTTATATGGTATGGTGCAATCCTTATAGGTGGAGGAAAGGATAAATTTTAGCTAGCAAGTATTTTAATGATCATTTGAAAAAGAGTGAGTAAGTACATTTTACTGATAGAGTTTTTCATTAAAAATGGGAGTCTTGGAAAAAACACTTTGAAACTTTAATTTTAAAAGAATTTTGTTTCTAACAAAGCTCCTCATTTGGTACATTTGATATTTTCAGAATTTAAAATGTCAAAAGAAAATTTAAACTTCAATCATGTGCCAATTTTGTAAAGAACCTATTCCAAGTAATTGAAGAGAAAGCATTTCTAGCCTTCTATTTCATAGAATGATTTTGTATGCATGGATTGTCTTTTTTAAGAATGAGAAAAATTCAAAATCATATCAACTTCTGTGAAACAAAAAACCTTCACTTTCTTCAAAATTGTTACTTACAGACTTGATATACAGCAATACAAAATTCTAATTTTATGTTGTAAATCTCAGTTTGCATCGTCTGTTAGAGAAGTTCAGGGACCTATGGCACCTAAACATGAACTAGGCCTAAAGCCTGCACTGACCTTTCTTGAATGCTTAAGACAGTGAATCTTACCTTGTACCATTTTACATCTGGCTTTTTTATAGGGCTGTAACATTTTGTCCCCGGGCAAACTATTGAATCCCCTCTGCCAGCAAGAAGATACAGTGTATTTGTGCCATAATCTGAACAGTTTGCCTCACTCTTTGTTTGAACCTCCAGAATCATTTTGAGGCATGGGATTTTTTCCCTGTGTGATGCAGAAAAACAGGTTAAATATTTAACATACCAGACAAAACCAAGAAAGTATTATTATTTATTATTATTTATTATTAATAATTCTTGCATATAAATATAAGCATTTTGCCCTGCTACATACCGTATCATACAGATGTAGATTCCAGAAGCACTAACCCCTATCATTTTAAACCAGAGTGCATTCCCTTTGCGAAGAGGGTTAGAGCTTTTCTCAGTAATAGCCTTCAGTGGCTCTTTATCATTCTGACGCCAGAACCATTTTGCCTCATGTTGTTTTAGAAGTGACTTGTTAAAAATGTGGGTAGCCTCTTTATCTGGTAAAGCACATTGTAAAACAAACTCTTCATTACTAATTGCACGATACCATATTTGAGGTTTTACACGGGAACAACCTGAAAAGCAGGACAACAAAATATCAGAATCACCTAAGAAAAACACATGGCATTCATGCTTTTAGAAAAATTAAGAATACTGCAAAAATACAATTTTACCTTTCTTCATGTCAAATATTTTGTTATGTGATGTTAGGTTGGCCTAATACAAAGTTGATTTCCTTAACTATGGAAATGGTCCAAGTTCTCAAGGGCTTATTCAAAGGTTTTCAAAGGTTTTCAAAGGTTTGTAGGACTTTTTCAAAAGCCTAATGTGAAAATGACTTAAGATTTTCAATGAACCTAAGATTTTCAAATGGGTGTTAACCTGTTAAACCTCATCTCTGAAGAAGAGCATATGTAGCTCTCCCAGGTCTCTTCACATTAATGGAGAAGGGACTGACATAAATACGAAAAATCTGAAGAAGCAGAGCCTACCTGTCCCACTCCCTATTCAGGCTAAGAGTGAGAAGCATTTCGTCATCCTCTCACTGCTTTCAAATCTTTCCCCTCTTACATTACAGCTACTGCCACAAAAATTAAACAATTTTTCAGATTCTGAAAGCTGTGCTCACCCATCCTAACCACAGTTTCTCTAAAAGCTGACTGACCTTACTGCGTAACCCCTTGGCCAATCAGGATGCGATAACCCCAAAGTGGGTTCAAAGTCTGAAAGTGGGAGGATGGCAGGATTTCACTTCAGCAAAAGAGAGGGCATGAATTCTTCAGTTCATCACCTGCCCACTTGGGAGACTCCTGGCAGTTTCAGTTTCTCTCTGCAAACTGAACTCGATCAAGCTCCTCCAGAAAGATTGTCTGGGCAGAAGACTTTGATATTGGTCTCAGCCTGCCTTTCTCTTCCTCTTCCCACACACTTAGACCAGCTGCTGGAGACTTCAAGGAGTCACAGCAGCAATTCATTTTCTCCATTCGATTCTCAGAAACTCTCCTTCACTTTTGCCCTTTCCTTTCCATTGAGGGACAGCATTTTACATCATATTTATGGTCAACTGCATTACCAACACTAAAAAAGGCCAGCAAAAAGACTATATACAGCTGTTTGCCTGACACAGGCACAAATAGGTGTAGAAAAAAATCGTGAAGGCGTCACAAACTGTAGGTCCACTTTTCTCAGCTGTTAGCAAGGATCATGAACACAAAAACCCACCAAAACAGTCTCTTACCTGGCAAATTAATCTCTCTGACTTCTGCCCCACCAACAAATAATGCTAAGAACCAGCAAAAAGCAAGCATAATTTTCTTTATCAGTTTTGGTTGATATTCAGAGACATTTTCTTTAAGAATCATCTTGATCACCTTGCTTGCTGTAAAATAGGAAAACAGCCATTTGTTGCAAACAATAATCCACATTATAGAGGTAGGTAATTGTATATTTCATTATGTAGCTCTATAAACATCAGCAGAAAGTATTTCCTAGATACAGTGTGTTTTAAAAATGGGATTTTCAATGCTTTTCCTGCTCACACTGTTTCACGCAGATGACATCTAAGAACATGCAACAATCTCTTTAAACACATCTTGCGTAGAGCTGCTCACAGGTGAATTTCCAAGTGATATCTACAGCAGTGCAAAGCTCCAGATCTGTAGCGGAATTGCAGGTCTTTCAGCAGCTGTTATTGAAGTAAGAGAAACCTTTCCTCTAAGCTAGGTAGCAAAATAGCTGATAACAGGATCAGCCTTTAGCTAGAGATAACCATCAGCAGCAGACTGAGGAAGGCATAACTGGCAACAAGATCCTTGGAGCTCTTCCTTCAGGCTCTGTTGTATCTTAAAGTCCAGTAGGCCTACTGTGTGCAGCAAGATTCCTTTGAGATTAAACCAAATCAGAGCTACAGCTGCAAACTGTGTTCAGTCCATGGGGCTGGACTAGAACTAGTTGGAAGTAAAACCCTCCAAAATATGTACAGTGTGGACATCAGGTCTTTGGTGCTAACCCAACAGATCTACTCCTCTTGGGCTGTAATTCTGGCTAACACAGACATACCCTACGATCTGTGCTAGAGTCAGCAGGTCAACCTACACAACCCTCCTCCACAACTTAACAGCATGTGTCTCACCTCTGTACCACAATACAACGCAGCACTACTTGAATGATCCTAGTAGAAACATGCTGAAAAGGGCAACATCCACACCGTCCTGAGGTATCAGCTCTGTGGTGTGTGGTCTGTGAGCCAAGACTGGGAAGTCCCTGATCCCCAGGGGACAAGTGGAGCAGTCCGTGCTGCATGTAGATCCCTAAGTCACAGCCCCCTTTCAGGCGCTAACAACCAGTCCAGTGTACTGTCATGAGTGAAACCCTAAACTGTGCTGAATGAGGTATTTTACCTCCACTGCTAAGAAGTTTTGAGCTGAGTGTCCCGCAGCCTTCTCAGCTACAAGGCTAGAGCAAAGGCAGGCTGTCCAGCATGCATTCAGGATGGGCATGGCTTGATTTGGGTATTTAGTAAGAACATATCCAATGCCTACAACTGACATTTGTGGGCTGCCCCATTCAGTGAGTAAATGCAACACGCTTTGCCAATGTTCGCATTGTGCAACCAAGACCTCAAGGAGCTTTTTTCTTTGCTCATTGGGCCACAGAGTGACTCTGCACTTGCACAGCTGCCAAAGAGGCACTGAGTCAGCCCAAGGGAAAAAAGAAAAGGCCAGACAAGGTTTAGTCCCTAATCAGTTGACACCTCATGCAAATCAGACACAACTCATACCAACAGGCAGCAACAAAGCACCAGCGTACACTGAGCTAGCAACAGAGGTGAAGAGAACACCCACTCTGTACTTTTTCAGGTAGCTATTTTACAGAGAAAGGAGCACTTTAGTCACCATTCACTTTAGTCACCATTCAGTTCAGTGTGTCTCTATTCCTCACAAGTGAATGGAATGATCTATTTTTACACTCAGAGGTCACGCAGAGTAGGCTATTTGTTTGTCTTACCCCTCAAAATTAGCTGCTGCCCATTATCATCTCCCCACACGAATTTCAAAATCCTCACAAAGCTCCAAGCCAATGAGTAAGTCTGAATAAAGAGAAGGAGTTTCCTACCAGCACTCAGCAAAGGCCCTCCTAAACTTTAGGAAGACTGTCTTACCCACTGCAAACTGATTAGTGGATCCTAATTCTTTTGAATTTGGATTTAAGACAAACATAAGGACATCTCACAAGGCATACATTAGTGCTACATCTCTGGCAGTATTCATAGTGCCTAAAATAAAGGATGGTGTTTTGATTTATGTCACCCATCAGCCAGTGTGGCAAAGGCACACCGGTACCAGTAGCAAGCAGAGCCCAATGGCCCTGCGTTTGACTTAATGCTGCAGTCTCTTGAGTCAGTGAGCTATCTAATGAATTACTGTTGTCAAAAGGGGAAGGTTTCATCTGCTCATCTGTCCTCCCAGCTCCCCTGTCCCTTGATCCCAGGCAAATGGTCCAGCACCTCGCCTGTGACAGCTCTGGTGCTCTTTGGTGACCCAATTCAATTCAGCTTGCTAAGCCATCAGAAAACTACTTGAGGAGTGCCCGACCTGACACAAGATAAGCAGTGGAAGTATTTATAGCTGGGAGTGGAAGAGGAGAGACAAATGAAGGGAGCAGGACTTCTGCAGCCAGGTAGCAGTTAGCTCTTTAGATCAGCTCTCCTGAAACCACAACTTAACATCATACTGGGCTGTCTTTGTCTCCAGAAGTAGCCAGCTACACATTTGATTTAATCAGAGAACGGAGGGTGTGGATGTGGTCTTCACTCCAAGTTTAGAGGGCCATTTTAATTCACAAGTCTGGAGCCATTTTGCAATGCTTTCACTGCCACTGGGTTCCAAATGCCACACAGATGTCCTCTACTTGCACTATATCTGGAGATCAAATCAAACCCCTTCTTTCCTGCTAGCCTGCTTTCAGATGTTTCCCCCTTTTTTCTGAAGCTTCCACCTACCATGGGTCAAGATAGAAACACGTCATCCAAAATCCAGCACTCAGCAGTGGGAGAGGAATCAACATGTTCATAAAACTTTGAGTTCTGCCAAAACCAGACATATCCTGTGGGATGCGAAGCCAATATTCTACAAAGTATCTCCCAGCAAGAAAGCCAACTGATCTTCCACCCTGACCACTTTATTTAACAGATTTGGGGCTGAGAGAAGGGAATGACTCTTTAAGGCATGTGATGATTCTTTAAGGATGATTCTTCAAATACAACTGAACAATTTTACTTTAGATCTGTGAAGGCTGTGAAAAGATTTTGAACCTCATTCATCCTTCTGTATCATGTGGCAATGCATCCCTGTGCCCTTACTCCCCACCTGCTTGTTTAACTGTAATCAGGGACATGTAGGCTACATGTAGGGAAACTATATTGAGAGATCACTCACGAAGTATCTGATAATGCCACCAACGTATTATCAGTGCAGCTCTCTGCTCTCCAGTTTACTGCCACGTTAACAACCTGCTCTTCAAGTTCAAAGGGTCAGCATGAATGGGGAGGAAGTGGTAAAGGGAGGGGTAACTAATGAGCTTAATAGCTTTGGTTAGCAATCTCTA
This sequence comes from Dromaius novaehollandiae, assembly GCF_036370855.1. Taxonomy (NCBI): domain Eukaryota; kingdom Metazoa; phylum Chordata; class Aves; order Casuariiformes; family Dromaiidae; genus Dromaius; species Dromaius novaehollandiae. The sequence continues at coordinate 149,978,871 of NC_088098.1, read as the reverse complement.
TTACTTTTTGTTACATTTTGCTAACCAATTTTTTGGCTACCTGGTAACACTTTCAGTAGACATCCTCAGAAACTTCTTATTTTTAAAGGGATTAAGAATATGATAACATGTGAAATAAAGCATTTGAGAAGTGTCATCTTTTAATTGTGCCTGACAGGAAGAGAGGAGTTCTCAGCAGAAGCAGACAGTAATTACCAAAGGAGAGGGGGACTTGAAACATGACAGCCTTAAGCTGCTGATTTGCACTGCAAGTGTACTCAAGGTAAGACAAACTTAGTGACAGACTTTGACTTAGTCAGTATCTGCCAAAGAAAGCACTCAACTCTGGGCAACATATGACCAAGAGGAAGGTTAGATTTGTCTCCTGCCTTCCCTGCCATGTATATACCCATATTATTAATCTGTAATCGAGAGAAAGTAATTATGGGAAAGTAGTTTAAATACAAAGGAAATTAGTGTGGTTTTATCATAATTTCCTGTGGTAAAATGAAGTAAGAGAGAAGAATAAAAACCGTATTACTTTGCTTATGTTTCAGCTCTGAAAAGATTCTCACAAGATAACAACAAATCCCTACTTCACAGCCTGTTTCAAGTATTTACATAAAATCTGCACAAAATAAATCAGAATCAATTTCTTGGGAGTGACACCAAGTTTCATGATAGCCTTGAAGTCTAGCAGAGAGTGGCATACCACAGCCTACTATACTGGTTCTGCTGAGACTCACTTCAGTCTCAGAGCTATAGATTTCTATGAGTTGTATTGGATTTACCTCAGTTGAAAGGCAAACATAATCTGAATCTAAGAGTAAGAAGATTATTAACAATCACACAGGAGAAAAAAAAAAAAACTCTACCATACCTATAAAGCAACAAAATGGACTAATGAAGCTGTTTACTATAACACGCTACTGCTTTCTTTGCCTAAGCAATTGAAAACAATATACTTTAAAACACATATTCAAAGAAAATAAAACCAACTCACCTGTTAAGCAGATAAGGGTAGGGCTAAAAGTTGAAATTAAAAGCTCTAATTAAAAAAAATATTATCTGAAAATCTTACCTGCACATCCTATACTGCATGATAAGAATTGTGGTTAGTTCAGGCTGAGCACTGTGTTGAGTCTGTTTCCTTTACAGGAATTTCCTCTACCTCATCATCCCTTCCTTTCTCAGTTTAGTTGCATTAGGTTCAAAGTTTCTGGGTAATTTTCTTGTAAAAAGAACAGAGGAAAAAAGTTTACCCCCAGTCAAAGATTACAGCATTTTGTTTTTTAAAATCTTTTCATTCTGTCCAAAAATGTATTGGACTTCTTAGTTTGCTTCATTTAAGAACAGGAAGGGCAAAAGATTTTTTCTTCTTTGCCCCAAAGCTGCTACTGAATGGTTCAAAAAAAGTATGTAATATCTGACATCTACAAGACAGCCACATATCTGCCTAATACAGAATAATATTCACTCTGATAGGCAAGTCTCTTCATCCTTAGTCTCCTCAGTTACGTTCAACACCTACTGCAAACTGGCAGCATAAGGGGGCTGTGTTGCACTATTGCTTTCCATCCGCAACCTCGCAGTAAAGCCTTGTTGCTGCACCTTTGGCAGAAACAGGAAAGTAAAGCCCTGAACATGAACTATCCATGACTTGCCTGTCAGACCTGCTAGCCATGCAAAGCCTTTCAGCATATACAATCACACGTGGTCCAACCACTCTTCCAGGCTTGCTGTATGGGTAGGAAATCCATAAAAAATAGGGTGCACATTCATTCAAACGATATAAAAGCATCAGACAGCACGCTGCTCTCAGTTCAGATCCTGGTTCTCCCCATTTTAGTAGAGGTCATATGAATATACAGGTCCATAGGTTTGCATCAGACTTATCTGAAAAACAGTTGGACTTGTTTCTTCTTTTCATACATGAAGTTTACTCTATTTACTGCTGATTGGGTCAATTATTCTATTTTACTCAATCTCCATGACAAAAAGCTAAAAAAGGCTTTTTGCTACGTAACAGGTGATCTCAGTGTTGCTTCAATTTACATACATACACATTCTTTTAGGCAATGGCCAGTATTAATGCTTGTTTATGTTGGGTCCTGAGCTTTTGGGGATATTAGATGTATTCACAGCTATGTATCTCAGCTTTCACTGTGTGTTTAGCTCCCAGATCTTTCCAGAACAGGGCCCACTGACAAATTTGGTGATTGTCTCCTAAAATATCTTTAGTATTTCACTCCAAAACAAAATATATTTTTAGTTTATAAATAATAATATATCTTCTTAGATTTTCAGTACTAAGAACGAAATATTCTGAAGGTGCCTTTTCTGGCTGGAAAAAAACACTTTACTTTCCTCTTCCCTTGAAGAAATTATGGAGTCCAACACAGATAAAGTCAAGCCCATGCCACCTTCAAGCCACAGCTCAGACTATCAGAAATAGAAGATAGCTCTTTCCCAAAGACATATCTTACACACATAAGACATACATCATGTATTTTAAATACTAAACATAGTACTCTCCATGTAATATGTTTATTAAATAAGTAATTTTAAGTAGGGCAGTCCAACTCTTCCAGTGTCAGCTCTAGAGAAGATCTTAGCCTAGAAGTACAACAGAAGCACCAGTCACATGAAGTTTTGAAACTCAGGCTGTCAGAAGTCTGACTGGTATGCCATATTGATTACCATATTGGATGAAAATCTTGTCAAATAGTTCCAGATATTTGGCCAAGCCTCCACCCCAATTCAGCCCTTTTTCTTTTGTAAAAATATATTTATACTCTCAAAGCAGCCTCACTCACCTTTACTTCCCAGGCTCATATTTCCCCTTTTATTGCTAGAGCAAGTTTACAGAAAAGAGAATAAAGGACTGCTCTAGAATTCCCTGCTTCCTCTCCCTCTCCTCCTACTCCTCACTCACATACACATTTAGCCTAGTTTAGGTAATGGCCACAGAAATTACTGACTTCATGCTCAGGAATACTCCCTCAAAAGTGCTTTCCCTCCCCTGTGGAAAGTCAAGGTGGGGGGGGGGGGGTCCACGTCCTACCTTGTCCAGCTCACTTTTTGCAATTTAGCAAGCCAAGAAGCAGGGGAAAAATACACTATCTCAGTGTGTATAAAGTGTAGTTTTGTATTATTTAGAGTTCTGGGAGGCATTATCTCTCTCTGGTATTCTGATACCATCCCGGCTTCACACATTTACACATCACATCCTCCTCTGGCCATCTACAGTTAACACTGAGTGGGTAATAAATTTTCCACTCTACTTATTTTCTTAACTGAGTCAGTGGTGGTGTTTTTGCTCTCACAGAAGGTGTCTAAACAACATCTAAATATAAACTTCTGTCTAAGAAGGCCATTCAGCCAACAAAATGGCATACAGTCAAGAGCAGCTTGTGAACCAGTGAGCTAACTCACCTATCACTCCTCTGTGAAACAAGGGAAGTTGCTGGTATTTAGTGCAGATTTGCTGGACTACAGTACAGTCTGCCCGTGAGTCAGTGGACTTCCACATTTCCACTATATGCCTTGAGGCAGTGGGGTATAATATGACCAGTGCCACATAAGTCCTTGGATATACTCATGACTGAATAGACCACTTGCATATAGAGAAAAGGGCAAAGCAAATACTCCCAACTCAAAATATTGTGGTACATTTAAAAGCTACCTCAGAATACTAGGCCTTTAAAATCTCTTCACTCTCACAGTCTTTAGCATTGTTAATTAGAAAAGATTTTCTAGCACCTTAAAGTCAATGGCAATGCCTTCTTGTCTTTGATACTCTAGCCTGCTTACAGCAGACCGAGGAACATAAAACCACCACACATAGCCACCATTACATTACGTGTTTTCTTTCAGGAACTTAGTGTGCTCCAGCACAGAAATAGGTTGGAATATTTTCCCCAGTACTCCCATAGGAGACCTTACTGCTTTAACGCTCATTGTAAATGCATTCATGCCCATTTGTCCATGTGCCAATACTGCTCCTTAGCTTAAATGCCTCTTTTCTTTCTAGCGCTTCTTTCGTTTTCCTGGATGTATTCATTGACAATCCTATTACTTTCTCCCTTCACTTTACCAACCCTAACACTGTGATCAGTCAATGCACTGAGGTTCTTCCTCTCCCAAGTTTTCTTTTCTAAGGTATGAGCTCCTTCCTTGTAGCTGAAGTTTTGCCATTAGTCCCCAAGGGCAGGATTTTCCTTAAGTACTATATAAATAAATATATATGCTTAATATACTATGTATTAAGCCACTACATCCAGACAAAGCCATTGCTATCACAGCTGAGCTGAATATTTAGGCTTGAGTCTCCAAATGAATGCCTATTTAGAATTCAGAAATGAGGTGTATCCCCAAATAAATGCCTATTTAGAATTCAGAAATGGGGTGTATCCCATAATGAAGTCCCTCAAGAGCTTTCTGCTTTTTTTGCTAGAGGTATTCAGAACATTCCTAGCATACGCTGACAGTTCTTCATGAACAGCCACAATCACTTCTAAATTTAACCACCTGTTTTTAAAAAGTCAGATTTGTACAGCATTACAGATAGTTTTGGATCCTCTTATGGAATAGCATTCCTTCGTTATAGTCAAAACAACCCTCAAACAACTACATTTCTTGCAATGTACGGTAAACAATTTATAACCACATACTGAAATTAGGTCTCCAGCACACAACTGAAACTGCTTTTAACCATGATAGTGGATGAAAGAATCAGAGCAACTAACTGTGAATCTAATTATCTTCCATCAATACCTTAAACCATTACTGTACTGAACTCTATTATTTTTTATATTTGATAGGTAATAAGCAATAAATATATTACACTTAACTGTGGTATATCTTGCTGATGAACATACTGTATCTGGCCAAAAGAGGCTAGAAGGAAGATCAAACAATGCAAAGAGACTAATCCATGTAATGAGTTGATTCCATATTTAGCTGATAATGAAACTCAAAAATGAGACTATCGTGGTCTATCTGCAGCTGCTTTCATTGAATTTTGAGAAATTCGGATGGGTGAACCACAAGAAGCTGTCATGAGTTGATCACAACTGGAAAAGGTTTCTGTAGATACTTTTTTCAGTTTCGTATCTTAAGTATCTTCTGGCTATTGCAGAAAGCTTGGTAAATATATTTTTGTGCAGGCACTTAATCTAATTCTAGCTATTAAATAGGAAAAAAAAAAGCCCCCAAAATGCAATCACAGTTTGATTTTCAAAACATTGAATATTTTTCAACTACATCTCAAGCACTCACTAAAAAAGGTAGTATTTCAAACATTTAAAATATAACATTTAATAAGGTAAAAGTTGCTGTCTCTGTGTAAGCCAGACAATAATCGTCTCTAAGAAGCAAGACTTTTTTTTGTACTTTCTCTGAGAGAACAAGATAGAAAAGGACAACTTTAACATATAGCCACAGTTCTAGAGTAACCTCCTGGCCAGACTCCTGTATCAGTCTTCCCATCTGCCAATTCTTACTTTCCCACCAGTTTGTTATGACTTTTAATGACCTTAGGCATCAATCTACTAATTTCTGGCTGATGGACACTTAGAATCCTGGACCATTTATAATGCAACTCTACGCTAACATTGCCTCATGCTATAATTGCACATCAAGCACCTCCCAGTTAATATAGTCAGTTAATATAAGTCAAAATATACATGTTCCTGATAACCAAAATGTGACAAAGGACTGTATGCACAGAGAGTTGCAAAACTCCAGAAGGGGAAAACACCCCCAAAGGATGTAACAAGGTGATAATGGGCTGATGAGTCTAGATAGGCTTCCATGACTGGACAAATAATGAGGACTGATTTGGCCAGAGAATGTGGAATTCCCTAAGCCTGTTAGTTGTTCTGAGTTGCTCACCCAAAGAACCTACGCAAGCTTGCCTAGTATCCATTGTTTTTTAAGCACTTGCATTGCTAGATATTAACCCTAGTTCAGTATTATTGGATAGCTGGGTTTATTGTTGTTTTGACTGGAATTGTGATCATATTTTTCTGCCTGTATTATTATTATGTAATTTCACAGCAAACTAGTTAGCCTTAAACTGCTAGTCTTGGTGTTTGTCATCATATCCCGAACCAATATTGCAACTAAACCTTCCATATGCTACCCTGCATAAATCAACTGCATATTTCCTTTAGGTCTGATATGTCTAGCATACACTAACATTGCTCTGCACACACAATAAACTTCACATAGAATTTACAGAGTTAGTCATGTGTCCAGCCTGCATCCTCATTTTGGATCTCTCCTTATTTTTGAGCTGACTCTGTTAAACTTCTAGTTAGGTAAACATACTACCTATAGCTTGCTTCTGCACACATACTCTGTCATGCTGCAATTGCAACATAACCAGGAAGTCTTCCACCATGACACCTGCAGTTCCTTCTGTCCTCCAGCCCTTCTGTAAATCTCTTGCTTTCTTTACAATCTGGAGACCATTGAAGGAGAAAGGATTTGTCTCGAAGCTTGGATACAGACTGGCACAGCTGCCCAGAAGGGCCATTTACCCCTGCACTGCAAGTTCTATTTCTCCTTATATCTCTGCAAAGAATGCAGATGGCAACAGAGGAACAGAAGTGTTTAAAGGAAGAAGTAATTACGGATACGGAACAAGACTTAGATGCATCTGGGAGGACCCCTTCACTTGAAGAGTCTCTCCAGACTTGGTGCAGACATTGGAGGTGGCCACACAGGGCAGGGCACATGGCCAATTATCATTCATGAAGCTTCTACATTTCCAGGCCCTTATAGAATACTACACTATAGTACTAGTACTTTATACAAAAGCCCCAACTCTTTGCAGCACTGATGTTCAATTATCAACAGACAAGAAGACCTCTTTAATATCCTTCTTTTCCAGCGTGCATTGTATGTGTTAGAAGGTGGTCCACCAGGAATACTAAAGAAATGCAAACAGAGGTCGTGCTCTCACAGTCAGTTACCATGCTGCACCACATGCAAGAAAGACAAGAATCAAGACTGCTATCTTACAACATTTGATTCCTCACTGATCTCATCTGCATCCTCTTGCTGTATATTACTTATTCCATACGGTACACTTCCATTTATTTTGTTTCCTTGGTATTTTGGTTTATTTGGCTTTGTTGGATTTAGTTTGGTCTACAGTGTTCCACAGTAAAAGAAGGGATATTTATTGCTCATGGACAGCAGGTCTAACAACATTCTTGCTTATTCATTTTTACATTTTTTAAAATGTAAGTTCTGTTTTTGACACTGTTCCTGCTGCATGTCTAACTGCAGCAAAAAGAGAAACCACAGACATGGAGAGGGGTGCAGAAAGTTTTACTGAAGTGCAAAAATGGAACCACAAATCATGCATAAATCACTGAAATCACCCCTGCTACTCCAAACTATCATGTGAATTCCCTTTTAAATTGACACGTACATGATCAGGCAAATCAACACAACTACAGTCTTGAAGAGTCTTATTAGCAGTATCTCTTTTCTAGCCTCTCTTGCTATCTGACAAACATAGCAGGCTTTTCAAAGCCCTGATTAAAGTCAGTAACTCATTATATAAAAGCACATGTATCCCTAATTTCCCTTCTCTCCCCTGCCTACAGCCCCAGCAGTGGGAATCAGCTATAAAGATTAAATTACTGTGTCCCAGTTCCATTGTGTGCAAAAATACCTGCCCTTTTACACATACTGTGTAGTTCCTTGTACTACATCCAGATGTTTACTCTGCCTTAGTGAAATCGAATTTTGTATGGTCTCATGATCTTCAGGGTATAGCAGGTATATGCAGTCGCAGCATCTCCCCAAGCTCAGGTGACGGGGAATTCATGACAAATTCAGTTTTGTGTTAGAGTAGCTGATTCTCATAGAGGGTAGGCTCAGGCCAGAGGTTTTAATAAACAACATGTATTATTCCTGTTCACATGATTGGTATGTGACAATATAGTTGACAATTTATGTAGTTAGGTAATGCATTGATGTCAGTATATGAAAGCTATGTGGCTGAGGAGAAAATGTAATACCTCCCCATTGAGTTAGTGGTATATATTGGTAGGTGGTATAGTGGTATATTCACTTAAGTAGCAGGAGAGCTACTACCTTTTCTGTTAGTTTTTTGACCAAGAAATGGATGTGTCTAACACATCCAAGGGAGACATCATCATTTCTAAACTAGAAGCAATCAGTGGTCCTGCAGGAGTTAAAACTGATGTGTGATTATGAACTACAGGAAATGCTGGTGGGGAAGAACTGAACCTCGAGAAAGATTTGGGCATGTAAAGGCACATCTATCCACAAAGCGGAAATCTTCTCCGGTGAAAGCTTAAGCCAGACCTAAGACATTTTGTTTAAGGACCATGTTTTGATAGCTTTTTAGATGCATGACAGAAAGAGGGAGAAAGAGCTCTCAGAGCTGATCTAAAAGCACACCACAAATATACACCCTATTTCCTCTGTTCTTTTTCATGTGCCCAAACCCAGCAACTGCATTGCCTCCTTTTCACAGAATCACAGAAAGGTTAGGGTTGGAAGGGACCTCTGGAGACCACCTGGCCCAACCACCCCGTCTCTAATAGGGTCAGCTACAGCAGGTTTCTCAAGACCATGTCCAGACAGCTTTTGAATATCTCCAAGGATGGAGACTCCACAACCTCTGTGGATTTAACCAGTAACCCCCCTCACAGTAAGAAAGTGTTTTATTGTGTTCAAGTGGAATTTCCTGTGTTTCAGTTTGTGCCCATTGCCTCTTGCCCTGTCACTGGGCACCACCAAGAAGAGTCTGGCCCCATTTTCTTGACACCTTCCCTTCGGATACTTATACACAATGGTAAGTACCTCCCTGAGCCTTTTCTTCACTAGGCTGAACAGTCCCAGCTCTTACCACCTCTCCTCATACGAGCGATACTCTAGCCCTTTAATCAGCTTTGTGGCCCTTCGTTGGACTCGCTCCAGTAAATCCGTATCTTTCTTGTACTGGGGAGCCAAGACCTGGACACTACTCCAGATGTGGCCTTGCCAGTGCTGAGTAGAGGGAAGGATCTTCTCCCTCAACCTGCTGGCAATGCTCTTCCTAATGCAGCCCAGAATATTGTTGGTCTTCTTTGTCACAAGGGTGCATTACTGGCTCATGTTCCAATGTGTTGTCTACCAGGACTCCCAGGTCCTTCTCTGCAAAGCTGCTCTCCAGCCAGTCAGCCCCCAGCCTGTACTGCTGCATCAAGTTATTCCTCCTCAGGTGAAGGACTCTGCACTTCCCCTTGTTGAACTTCATGAGGTTCCTCTCTGCCCATCTCTGCGGTCTGTCAAGGCCCCTCTGAATGGCAGCAGAGGCACAGTGATGTATCAGCCACTCCTCCCACTTTTGTATCATCAGCAAACCTGAGGGTGTATTCGATCATGTCAGTCAGGTCATTAATGAAGACGTTAAGTAGTGCTGGCCCCTTTATCAACCCCTGAGGGACACCAGTAGGGACTGGGCTCCAGCTGGACTTTGTGCTACTGATCACAAACTTCTGAGCCCAGCAGTTCAACCAGCTTTCAATCCACCTCACTGACCACTTATAGAGCCCATACTTATTGGCCTGTCTGCAAGAATGTTATGGAAGATGGTGTCAAAAGTCTTACTAAAGTCAAGGTAAACCATATCTACTGCTCTCCCCTCATCCACCAAGCCAGTCGTCTCATCATAGAAGGCTATTCTACGGTGAAGCCACATCACGCTTGGTTAAGCATGATTTCCCCTTCATAAGTCCATGCTGATTATTCCCAATAACCTTCTTGTCCTTCATGTGCCTGGAAAAAATTTCCAGGATTAGTTACTTTACCACCTTCCCAGGGGCCAAGGTGAGACTGACTGGCCTGTACTTTTCCAGATCCTCCTTGCACTTCTTGAAGACAGGAGTGACATTTGGTCTCTTCCAGTCCTCAGGACCTTTCCTCCTGATTGTCATGACCCCTCAAAGATAATTGAGAGTGGCTTTGCAATGATTTTGATCAGCTCCCTCAGCAGTCGCAGGTGCATCCCGTCAGGTCCCACAGACTTGTGAATGTCCAGGTTGTTCACGTGTTCCCTAACCTAATCCTCTTCCACCAAGGATAAGTCTTCATTGTTCCAGACTTCCCCTCTGGTCTCAGGGGCTTGGGATTCCTGAGGGCTGGTCTTACCAGTAAAGACTGAGGTGAAGAAGGCATTCAGTACCTTTGCCTTTTCTGTGTCCTTTGCCACCAAGGCCCTTGCCTCATTTAATAGCAGGCTCACATTTTCCCTAGCTTTTCCTTCGCTGTTGATGTGCTTGTAGAAGCCTTTCTTGTTGCCTTTAACATCTATTGTTAAATTCAATTTCAGCTCTAGGTGGGCTGTAATTCTCCTAACCCTGCATGCTCAGGCAGTGGCTTTACATTCCTCCTGGGCACCTGTCCCTGCTTCCACCTCTTGTACACTTCCTTTTTTATGTCTGAGTTTTGTCAGGAGCTCCGTGCTCATCATGCAGGCTTCCTGCTGGCTTTATTTGATTTCCTGCTTGCTGGAGTGGACCATTCTTGAGCTTGGAAGAGGTGATCCTTGAAAATCAGCCAGCTCTCTTGGACTCCTCCAGGGCTGGATCCCATGGGATTCTTCCAAGCAGCTCCCTGAATGGGCCAAAGTCCACTCTCCTGAAGTGCAGGGTGTGATCCTGCTTTTTGCATTTTTCCCTCCCCACAGAATCCTGAACTCTACCATTTCATAAGCATTGCAGCCAAGACTGACCCTAACTTTCACATCTTCAACCAGTTCTTCTTTGTAAGGACCAGCAGAACACCTCTCCTTGTCGACTTTTCAATCACCTGTGTTAGGAAGTTGTCAAGAATGCACTCCAGAAACCTCCTGGATTGCTTGTGCCCTGCTGTGTTGTCCCTCCAACAGATGTCAGGGGGGTTGAAGTCCCCCATGAGGGACAGGGTCTGCAACCATGAAGCTTCTTCCAGTTGTCTGAAGGAGACCTCATCTAATTCTTCCTGATCACGTAGTCTATAGCAGACACCCACTACAATGTCACTATCCTGGTCTGCCTGCTAGTTGTGACCCTTTTGTTTTGTATATCTACATTTTGCCTTACTTTTACCCAAGTATTTGTCAGGAATTAAGGGGGATTATGGAGTATTTGCCAAACAAGGTATTTCACTCTTGTGAATCCTGAGACACTGTCACGACACCCAGCACTCCAACCTTACTCTCAAGAACACTGAAGAGGTAATGGCACTTCTCCACTAGAGCTGCATGAATTAAATGTTGGTGTCGAAAGGATGTCTTTTCAGAACTAGCATTAGCTGAATGCAAGACAATGATGAGAGTGGACTGAACCTTGATGACCTCCTAGTAAACTAACATTTCTTCCAAAGTAATTTCCCATTGATTGCTCCCCACTTATATTAGAAGGAAATAAAGTCCCATTGTATCTAAGAATCTATATGCTAGATGGGTATCTTCTGCCAGGTCAGTAATAATAAGGGAAGATGACCATGATTTTGAATGGTATCATTAAGTTCATTTTTAAAACTAATGCTAAATACCAGTGTCCCAAGGGGTTACAGTAAGCTTAATTTGGAGTAGACATACATACTGAAGATCTCATATTCAGATAGTCATCCTGCATCCCTCAGCTGAAGGCAGCTCAGGAGATGATGTAGATATTGGTGTCCCTGAACAAAATGCTATTAGCACTATCCTATTCCTCTCTTCTCCCTGCCAAAATGGGCATTTTCAGATAAACAAGAGGACAAAAGCAGTCTTCACCATACCTCCAAATTAGTCTCACTTGGCTTGTCTAGACCACAATTCAGTAGTGAATACTGTTAGCCTGACCAAATCTGTCCTACTCTTTCTATCCTCCACTCTCTCCTTGTTCACTTGATTTTTCTGTTTCACATCACCCAAAGCCTAGATGCAAAGCTCTCTAGGACAGGAGCTGTTTGTGTCTGACTACTGAGCAGGATCTTTAGGAAATATCAGAACACAAAACCAAGAGCACCTAAATCATGATACTTTGTAAATACTGACATATTTATTCAGTGGCCTCACAAAGTATGCAAGTGTAAGTGATGTCATTTTACAAGAAACAAAATGTGGAACGAAAAGGTTATGCACTGTGTTCAGCATCACGTCCTAAGCAGAATCAGAGTTCTGTTCCTTGCACAAACTGCTGAAGGATCTGTCTCTGGGAGGGCAGTTAGCATTGGGGTTAACATCATCCTAGTCACTGTGACAATTTTCATGCTTTTCTCAAATCTCAGGGTTGGCATCTATCAACATTAGCTTCCCAAAGTAAGTGCAGCTTGTGTTTTCTATTTAAATGCAGTAAAATGGGCAGTTTTCTGCGGCACCTTCCTTTTCCATAATTGTTATAAGACTGAATTAAAGTCACAGCCCCCAGTCCATGGTTGAACACCTTCTGAGCCCAGATCAAGATTATTATATTGCCCTTTGGTGTTTGACTTGGTAGGTTTTGCTGGCATCAGGTATCGAAGGTTCTTCCAAAATCTGGAATTCACAGGAAGAGATTTATCCTTTTTCCACTTCACAACCCTTTGTGATGGTAAAAGAGATAGTGATTCTGGCAAGAAATTATAGTCACTTATAGGCATATATTCAATTAATATGATCTTAGTTTTCCTTTCAACTAGGGCTTTATGAAGTCCGCTCTCAAGTTCATATATGGCTCTGTCAGAAATGTAGTTCTGGCTCAGTATAATGATTAATCTTCGGCTTTTGTCAATAAATGAATGGATATCATCAACAACAGCTGCAAATTAAACATACATGTGTTATTAAACTAAATTGAAAGGGCAGGCGCTGAATCGACATATCTTTTAACAATCACACGTCTACCAAAAACGTTTCCTTATAAAGTGACAGCATGTAAATATCCTGACTTTAGGAAGAGAGTAATATGCTTTACTGATTACACGTCTGAAAGAATGAATTCGGGTATCACCAGAGCTTCTCTGAAGCAGACAAGAGCTCATGCACAATCCCAGGCTATCCCAGACAACTGTCTGTCAGTAGTCACATGGACAGAATGGTGACAGAGTTCATTGTGCCTCCAGCCAGCTGTCTCTTTGACAGCTCTTTTATAATAAATATCATTAGAATGATTCTGCACAAAGTCACCAACAGCTAACTCTCTCCAAATATCCAGCAAACCTCAGTTTACTCCTTCCTTTATATCACCGATACCCCACTTTATCACCAGTAATCGAAGGCTGAGAATACTAGCGTTCCCTGCTAATTACAACAGGATATGTTATGACAAAATGAGTTTCAACTGAATTTTAGATCTAAGACTTTTGTCAGGACAATCTGTGAATGAAATCAAATGGTGATATCCTTCAAACACGCGTGCATGTAATGGAATTCTCATGCACAACTTCCTGAACGCTCTTCAGTTTCACAGGATAACAACGTCTTCAGAGACCAGAGATCTATGAAAGGTACCTTGTAAGGAAAGATAAAGCAAACTGCTGATGTAACATAAAAAAGAGAAAACTGAGAGGAGAAGAAAGTTGACAAGGATATTTCTGTAAAGAGGAAGGAAATACTCTACTTTCCATGTCCACAGTAGACCACAAGAAATAAGGGGAATAAGGGAAATAAGGAATAAGAACAAGGGAAACTGCTGCAAGGAAGAATTAGACTGGACACTTGGGAAATTTTTTTTTAATACTTAAGGATAGGTAAGAACTGGAACAAATGGCTCAAAAAAGTTGTGCATCTTCCTCTGGTTGGAAAAATGTCGGTCAGAAATGGATAAAGTCAGAGAAGATCATGCTTTGCAAAGGAGGGTGACGGACCTTATTGTTCTGTATTTTTAAAAATGAAACTCTATCCCCCAACTAGATCTTTAGACTGAACTGAATCCCCCAGTATATTTTTTTGATGCACCTATAAAAGGCCATCATTAGAGAATCTAATTTCCACATTCTCATTTCTATCTTCTTGTCCCTGTGGCACCCATTACAGTCACAAAGGAGTGTCAACTGCCACACTGAAGATAAAGACAAACATGAAAGTAACACTAGGGTAACTAGTACCAGAACCATCAGCTGCTTTGCGTGGTAAATGCAAGTTCATTCACAGAAGCCTGCCCTCAGTGAACACAGAGAAACTGCACTACTGCTACGAAACATCTGGCATTCTCCATGGTAGCATTTTCATCTATTCATCTCGATTCTTTGCAATTAAAGATATGTATGTATGTATGTTCATATGTATTCATAAAAATATATATATAATATACAAAATGTGCACATGCTGTCTTTGTGTGAAAACATAGTCTAGATTAATTGAAAACTGCGGCATTTCAAAACATGACACATTTGATAGAACTCCTCCTAATTGCAGACCTTCACATTTGTGTGAAAATGCTGTGCCAATCTAATGACAAGAATACTCATTATACTTACCTCCTCCAGGAGATACATCCCTCTCAAATATACACAACTTGTAACCAAAATTTTCTTCTAATATCATGGGTAATATATTCAGAGCAAATTCTCTCTCTTCTTCACTTGGAGACAGACAGTCTTTCAGGTAAGACACAAAAGCATCATATTCTTTTCCATCTGGAAAGAAATCACCAATTTTTGTCTTGTTGGCAACCACTAGAAATACAGTATCTGACCCACCATTCCAATATTCAAAATTAGTGTCTCAGCAGCAGAGCATCTAGAAATAGATGTTTTTTTCCTCTGATTCCCCAAACAGCCCTCAAACAAAAAAATTTCTGGACCAATTTGAATCTGGCACAAATGATTCTGATTGTATTTGGAAAATATTTGAAAATAATCCTTCCTTTATCCATGGAGTTTTTTAAAAATCAGATTAATTTAACACATTAATTTCATATCTGGTGACCATGAAAATGAAGGGATGAAGGGACTAGCATGCAAAAAGTGTGACTGCAACCTGATATGAATGTCATAAAAATAATATTGCAGATTTTCACATTTACTTTACTGTTTATCTAATACTATCACACAGTGCTACAGAGTGGGCACTTGCAAAAGAGAATAAACCAATTTATTATTTTAATGGCTTAGAGTTATAAATCTATACCATGTTTCATCATGCTTTTGGCAGTTCTTTACAAACATAAAGTCTGAATAAAACCAATTCAGAAGCCAGGTCTGCCACATATGGCAATATCTAATTGAACCTTACTGCAGGATAACTATCTGAATTGATACAACAGGATGCATAGCTTTACATACCTTCCCACATATATTTGATAAGAGAGAGCACAAACTAAAGATGGTGAAACCCTCCACATTCAAGAGCTCTAGGAGTAGAGAATCTATTGCCTAGCATCAGACAATCAATTCCTCCAGGGTGGCCTAGTCCAGGCTGTCTGATGTTCCCCAGTGAGTCGATATGCAGGGAGAGCTAACATCAGTGGATAGATAAATAACACTGGCAAGCACAGATGACATTCATCCATTATTAAGAGATCTCCAGCCACTGCAGTTTATCCAAGATATATCCACGCTGATTTAGAGCTTCTGGTGGGATGTATAAACAAGAACATTTGAGGAAAAGACAAAAAAAATCCATGAGTTTAGTGAGTAGCTTCTTTACTAAATGTATCTGCTTTACTGCCTCAAGTGTATAACAACTTACTTTAGCACCTCTCAGTCAAGTTCTTTTATACATACTCCTTGCTGTTTCTACTCACTAAATTCACGGATTTTTTTTGTCTTTTCCTCAAATGTTCTTGTTTTATACATCCTATCAGAAGCTATTTTTAATCAATACACTTATTTCACTGTCAGCATCAGACAAGTCATACCTCCAGCAGTGTCATCTCTTCTATATATGTTCCTGTAAAATAGAACTAAGTCAACTCTGAATGTCACACAGACAACCACCATGACTACAGCAACGCATAGAAATATTACAGCAAGGACCATCCCAGTTGTAAATATATGCACAGGCAGATCTTGGATGTTCCCTGTAAAACAGAAACCCAGAAAGTTATAGCCTTAACAAAATACTGTATGACAAGATTACATCAGTAAATGCTCACAACATCTTAAAACAACCCAAACAAATCATACTGTTGATGCAGATTCTTTCCTCTTAACACTTTGGACATGCTTGCATGCCATTCACCCTGAGATGGACAAGAATTACAGAATGAGGATTACTTTAGAAACTGGAGAAATAATCTTGCATGCATATACCCCCCCCCACACACACACACACACACATAAATGAGCTGTATGTGTGATCAAGAATGAGACTCCAGATCCTCAAATATGTACAGCATTCCAGACTGCTGGGCTATATTGGCTCACCCACCTTATGATCATTTTCTTTTGGATCTTTATTACTTCCTGTTATTCTCTAACTTTCATCCCTATCTCAGCTCATCCATAACAGCCACTGATGCTCCCTTTAATCTCTTTGGTCACGATCTTTTCTTCTTCTTCTGTCACTATTGTCTTTTGAGCTTTTTTGTTTGTTTATTCAGTTATCTTCCTCCTTTTGATTCCAAATACAAATTTTTAACTATTAAATCTCTGAGAAGTCCTTTGTGAAGGCACTATCATGCCATGCTTCCACCAGTCTGTATTTCACTTTCTTTAATATACTGCATCTGTTAAGATTGTCAAGTTCTACTTTTGTACTTGTGCAGTTAAATATTCCTCCCAGTAAAACTGAGAAAGGTCTGAGAGCGATAGAAAAACAGAAGTGAATGCCCACTTGCCATGAATCTACAGACTGTCTGGATTATAAATGAGAAGTTTTACTGTATGGTAGAGGTCAGCACTCCACAGCTAGAAGGACAGAGTACTGGACAAGAGAGGAATCGTCAATCAGAATGTTTGAGGCATTAGCAGGAATATAAAAATTGCCCTTCCCAGGAAAAAAAAAAAAAAAGTTGTATTTTAATTTTAGAAACAACTGCTTTTAGAAACAGTGGGGTCCAAATAGAAGACTCTGGGCTGCACCAAGCTTTTGGTAGTTACCACCTGATCCCACCAATCCGATGGGTAGAGAGCACAGGGGAGCTCTATCATAGGAGCTACCAAACATGCTGCAAAGGGATGTTAGCCAAGCAGGAGCATACCTCAGCCTCCCCCAGCTGTGTCCACAGCAGCAGAGGTTTAACCACAGAGCCCTCAAACACACACTCTAGCAGAAGTAGCAGCAGAACAGAAAGAATCAGCCAGGAAATTTGTTAAGTCCTGCACTAAGAGGGACCAGGGCCATCATAAGCATACATGTCTGCACAGATGTTCTGAATCAGTATCCATCCAGTCATCCACACTGAGAAGGCAGGCATGATCTCCATTAATGATTACATATGAGAAGTATAAATCATAGATTATACTGACTGTACCTTTCTTCAGTTTCACTATTTTTACTCGCATTCCTTCATCAGCTTGCAACATGCAGGTGAAATTAAGATGCATGTCCTCATCTGTTACTTTTTTAATCCGTAATAGCCTTGTGACATAAAACTTGTTTCCAATACTGCAACAAGAAAGGATGTTAGCAACACTATCTCTGTAGAAATCTACAAGCAGTTGAGACACAGATTTTGAGAAAAAAGATTCTAGAAGAGCCTCATTTTATTGAATCTGCAGTCCAAAAATGCAGAATACAAAACACATACAAACAAAAGTACAGTATTTTCTGGAAACCTACCGTGATTTTTTGAACTCTTCTTCACATATTGAAGGCTCATTCTCAGGGATACCTGAACATTTTTCTGGAAATGTCTGGTTAATTGACCAGTAAAGACTGGCATCTTCTGGCATATAATAACCCAAGAAACCTGTGCAATTGAGTATCTCTTCTTTACCTAAACAAAGCATAACCTAAGAATTAAGACCTACTCAGACGTAGCATTCATGTTCACAGTGCAATAGTCTTTCAGACTTCCAGGCAACATATCCAAGGAGCTGGTCTCCTTTCTGGATTTAGTAGCCCCTACACAATGTTTCATACGTGCTCCAGCTACACTGGTGGCAGCTTTGGCATCTGCGCACAGGGTTCTATTGCACTCTATTACACAGTGTGTAGTCATCCCCTGTCTTCCTTCAGATTAACCCTGTAGCAGCCAGAAGAATTTAAACAGGCCAAAGCATTTCAAACTTTAGAGAACTAAACCATGTGTTGCAGGCAGAGAACAGGGTAGGACAACCTATCACCAGTGCTGAAGTAGTAGTTTTGCAAAAGTAGGTAACTGGTGAAGGAAATTATAACCAAGGGATTATAGTAGCCAAACTACACATCAGGATGCAAACAAAAGCCAAAACTTTGGTCCTTCCTGAACTCTCATGGAGGAAATTCCCATCCCAGCTCCACACCTGGCAATCAGCATAATCCTGAATGTGTGAATAAGCCAGTCATCTACTTTGTACCACTTCAAAACACTAATTGGAAGTGAAGGGAACCACTCCTTCCAGTCTGGTTAATTATAAGAAAAAAAGTAAGACAACTGTAGACACAGGCAAGCAGGGGCAGCAGACTGCAGCTCTGGGGTATGAAATAAAATGCCTTTCAAGTCTCAAAGATTGACCTGAGAAGCTTCACCTGAGATTATTTACAACTTTAAAACATCATTTCTAGGCTACGCCCACATCAGTTCCAGGAAATGCATCCAGAATATTCTTTATTGAGCCGCAAAACCACATGCTAGTTTTTGTTCAGACAGCTATGCACAAATGTTTTCTAGTATGTCAGGTCTACCCAGGAATTTTCTAAGGAAACACATCATAAGCTGAGGGATCAAAATTTATCAGAGTACGTGCTTCCAGTGGAACTGTTTAAGAGACTTCACAATATGATTCAGGTAAAAATCTGCCCACCTTAAAAAACCAAATCATAGTTGCACAGGTTGAAAAGCAGACCTAAAGTTATAGTGAAATCTATCTTGCAACTCTAACTCTAACCTTTTCACCTTACATAACAGCTATTTCCAGGGCAACATGACAGAACACCATTTAAAGGTATGGAAGGCCATGGACTTTGCACATCAAAACTTCCCTTCACTCTCCATCATGTCATCTGTCTGATCACTCACCAGGTAGCTTACTGTTCCTCTGAGGAAAAAACAAAACGGAACCTCTAACAACCTTTATCAATGCTATCTGCCTTTATCAAAGCACACAATAATATTTTTGGCAGATAACTGGTTCATAATCATTTTTTTGATGCTGAACCATGCTGCCTTCTAAGGGTGTGGGTCAGGCACAGTAAGCAGAACTGGGCAGGAAGTGGGGACAGAGATGAGTGGTTACTGGGAGGTTAGGAGACATGGGGCAGTATAGGATTGGGGTACTGGCTCTGGAAGAAAGCACTGGTAGGAAGGAAAGAGAATTAGCACCTGAGGTCCTGGCTGACAAAATGAGATATGCATATGAGTGACAGAGGAGGTACCATACATGATTTTGGAGACTGAGAAACGAAGGACTGAATAACCACACAGGAAAAGCCCTAAGGCACATGGCAGGAAAAAGACAGGTAAATTTATGTTTTTAAGAATTATGTAGAGTCTCAATCTCAAAAACCCTGGATGGTGTCCAGTACTGTTGGGAGCCTGCAGGCCCTGTTATCTAACCTGTTCCCATCTAGATGCATAGTCAAGGTTTTGACTTTTGACATGTAATAAATTCTTTCCAGTGACAGATCTGCGTAGTTGTATTGCCAGGACTGTCGGCCCTCATACTTCTCATTTCTCTGCAGAATACCATCCTACGCTGCATCAGGTATTAAGGGGATTACTCATTATTACTGTTCACTAAACAAACTGGCCTTCTTTCACACATCATTCCATGGAGTTTACCATCTATGAAAGGAAGCCATGGAAAGCTGGTTTATTGTAACCACCATTTTCTCTTGCTGATCATAGCAACAACCTCAACTTCTGCCTCTGTATGAGGGTGAATTTAGTGTACTTTTATACCAGTCATGAAATCCACCAGGAAAATATAATCAGATGTGAAGATGGATCAGATTCATGAGGGCACACAGACAATTCTTAGTTTGATTAAACTTAACCAGACTATCAACAATAAAGAGATCAGAACAAAATCACAAAGATTCTTGTACTAATTTGATACCTATTTGTGTTTCAACTTCTTCATCAAGTCCAACTATCTCCAAAGTTACAGCCTCTGGTGCATCTAAGATAAAAAGAAAAATTGCTATTGGAATAACAGTTTTCTTATATTCTAACACAGTAAAAATGATACATTTGCTTTATTTCTAAAACTAATCATATAGATTCCACCTAATTAAAAAATAAATATCTGGACCAAAACAGTATGACCAACACTTTGGCATTATTGAGTAGTTTAAAACACAGTATGTTCTGTTGATTTTTTTTTCAAGTGCATACATATACAGTGTACAATTTACAATGGCTGGAAACAGTCTCACCCAAAACTCTTGATAAATTTATTCGACTTGCAGTGGCTAATTTTGATAAAACTAAAATTACAGGAAAAACATACTAAATAAATTTTCCAAAATTGATAGCAGGTAGTATAAACTTCTGCTCCTGCTTTTTTATGTTTGAAATTACTGCAAAATACATCACTATTATATATTTATCTAATAAGAACTGGAATTAAGAAATGATAAACCAGACCCATAACTCCTAGGCAAAAAAATTTACTATGGAAGAGGCTTCCTCCTAAGGAGAACTTGTAAGTATGGTTCAAAAATTTCAGAAAGCTTTCTTACCTTCTTCTACTACCAGATGAATTGTGCTCGTGCTGTGGAATATCCTTCCTTCATGAGTGATCAAAATTTTACAGGTGTATATGCCAGAGTGCTGAATTGTTAAAGTTTTAAAATCCAGTTCCCGCTCTGTTTTATTTTGATAGTTCTTACAGTCCTATATCAATAAAGGCAAAAAATACTATTTTGTAGCAAACATACATTCAAAACCTGAAGGAAGATAAAATGAATTTCAAAACAAAATTTCAATGAGATAGTAAAAAAGTAATGGTGACACTTTTGTGACCTACAAGAGGTGGGGGCTCAATTTTCAGACATGGTCACCCAAATGCAACATGTGAACATTCAACTCAGTAAAAGTTGAGAGCACTGACATCCCAAGTAAGTATCCAGGTATAAAAATATTGTATCAGGACTTTAAACGTACTCATCTATTTCTTCAAAACCATGGCTCGGGTCTGGAGGTGTTGCCCGTCTATTACCAAAAGTGCTTTCCTAAAGTGTCTAGACTGCTGAGAAGGTTTCATTTTAAAACAAAATGTCTAAGAAAGTGACCCTCTCAGGGGGTGACAAGAATTGGACTCACTTCTGTTTGCCCTCCCCACACTCCCAACAACCTCTGAGTTTTTTTCCTGCAAAGGAAGAAAATCTTAGTGGAGAACATGGAAAGCACCTGCTAAGTGAAATGTCCCATGAAAACTCAGCAATATGTGGGTCTAAGTCACTTTAGACTAAGAAGGGAAATGGAGACTTATGCCACATTTCCTGAATGCACATTTACCACTGGGCTCTTACACAAAACCTTGTGTCATCATCCCCGTTTTATCTCCACTCAGAGCGTCACGAAGGCTTTGAATATGTTCACTAGATCAAGCCCCTAAGGATATTTGAGCATAGACATGCCTGTTTCCTGTATCTCAAACAGGATTAGCCATGAGAATGGCATCAGTTCATTCAGTTTAGCCAAGAGATAGGTCAGTCTGGGGTATGCCCCTTTACTGGGGAAAACATATCTATCTATGGTCTCTGAGGCCCCTAAGGACAAGGAAGCAGGGCCGGGGTTCACTCTATTGGGAGAATTCAGTGCTAGTACTTAAGCCACCGAAGCCCTTTTCTGGAACTGAATCAATGCCTACATGAGTGAACAGTGTCTGCAACTCCAACTGATCAAGCATGCCAACCAGTACATCTGCAAACTCCTGAGAGTAATAAGGAGTGCTAGTTAAGATGCTGAATAGGAACAGCCTGGAAGAAAGCTATTCAGGGTGCTTAATCCAATGGTTGAGCACAACAGTCAACAGTTACAAGTACTTGCACAACTATATCCCATGCTCTGATGAAAACTGTAGTACAGAGAAGACCAATGATTTGTCCAAATTGAACAGAACTAGATCTGTTATACATTTTGCAAAAAATGTTCATTAACAGCAAAATTTACAAATTTCCAATTACTTTACAAGCACATGCCAAATGTAAAATATCTTGGCACCTCATTTAGTGTCAGACTAATATATGTATTAGCAAAGTAGCAGCTGGCTACTTTGGCTGGCTGCTGGCTAAATGAACAGAGGCATGCATGTCAGATCTTTTATCACTTCCAAACTACCAGGATATTAATAATTTCTGATTACAGGTACATTTTTCAAACAAATCTGAGATACAGAGAAACCTTCTGTTGTTTGTCTGCGTCTACAGACTTTTTTCCCCAATTACCAGAGAAATTAAATCTTTGCAAAGTTTACAAGGTTTGTAGATGTTTCTGGAAATGTTTTGTAAATTCTTTTTCCTGCATCAGATGTTTTGTTTCTATAGCCAATGATTTGAGTGACACTGTTTCAATAAGTACCTTGTACCACGTTATACTGTCATTTTCATTGACAGAGAGATCACTGCATTTCAGTGAATGACCACTTCCAGCATTTTTAATTTCTGTAGTTAAGTGATTTTCGTTGAAACAGCTACTTTTATTTCTTTCAAGTACATTCAAGGTCCACTTCTGAATTGTGAAATTTTGTTTTCCATCACTATGAAAAAAAATGCAAAATCAGTTTAAGAGATTTTTAAGGAATGCAGCTTAGTGAGTTACACAACAAAATAAAAATAAATGCTCTAATACATTTGTTAGGTTAAAAGTATGTCAATACTGAACTGATTGTTTACATTCCCCTTCATTACTTTTCCATCCCCAAATGTTTCCCAAAACAGAAGAGGATCTAAACTAAGTCATCTATCACAAAACCTTTGATAATGCAATTTTATCTATGAAATATAGCAACATCTATTATATTCACTAGAACAAAAACGCAAGCATCTGTGGTGTTACGTAAAGTTACAAGTGAGCATAAAAGAGTTTTAGGAGCTTGAATCAGCCAGCAATCTTACAGGTATAATTCCTACACTTTGCTAAGGTTTAAAGACGTAACTGAAAAATATTATTTGCAAAAAATGTCAAAAATGAGATGAGAAACTCTGCTGTTGTTCACGAAGTTACATTACTCATTGTTTGATACTGTGCAGAGAATCAATTTATCTGTGGAAATAATTTCTAAACCATGCAAGTCTCGTGAATTACAAAATCAATTATTATGAACTCAAGCATGTCTGCAAAAGAAGGCATTTTGGAAAGGATACCTCTCTTTGTCTTTCAGTGTCTGCAAATCAGAGCTCTACAGCCAGCTGGTCACCCCAAATTGACTGGAAGTGTCAGAAACTAGCCCTTCTACAGCATGTTTCATCACATCCTAATGTAATATGTATAAAAGGTCAGACAAATATACTCTAATCATGCTTCTTTTAAGAGCTGACTGTGATCATCCAGACATCTACTAGGTGCTATCCACATATTTCTCTAAATACTAAGATTATAGCCTGGAGCTGTCTCATTGTTGGATATGCCCAAATACATGACCACCAGGAGAAAAGAAGCTGGAGGAGTTTTGGTGAAGTTAGGGCTTAAGGGAAAGTTGTATGTTACTGTAACTTAATGTATGAGACTTCCAAAATAACGTCAAAACCACAGCTTTCAGTTTTTTTTCCTAAACAAGTAGGATCTGACAAAACAACAGCATTAAGCACAGAGCACTTCCCTCTGGCTTCAGACATATCTTTATAAATAGGTTTGAATCTGTCTCCAACAAAAGAAAAAGGAATTGTTCTCAGGGGAAATGAAACTAAACAACAGCAAAGAGTCATTTCACTGAAACGGACCAAGGGGGCAAAGCGGCTGAATTGGAGAAACAAGCCTGATGAGTGTATCGACTTTCAACACCATTCTTGTGTGATACACCTTTCACTGTTGCAAAAGTCAGAAGAACAACTAGACCATCATTTATATGATGAATTTAGCTCTTTTTTTTTTGCTATAAGCTCCCCAACAGATTTACTTTGCTCATCCTTTTCAGATTGTAACTTTGTTTTAGTCTACAGATTCTCCTTGGTCTGCTCCCTCATTTGAGGTACTCACTATTCATAGCTGCATTGACTAGCTAAGCCAAAACACAGTGGTTTGGCTTCTCAATCAGTTAACTATGGTGTTATAAACAGGAAAAGCCTTATCTAAACATTTTCATCAGAGATATATTTGCATGGGTATTCACAGAGGGTGGAGTCTATCCCACCTATTCTTCAACACCACAGTTACACATTTAAATCAGAGCTACTGATCATAGTCAGCAGTGGGATCCCAGGCCACAGTCATCCTTTCAGAATGCGGTTTACGTGACCTGTTTTATGTGTCTGTTTTAGGACGAGATAATCCGCCCCAGAAATGCCACTGTCTCTCCCTGACAATAAAGGTACCTCAGATACTTAGCTTGGATGTAGACATCTGCATTTGTTCAGATAAATTCCACCAAATATATGTTCTTACTTAGGTGTCACACACACATCTGAATATTGCCAGAGAAGTAACAATGGATCTAGCCATAAAATATATGGAATTTTATTATCTAGATTCAGCAAATGGAATAAAGTCATCAGCAAGGCTGCGTGTTCCCCTCGGCACTATCACTGCACAAGGGCTTTCTTCTGTAATGGTATTTAGTGAAATGACTTCAACAAATACAAGGACTTCACCTTAAGTGTAACAAGGTATTTCAGCTGTTGAGCCAAATTCTGGCCTAACAAGAAAGGTGAAACTTCCTAGAAAGTGACAAAACCATACTTATGAAAATTAAGTTGAATTTGGCTTGCATCTTTAGCATTTCTCTGCCATACATGTGATTTTCAACAAAAATGTGCTGATACATTGTTTACACTGCTAATGTCTGAGTTATATTTCTACCCCCATTTTCACTTACCGGTATTCTCTGGTCATACCATGTGGAGAACAAAACCATTTCTGGCTTAACAGCCTTTCAACACCCCTCCCAAACTCACCAAAGAGCAACAACAAAAGCTAGCTTGACTCAGCAGAGGTTACAGGGATGTGAAAGCCCTTAGAGCAGATAATTCGAGCTCACCATAAAGACTGGATACATATCCAATTCTAAGTCATCCCTTAGCTATTTCACTGCAACAATCTAGTGTTATCTCAATATTTCTAGCTATTACAAGAAAATGACACTCTGTCTTACAAAGTACAAGCCTAAATCTAAAACAGTGTATTCCCATTGCTTTCAACTTTTCAAGTTCTAGTCACATTACAAGAGTAAGCAGTATTAGGTCCTCAATACGTACTGCATATTTCCATACTTTCACTATTTCAGGAACCTGTAAGTTCCCTCAGTTTCAAGGTCCCTAATACAGAGCAGTAAGATGACCTGTTTTCTTCATTTTCTGTTTTTTTTTCTGACAATCACAGGATATGGGTCATGAAAAACTAAACAAGTAACAAACCCTGTCAAAGGTGTATGACATGGATTTTCTGCTTACCACTACCACACCAAATACACACGAAATCTTTTATTTTCAAGAAATGTTGCTGAAGACGTACAAACTTATGCTTACTGATGAAGTCTATTAATACCTGAATTTATGTCCTACACCTACTATACCAACACACATGCGCAAACACACAAACCTGCACACACATACACATATGCTTTAGCTATTTATGCTATGTGTCAGCAGGACACTTCTGCTTTAACTAGAAAACTTCCGATTCTTCTTTATATCAAAAATAGGTGGATAATGTACCACAAATTCATCATTAAACCATTTTCACTTCTGTCTTCTTTCACATTGTCAATTGTAAAAAAATCAGAAAAAAATCACTTAAATTTTTGCAAAAACTGTCCACATTGTGTTGTCTTATCTTTCTTGAAACTTCACAGTATGTTTAATTAACATTTTGCTCACTAAAACTGCTGAAACAGTTATCAGCCTTCTAATAAATTTACCCTATAGCTTATACTCAGATTTAAATGAAATCTGTGAAAAGAAACAAAAAGATAAATGAAGATATACTTAGAATATGTACTTTTCAGAAGAAAAAAAAATCTATTATAAATGCTCTGAAACAAAACAAAGTTCAATTCTAATTATCATTCTTATTAAAACTGAAAATAATTCTGTAGTCCACAATTTTTCCCTTCAATAGAGACCACTAACAGTCTTCCTTCACTGCAAAAAAATATTTCTGCAAATAATCTTCCATATTCACTGAAAGGTAATTACTTGAAAATGTTTGCCAGACAAACTACTCCCAAGATCACATGTAAATCTCATGCAAAATTTCCCCTTATGCCTATTGTTCCATTGATTAGAGCTGTGGAAAGTTACCATGAGGATTTCAAGATGATGGTATGTGCCTTCATTCTGATTTCTAACAAAAACCTGAATATCTATATGGGCCTAACAGAAGGACATTCTAAGAAAAAAACAGTTGTTTCAAATTGGTGAGAAGACAGACCTTTAATTCAGAAATCCTTTTTCAGAAGTGCTTTCTTCCAAAACTGATTTTTAAAATGTAGTATCATAATATAGTGTGATAGAAAATGAAACAGAAATGGGCTTCATAACAGAAAATCAAAACTCTTAATTCCAAATGAATACTTTCATATAATCAAAACCTTTTTTCATAATTTTTGGCTTAAATGAATCAGTAAAATCCAGATACTTTGCAAAGGATTCAGACATTTTTGTATTTTCCAACAGATAATCATCTTACCAACTTTGTCCTAATAATTTTACTTAAGATCTTTTCCATCACTTCCTTCTATATGTAAGGCTGTATCTCTCAACTTTGAAGTTTATATTTTTATCATATTCATTTTACATAGTTCCTGTAATTTACTGTGGATTTACTGTTGTTACTCCAAACCCTTTAAATGATCACAAACCACAGGGACTGGGAATTAAAGTTGGGGTTGTCAAAACTTCCCTCTCACATGTCCTTTATTTTAGATTTACTATGAAAACCTCCTTTGGTAGTCTGGTGATTCATGTATGCTCCTCACTTATCCCTCCACTTGCCACAATAAGTCTGAGAATGCTTTTTATCACATTGACGAGATGCTGGCAGTAAAGTTGTTAGATTAAATAGCTTTTTAGCCCCATATTTAGTGAAGTGACTATATAGGTGACTGACCAAAACCGTCAATAATATAATAAAACTATAAAGCCAAATTCAGATTTGTTTTGAAAAGTAGGGGTCCATAACAATGGACAAACTTGTGTTACGTATTATCTTATGTCAACCCTTAAGTGTTAAATTGAGCTTCACCTCTGCTACTTCAGACAGATGTCTGACTCAGTAACCTACTGCCACTGGCATTATCGTTGGCAACACTGGAGAACAAAGTAGCCAAACTACCATATTCATCATCCTTAAAGACAATCCCCTTAAGATCAGGTTTGAGATTAGGAGCAAAATTTTGCTCATACTTTACCTACTACTTGATGAAAGTGGCCTAACACTGAAAAGAAATCACTTAAAACAGAAAGTAATGCATAAACAGTGATGAATATTTAGTAATGAGTAATACTAATGAGTATTTTTGCTCTACCTGGAGAATTTCTCCTTTTTATATTTAGCATTTCAGATGGCATGACTCAGAACTTTTCAAAATATGAACAAAACAATCATAATAATGATACATGGAAAAATATACACTATATTTTCAGCTTCCAAATTAGGTTTAACTTAAAACTGTAAAATATCAAACTGTTGTCTGCTGTGTTATTAGAGAAATGTGGATAGCTTTTTTCAATATCTCAGTCACATAACTAAGCTGTAACCTTTAAGAAGCAGGCAAGAATCTTAAGAATGTTCCCTGAGAAACAGCACAAAGCATTAAGCATGGCACACAAAATAATTTATTTAAAATGAATGGTTACTTCAGTTGTAAATGGCAAACTACAGGTTTGGTACAAGGGTTTGGTATAAGTTAGTCATAAGAACTCCATGTGAAAAAAATCTTGGTTTAGTCCTTAGTCTGCCAGTCTTTCTTCATGATCTAATAAAAAATACCACAAAAAAGTGAGCCCTAGCCTTATTTTTCCTTGTGACTCACAGTGTTCTACAGAAGTAAGAAATCAAATCCAATTATTTCATTTGTTCTTTGCGTAGCTCCAAGTTATGAAAAGTTTTGCACAGAAGCCAGAGCTCAGTTATGCCACTCTTCTTTTATTACCTTACTATACAGTTAGTCCCATTAATTTACTAGGTAGGCCTCATTGATTGCATTCCACCTGTTAAGAGTAAGGACAAATGGGTCTGGTGCAGACGACAGGAAAATGTTTCCTTTTACTTGGCAGTAAGATTAACAGAAGGGTTGCCTATCACTCATTGTAATTAGGTAGTTAATCATAAAACAGCAGAACTGCTAATTTTTCTATCAAAAATTCACAGAAGCTTTGAAAAGCTACATCTGCCTACAGCTATTTGTAAACACTATGAGTCTACCCGAGCAGTCATTGTGAAATGTGGAAAATGACACCATAATCCATGTAGCTCCCTGCACTTGCTTTGTACAGATGCCACCAACAATATGAAGCAGAACACAGAAACTGTCTTCTTTGTAAACAACTGCAAAGGCAGGATGTTCATCCACGTTTGTTTACCCACCTGCGAGTGACAGAGTAATTCCCAGAGTCACTGAGTTCTACTGGCCAAAACTCCAGAAAATTCATTTGTGAAACAATTCTGTGTGTTTCTTTTATCAACTTCTGCTTTCCAGCATCTTCTTTGTTCCAGTTTACTGTGTATTCTGCTTTCTGAAAATGTTCTTGCATTGACTCAGGAAAGCAAAGGAAAAAGTATTCCCCTTCTAGTATATCAATGGAGGCACGAAGGGGACACAGTTTCTCTTCACAGAAAGAGGAAAAAAGAGACATTAGGAAGGCATATACTTATTTCAGATAATGAGGCTAGCCTGACTTTAATGTGCTTTCCTATGCAGCTGGTCTTTCTTAAAGAGATTTTCTTTCACCAGAGCAGTTTGGCAGTATTAATTTATTTCAGTAATATTTATTTCAACCTGAGAACTCAGTTTTCCAAGTCTGTATTCTACCTTACTCAAGCAAAACTAGAAGGAAAAGGAGGATAAGAAATGGAAATTTCCTTATGATTCTTTCAGTCCAAAAGTGTCAGAATCAAATGAGCACAGATGGCAGAATCTGGCCTCATTCTATAATAAAGCAGCTGCCACAAATGGAAGGACAAAGGAAAAATTCTTCACTTACGATTTGTCTTGACAAATATGGCTAATCCTCAGAACTGATCAACTGCCATAAAAAGAGATGCTATAAATTAACAATTGCATTTTCTCGTCTTCTTAATTAAAACTAAATTATTAAGTGGCTGTATTTCTTAAAAACTTTAGATAGCTTCAGAAAACCCCTCTTGTACTGAGATTGTATGGGTAAAATTTAGTCTCAAAGTCTACTTTTCCAAATAAATTTCCAAAATGTACCTTTGCATGCAGGAAGTCATACAAAATACAGAAAATGGACCAGCGTCTACCATAAAGAATCATGAATAAAATAAGCTTTCAGTCTCTATTTCTTCTGAGATCTCCAGAGATTATCATAGTTTAACAAGTACTTCCGAAAGGCACAAAAAGAAGCAGATTCATTCTCTTCCTCATTCCTTCTCCATATAGCTATGCTCCTGTACATCATCAGCTTGTCTCCAGGCAGCATCTTGGTTCTTTTTCTTTCATAATTTTGTTATTTATGAAGAGAACAAATGTCCAAAGTTCAGAATGATGCTGAAATTAACAAAACCATTAAGATTTTGTTCTTAGAATTGCCTTAATACTTCCAGTAATAAAACTCAGAAAATCCAGCCATTTGCCTGATTGTCTCCCAGTATGCAAAATTCTCAGAAACTCTCAAGAAGATGCCATTTATTCAGCAAATATTTAAGGTTTTACTGTTGAAGTGAGGACTTACGCTTACTTACCAGTGGCAGATCCAATGATAAACATTAATAAAAAAATCACAAGAGGCATTTTCTTGAGTTACTTATCACTTCTCCTCCAGAAAGATGAAAAGTGTATTGTTCTTGGTTGTACTGCAAACCTAAGAAAAAGATTCATAATTCATCACAAGTACAATGCAATGGACCACTTCAAAGCTTGTGATTAGTGTAACTAATGGCTGTCATTGAATAGGGATTTCCAGATGGAAAGTTACTCAATTTTATCATAACAGGTATTTTCATGTATTAGGTCACAGAGTTTTCTTAGCGAGATTTATTTTAAATTCAGAAAGCAACGCAGGGTTTCCTTCCACCATTTTCTCATTCATTAGATATATTGTGTACTCCCAATTAAAATTACAACCTTAATTACAGAAGTACCCAAACTTAGATTCCAAGTCAGTAAACAGCTACCATTGTTGTTAGACTGGACACCTTGCTGTTTTCCAACAAGCTCAAACAATTGAACAATGAGATCTATAAATTTGTCTTATATCTTCATCTACAGAACAGACAGGTACCAGCACTGAGAGGTTCTAATGTTTCCGTTCAGGGGGGAGGATGAAGAAGTTCCTGTTCAGTTGCTTTATATGTAGTCAATTGAGTTTCCAAAGACAAATACAAAACATTACTAAATAAGACCAAGGTGGAATATCTTCTAAGAGATTCCTCAGAAAAGTAGGTTCCCACAACCAACAGCACAGCCAGTGCTAACTGTGCCTCAGTTTTCCTTACAAGACAGACAAATTAGGTGCGTAAGAAACTCAGTTCAACCTCCACAACCAAGAAAGACCACCCTCCTCACTTCCTGAGAAGAACATGCACATACAACAAATGTGACAGACACAAAAGTAACGTTTCATAGACAGCTGACAGAAGAAATCTCTTTTAGGATTCCATTTCTTCCATTTTATTACCTAACTTACTATCTTACTTTATTACTTCTTGCAGTTTGAGAACATACTGACTGACTGTTACAAGACACCATCTTCTGATTGTATTTACAGTCAGAAACTTCTCTTGATATAAAGCAGTTGGATGTTGTTGCTATTGCATTTAAAGCAATATTACAGAATGACATCAAGATGTGTAGCTGCTCTCCCTCTTTTATTGTTCTGCCCAATTCATTACAAGGATGCCCTTATCCCATAAATCACCAAAGGAAGATGAAAGAACTGTATCGCATCCCCTTTTTCAAACTGAGTGATGGATGGACCCAGATTTAGACAGCATCTAAAAGAAACTGAATGCTGCAACATGTAACTTTCAAGCGGCCATTCAGTAAACTCCCCAGATCTGGTTTCAATTCCCTTCTACACATGGAGATTCAGTCTTATATTTTAAAAGGAAAGCAGGGCCTCTTTCTTTATTTTCATTTCTTGAATTTACTCTTGTTTTGTTAATTTTTTCCCCTTGTAAGACTAACTTATCCAAAAGAACTACAGCTGTTATAGACTATTACAGTAAGACTCACTACATATAGATAAAATCATAAATAATCAGATTTTAATTCTAAATCCCATTCTTTGTTGGCACATCATGTCAGCACAGCAAGGGAAGTTGTGGCGAACACAGAGCAGAGCCCTTCATTCCTTTAACAGGAATTAAAGAACACAGTATTAAATGAATATTAAGTATTAAAGAACACAATATAAAATACTTAGTAATAATCAGATTTGGAACTCATGGTTGCCATTAACAGGCAAAACACACATCCTTCATTGTACTCTCACATTGCTGCTGAACCTGATCAGTTTGTCTGAAATTGCTCTGCTTCAGGCTAACAGTATTTACATTTGAACCAAATGGTTTGCAGTACTCCACCATGAAGTACCAGAAAAGGAAAAAAATAAAAAGAGAATTGCTCTTGACAAAACTCGACTAATATAAAAAGATTTTTTAAGGAACAAAATAAGGTTTCTAATTTTCAGAAAGAAGTGGGGAGATATTTTAGAATAAAGACAAAGATTCTCTGCCCAATAAAGGGGGGATTACAGCAGAACAGAGACATACAACAGGCAAAATGCCATGGCAATAGCAAGGAATGACAGTTTCAAAGATGAAAGCAGAGGAAAACAGTTGTCTGTGAAGCCCAAAGCAACAGGGGCTTTAAGTATGTTTTTCAAATTTCACACATGCTCAAAGCCATTGTTGGACTTTTAATACAAAAAAAGACGGTACTAAAAAATCATAGTGCCATTGTGAAACCAACAAAATTTTAATCATACTGAAGGCTGTAAATTCTGTAAAGTACAATAACGGTATCTCATGAAATAGATAAATTGTATGTATTTAAGCATCATTACAATAATTCTTCAATTTCCTGGAATCACGAAAAGATTCTGGAGTGAAAGGGAGCTGATACACCAGAGCGATCCTTACTGTTGGTCAAGTAAATCATTTTGGTCAACGCTTTGGGAAACCTGAATTTGGTCCCAAAGGGTTGTGACTTCCTTCTTTTTTTTTTTTTTTTTTTTTTTTTAATAAATCAACAGATTCTTCTCAATCTCAGACAGTTTGAGCAAACATTTTGGTGTCAAGAGAGCAAACCACTAATCTTACCTCTTTAAGGATGGCTTCTTGTGGAATTGAAGGTTTTTTCAAACAGGACTATACAGTGCTGCAACTCATTCAAGACCCATGAAGAAAAGAAAAAAAGATCAGCAAAATTACCTTAACTTTACTAGGACTAAGCAACTTTCTGCAAGGATTACTAGTTATCAGTTAAAATGAAAATCCACCTTCATTTCAAACATTAATGAAGCTGTTTACTCACTATGCAGATCTTGCCAGGATGACAGCCGAGGCAGAGGCAATCCTCCCAACTCCAGGCAGGTACAGCTTGTACTAACCAACCTTCTGGGCCTCAGTTTATCACTGCACCAGAGAGTAACCTCGCTAAGAAAGTGAGACAACACAAAGACAGCTCAGTTTGAAAAAAAATCCCCAAACAGGAAGAGTGGAATCTGTCATTTTGTGAACTGATGACTTCAGGGAGGAAACCAGAAAAGGCTGATACGGGAAATTCCTTTTTAGTGGCACTGATTGGAAAGGTAGTAGTAAATTATGCTAAATTTTTAAATGAGGCACTTGGGGGCCGTGATGAATGTTTTAGGAATCGTCTATTCCTGCTGCCATCTACAGCGGTATTTAAAGAGTCTGTCCCGCTCCAAAGCCAGCCAGACGCGAGGGAAAGGGCCAGGGCCGTGTCAGCAAGGCGGCACGTGCTGAAATAAGCCCTTTCCAGAGCTAAACTATTTACGACATTTCTGCGATTTTGAGGGGGGAAAAAAGAGTATGTGCTTTTTGTATGCAGGGCCCGAAAGAGAGTGGGCTAGTGGTATGCGAGCTAGGCGGCGGGGAGGAGCTGCCAGGGGAAGCCCCAGGTAAGACTCCCCACTGAGGGAGGGGGGCAGATTTGGGGGCCGGGCGGGCCCCGCGGCCGGGCCCCGCCGCCCCCTCAGCGCTTGCCCGGCGCCGCCGGGGGCTTCCCGCCCGCAGCCGCCGCCACTTGCAAATGGCGCCCCCCAACGCGGAGCCGCGCGAGGGGCGCCAACGGCCGCCGCCCTCCCCCGCCCCGCGGCAGCTCCCGCGGCCAGCGGGACGGGGCACAGCCGGGGAGGCGGCTCCCGGACGCGGAGAGGCCGTGCGGGGCGCTTCCCCGAGGGCGGGGAGAAGGCGCTGCTGCGACGCGGAGCGGCGGCCTTTGCCCTCCCTCCCGGCCGTGGCCGCCCCGCGCCCTACCTGGCGCCGCGTGGAGCTGCGGAGCCCTGGACCGGCGGCGCGGCTGCCGCTTCGCGTTTGCGGCCCGAAACAGCCCCGACACTTCCCCCTCGCCGCCCGCCGAGAGCGGGGGAGGAAGGGGTGGCCGGGCCGGCAGCCCGCGCCATCCCGAGCGCCGGGCGGCTGCGCAGAGGGAAACGATGCGGCCAGAGGTGGGTGAAACCCTGCCGGGTTTGCCCGGAGGAGGTAAAACCCAGCCGGGGCAACGGTGATGGGCCTGCGAGCAGCAGGAAGGACGATCAGCTTCAGGAGTCTTCCCTCTCACGGCTGTCAGGAAGAAGGGCGTGAGGACATGAGGTCTTCAGTTATCTTTAGACAAGACACCACTTCCTCCACTTTTCTGCTGAAAAGCTCTCTGCAGGGCTCCTTTCCCAGAAGTATGATGCTTTAGGAGCATGTGTGTTAGGCTAAATCCAGCAGCCTTCCTCTCTGCTGTAGCTAACGTCCTCCAAAAGGGGCTAGGCTTTTTTGAGGCTATGCGAAGAGACAAGGGGTGTTCTGAGAAGGTGATGCTCTGCAAAGATATCAAAAGAAAAAAAGAAATACCAGACCCTCAAACCCTCACAAATTATGGTCTTTGGGAAAAGAGAAAAGGCAAAATATGTTGATCCTACAGAAAGATCTACTGGTGCCTTCTGATTTCATTGCTCTTTTACGTTGCTAGCATCCCCTTTGAGGGGAGAGTAGTGCAAGCCTCCAAGGTGCAAAACATGCTATAATTCCTTTACTGTAAAGTAGCTCGTGAATTTACCTCTGAACAAGCCCTCATGCCACCAGCCGAATATGCCTTTTCAGCCAAATGTTAGTATATTGGAGCCATAGTTCCGCCGAGGATTTCTGACAGCCATGTTTCCTGTTGAAGTACTGTTCTTGAGTAAATAAACGCTTGCCACTGTTTAGTTCACATGAGTAGTTTATTCCATATGTACTGTATAATGATTTCACTATACTTCTAAAGGAAGTTACTTTGATCACAGCACAAAGATTTTCATTCCTTCAGAATTTCTTTTATTTTCATATTACCCTTTTTAGCTTCAGAAATCTGTCTGGTGACAGCTAGCCTTTTTTTTTTTTTTTTTTTTTTTTTTTTTTTTTTTAATCCAGAACACCTGGGTACACAGAAGTTCCCTATAGCAGCAGGTCATTCAGAGATAAGACATGCACATTACACTAAAAAAGGAGGCATCCCGTAGACCTGGGTTTTTTGCATGTTTTACTGCTGAGATCAAGCAAAGAATCCCTGGATATTTTTACAGTCTCACCACATTTGGCTTCCTCATCACAGATTGAAATAATATGTATATAAAGGCAATCAGATTCCTTACCTAATGTAAATCAGCACAACTTTAGGAAGATGCGAATCCAGCCCGCTCTAGCTACTTTAAAAGTATGTGCACCTTGCAGCGCTACCTTGCAGTGTTTATTATTTTTATGATTCTGTGCATGATTTTAAAACTTAAAGGAAAGCCTTTATATCATGAAGTTGATAATGATTTTACAGAAAAGTCCAAAAATAATTTACAGCCAAGAAATAAACTGGTAAAGCAAAATGTTACCAGCTTTTTACTTTGACAGGCTAAGTCTCAATAGTAATGGTTTGGAAATATCCATTTTGTTTTATTCACTCTTTTACAACAGTATTTTCCATGAGTCGTTCTCACATTCATTTGCTTTCATATCCTTTTGAAATACTCTCAAGTTTGTGAACTTTCAAGTTTGTGTTATAGAAAGTACCATATTCAATTAGTACTTTCAACTAATGTCATAGCTGTCTCTGAGATACATGAATGTATGTGAAAGGAGAATAATGTTCACAGTTTTAAGTCCTTAGATGAACCTAATTTTTAACTGCAAAGTAATAGTTGTATAATAAAGAAGTAACTGGACCATGAAAATAACTGACAGCAGGGTAGCAGCCTGGTCTGATCGTGATGAAAATGGAAGCTCACAGCAGTACTGGAAAACAGATTTTTCTGTGAAGCTATGACCACCTGCCCAGTCAGCTAGTGAAAAACAGCTACTTCTCACAGTCTTCCCTTTCCATCCAAAATGCTCTACACTGAGGTGCTAACTGAAAATCTAAGCTGTGAAACTACTTCCATCATAAATAGCAACACATCCAGATCTTATAACCACAGACTAAGACTGTTCTTCACTTCTAACTGGTAACATTCTTCGTTAATCTGCTTTTGCCATCTCTGCGTACCCGTCACATTAATTCTTAGTAGGCATTAAGTTGCATTCCGTAGTTTTTCAACATTATTTGTGCCTGATATCAAAAAGCAAGTTCCAGACTCATGACATGTCTCTAAGAGCCTCATATGATCTTCAAAGGTTTTAGAATCTGCAACTTACACTTTTGCAAACTTTCCTCTACATTGTAGAATCACAGAATAATTTAGGCTTGGAAGGGAGCTCTGGAGGTCATCAAGTCCAACCTCCTGCTCAGAGCCAGTCTTGAACAGCCGAGTCTTGGACAGCTCCAAGGATGAAGATTCCACTCTCTGTAGACCAGTTCCAATATACGCTTATGGTGAGAGAAATTCTAACATCCAATTGGAATTTCTCATGTTCCATGTTGTGCCTGTTGCTTGTTTTGTCTTTTCACTGTGCTCCAATGAGAAGAGGCTGGGTCCATCTTCTCTATAACTTCCCATTAGATTCTTGTAGAGAGATGCAAGGTCTGCCATCCCCTCCCTGTATGTCCTATGCTCCAGCCCATCCAGACAATCTTGGTGGCCCTCTGCTAGA
Source organism: Dromaius novaehollandiae (assembly GCF_036370855.1). Classification (NCBI taxonomy): domain Eukaryota; kingdom Metazoa; phylum Chordata; class Aves; order Casuariiformes; family Dromaiidae; genus Dromaius; species Dromaius novaehollandiae. The sequence continues at coordinate 149,942,251 of NC_088098.1, read as the reverse complement.
CTCACTCCAGTGAGTCAATGTCTTGCTTGTATCACAGAGTCCAAAACTTGACATAGTACTCCAGATCTCACAAATGCTGAATATAGGCAAGTAATTAGTCTCCTCAACTTGCAGGCTACACTCTTGCCAATAAGGCCCAGGATGTGGTTGGCCTTATGTGTCACAAGGCGAACTGCTAGCTCAGGTGCAGCTTGTTGTCCACCAGGACTCCCAGTCTTTTTCTGCAAAGCTACTCTCTGCTGAGCTGGCCTCCAGCCTATTTTGTTGAATGGGGTTATTACATCCCAGATTCAGGACTTTGCAATGTGCCTTGGTGGAACCTCGTGAGTCTTCTGTCAGCCTTTTCTCCAGGCTGTTGCAGTCCTAAAGAGCAGCCCTGCCCTCCAACACGTCAACCATCCTTCCCAGTTCGGTATTGTCTGCAAATCTGCTGGGTGCTCTTCATCCCATTACCAAGATCATTAATAAGGACATTAAGCAATATTGGTACTAGTATCAGTCCTTGAGGGACACTATTAATAACTGACCGTTAGCTGGGCTTTGTATGCTGATCATGACCCATTGATTCAATATGGATGTTTGGTCCAGCCAATTTTCCACTTACCTCTATCTACTTATCCTGCCCATATCTCACCAGTTTGGATATACAGATGTTGTGGGAGATGTGGGAGACTGTGTCAAAGGCTGTGCTAAATTCAAGGTATACCCATTGTCCCATTGTCCACAGCACAGTTGGTCACACATGATTTGTTCCTTGAAAATCCATGCTGACTGTTCCCAGTCACCTTCTTGTGATTCATATATTTGGAAATGGCTTCCAAGAGGATTTGCTTCATAACCTTCAAGGGACTGAGATCCATAAAGAGTAGAAACAATTTTAAAGAATAAATTAGAAGGAAACATTATAACTTTCATAAAAAGTTTGGCATGTAGTTCAAGCTTTAAAGCGGGAAAAATCATAAACTGCAAAAACATAGACCAGTTATTATATGCTCAAATGCCTATCACAGCAGCTGTAATTTTTCAACCTCTGAAAGAGTCAGGAACATACAGTTGTACATGTATAACTTTTCTATAATATATGTTATCAATTTTGTGCATTATCTTCCAAACAAAACTTGGCCAAGGCTGTAAGAGGTTGATGTTACATGCACTATAAATAATAGCTTTCCTCAGAAAGAGTCCTTCTACTGGTCAATCTCTTGGTGTTCACAAACGTGAATAAAAGGAGATGGTTCTGTGGTAGCAAACAGAATTGGTGCAGTGTAGGCAAAGTCTCGTCTGAGGAGGAGAGGCTGGCCTGTTCTTGTAATGGCAAGGGAAAGTGAGGAGCCAAGATGGAAGGATTTAGAGCCTTGAAGGGTTAGATTGCTAGTACTTCAGCTGAGATACAGGAGGAAGAGGGCTGCTCCTGCACCTTGTGTGTGTGGCAGGAGCAACAGCCAGGCTGACTTTTCAGGGCTGTGGTTTAGGCGAAGAAGCCAGCAGGGAACATGGCTTGTTACAGCAACCTCAAATCTGAGCAACATACCTTATGGCCAAACCATTCAACATATTTGCATGAAGGGCTGGTTTGTATTAAGTGCGTATGCAAGCAGGGAAGTACATCCTAATTGTCGTGTGCAATTATCATACTTCATATTACCAGGAGCTAATTTTGGTTCCACTGAAAGCACCAGTAGTTTCACCACTGACGTCCACAAGCCAGGAAAGTCAGTGCTCATACATTTTCTCTGTATTGCCATCAATGTAGCATATACTTGTCAGATATGTAGTATCCAGAGATTAAGAATATATAACTATAGATGTATGAATGCAGTTATATGGCAGAGAGGCACTTCTGTTCCTTCAAAAAATGTTTTTATTAAGGCAGTGAACCTTCAAAGCCTTGTCACAAGGTATCAGTGCCATAGTCTGAGCTGCTGTTAACAGGCGATGTTGTATTGGTATCAGATTACAGCAGTACGTACATGCTGAGAATTTCACTATGTTTATTTCTAATGCTATTAAAATTATTTTAGTTGGCCACAATCTCTTGATACCTTGTCATCCACTAGATGGCACACTGACTCTTTATTAAAAAACTCTTTATTAAAAATTGAAAGCAAATCAGCTCTTGGGACTGCTTATTAGGGAGGTATCGAAATAACAGGGATGGTACAAAGCAGAAATTAAAGGGCATTAAATCTGTAAGTGGACAGTCTAAGTCTGCAACCGAATGACCCTTGTTCCATGTAGTTTAAGCCTTAAACATTCAAAGTGAGTCTTTTGTCAGTGTTTTAAGGTGAAAAAAGGGATATTTTGCAAAGGGCAGTCTCTCCTTTTTTGCTGTTTCTATTCCACTAAGGCAGATTCTCTGGTATACTTTATATGTATCCAAGGCAATATGAAAGAAAAATTAGAAATTTTCATTAAAAACTTGTCTGTATATTCAGATTCTTCTTAATTTGGATACAATGTTATAAAAGTATACCAGACTGCTTTTTGTGCTTTCTCTTTAACACTGCGGCTGTAATATCTTAAGAAAGGTATTAATTTTAACGCATATCTTGGATTTCCATACTAAGCACTAAGGAATATAAAAAGAAGTGGCATCTGCAGCATTTCTTTATCATTATTATAATTGCATGCTTACTCTTTTGCTCTGTAGAAGTTCTTTGCCACTCTCAGAATTTAGTCCCTTTTCTTTTTGTCCAGGCTATACTGTTTACTGCTGGTAAATCACATTAAGAGTTCTTAGATTTTACTTGGTATTGTCTTCATCTCTTTTTCTTGATTGGCCAGGAGGCTTAACATGAAAGCAGTGTCATCACAAGAGACATTTAATGGATTTGTTTTTCACCATCCTAACTACATACCTGCCTCACAAAAGTCAATGAAATACCAGTGTGTTTTAGAACAACTTGGTTCTTTGTTGACCCCCTGCACTTCTGTGTTGTATTTTCTCCTCCACATAGTTTTATCTTCTTCCGGCCTCAAAATTCATCTCAAACCTTTTGTTTCCAAAGTATTCCATTATGATCCTTTCTTCATTGTAGGTGCTCAGGTCTCAAACTGTCTTAAAAATTGATCTTGTAATGGTCTTGGAAGCGAATGTTTTGTCTTTCTCAAAAGTTGCTGTGAAAAATCTTTGTAGTGAAAAGCAACTACTTTTACACATATCCTAGTATTAGTATTCTTTCTCAGAGAAGTAATGGTACTCTAGGAGCCATCAAAACACAGTCCCTGATTAAGCCTGTAATAAACTAAATCTCTTACACTATCACAAATTCATTTCATGGAGCTCCCAAATAGACAGTGAGGTTCACCTAGATGGATCTTCAGGGACAGAACCTAATACTGGGCATGATCTAATAAGGCAAAAATAATAATGCAAAAATAAAATGGCTTTGGTGAAGTGAGTAAGAGTCCATGAATACTTGACAATGTAATGAATCAATGAAAAGCTGTTTAGTTTGCCATTGATCTTTTAATTTCATATTTTAAAAAAAGCATCTATACATATATTGCATGTATTTTCTTCCTACTCCGAACAGCAGTCCGTAAGTTTGAAGATCCAGACTTAGTAAAAACCTACAATGTATAAAAAAGGAATGGTCTTGCCTGTTTTGTAAGCCTGGACTTGGTAACATCAGATGTTCTGCATCTAATTTTCACTTTAGCAAGCTTGAAGCTCAAAATGAAGCCTTCTTAGACTTTAAGAAAATACCTGCTTTTAAGAAGCTAAAATCATTAATACCCCTGAGGATCTATACTAGAACTGGCTTTGTTCATATACCCCTGAACTGGGAGTAGATCTGGATTTGGCCTTTGCAACTGAGCGTATTCCCCAATGGAAGAAATTGTAACCACACATAAGGTCAAAGCGGAAGACAAAATGTTATTACTGGTTGCTGGGAAAATGCATTCAGTCTCTTCTTCAGGTGGCTTAAAGGAATGTTAGCAGTGTACAAAATTATATATGAAATTTTGAAAATTATATTCTATCTGCAGATATAATAGTAGTAAAGATTAAAATACTATTTTTCTCTATTTGTTCTAATCATATAATATATTTAGCAGTTCTAAATGTAGAATCACTTTGTAATAGTGCTATAAAGTCAAATAAACTTCACTTTGTGTGAGATTCCATTATATATATATATATGGCAATACATATGTATTCCTTTCCCGTAACACTGCATTTTAAAAAGAATGCTGTACTCACATCAGTCTCTGATAGCCCTTTACTAAGCCATCTCTACTCAAGAAGAATCAGGTTTCATAATATGACTATTATTACTGAATCAATAAGGAATAAGTGGTGGTAGAAATGAACAAAAGCAAAACACTATAATTTCTAGTAGAATAATATAGAAGACATTTATTGAATCAAATGCATTTGAAACATAATGCAAATCTGCAGAATGTTCAGCTATTCAGAATCAAAACTTTCAGTTGTATGTGTATGTATGTATAGAAAGAATATGTGTACATTGTGTTTCCCATGTCAATTCAGGACATAAATGCTGCACTCAGTCTAAATGAGCTATTTACAGAATTCTGATACCTCTACAAACTCTGTTCAGTTCCCCAGACCTGCTTTTTCAGTTTGCCTTATCTTTACTCAATTGAAGGATTGAAAAAAAAAGTGAAAAAACACAACCAAATTTCCATACTGCAAAATCCTGTGCCTACTAGAAGGAAAAGGAAATACAGGTGCATGGTTCAGGCTGCTAATATATCAGTATTTTCTTAGACTCACTGTTCACCCAGCATTAGCTGAGTATGAAGTCTTGTGTGTCAGTGGCATGTGGTACCTCACATGTTTCCAGAACTTAGAATTGGATGACTGTTGGTGTCCTGTGGGTGGCTCTTTCCATTTGATGGTACCTTGCTGCTTGATAATATACCTAAGAGATTCTTGAAGCTTCTCATAAGTCCCAATTATCTCCATTTCCAGAAGGATCACCTTCGTATCATTTTGAATGAGGGCATTGTATAAAGCAATATGCTGATCATAAGCAAGATCTTCACAATTAATCGACTGGTGTGTTAGAATGATGATCAGCCGTCTGCTCTTCTGTATCCTCTTCTCGATTGCACTGGCTGTATCTAAAAATGTACAAGAATATGAAGAGACCGTGAAATCTCTTTTTTAAACTATTTTGTGTTTAGGCATTTCATTTCCATTGCTTTCTAACCAGAAATAACCTGTCTCTTTTCAATCTGATACATTTTTTTCATTAGGAAAAAAGCTGAAGAGCTCACAGTAATCGTAGTTTCCTTTCAGATGTTCTCGCTAACTGAAACCTTAATATTTTAATTATACTTAGGAATTGTTAGGAATTTCCAGATTATACCAATTTTGTTCTTGATCCATCTGTTTCCATATAAGGAATTTTATACCATTGAGGTTAGTGATTTACAGACAGATCCTGCAATACTTACTAATGAAAATTAACCATTTGGGGACATTTTGGTGACTATTACTTCTAAAAGCCTTATTTACTTCTAGAGGGTGCATTAAGTCTGCTGAGCTATTTTATGCTAATTGATATGCTAACCTGTGTATTGTGTTGGCATCCACCCTGCTGCCTCACCTGGAGCACCAAGCAGTGCGCAAAGAGGACTTATGAAACAAGTATCAAGTGCTGAAGTGTCATAAGTGTCAATTGACTGTGCTGCAAGTCTGGACAGGGCAGATGTAGCATTTGTATTTCAGCATGATAAAGGGTGATTTTCTGCTTGCCCACTGCCAGGTTAGGAAGGGCTGATCAACCACAATTAGGGCAGTGATGATGGAGGGTTGTGCCTAGGGAACTCAAGAACTGGCATGCCATGGAAGAAACATCTGGGATAGTTTGGAAAGCTCCAAGTCAAGCTTCCAGGAGCTGCTGTTCTCAACAACCTGCCATGATGACTGTGTGAGGAGCACTGTAGATGAGAGCCTTTCTATTGAAATGCTGGTCCGAGCTAGCCAGAAGAGTTTCCTGTAGAATATAAGCTGGAGTTGTTTGGATGGGAGCATGTGATGCTGGGCCAAAGGAAGGAGGTGGGAGCTAAGGAAAGGTGATGCAGCATGTTTTTGACAAAGCCACTGGTACTGATATCATCAGTAAATCACTTGCATCTTCTTTTGCTTTGCCAGGGGCTGCCAAGCCGTTGCAAGGGTCTTCTCAATCTCAGAGAGATCCAGCTTTTTTAGTCCCTAGATCAGGAAGAGGATCCCTTGAATGACTTCTCTGCCCTGTTTCTCAACCCTGAGAGCATTATTCACATAGAATTTGCCTTTCTGTGATGTGCACCAGTTCTAACTGCTTTCATTTTCTTCTTTTTCATTAGATTAGCCAGATGTTAGGAAATCCTGTGGAAGATGAGAAAAATAAGGTAAGCAGCAACTGCTGTATGTTTGGTTCCCATAATAACAGTTTTTAAATTTTCTCTTGAAGTTTTGAAGTGCAGCTCACTGTGCCCAGGACGGAGAGACCATGGAACTGAGATGGTATATTCCTTTCCATTTGGATTTGTGATGCCATACTTGTGACAGGTGGAAGGATGGGCTACATGCTGCAAATATTTCAACTATGGAATTCATTGTGACCAGTTTTGTAGATGGCCAAAGTTTATATGGGTTCAAAAAGTGGCAGAAAATGCTGTGAAAGAAAAATCTAACAGCACCTACTACACACAAAAATTCCAGTCTCTGAAGTCCACAAACTACTGGGAGAATGCAACAGAGGAAGTATCATGTAAGCTTGTCCTATTCTTAAATTCTTTTCCAGATCTTTGCCCATGGCAACTGTTAGAGATAGGATACTTAGCTATGTGCAGCAGTGGTCCAGTCATTGCCTGTTCTTGTGTTATTTTCTTATGTTTTTTTGTATTATAAATACAGCAGCTCTGGCAGTGTTAGACTCTGTGGCAAAAAATGCAATTGGCAGGACAGTGATACCATCACAGGAATAGATGTTATGTTGATGAAACCTCTTGATTTACTGGGTAATACTTGCATTTGGACCTCTTCAGACAGTTATTATGTTGTAGAAAATGCCATTAATCAGTATGACTAGGACAACAGAATGCTAGTTTAAGAAGGCAAATGGGAGCCCAACAGCTGTGCAGTGATGTTCTTCACTTGGATCATTCTGCTTAACTTTCTGTATTATTGGGAGAACATAAGTTACAAGTTACAGAGCTCTGCTCTGGAACTAAGTCGTGAACACTTCTCAAAGTAATAATTCCATTTCACATCCTCTGAACAGTTTTTTTCTGAAATACATGGAGTCTTGCAGTGAAAAATATGATTCATCAAATGCTATGATACATGTTCAGGAAAGATCACAGTAACTAGTAGTGGTATTCTTTTAAAATACTCCTGATTAGTTCTGCACTTAGCATATTTTCAATTCTAAGGTTTTGGATTTCAGAATCTGGTACCCTCAACAAAAGGCTCAAGAGCAGAAGATTGCCGTTTTGAGAAAAAGCAAGAAATAAACTGGAATCAAGAGAGGCAAGTGACTAAGATGGGAAAGTGTGTAGGTAAATGTCCAACTGCCTAGAAGCAGTGAACTTTTAAGTGCTCCCAGTGACAGACAGATTCTGAATATCTCTTTCACCCAAGTGAAAGCATTTTGGGGGAAGAGAATGGACAAAGAAGGGAAAAACAGAAGGCTGTGAAAGAGAAGGAAGGACAGCAGTCTGAGTAAGACTGAAATCAGACTGAATAAATCAAATGGAAGATACTCACTGTCCAAGAATGGCAGTGTGAGTCTTCAGTCTGGCAAACTCCTGCTTTACAGGCACCAATTCTTGGCTTGGTACAGTAAAAAAGTTTTTGTTTTCAGGCAACTTGTTAGATTCCCTGTTAGTCCCTGAGTCTTTGCCTCATTGTATGCCATGCACAGTTTTATTTGTGATTGCCCTCTGTAAACCACAGCTGAACAGTGATGTCCCATAACAAAATAGTTTCCTGTCCCTAATCACTTGAACAAGTTGTGTAAGTTTTTGTCATTGACAGTTTCATGAACTACTGTTAGTTCCTTGTTCTGTATCTGGTATGCTGGGTATGGCCTGGCTCAGTCACCTGTGTAGCTTTTTCTTACGTCTGTGTTGCAGTGGTTTTTCTCAAGGGCTGGCAGAACTTTTGCCACTCTCCAGAAGAGAAGGAGATCAAGGATCTTATCCCAGCTCTGGGCAGTTGAATGACACCTGGCCCAGTGCTGATTTCAGAAATATGTAATTGAAAATGTGTCAACATTGGCTCCATGACTTCATTCTGACAGGGAGAGAACATCTAGTCCACAGAACACCAGAGCACAAGATAAACAGACATGTTAGCTCTGGAGGAAGGCAGAAAGCACCTAGATGCCTGCCGACATAAGAGATAATGTAGAGATGTTCATATGAAAAATAACACAGATTAATTTTACAGATTAAATCCAGTTTGGAAGACAAGCAAAATAGAATAAAGAATACAAACTGCCTCCTTGATTAATACTAGAAATTGTGTCAAGTGAAAATAGGTCATTTCAGTGAACAGAAATTGAACTTCCTGTAACTTGAACACTCTTGTCACAGGTTAAAAAACCCTGAGCGATAACAGCAGGATTAATTTCTCAGCTTAGTCTGTGGTTTTCTCCTCTTCAGTTTCTTAGAGACCCGCTCATGCATGGTTTAGTTGTGGCTTTGCCTGAATAATGGCTATGCAGTTCACTACCCAAAGAGCAGGTGTATGTCTAAAAGTGTCGCAGTTCAGGTCACATTTTCTGCATGACCCAAGGAGGTAGTAAACAATTTGTGCTACTACCCTACAACTTACTTTCCTTAGAACACCACCACGCAAAGTGCCCTTTCATTACCTTGCCTGAAAGAACAATACACACACAGAGCTGCTGATGAGACCAGTAGCCTGCTTAGGAATATAGAGGGACCTCCTATACTCCCAAAAGGGAGTAGAATCGCAGTTCACTCCAACTTCACAAGGCATTCAAGCCTAATATAGTCTGAAACTTACCTTCGCCAGGACATATATCTCTCCCATAAATGCATAATTTATATCCACATTCATTTTCTAGAACATCTGGCAGAATATGGTAAACAAAATATCCCACAAAATTAGCTTCACTGGTGTGGCTTTTTGGGTAGATAACATATGCATCATATATCTTCCCATCTGCAAGGTAGAACAAGAAGAAAGTTCATGGCATTAACATAGATTAGAGCTGTCTATTGCAAGAGCTAGAAAAGAAATTTTTTAAAAAAGTCTTTGAAATAGATCTAAATTGAATAATAATGCTAATTTGAATAATATATATCATTGGACACATTTGGAAAATAGAGACTGTGCATGTTTGGTGTTTTTCTATGCTCAGTTGTTATGTCTTGTGTGTTTGTAAGTTTGAGGAAGCCAACCTTTGTATTATGAAGGCTGTATCCCAAAGTATGTAGAGTAAGATGCACATTGGGATGAAACAGAGATGAAGCTCAGCATTTGTTATTTCAGTAATACAATAGACTGTTAGCAGCCTTTGTCTTATAAGACAAGAGGCTTCACTTGGATTCTTCCTCCTTGAGGAAATTACTCATTGTTCCCATGAAATATCCCATTTCTGAGTAAAAGGCCTCTTTACTCAGGAAGTGGTCTTGCAGTCAGAACCAAGTACCAAGTCAAATATTTCCTTCTGTCTTTTTTCATTTTGTTCAAATATGTTTTTCTTCATACCATTTGCTTTCTAATCTGAAATATTTCCTTCCTTCCTATCTGGTGCAGATCATTGTATCCCTTCCTTAGCCTAAATGATTTCAGAAAGCAGGAGAGAGTGAAGAATCAGGCTATGAGGTCATATGAGTTTGGTAAGAAACTTTCAAATTCAGAGATTTCCATATAACATGCCTCTTCCTTTTTTTTTTAACCTTTTTGCACAATTCTTACTCACCATCCTTGACTGAGTAGGGTTGAAATATCTCCCGATACAATAGGACAATATCAACTCGGAAAGACTGATAAAGTACAACAGAGACTGCTATTATTATTAACAGAACTAGAAATCCTATGATCATGAGGACACGGGGATGATCCACTGCAAAGAAGAGAAATAAAGAAAGCATTAGCTGTACAGAAGTTGACATGTGGGCTGAAACCTCAGCCTCTTGTATCCTTACTACTGGTATGGCTCTAAGGAGTTCACAACAGATACTGCAAAACTTTTTCCTTCCACGTTGGATTAGCCAAAAGAGAGGCCTGTTGCACCTCTGTTTCGCAGAAGCATATTAAGCAGAGCATAATTAATAGTTGCTGGCTTTGAACACAGACAGAAGTGTACTAAACTATCACAGCTGGCAACAATGTACAAGTATTTTGTAACATTGTAACACTGTTAATAACATAAACAACAATGGTATATATGCATTTCATAACACAGTTGAGCATAAGTATAAAAATAGTAAGTGGCCACAAATGGGCAAGCATAGACTTGTGGTATAGATGTACAAAGGGTACAGAGAAACATGCAAATAATAAAATCTGCAAGATAAGAACAAAGTATGTAAAACAAGCAGGAAACCAGAACAAGTCCTGTTCATAAAAATAAGATAAACTATTTTGGAGGCAGATGAGATTCTCCCCCTCCTCTTTCTTTGGGGAGCATAAAATACCAATGATGAGTAAGGAAGAATCAGAAAGAAAGATGTCACCCACTGCAGTTCCAGCTTGCCTCTTGGAAGAGCTCTTGAATCTGATCCTCAGCCTCAGACACTATCAAGGACTGCAGCTATCAATTCTGTGCTATTGTAGACTCACAGCTTATTTTGGATGAGGTTGTGACTGACACTCTTCTAGGGAATATCTGTGTTCCTGTAACAGCCCAAACTTCCTCTTGTTCTGTAATTCATGTAATTGAAGTTAATCTAGATGAGTACATTCTCTACATGACATCTGGTCCTGCTGCAGTAAGAGAGCTAGAAGCAAGATAATTTCTAACTCCCTCCAACCTTACATTAGAGAGTTCAAAAGCTTAAATCCACAGATTGTTAGAGCCACAAAGCTGAAGAAGACATTGTTGGCCTATGTTCTGGATGTATTGAATTCATCCAGGATTCAGTACTGAAAACAGTATGATTCCAGATAGCCAAGTTTGAAATTAAAATATCAAAGAAAGTATACAGCAATTATACAAGGAGGATGCATTATCCCTTTGGAGAGAAGAGTAACAGCATTTGCCTCTTAGTAGAAATCTGCTCCAAAGCAAGTGAAAGATACATGATTCCATTCCTCTTGGTTTTAATATGTGGACTCAGAGCACTTCCATGTACATTTTCTTTCAGATAGCTAAACCTGGGTAAGAGATTTCTATTTGCAATGCCTCTTCTTCACCTACTTTTTCCTGCCCAGTGTGACAATTCATCACTCTCTATTTATAATAATACAACTGCTTTGGGACTTTTCTGTGATTTCTTGGCCATTTAAAGAGAAAAAGAAACATCATGCCATCAGGCACCTGATGAAGCCTAGCTGCTCCAGAACTGGGAGGTCTGGGGAAACATCCCTCCAATAAGATTAATGTGGGCAAGCAAACAACCAGTTGCTTTCATAAGGGCATTTGGCTATCTACTAGCAGCAACTATGTCATATGGTGCCTATGAAGGAATGTTGCCCTTGTGAACTTCTTCAAATTTATGATTTGATCCATTTTCCCTATTAATACATACACAGACAATATCAGAAAACTCCTCTCACTGCCTGGTGAGGATGATCCAAGGAACAGAGGTTGCCACTGTTTCTTACTATTTCATTTGTTGACAGCATGCCTGCACAAACACTGTTCTAACCCATTGCCTAAATATCTAGCAAATGGCTAGAAAAATAGTTCCAACACCAGCTTCTGTAATTATGAACCTTAAAGGAGCTGTTTACATTTAATTTTCCACTAATCAGACCAAGGCTGAAAAAAGTCATAAAATTCCCATGCTTATAAAACTTGTAAAGACTCAGACAAGAACCCCCACAGGGGTCTTCCTGGAAGAGCAGATTCAGTTCTCAGTACGGCTGACTTGGCCTCTCATTTCTCTGGAATAAATCATCTATAATTCAGCACAATGAGGGCTGCAGCCAGAAGCCACTTTTGGAGGCCTTCAACAAGGCTATTCAGATCCTGAATCTCCATTTGACTTCGCTGCACTATTTAGCACCAGAGAGTTCATGAATAGTCTTTTAAAATTACGTATTTGTATTCAAAAGTAATGAGAATGCATAATTTTCTGCTCACAAAAAAACAATATTTGAGAGACTAAAGAAAATAAGTCAGAAGAGGACATCTGAAGGCATCTCCAAACAGATGCTGAAGAACTTTTTTATAACTTCATTGGTTTTGCAGTTGAACACATCCAGACAGTAAAGACAGAGAGCTGGGTCTGGAATTCCTGTCCACATCCATCTACCAGAGATGAGTCGAAAGGTTAGGTCCAGTGTTAAACGTCTCTGAGAAAGAACAGACCTGATGTTCTGGGCTGAACTCTATTCAGAATGATGTGAATTTCTGGCATCGTACCTAGCAGAGAGTTCACAACAGGAAGATTTGTATTCCTCTAGCCATCTGTGAATGAGAAGAGAGCAATACTAACTCAGGAAGAAACAAGATGATACTTGCGGGTCAGACCCATGTAATGCCAGTGATTTAATCACCTCTGAATGAAGACAGGGGACTGGAAGAAGCCCGTGGCAGCTTATAGTTTAATTAGAGGGAGGCATTTTGGAGATATTCAGACAGCCCTTGTATTCCCTAGAAGACAGATTAAAGGGATGCTGAAGCAATTTTCCTATCCTGACTCAGCTCTGCTGGTGGAAGGAGTTAACACTTCCAGTGTTTCAACAATTACTTGTCCTTGCCTCTCTGTCAGGAGTCAAGTGTCCCAGCTCTGCCAGCAGAACTACTCCTATGAGTGTCAATCTGCTGCAATCAAAATGAGCTGAATTTGCTTGAACAGTACAGCTGATCAGTTTGTCTCATATTGGAGAGATGGTATCTTCCAGCATGAGAGATACCAAGCAGCTGTGGAGGGCAACTGAGTAGTCTGGCAGGCAGAGTCTCTGCCTCTTGCCAGGTGTCTGGCAAGACTAGCTACATCTTAGCCATGAAAGAAGAAAGAAAAGGGAATTAAAAGTTGTCACAAATTCCTCAGCCTTGCAGTGAACAGAGATCAACACCACACAAAAAGTTATGCAGATGATCTCAGAGCATATCTTGTGGTAGAGGAGGAATGTGGAATATGCGATCATCACCATTTCTGGAATTAGAAAGGGAGACTCAGGACTGAAAGATATGGCAGGAAATGAGGCAGCCCATATTTTCTGTAAAGAAGGATTAACAGACATAGGAATGTTTTTAAGAACATTAAGGAGTCAGAAGATATCAGAGAACCTCAGGAAAAATGGAGAGAGGAAAGATGGGAAATTGTGTTGCAGAATGGTTCCATATTGCCTGGGGATGATCAAAGACTTTGCAAGGGATGGGTGAGAAAAGACAGAGAAAGAACTTCCTCAGCATGAGGAGCAGCAGCCTCTGAATGTAGCAGCAGCAGTTGAAAGATGTGGACATTGGCACTTCCTGGAGGGACAGATGAAAGCAAGTTATAGAAATTGCATAGTTATAGAAATTGTCAAAGTTCATAGCCAAATCCTCACTAAAATTCTGCTATTAAAACAGAGAGAGAATGTGTCTGATTTCCCTGTGTCTGAAAGAGAAAGTGTTCCTCATCTAGATAATGCCAAATCACACCAAATGGAGCTGACTGCATTGCATTACTTCTCGTAACTGACATACTTAGATCATGTAGATCACTTCTAAAGAGCTAATTAGTTTCTCCTAGCAGGCATTGAGTTGCAGCATTTATCTCATATTTAAAAAGAGAAGTAAAAAGAAATTCTTGGGACAGATACTACATTCACCTTCCTGCACTTTTCTTCACATACACATGTGAATATGTGCATATTTACATAGCATATATCCTAAACTGTAAAATACACTTTTTTCCTGTGAAAAGTTAAGCAGCTGTGCCAATCACAACCTTTCCTGGCACTATTAAGGGAGTATATTTGTTTGCCATGGAGATAAAAACAAACAACTGTCACCACCCTTGCCTGTGAAAGAAACCTCTCATTTTTCTTCACTGTTCTCTTTAGCAATTTTTAATTCTTATGTGGATTACTATTGTTATCAATGCAAATTATTAATTAATTAAAATGATATGGCTAACGATGAACTAGTGGTTAAAGTATTTAATTATGGCTCAGAAGATTATAATTAATTCCTAGTTCCCATTGAAACTTTCTATGTGATGGGCGAAATCACTCATTCAGCAAGTTTTTGAAGAAAGAGACTATTACTGTAAGAAAAAACAGGTTCTAACAATGTGATCACCTACAACATCTTCACTTCCTCCCTTAACCTGTCATCTGTGCTACTGCACACCATTTAAATAGTTCATGAAATGCCCCCAAAACTGCTTCATTTCAGTCTTAGGTGGCAGAACACCTGTTGTTGATCTCTTACTGCCTGTCAGAAGTCTGTGCTACAAATAACCATAATGTAACCATAACGTAAGCCTGACTGAATGTCTCGAGAAAAATCCAGAATACAGAGCAAGATTGTGTTAACATTATAGTAAGTGGGTGGCAAAAGTAGGCTGCAGAAAAGACAAAGGAACAACCATGGATTTTTTAAAACCTGCTTTTTCATTAAAGCAAAAAACAAAAAGAACAGTACACATTTTTATTGCATAATTACAGGGCATGAGGCACAAAGAAAACACTGCAGCATTTTTATTATACATAGAGGCAAGCTATCATTGTTTTAGCATAAATATTGCTGAGCTGTGTGAGGAACGAGTGAAGAAAACTAAAGCAGAGCATAACCATCTCTGGATGTAGCATCGCTTACACCAACAGTGATGAGTAGCAGAAGCAGGCGTCTTGACAATAGCAGCAACAAGGAGAAGGGAATAGACATCCACACAAAACAGGCAGCAGCAAAGTGGGTCACAGTCAAGAGCTTTCATGAACATTTACTGAAGACCTATGGATAAAAACAAAATAAGATTTGTGTACAGAAGGAATCAGGCTTAATGAATCACTTAATGAATGCAGAGTATCAAATATATTCATTCCTTCATATAGTCATTTCTTCATATAGTTTGTTTGGGGGGTCAGTAAAGGACTTGTATTGGCTGAACTACAGCAGGAAGCATTATGCAGTACTACACTCCAGTTTCCTTCCCTTTCATCACAAGTACACTTCCACACTCAGGTAATTCAGCCCAGAGCTGATGTGTGCTGCTAGCTTCCTGAGCTATGCTACGCTCTTACTCAGTAATATTCAAATAAAACATCTCCTGTTACCTTCCTCTGGTGGGATTCTGTGCCGTGTGCTGAATGATGACCTATCCTCTGTTCCAATTCACCTACATCCCTTTCTCTCTAGGCTACAGCAAGGAAATATGTGTAGGCTTGAAGCCATAATCTTGTAGTCATAAATAGTCAAGAATATTGCATGACGTTGCTGTGTGGATCACAGTAAACCTGTTCCTACTCTGTGCCATTCTCTCATAGAAAACTAAGTCTAGTTAAAGGCCTCTTGATTTCTTCTCAAGGTCCTTGGTGACCCAGCATATCTGAAAGAATAAGAAGGGAAGCCATTGACCACAGCTTTTTGTT
Source organism: Dromaius novaehollandiae (assembly GCF_036370855.1). Lineage (NCBI taxonomy): Eukaryota > Metazoa > Chordata > Aves > Casuariiformes > Dromaiidae > Dromaius > Dromaius novaehollandiae. The sequence goes on along the minus strand of NC_088098.1, from coordinate 149,926,563 downwards.
GTGCCTCCACAGGCACAATCATTTATATTATAAGAGTCAAGCTCGGTGGTGCTGGAGACAGTGTCTTCTCTGGGGTCTGACTACCACCACGGAACAAATTCTCACAGGAACTAAAGATCATCTTAGACCTCACCATTTACTGTCCTTGTGTCTCCTTTTCTGACAGAAATGATTGCAATTATGACTTTGAAACTGAAACCAAGAGAAAGTCTGCAATGTGACACTCACAACTCTATCTATCTGGCAAACAGTCAACAGGGGGAGAGAGGATGAAGCCAGACGTGGCCGAAGTTAATCACACCACTTAATGTTCAACTAAAAAACAAGGCACTACAGCGATGGATGTGGTATGGGAAAGACGAGGGGAGGGAACATGAGAGAAGGAAAGCAAACTGGCAGCTGAAACTCTGCTTTTAATGTTTGCCTTATTTTCTGGCATTGTTCTGCACTAGAAACAACAGTTTAATTCTCAAAAGAAGATGAATCGCTGCTTCTCATAATGCATTTTAACAATGCTGACAAAATAAGAGGTCAGTTCTTTGCCAGGCACTCATTTACAGAGGCTCCTTTACAACCTGAGTCCTTTTTCTATAGAAGACTACATTAAACCAAGGTGCTTCAAATTCAGGTGCAGTGCATGCCTTCAAGGCAAGAGAAATTTGCCACTAAGCAGGATCATCCTAGAAACAGGATATTCTTAATGCAGGGCTGGAACGTTGTCCTGCTCTTCATAATCTCTCACTGGTACCATTTGACTAATGCCCCCTCCCTGGCAGAGGCAACCCCAAGAAATTTTGTGGCCATGGAAATTTTGCCTCCGACTTCAGTGCATAGCAGACTCTTTTTTTCTTTTCTTAATGGAAATAATAGTAATAGTAATATCACCAACATATTTTTGACATTTCAAACTGAGTGTAAAGACTGTAAGAATATACAACAAAAAGATTCCACCCTTACATTGTGCCTTCAGTTGTAGTGTCACCTTGGCCTTTGTGTTTCCCATTTCATTCACTGCTACACATGTGAAATTTGCCTGAAGATCTTCCTTTTTTATTTCAGTAATATGTAAAGTGGTCTCTCTATAATATTCATGATCATGTCCTTCAAAACTAATAGAGAAAAAAGCTGTTACTGTTGGCTGTTAATAGCTAGGCAGAATTTGCACAGAAGAAAGATTATTCCATGTTATATGTACTTACGAAAGAGTTTCTTCATGAAATCTTGAAAAATCTAACTTTTTTACTGGGCTGTTATTCACATCCCATGTGACAACAGCTATAGGCTGTTTCTTAATCCCCAGACGGGCCTGACATTTCAGAGACAAAGCAGCACCTAATCAAGATACAGAGACTTGTAAATATTCCATGAAGAAAACAAGTATAACTTTATTTCCCTCATAACATCTTTTACTACAAATCTTTACACTACCTTCCAGTTTTGCCTTAACAATTTTGACTTTTTCTCTGAATTAAAGCTGAAAAGAGTGCATAGAAGATACTTAAGAAGAAATAGTAAAAGAAGGTTTAAACAAATGATCCACTGCAGCAAAAAGGATTACAAAAGGAATTATTTATGTTTGTATTAGGTTAGAAAGGCGATATAGACTTCACTTGCTGATGCTTAATGCACTTAAGCAATTATTGAGGAAATATTGAAGAAAAGTAAATGGTGATTTACACACAAACTTACAGGGACATCATTTAATTTCAGTTTATATTATTTCAGGTAAGCCTGTGTTGCAAAAATAGTCCAAACTTCTCTGTAAAGGGTACCATCAGACAATTTCAAGGTATTTAGTTAAAGCCCTCTTTGCAGTGCATGGAAGCTGTTGCACCTTCAGCTGAGAAGTAATAACTGACTGTGCAAGTAATCCTAGTCTATCACAGTGAAAGTAGAATAGGTTGTTTAAATCCCCTTAAACTGCAACTTAATGCCTAAAAAGCCCATCAAATATATCTAACTCCACATCACTGGGCCTGGGTTGAATTAAAACAGGTTAAAATTATAGTGCAAAAACGTAATGATAAATTCCATTATTAAGTCTTCTTCAAAATCCCCAAGTTCATTAGGCCATCAAAAAATGTTGTTTCAAAAAGTGATTTAAAGTCTGTACTTACCAAGATCCACTTCTGTTACATCATTTTGTTTTGGAAATAAAATTTGAGGAGGCAGTAGTGAGTATTTTGCTTTAGGAATTAGGGAGAGAAAGAATGCACACATTAGAAAGATGTGAAAATGTGTTTTATAAGATAATGAATATAATCTGTACTGCTACTACTTTAGCATCTCTAAGTAAAATTGCAAACTAACACTACAACAGTGTGTCAGAAGTCTGCTGGGATCATCTGATTTTACTTCTATAACCAAACTTTTCTGGGGAGTCTGTCCATGTGAATTTACATGTTAATAGTTTAAGTATTTTCTCCCCATTTATTTAATTTTTACATTTGTTCATAACAAGAAAGGAGATGTTTTATTTTCTCAAGTATTGTTACACCTGCTGAATGGAAAAAAAACAAATACAGTTTGTGTGTTTCCTCAGTTACTTATGTTGCTCTTAAGCAGAGCAAAAATCTGTTTTTAAAAAGAGATGAAGAAATTCCTTCAGATATTTACGAAATTATTTATATCAATGATATAAAATTTATGCATTATATGAAATGGGGACCCGCTAGCCTACAGCTGCCTGTGTTCACCTTTGTTTCCCCCCCATCTCTATAGTCTGACATCTGAGCACATCCAAGTCTTGGCCTCTGTGCACTGTCTGCACACATTAGATACAAAACTGCTTCCCACTACATCAGTCTGCCATGACATTGAATATCCCTCATCATAAACTTCTTTGGTTTATGGGAACACTACTTTTCCATTGATATATTTACTTTCTCTCTCCAACAAAAATCGATACGTACAAGCCAAACGACATCCAGCCACTCAACCTGATGTAGGCATTCAGTTCTTTGGGATTTTTTCCCCTGTTGCATTTCTCTTCTTTTCTTGCCCTTTATACTATCTATCTCATACTTCCCACTCCACCCACTTTGCCTGCTCATTGCTTTTTCCTCATTAAGCTTTTCTTTCTCAAGGCACCTCTGTGAATCCCATAACCACAGCTCTCCAAAAAATCTGTAGGAACATATTTAATCCCCTGGATGCCAGGCTGTCAGAAAAGCAATTCTCTTTCCTCATCCTAACTGTTTTTAATTTTCACTAGCTGGATCTGGGAAAAAAAGATGTCAGGAGAAAGACAGTAATGTCATAACTATATATTAATGTTAATATCTTAAGAGGTTGAAGTTCCTCTGGGTCTATGTGGATCTGCAAGGCAACAGGGATTTACTTCATTTACTTTACTATAAATGCCACATAACAGCTTCACTCAACCAGCACACTAATTCTAAGGGCTAATAAGAACTTGAGAAAGTTGGTGTTGAATATTTTGAATTTGATAAAAACTCTGGAGCAGACTCAAGAGACTCAGATTTCACAAGTTATGTTGCAATCCCTTCTTTCCACACTGATTTCACAAAAAGTCAAATTGGCTTTGAAATGAAGGAATCTGCCTGGATGTGGCAAAGGCTTCTGTCATTTTGGATGGCTCTGTGCCAGATAAAAAACCCACAATTTTCAATATAACTAAAACAGGACAATATCCTTGACTGGTTAGGGAAGTTTGATGAAAGCACATTCAGACAAAGCTGAAGTGTTAGGCAGAGAGGTGTCATGTAGACCAACAGTTTATTACATGGTAGAGGGGGAGGGGAGGCACCACATCTCCAAATCTAAAGTGTAGTAGTCTTCAACACAAATCTCTCCTGTCTAGCTCAGGATAATCAGAATGAAAAGCTGTACTGAGACCGGTGCACAGCAGCAAAACTGGAATGAAGGTGCCTACCTTCTAAATTAGTATTCTGCCCACAAAGCTGTATGCCTTCCCAAAGAAAAAAGCTTTGATATCAGTCTGCAAATGAACATTATCTATTTTTACAATAAAAGAAAAAAAACAGCTAACTCCTTTTGCATTAATCTGATTGCAGACACATTTGGAAGTCTTGCAGGTTGATACAATCTGGAATGGTTGACTGTTGGCATGCTCTTCCCCTGACTGCTGTCCAAATAGTAGCCCTCCCTGAAGAGGGTGCATCCTAGAAGCAATGCCAAAGTCCATACATGTCAGTCATGTTGGCCGTATTCCAAAAAACAAAGGCAGAGTAATCACTGAGCTCCACTCCATTCGTGCATATGTATATACCCCACTCTGGTCCTACACAGAAGATGTCTTATTCAGGACAAACGCAACAGCATTTGTTAGTCCTTTTGTCAAATAAATGTTAGATAATCCAGATGCACCAGAAAGTATTGATTGGAGGCTGTTAGCACATCAGCGATGCAATGAATGAGATCACCAAGTGATCCTCATTAGCTACATAACTTTGCCCCAAAACAAATAGAAAGCAGAGCTTTGTGGTACCCCACTAAAGAGACACTTTGCTCCAGAACTGAGCACTATCAGACAGCCAACACAACCACAGTATGTAACCAGAGTAATCAGAAACTTTTATCAAAAAAATGTTTGAAGCCACATAAGAATGTAGCCCTATCCTACTCCATTTGGATTCTCATCCATAACATTCACATATAAAAAGCTGATTTAAAGTTTCATCAAAAAGTCACAACAAACCAGCAGAAAATCTCTGTAATGTAAAAAAAGAGTTTCCTTTGCTTTAAGGAGACAGGAGTATTAGCAAGCTATAAAATCATCCTCTTACCATTACTTACGAAAATTCTTGTTGCTGATACATTAAACGCATTTCCGTTGTGTGTGTAGATAAATTGACAAGTATAATATCCATCATCCTCTTTTCCTGGATTGTTAATAAAAATATATTTATCTCTCTTGAAGTATCTCTCTCCTTGTAGAGGTTTGCAATCCTTGAAAAGAAAGCTTTCATTATTTGGCTGCATATAGCTACTCACAGTGATCTGCTTTACAATTGCGCTGTCAGGGTTTTATTTACCTTGTACCACTGGACGATAGTAGCATTCTTATAATTGTCAAATGTAGGACAAATGATTTTTCCTCTTCCGGTGTCATTTGGATAACGTATCTGACTTGGGAAACATATTCCTTGCTTGTACGGATGCACCTGCACACTTACGTTGAACTCTTTTGTGATATTATTTGAACTTTAAAAACAGAATACAGGTATGTAAATGACAGCATATTTATATGGGATATATTGAATATTTGTAGCAAATGTGAGTCCTGTTTTATAAACACATAGGTGATTACTGTAGTTCAGTTGCATTTTGTTTTTTAGTCACCCTTTATAAAAATAGCAATTGCAGAATGAAAGTTACAAAAATTGATGTACACCATGAAAATGGCTATTGTTACATAGATAGAAGAACAAGTAGAACCTATTATTAAAACATGCATGTTTTTTGCAGTCTTACACCTTTCATTTTTCAATGTTGCACTTACTAATGTACAACACAAGTATAGTTTCCAGAATCTTCTCTAGAAGTAGGCAGAAACCAAAGTAATCTTTTTAAGGAAAATGTTCGTGATCCTTCTTCTTCTGCAGGAATTATTTTCTTAGTCTCTGTGTGATACCAGGTGACTCTAACATATGAACTCGGTGGGGGGCATTTTATAACTAAAGCATCACCTTCCATTGCATCAACTGCAAATGAACAAAAGACAAAAGATCTCAGATTAATTAAACCTTAGCCCATTGAAGACAGAGGAGAACTTGGCACTAATATCTTTGGATGAGTATTTCATCCTTTATGTTTTATATCTGCCCAGTAGAAAAGTACAATCCAACCCCAGAAGAAGCCATGCATTCATGCACCACATCCTGTGACCTCCCTGCATAGTTTTGACCTGTTCTAGCACAGGGCAGTACCGTTTTAACTAAAGACACTTTAAACCATCAGAAGGTTCATCAGCACAGCCCTCTTCTGGTGGCTGAGCAAGTTCCTGCCCATCAGCTGAGCTGCCACAAGTCCAGGTCCACCTTCTGAGGACATGGTGAGATGCTTTCTTCTGCAGCCATCTCTGGTGGCTGAAGACACACTGCCCACATCATTTTTCCTTACCTCACTGGTCCCCCTGCTAGACCAGCAGAACAGAAATATGTGAATGCTCCCTTATCTACTTTTGTGCAAGGCTAGTCTGATGTCTCCCACTACCAGAGAGGATGCACGCACACTCTGCAGAACACATTTCGTTCTGCTAGCTCTGTCAAGGGCACAGTTGCCTCTCACATAGCAATAAAAACAAGGAATTAAGGAATAAAAATGTCTTAGCTACCTCGGCAACTTCCAAAATAAATCTTGAGTCCTTGGTAACACATCACCTCTACTCTGGGCAAAACTGCGTTAGCTTAAATCTAAAGATCAAACTTTCAGAGACAATGTATAGCAAACTCATTCCCAGCAGACTTTTTTTATGAAAACATTGGCTTATGCAGCAAGTTATTTGCAAAAATAATAACTACTGTGTAGGACAGAACAAATAAATAAATTCAAGCCAGACATACAGTAAAAAAGCTGATTTTTTAAATTGGAAAATAGTGATTTATTGAAATGAACTTATGTAAATCTTTACTTCAAGTCCCGCTGTTATTCTAAACAGGGATTTAAATACAGGTCTTTCACAATGAAAAGCATTGGCTTTAACATTCTACTACAAAGTTAGCCTAGCTTGCTTTGGTCTAATGCATATTTGTTTCTACAACAGAAAAGAGTCCTTGCTCTGCTTTTTTAATGAAGAAGAAAATCAATACATTTCTTTTTTCTTCCCAAGGGAAAAACTAGTAGAAGAAGGAAGTCTGTAAATAAGATCATCAAAACAAACACCAAAATTCAGAAGAGGTTCTTTTTGAAGTTCACAAGAATGTAAAAATATTAAAGTGTAAAAGACAGAAAAGAAGAATCTGATGGAAAGGTGAAAAGAGAGTAGAAAGAAACAGGAAAAAAAAAGCAGCTTAGGAAAACAAACCACAGGCACACTCACACACTCACGCACACACAAAAGAGAAAAGTGGAAAGAGCTGGGAGTAAGACACTAAATCCTTTTTTTTTTTTTTTTTTTAACTGAGACTATTTCAACTTTTGAATACTGCAGGTGGCCCAGAGAAACTTTAAACAGGCAATACTGACAGATGGCTTAAGTGCCCAGATACCTGACTAATGAACTAGCTGCTGAAAATAGATATTCTTAAATGAAATTTAAATTGCATTTTAGAGAAAAGAAGGATGAGAAAATCAGCAAGGCTGGAGATTGGCAAGTTGGTAGAAGAGTTACGATAAGTCAAGGAAGAAGAAAATGAGAAAAGGTAACCAAATAAAGAATAAAGAATAATGGGGAAAGTCTCCCCATCAAAAATGACACTGAAGAAGTATTCTCACTTCCTGGCTATCGATGTGTAGGTGCACAAGTCAGGTGATAAGTCTCTCTATCTATCTGCTGAACAGTTGGGTTCTGCTCTGGATCTCTTTCTAAAGAAGCCATCCTTCCCTGTTGGCATTACATACAGCCTTGCTTCCTAACTCAGGCATCTAAATTAGGCACATCATATGTGTATTCCCAAGCATGTCATTTTCACACCATTGCCTCCCATGGGCCCTGCAAATACAGTGGGAAGTGTCAGGGGTGTGAGGAAGGGGGGGGCATTGCCCCACCGAGAAGGGAAAACATGGGAAATACACCATTCTTCAGGAAAAAAATAGAGGAGGAGAGACAACACAGAGAAAATGAGAGGCCTCATCTAAATTCAATGACATCAGGGAAAATTATCTTGGCAAATCTTGTAACAGAATTTGGCCTCTTAATAGATACAATTTATTTGTAAATTAGCATTCATATTGAAAAACTGAGAATACAGGCTAATATTTAGAGATAGATATCTTACGATATTTTTCAGACAAATAAGCAGCCAGGCTGGAGACTAGAACGACATGAGTGCTCCATAATGCTAAGTCACTGGCCGGTAATGATTGCAGGGATAGTCCAGCTGACCCACCAGAAAGAGCCTATTGTTTTGAATATCCCCCATGTCCAGGGGAGCACCACTATTCCACTGCATTTGTGGGTGAACACCCCACAAAACAGGATATTATAAAGCATTTTTAATGAGCAATGGGTCTAGTCCCAAGGAAGGTCCCTAGGTCAGCAAAGAACCTATGCATGTGTCCTGTTCAGTGAGATCTAAATGTGCTTTTAGAGACTTTACCCATCTGGGGCCTAGAATACCAGCTGTTCTCAAATTCTTTCAGAGAGACTTTCTTTCAGCTTGTAAAGATGCCAAGGAGCAGAAGAACCACTTAGACTTAATGTCACAGAAATGGACAGTACTGGGTGCGTTTTAATATACGGAGAAAATGGTATGTAAAGCTAATTTTAAGCTGTGATTTGCAGCTTGAGATAAACTCGCTAATTTTACATTTAAAAAAATTACTGATGTTAACAGCCTACACGTTTCTGCAGAATGAATTTAATCACAAAATATATTTTTAAAACGTGACTTACATGATTCTGATGTCATGGAAACCAAGAAGAAAGCAGATAGGAAGATCAAGTGTACACACCACATCCTATCTCTAAATCAGAAAGAAAAGCATTGATATCTCAGAATATACTTTGACTTCATCAGTTATGCTATTGCCATGTTACTGATATGCATCTATTGACAGATAACAGTGTCATACAATGATAAACTGAGTCACATGAGGAGCTCTGTACAGAATGCGTGCGTGTGCATGTGTGTGTGCGTTTAGAGCTGTTTTTGCAGCTTTGAGACTATGCTCTTCGCTCAGTGAATTGCATCAATGCAATACTTGATGTTCCTTTAGAATTACCGTTGTGAGTTAATTTAATAGGGGGGAAAGATTACTCTGCCAAGCTGGGCCTCAGACAGAAGCCTCTTTTGGTTTGTTTGTTTGGTTGGTTGGTTGGTTGAAAAGGAAGCTAAATGCACTTTGGCATTCTCTTCATAATGAAGTGTGAAAAAAATGTACCTTGATTTAAAAAAGATTTGATCCTGTATTTGAAAGTATATACACTAGCCTACATCCGATCACCTGCTTAGGTGCACAACAGCACTTTCTTTGCTTCTTATTGAAGTGGAGGTGTCTTCAATGACAGCTTCTCACTTCTAAGTGGTTAGCAGTAGGAACAGAAAGAGATGAGTGCCACCAGCAATACTAACCTGAAGGAGAAGTGAAGAAATGGACTGGTAAAGTAGGTAAAGGAATATACATTGCACTCTTAACAGCAGTAAGGCTGACACTGTGCTTCATTGATGTGTTTTATTTGTGTCTAATTGACGTGCACCAGGTATAATTCAAACTTGACAGCATCGCTCAGGCACTCCTCAGCAAACCCCTTTATTAAAGAAATTGGCTATATGTTTGTGGACATTAGCTTCAACCTAATCTATGAATATCTCAGGAGACAGCAGACATGCAATCCAACTATATTAAGCAAATTTAAGCATTGTACTTACCATTAATAAAGCTTTTGTCCAAATACTTTCCTTAACTGCAGATTACAGAGCGGTGGGTTCTATTATCCTATATAAGGAAGAAGTGGTCCCATGGTGCTACAGCTGGTAGATGAGTTTTCAAGAGAAACCAAGTTAGAAATGAATTATAATACTTTATCCTGCAGGCAGCAAACACAGGAATAGTAGTGAAAAATAGGCAAGAAATGTACAAGCAGGATAAGTACTGTCGTCACACTTACTGCAAGGAATTTTTATTTCTGTGCCAAAGATTTCCAGACTAAACAAACATTGATGGGCCTCAGGAAAACCTATGTTTTTGCCAAGTCTGAAATTTAGAACAAACTTGATTTTGAGCTTTCAGAAATTTCATTGGCTTTATATTGATGTGGAAAGTTTCTTCTTTTAGCAAGTTTGATAACAGTCAGAGATTTACTCCTTAACTTTTAAAAATAGTAACTAACTTTTGGAGAGAGAAGCGTGAAAGTTTCAGTGTATATGATACTTTGCAAAGATAGTCATAAATCACAGAAAATATGAGGTTTAGACCAAAAATGGCATCTCCCCATTAATAGCATGGCAAGGCTGGTGCAAAGCCTATAACAGGAAGTAAGTGAGCAGCTAAGCACTCCTAGAATCAATTTGTGTGAGTAGCTGCTCACTTTCTTTACAATTGGAGAAGTGCACCACATACAAGAACCTGCAGTTCACCAATTTATTTAATTTTAAGGAAATCTTAGGCCAGTTTAACAGATTTTTAGAAGCTATTTTTCAGCACTGTAAGCATCAGAAATTTTGTCCTGGAAGGAATGAATCGTTTGGTCCAGAAGGGAGTTCAGGAGTGACCTGGGACACTGTAGGCCATCAGGGAACAAGGACACAGAGCAAAACATCACCCTAACAAAACTCACAGCATCGACACAGTAAAGCATTTGTCTTTGTTCACCCTTTGGAGCAGAAGCTTCTAACATTATCTAACATTATCTATGATTTCTAAAATTATCAGGGAGCAAACTAGATTGGCAGGTGGGAATCGGAAGCTGAGTTTCATGTGACCAGGTTATTAGAGGCCTGAATCTAATTCAGGACCTGAACAGATTTATATTTGCCAACAATTCTATTAACTTCATTCATCAGCTGAGGTCTGCATCAATAGCAGTTGAAAAATGATATAGGGACACATGGCTCCATATTCTCCTGAGAAAGAAAAGGGAGATGCAAATGTCCTGCACACATTTGGAATACAGTTCACTGTTCAGCTAATATAAGCAACATTTGATAAATACATTTGTAGTGATCTTCTGAGTAACAAATCACAATAAAAGTTTTTCTGGCATGCTGAATTGTGCACCTTATTTCCACAATATATGAGATACCTACATATTCCATTTCTGTCTTTGGATAAAATTGAAACACTGGCATCTAGCTCCATTCTTCCTGAGATCAGATTTTCCTTGACTTGGTTTCACTGTGCCTTGTTATAATACACATCTGCTCTAAAACAACCCTTCATGCCCTGTATTAATTTCTAATCAATTTACTCTTTTGTTACCTATCATTATATGTACCTTTATTAGTTCAAATCAGCTTTTGTTAGCATATGTCCCACTTGTTTTTTCCTCATAGAAATGACTTTTTGCACTTCCAGTTCATGAGCTTTCTCACATCTGCCAGATATATGAGGATCATTCCCAATAATTCATTGTCTCTAGTTACAGCTGACTGTTGCAACTTTGCTGCTTAGCATTGGCTTATGCAGAAGAGACCTTTTCTTCCTAGAACTGTCTGGCCAGATGACCAGTTTCGCAAGCTGACTTAACTATTTGGTACCAGCAAATGTTTGTCATGTCATGCTTATTCTGCGAAGGACTGATGGCAAGGCTGGGACTGCAGCAGGGTATATATACATAATCAGAACTAGCACAGGTAGGTGAAACCATCCAAACGGTATTTATGCAGCTTTCCAAAGTGCTTTTCCATCAGGTATTGAATGTCTATATTATGCAAAATATATATATGTGTATATTCATATGCAAACATGACATGCAAGACAAGCTGCAGCAGGGCTAGTTCATACAACTGAGATTAGATGCGTTTGTATCAACTGAATCTCCAAAATGAACAGTCTGCAAACAGACCCTAAAAGTCAGCTAAGTGAAGAACTCTGAGCTGAATAATGACTAGAATCTAATATCATTAAATTATTTGAAAATTAATAATTATACAGGCATGAAAAAAAGATTCAGAATATCTTTTCTCCTCTACTGTGACTTTTTTCCTCCAAGTTTTTGGTTCCGCTCTATGAACATATTTGTCCCAAAGGAGGTATGCCAGCAACTATATATTTAACTGTCCCACTACTTCTTAGAGCTGTTCTGTTAAGCAAGCAGATACTTAAGCAAGCTGACAAAAGAAAAAGATTGATTTTTAAAGAAAATCAATTTCATAGATTAGATTTGGAGACTGCCTAAAGTCAGGTTCTTTCTCATTTGATATTTTATTTGTAAGCATCTATTTTGTATTTGGCCTCAACTGATACGGCTATAGGAAATACTGGTGATTCATTCGTTACAATTGCTACTCCCAGCCCTAGAAATTTAAGTTTGATCATTAATAAAAAGTGGCAAGGAGCTGGGCTTTCTCCGCTTTTTAAAGACAACTTCGTTCAGGAATGGCTGAGAGCCAAATATTCACCCTCACCAGCTCTTCTAATAGGGGACAGAACAATCCAGAGATAAGAACTTTGTATTTGCTTAATGTTGTATTTGCTGACTGTTGTATTTAGTTTGCTGTTCCTTGAAAAAGTATGTCTTTGAGAGATCTTATACATGCTGGGCTACCAACATGCACCAAGGGCACAAAGGAGCACAAATCAGTTGTGCTGCAAGAACAGATTCTCTCCAGCTAGCTTTGATGATTGCTTTAGTAATTTACTCCATATTTTTAAAAGTCACTGTGTATAGGCAGCAGTTTAAGTATAGTTCAGGTTTCATGAATACATTATGTGTAGTATATGGTCTATAATTAAAGAGACATTTCCTGAAAATACTGAGCTTGGGGAATTAAAAGAACAACAATTTAATTCTGTTTCCATTTTCCACTTAAGTCAGCAGCAAACCACCAAATTACCTCAAAAGAAAGTCAAGCAGAGGTGGCACTTCTAGATTAAAAAATAGCAAGATAGGGACTGATTCACTAGTGCTTTAGGGTTTTTTGTGGCATTACTCAATGCAAAACAAAACGAACGCATCCAAGCATCTGTGATACTTGGACCAAATGAAAAGCATATTATGAAACAAAAGGCAAAGGCAGCAAGACTCCTTATGTCCCAGTCAAAAGAAAGAGGTTCCTATAGCTTGAATACTGTGATACAAAGGCCATGATTTATGAAAATAGTTATGAGAGGATGTTTCTTTCTCCCTGCTTGTGCAAATTTATTTAGAACTTATATTTTATTATATTTGTCTGAAGATAAATCTGCATACCAGATGTTTGTGTCCTCAGTATACCCTAAATTTAGATTCCTAATATTGGGGGAGGGGGGGACACATTTTCCATAAATCTATTTCCTCTTATAATTCATCAGTGTTTTTCTCATGAATAACTGTATTTTAAGAGCATAATTCTAAGCTTCTCTCAGGGAAAGAAGACTTCAGTCTGATGCTGAAAAAAGCACTTGATCCAAATACAGTGCATTTGGCATAATTATCTGAATATGTCAATTTATAGCCCCTAATGATGCAATTTCAACAGAAGACAAAAGAACTGGGAACTTCATAGTTATGCTACAGGAGTTGTAATCTATGAGACTGGAGTCTTTGCTTGCCCAAAGGCAACTATGTTAATAACACATTTTTGTGACTTTTTCCAAAATTGCATTTGACAACAAACTGTTTATAGTACTGTTTATATAAGTGAATAAACATAATGAATACTAAAAACAAATGCATTAAAAACTGCATACTAAAAGAAGATGAAACTGCATACTAAAAAAAGATGAAAATGTTATTGTCATTTCTGCTTTTAAAAGCTTAACAGACTCTACAGTGTAAAAATGCCGTAAAAAAACAATAGTGTGAGATATGTTTACTAAGACGCACATCATTCATTCACCTTCTGAGTGTTATTTTCACTCTTTTATCAAACCAAAATATCCATTCTGACTGGAAATGCTATTAAAATAGCAAGAGCAGCATTGAACTCATTCTAGAACTAGCAATCACAATAATTAACCAGTCACAGCTGTAAGTGTACAATTTAGGAATTCCAGTGTGAAAATATGGCGATGCTAGAATTGCTATATGCATTATTCTTACAAAATTTTAGAAACAGTAAAGTACGTTAATGTATTAAATTCCGAAGAATCCTTTGCACAGTAAATATATTCCATGTCTTTTAATCATTAGTAGAAATATGTCAGAAAACAGAAGATAAATGCATTTCTAAATATACTTCATTATAAGGGAAGTCTTTATGTTGGTCCCAAAATTATTTGTCTACCTGTATTTGTCTATAAATGTGTCCCCTTTATTAATCTAATAGTTTTTCTTGAGATAAAGAAGCACATAAGTGAACTGAAATAAAGTTTCTTATAAAATACTATTTCCAGCAGCAATGATAATGTAAAAATTCAACCTACCATCTGGAAAATGCAGAAAGCAGACAACTGGTTTTGTCTGTGTGGCTGGCTGGATCCTCTGCACTGATTTCTGTACTGCAGCATGTACCAGAGATTACGGGGAACTCTTTTTAACTGGCTTCTGAAACGCATATCCGTAGGAACAAGATATATAACTTCACTTTAAGACACCTCCCACTGAACAGAACTTATCTGCTGGTAAACATGCAAATTACTTTAGTAACCTTGGGTACCTATCAGAGACAACATCTCATAGTTCAAATTAATCGTATCTCTTTTACCAGGAGAATACATTTGCCATTAATCACAAACCATGCCATTTTAACATGATTATATTGCAATAAATCTTCTGGCTATTATTGGCTTTCTCACATGCCTTGAGATAACAAAGAAGGAATGCTCAGCTGGCAGAGGGTGCTTTATAATCGATTTTGCTGAAAACGAGTGACATCTTCCATAGGACCTTGAGCTGACAGTGGGAAGTGGAAATACATGACAGTTGCATGAAAAGGCCTAGTCAGGCAGCAGTTCCTGGGAGTAGCTATAAATATCACTGCAGTAACAGCAACAGTTTTCAGGGAGAGCAACGGCTTTGCTGACATTAAGTTGATAAAAGAAGGCACCTGAGAAACCAGTTTTCTGAACTAGAAGCTAAATAAAGGGGAGGAAAGGAGGCTGAAGGACAGAGCAGTTTCACAAGAAACTCAGGAGCAACTGTGGGAGAACAAGTGGGAGTGGGAAAAATCGCCACGACGATGAAAATGGCCAAGTGTAGTGTGCTTACATGAGCAAGTACTTGGGAGACAAGGATGGGCCGCCAGTACCACTGCACATCAGGAAGACAGTTTTAGGGACCACCATGCATGACAGCTGAGCAGCCTTACAAGCACCACTACTAAACACAGGCACACCAGAACAAAGGTCCCAAACTGTCCCTTTCTTGTGCAGCAGCAAGTCTAAAGGGGCAATGTCAGTACAAAATCAGGCAAAATCCATGGACAAATCATCCTTGGGCACCTTAGTAGAATAACCTCTAATGAGTTTTTTGAAAATCAATGTTTCATTTTTTTTTTAAGTCATAAGAATTTATACCATCATCATTCAAAAACTTTATTTTTTTTCCCCAGCAGAGTTAATAATACTATTTATCACTTCCAGTGTGCTTGGGGATCTGCTGTGAACTGCAGCCATTAACACTGTCAACATTCAGCATAGGAATGTGCAAAAATGTAGCAATTTTGCATACAGGCAAAAATCTTACCAGTCACACCCATGCATTCCCCAGTTCTTGGTATGGCACTTCCTTTGAGTTGCCAGAAGTTGTGATTTCCAAATGACAAAGAAAATGCAAAAGAGCTTTAAAAAAAAAAAAAAAAAAAAAAGCAATGAAATACCACCATGCTTTGGTCAACCATCCAGGGCTGTCTCAGATTACTAGCTTGAAAAACTCACAAACCACTCCCTGCACAGGTTCATGCAGTTTTCATCAGCTTAAAGGCCTTCCTTATCTCCTGACATGATTTTCTAGAGACTCAAACAGAAAGTCTGGAGTAAACCAGCTTCATTCAGTGGATTCAGCTTCCTTTCACCACAACATGTCAAGTTACTCTAGGGAAAAGTTGAATACATCCACATCAAGCCAGCTTCCATTGGCTGGATATAGACTGAAATCTTTTACTACAAAATCCTCTCAAAGTTAGACCAGAAATGCTCTCTGTGGTGCTCCAGACCTTGGGAGAGCCCTCCTGAGTCTGTTCCCCGTGTCCATGCTGTTCCCAGCTTATGATGCCAGCAGAAAAATAAGCTCCTGGCTATAAGACACAGTTGCCAGCTTATCCTAAGCAAAAGCCATCCTGTAGCTTTCACAAAAAACTACAATCTGGGTTCAATGTTTTGTTAATTATTGCTTAGCTTCTACATATTTCCTATTTGATGAGTATATGGAAAAATGTGTTTACAGAGAAATGGCAAGAAACTTCTTTGAGGAGTTAGATGCATCATACTTCCTTGCCCATCGGTAGTCTGTATGTAGAGCACTCCAACGAGCAAGAGAATCATCTCTTCTCCAAGCAAATAGATCAAGAAGTAATGGCCTTAATCGGAAGCAGGGAAGATTTGGGCTAGACAGCAGGAAAAAAACTTTACAGGAAAAGTTGTGAAGTACCTAGAATAGCTTGCTGGGAATCTAGTGGAGCTGCCACTGTTGGAGGGCCTTAAAAAATATCTGGCCAAGGTATCAAGATGGAGCACTAGGATGCAATAGCCCAGAGATTCAGCAGTCTTTGATCAAATGGCTGGTTTTGGTGGAGCACAGTTGTATGAACTTGGCTCAGCTGTGCTGACAAAATTGTTCCTGAGCTGTGAGAAGTATGTAAGTTAAAAACACACTAGATAAGAAAAGTGAAAACACAGACAGAATGAAGTTATTGAGAAAGTAATAGCTAGGAGCTCAAGCATTCAAGAGGAAAAGTGTTGACATGAAGAGAGACAAAATCCTGGGATAAAAGGCAGAAGTTGGAAGACCTCACCTCAGCAACATCAAGGCTCAGCCCTCTCCAAGAAGCCATGAAAACCAACCCATCCCCACCTGACTGACAACTGTCTGGCCAGCAGAGACCTGTCAGATGCCTCTTCATGTTGATAAGTTTGTTATACTTAGCCTAGCAGCATGTTAGTCCTGGTTATCTAATACCTCTATTGGCCAGCAGATAATTTCTGTGTGCTTTCAGGCTTGTGCATGTCCTGCTTGCAGACTCTCATTGCACCCAATAGAAGATGCCTGGACAGAAGTGAACCTGGAAGGGAAGGCTACAGTATAAACAGTTCATGAGGCGGACCTAGCGTGGGTGGAGTTAGCAAATGATCAGTTAGCAGGGGAAGCTGATGTTAGGTGTGTTCATACCAGTGGTGAGTCTAATACTTTTTAGCTGGTGGGGATCCACCCTACTGAGAACTGCTGTGGAGGTGCAGTGTCCTTCCTGTTCCCATGTGTCACAGTGCCTGCCTTGGGGCTAGCATGTTCACCCCATGCTTTGTGCAAAAGAAAATAAAACTCAGCGATTTTCAAAGAGTTATAATATTCTGGTGGGGTAGGACCTTTCCTCCCCCAAGGTAAGAGTTACCCCCAATCTGTAGATTAGTCATGCAGTCCTATTATCACAGGCACTGTGATAAATATGGATGGGCTTGTCCTCAAATAGCTCCACTGGTTTCTTTCACTGAGAAGTTTGAAACAGTTGCTTGTTATTCCAAGATGACACTGCTGGAGGTGGAGGGTTTGTGTCTACCTGAGGCATTTACCCAAGCACTGAGGTGAGATATCAGTGCACACTATCCCCCTTCCTGCATCCCAGCATCTGTCAGAAGAAAAACTGGTTACAGGACCCAGAACTGAGTCCTACCATGCCCAGACCAAAGGTTGGTCTGGATGACTGACAGACCACAGCATTACAGCGTGCCAGGGTCCCACACAATAGTAGGTGAGGACACACATGGACAGAAATTATTAACGAGATATTAAGGGTTGCAAAGACATCAGTATTTTCCTCATACCTTTCTCCCTTTTTCATCCCACCTGTTCACAGCTACTGAGTTCCTTATCAGGTGTTCAGCTGTGACTCTGATATAATTACCAGGTGGTGAATCAAAGTTCAGAAGACATAAAATGGAGATGAGAGTATCTTGGAGGAAGCAATTGGCCAGTGTGGAAATAATCAGTGCCCTTTTTAATGTGGCTGGCACATATTTGCCTTGTCATGTATTTGCCACATTCACAGTTTGGGAAATTACTTCATGACCAGCAGTTAATGAACAGTCTTAACAATGGCAGTTATACTTGTCAGGCCAAGTACAATATTGCTCAAATGAAGAGCCTAACACCATCACCAAAGTCTTCGTATCTTAAAACCAGATTCCTTTTTCTAAAGAAGTCCATGATTTTTCCGCTCCATACCTTGCCCCAAAAGGAAAGCAGCTATCCCACAAGGGCTGGATACAGCATAGCTGAAATGAAAACAACGGCAGCTGTTCTGAATGTCACTGAGCTGCCTGTGGGATCCCCATGGAGAGACCGCAAAGCAGACTGGAGAGAGGATCGCTACAGTACATCTGTTGCTCTTACGGAAATAAAGATACTCCTCTGAGTCCACAGGATCTTTTACTTCCACAGGCAGCCCTGTCAAGCTGTCTTGGATGACAGACTGCCCTACGGTACAGAGGTGAAAGTGACTCTGAGCCGTCAAAGAAACCTATCCAAAGCTTAACACAGAAAAGAAGCTAAATAACCAGCCCGAACTACCTGGTCTTCTTTGTCTAAATAACCTCAGGGAGTAGATCCAGAGCACAGAAAGGATGTGCCTAAGTGAAATCTCCCAAATTTTTAATCAGGGCCATTAGATCCAAGAGGTCATTCCTTTGTGCAACAGTATAGAACATTTTTCAAAAGTCCTAGACTGTTATAGCAAACCCTCCTCTCAGAGTGCATAGGAAACTAACTCTTATGTGCAGTACTTACTCTATTTCCCATTACTTTGGGAAAGGAAAATTATTCCGTACAAGGTTGCTGTTCACATCTGACCTTTTCTGTAAGAAATGGTATAGGAAAACTCCTTGCTCTCAGAAAGAAACTTTTACAAATACACGGTATTCTGGAAATCATAACTCAGATATTAAAGATATGGTTCTTATTAATTGTGGGACTAAAACAAATTGTCATTCTCTGCCAAGTCATTGAAGCTAATTTGCTGATGAAGTATATTGTTTATAATAACATCTTACTAAATAGTCTTGTTTGTTCCTTAATGTGCATGAATTACTGGAAGTGAATGTCATACTGATAAAAGAGTGTCAGAACATACTGGCAGAATGCAGGAACAGGACATTAGTTGTAAAAATTATTTATATTTTTGTTAATATTACTAACAGAGAAAATATGACATTTTCTTGAAAAGTTACTAATTGGGTTTTTAGAAAAATATTTTTTGTGAGAAAGAGCTCGCCATATTTACCAACAGAACTATTTGCAACTTGGAGTCTGCATGTCCTGAAAGTTTTAGATATTTTGAAAAGAAAAGCAAGGCTTTGTCATGAAAACTAGAACTTTTCCTGTTAAAAAGAATCATCAGCCAACTTCTTTTTTCTAGAAGGAAAAAACAACATTTATGCATTTTCTGTAATTGAAGCAGCCAAATGCCCAGACCCTAAGCAGTCCCCTGCGGGTTCAGAAATCTAACAGCCCTTAGAGCACCTGTCAGGGCAGGGAGGGCTATCAAAACAAGAACATTTTCTGGCTCTGGGCTCCTAACAGTTAATTATGTGGAAACTAGAATAGAGTATGTCAGGAATTTGTCTGTTTATTCTAATGTATGTTCCCACTTTGGTCACTACAAGAAATATTGGGAATGTAGGCTGTTGCCTATCTCTGTAAGCTGTAAAAAGAGCAAATGACATGCAGAGTCCCTTTTAGCATGCATTCCCTGAGAACTTCAGGTTCACTTCTTTCACCATGAAAATATAAACTCAACACAGCTTTTCTTCTTTCCCCTCACTAACTAAAACTCCTCTATAAGCACCTTCTTACACCTTTCCACCCAGCTTTCCCAAGTCCTCCTGGGAGACATGCCCTTCCAGGAACCAAGTTTCTTCTCCTATCTATCAATCTAAAATGAGCTATTTGCTCTCTTTCACTGTCACCATGCCAACTCCTCTTGCATAATGCAGTTTCAGCATATCAATTGTTCACCACTTTCTTCACCAAACTCCTCATTTCTGTAGGATCCTACCATAGAAAACAACCGATATGCAACTGTGGCCTGTAACTATCCCCAGCAGGTCTTCACCAGGGCTACTTCACAGATTTGGGAGGTCTCTGGGTATGATAATTTGCCAGATACCTATAAGCAGCAGCAATTGCTTCTAAGATATAAGAGAAGCCATATCCCATCTGCTTTCACTATGCAGACTGTGCAATACAAGAAATCCACTACTATGCAGGAAGTCTGGCAATTCAGTACTGATGGAGTCCTTTTACACTGGGTAAACACTTTTCAAAATATGTATTTTTTCAAAAGTTTTCCAAAATTTTTTTTCTCCCCCCTCCCCCCAAAGATTTTGGGTCCATGCACCTGATCTGGGAGGCAGCTCTCAGAGGCAGCAGAGGCTGGGCACAAGCTTCCTCAGAGCCTGTGTGAGGTGGTTAACATGCAGTTAATCAATGACTACACTAGAAGCCTGAGTCCTCAGCATGGACTCAGACAGAAATGGAAGTCAGTCAATGTCTGTTTGTTTAGCTCAAAATATTCAGTCAGAAATATTCACCATATTTCCACAGCCAACAACAGAGCTTGCATGGTCCCCTGGTAGGCTTTTGAGGACCTCAACACCTTCAAGAGCTCTGGGTTTCAGGCACCCCAGTCAGGCAGACTGCCCAGCTCACAGGGGTCTGATTGCTTCCAGAGTCCATGACCAACAGGCCAGTCAACCACACAACTGTTCCTCCACTTTTTGCTCTAAAGCTAATAGCCTGCAGAGGCAAATTTACCTCAGCCTCCCACATTAGCAGTATGTAGTGAAATATATGTTCTGTGCTGTGCAACATGAGCAGGTACATCTCCCTCTCCTCACCACATCACAGCCTCATCCCACTCCGGACACTGAGAGCCGTGCTAACCAGCCCTGGCTCCCAGATCTGCCAGTCTGACAGGAACCAAATGTTGGAAGTTTCACAAACCCTATGAAACTAATTGAAAGATGAAAATCCAGTCTGTCTGTCAGGTCTGTAGCAGTATGATTGCTTTTGCACAATGAACAAAAACTTCTAAACCGCATGAGATGAGGCATCCTCTACTGTTATTGAGCTTGATATTGTTAGCCACTGATCTGCACAAAACACAATTCTCAGAGAAATAATCTTACCTAAACATGCTGAGTGATGAACTTCCACTACTGGGAAGCTTCATTTTCCACTTCCTTGGAAAAGCTTCCGCTTTCCTGGGGAAGACATCTTGGAGTCATTTTGGCCTCTCTCTGAGAACAGCCTGATGTTCAGCAGATGTCAAGAGGGCAAACAGATTGTTAGGAGTTATTAGCAAAAGCACACAGAACAAAACAGGAAACCTTATACTGTAACGTATCCTTATCTTGAGCACTGGATGTAATTCTGGTCACCAATGACAAAAAGGATATTACAGCATGAAAAAAGTTAATGAAAAGAGCAGTAGGGATATCAGAGGTACAAAATGGCTTCTTTACAAGGATAAACCAAATTGACTGGCACTCCTCAGCTGAGAAGAGGGAGGACTTTTAGTACCAGGAAAAATTAAACAGTGTAGTAAGAAGACCTGTGGAAGACCTGGCGAGGAGTCAGTGGCTGGCAGAGTACGTGGTAGCAGGCCCAGCATATGAAACCACACACTGACAAAATTCCTGTCAGGGCCAGGCCTGCATATTCCATTTTGTCAACATCTAGCTGCTTCCTGGACAGTAGCTACTCAAGGTTAGCATAGCTGAGATAAGGAAACAGTTCTAGTAGATTTAAGGGGCCCTTATGAACAACGAGTTGAGTCTCTCCTGGGCATCTGACCTGTACCTCCAGCAGCCTCTCATTGGCGACTGCTCCTCACAGTTCCCAGGGCTCCCTGTGCAATCTGTAGTGTAAGTCTTTTATTAAATCTATCCTGTTTAACCCCTTATGAACTTGGGGTGTCTCTCTCTCTCCACTGGCATCCGACCCACTCTTGCCTGCCTTGAAGTCACGTTTGGCATAGTCGGCAGGATACCAGTGTGGAGATGCCTCTTTGGGGGCAAAAGGACAAAGGGGAGAGAGTGAGCCACATTCTCAAGTGGCCCGCTACGGGTCGGTGGGCACCCATGGCTTGCATGTTGGCCGGGTGAACTGCCCCCGCAGCATGACCGGAGCTAGAGAGTGAGCCGGGGGGTTCCCCAGAGCGGCTCATGGAACTGGTTTCCAAGCTCCAGCTGAAAAAAGCAGGGCTGGTGGTGCAAAAGGCAGCAGAGAATCTGGGGTGGATCTTCCTGACTGCGCTCTGCACTCAGGATGAGGTGCTGTTGACACAGCACCAGCGAATTAGGCAGTTGGAAAGTTAAGCCGCTAAGGAGGCTTGACAAATGACCCAAGAGGTTGTGACTGCAACTGTGGATCGAGCAGAGAAGCTGGAGCACTGGTGTGCTGTTATGGTGGCCCACATTGCAAACTGCCAGCAGCAACGAGGGGGGTGGCAAGAGGGCTGTCCCCTGACTGTGCAGGCACTGGTGTGAAAAGTGGATTGGGATCCGGCAACCTGGTTTGGAAACATCTGGGACTCCGACGAGCCCCCTAGCTCGGAGTCGGACATAGAGTATAAGGGGGAGATAGCTGCTGGCCAGTGGTAGAGCAGCAGCTTTCCAGACCAAATGCAGCCCATCTGCAAGGGACCACAACTATTTGTGATTTTAAAGCATCAGAGCTGCAGGACATGCATGGGTGCTACAGGCAGCAGTCCCGTGAAGGGGTGTTGTAGCAGCTGTTAAGGCTGTGGGACGATGGGGCAGGTGCTGTTCATTTTACTAGAGAGAAGCTCGATAGGATGGGGGCTCTGCCCCAGGATCCCATGCTGTGCAACACCCTCTGTACCCTGTAGCAGCAAAAGCGAAATGTTCTCCCCTCCTTAATGGAGCGGCTGATGAATGTGGCGCATTTAACCTGGCTGACTCCCATGGACAGTGATGACAGCCTCACTGAGTGGGCTCCTATCGCAGCAGGGATTAACCAACTGCAGCAACTAGGGACATTGTCTGGAATTTACTGCCCCGACTTTACCAGACCGGATCAGGTCCCCATGAGCAGAATCATACGGACTAAGTTGCTGCGACCTGCTTCCCCCGCCCATCTTAAAGTGATGGTGCTATCTATGACTGGGGCTGAGGCAGGTAGAGTGGGGAAAGTCTGCTATCTCAGTTACCAAAAGTGTCCTCTGTTGAGAGGACAGGATTGATAGAGTGAATGAATGGGCTGCTCAAAGATCAGCTGTGCAAACTGCCCCTACTGGTACCCTCACGAGTTGGAGCAAAAACGTTCCTCAGGCGACTGCCTGCCTCACTGACTAACCGCTGAATGGCACAGCTGAGATAAGGCAACAGTTCTAGTAGATTTAAGGGGCCCTTAGGAACAACAAGTTGAGTCCAGCTCGTGTGTCTGACCTGTGTGTCTGGCCTGTACCTCCAGCAGCCTCCCATCAGTGACCCTTCCTTGTGGTTCCTGGGGCTCCCCGTGCAATTTCTGGTGTAAGTCCTTTATTAAATCTATAGCGTTTCACCCCTTATGAACCTCAAGTGTCTCTCTCCACCAGTATCCAAAACCTCTCTTGCCCACCTTGTGGTCACACACAGGGAATGATTTTTCAGTACTTCTCATGATAAAAGAAATAGAGAAATTATCAGGCAGATGGTTAATGCAAAGAACACTACTCTTTCACACAATTAAAATACGAAACTAATTGCCACATGAAGTTGTGAAAAGGAGATTCACAAAAGAGTTCAAAAACATGATTTGAATTCAGAAAGCAGAGATACACTGGTGATCATTCAAGATACTGTTTGAGAAGCTACTTCGAATGGCGAATATTCATCCCAAATGACATCTCCAACATGAGGACAGAGCTGATCACTCAGGCAACTGCTGTTCATTGAAGATAATTGCTGAACCAGAGGTAGGTGCCACTACAGCAGCAATTTGCAAGAACACCTTCCTTCATCAAAAAACCCTCCTTCATCAGCAGCAGTGGGGGGGCACAAGGGAGATTCCAATGAGGAGAGAGGAAGCAGCAGAGATCTCCAAAAGTAGGACTGTGACCCAAAATAGAGTATGGCACAAACAAGTCTAAACTATTGGGAGTTAAACCAATGCGCCCATATAAATATAGTATCACACAAATTTCAAAGACTGGGCACAGGAACAGTCTAGGTAGCCGGCACCATACCCCACTTACTAAATCTTGACTTTTGAGAGGACCTATAAGCTTGGGTGCAGCATAGACAGGCTATGTGCAAGCTTGCATCCACCCAGCATGATGTTACTTCACTGCCCCAGGATGAGCAAAGCCAAAACCAACTCGCGCTGCCTCTCTCCCCAGGCAGACATGCAATATGGGCCCAGGCTTCCTCTTCCCATCCCCATCCTACCCACATCCAGAGCAATACGAAGCTTGATATGACAGTTTGGAGAAGGAGTCCTTGTGTCTATCCTTCCCACCACTGCCTCACACAGTAAGGGGAGATTTGGTTCTCTTTCTGCCTTCCACCCTCACCCTGTCCTTTCCCTCCAGCATGCTAATGGAGAGGGACTACTTGCCTACACATGCACAGCTGTCTCCTTCTATACCTGAAGAACAACAGAGGATTGTTTTCACACTTGAAGTACCCCAGTCAGCCCTAGAGACAAGCTGCTACCCACCAAAGCAGTAGTGCCATGAGTGCTGATGTATTACAGAGCTGTAGACATACCATGTTGCCTGCACTTCTCAGTAGAGCGTGGTGATAATATGTCCTAGCTCACCCTGAAAGAAGAAACAGAACTAGAAACTAGAGCATTAGCACATCATCCCAACGAGCGAGTAAGACCTGCTTGGTAGTCTGGTAGTAGCACAGGGGGAACCGCAGCATGGTGTAGATGCATATTTGGTGGGAGCACGTAAACAGTACTTGCGGCAACAGCATATCCAACTACACTATCTATATCAACACAAAGGGATGATAGCAATCTTTTATCTGCGTTAAGCAATGAAAAACCCTGTGTAGATATACTCAGAATGTCACATTACTTCAAATGTATGTAACAGCCTATGTATTTGTTGCCATTTTTGTCAACACCAAGGAATGAAATGTGAATAAAAACCCTAAATTTCTACAGCTTGGGTGCAAGAGGCAGGTTTAATGGCTGAGGACAATAACAGATTCCACAGATTTCCATTCTTTGCAACTCAGAGATACAGAGAAATACAGACAATGTGCATTGAATTAATGGATTATGAGAGATGGGAGCTGATTAAACTGATGGATTTTGAGCTCTGGGAATAAATACAAGATGACAAGTTTTTGCCTTTCTAAGAAAAGAAACCTATTATCTTATTTCAAGAGATGGTTTCATGTTCCAAATCCCAGTTTCACTGAAGAGTGAAAGCAACTTTGCAGCACACTCTCATCTTTGTTATTTCTTACAGGCTAGTCAAGCATCACAGCACTGAGCTGTGCTCAAACACCACCTCAGTACCCACTTCTCTCACTTGTCTAGATATCGGGCTCGATATTGGGCATTCAGCTCAAGAGCACGTGAGCTACACTTCCGAAGCCAGGCACCTCCACTTCAGGCAGAGTATCACAGGCCATCACAGCACTTCTTTTCGGACTGAAACCTTAGCACTGTGTGAATGCTATCCTGTGCTCAAATTGCCATTGAAATGCGAAGCCGACATTGTTCCACAGAGGAAAGGTCAGCACTCTAGAGACACTCTACAGGGGCCACTACATCAACTGTAGACTCCATTTGCATTAAAGTGAAGAATTTGGGGGAAAATATGCATACAAAATTGGAGGCTTTGGGAATTTCTGGGACCCTCCATTCCTAAGAAAATTACCTCTTAGTGTTAAAGATAAACAATGTTCCACCACCTTAATCCTTCTGAAAGAGTAATCAAAACAAGTTAACCTAAAGGAGGGAAAATTCAAAGATGTTTTGTTTGATTACCTACTGTGCATGCACATCATGTTGGTATATGTCAGGTGATGTAAACATCCCTAATGCAGAAGTATAAATAATTAATAAAAATAACGATAAAAATTATTAACAATGCACACAGAGACTGAGAAATCACAGCATGTTAGCCCTCACATATTCTTAGCTTCCATGGTGTCAGTGTATGCCATGTAATGGACTCCAAGCAAGGGCCAGCAACCCTGCGTGGTTCATTCAGATAAACGTATGCAAGTGATTGCACCTGCCTGTGCCTACATTACTGATTAGCTTAATAATGGCCTTGAGGTTCTGTGTCTTCTGTGTATTGCCTGACATTCTCAGGTGACATGACATGCACTGACTATGTAACACACTAACCATAGACTAGGCCACTGCCTGAGCAGGGGAGGATCCCTGGCCAACTCTATATTACCTCAACAGCCATAGGGCAGACAAGCCCACACTGCCGTGGGTGCAATCGGGCAGGTGGGGTAAATAGAGACAATTAGGTCGGGCACTGCACATCCAGACAGCAATGAAATTTGCTGTTTTCTTATTTTAAAGAAGTCTGTAATAACAGGAGACTTTTCTTTCCTAGTATCCATTTCCATTACCCAGGAGAGACTTCCTTGGTGCATTATAAAAGATAAAATTAGTTTGTGTTTTCTCCCCTGCTTTTACCAAAGGCCATTTCAAAACCAGACAACACAGACATGGCCAAAAGTTATCTACCATTCAGACTCCAGCTGTAGTGTCTTTCTAGCTAAATATTGCCTAAATTGCTATTTAGACAATAAGACTGACGCACTTTCCAGGCAAAAATCCAGTACGTTCAATGTCCTGCACTGCCTAAACTCATTCTTGGTCTCCTCTATACCTTAAAATAGGTACTCGACACACTCTGGAAAAGACAAGGATTTATCTATCTCCCACGTAAAATTGATTACAACTCAGAGTGAGAGCAATCCACAGTACCCAGACAAGTCTTTTGGTCAAAACATTTTCTTAGAAACTGGAATACCCAACCTCTAAGGTCTTCAGAGCCTCCTGTGTCACCAGAAGAACTCTCCACCCTGCCCACTGAAAATAAGATGCTGTGTTTTGGGGATTATAAACCATAGGGAAGACAGATAAGAGTGAATTTGATTCTAGCTAATATAGGAGTGAATGTTACTAGGAAGTGTGTATTCTGAGGCTCTGATTCCTCTTAAGTCAGTCGGGCTCCCTCATATTTACTTTCAGCTAGCAGACCTGCACTACCAGGTACAAAACTGCCCACTGTAGGAGAGGTGTAAAGCATCCCAAAAGGAATTCAAACAGTACGTTTCCCTTCAGGGCACCAATTTGCTGCTGACTGTTCTAACTACAAGGCCAGTGTGAAAAATGAAGAACTGGGGGGAGAAGGACATGACAACTGAGCATTCATATTTTTTGTACATCAGAGCTATTTCTGTTCCATTAGCATCTATTCTCGGAAGACAGACAGCTAGCTTACCTCCTGACTTGGACGTGGCAGTAAGCATTTCCTATCAGTTGCCTGTACAGTCAACAGCAAGGGTCAACACTGGCCAATTTAGGGCCTAGAGCTTCTTCTGATGGTCATAGAGGTCCTCACCTTTAGCCACTGACTAAATAAGAGTATTAGAGTCCTACCTTAAGGCCAGAACTCTGCTCCTTCCCTTTCTCTTTGGTGTGTGTCGCTTTGGTGTAAGTTCAGGCAAAGCCACTGTCCATATGCACAGACTTTTCTAACGCTGCAGTGTCTCCTACTGTTGCATTGATTCAGCTCTCCGGGATCCTAATTCATGCCAGCAAAATACAAGCCAGCAAAATACATACCCACAACAACATCCAGAGACCTAAAAGTGCTACAGGTAACTTGCAGATGCCCACATTTGGATCTGGCTCTTAGTGTCTACTTCAGTCTGTACTTTAAAAATAATGACCAGCTAGGACTATGACTGCTTCCAATCTGTAAGTTATAAGAGAGGTGGATATCACAGAAGTAGTTCTACACTCATGCAAATTAATTTATCCTAACTTGCTCAGATAACCAGAAGTCTTCTGAATGAGAGAGCTTGTGTAGAGACCTCTCTCCACAGCCTTTCCTCCCTCTGCCATCTCAAATCTTATCTTCACAGCAAAGTCAGCATAAAGTTTCTGTCATCAGATTTGTTTTCTGCCCCAGCAAAACCTCAGGTATCAGATCTCATCTGATAGCTGCAAAGTTTGAGTTCTAAGAGATCAGCAGAAATGACAGTTTATCATACAAAATAAAACCAGAAAATTGGTTTAATCTTTCTTCACATCACTAGCAAAGTGGTCTTTTTTCTATGAATTCATATGCCAAATGATGGAAAGACACAGTTTAAAAGTAGTCATATGTAGAACAGCAGTTCTGTGGTTGATAAACAAATGAAGGAAACATCTGAAAAGCAATTGCTCCATTATACACTCTTTGAAAAAGAACTGGGAGATGCCAAAGTCCTTGAGTAACTCTTCTCATTAAAAATATTCTGTTCAATTTGTGTGGTCTTTCTGGGGAAGAATATTATGAAGCTTCAGAAAATGCTACATTACACAGCAAGAAGGTGTCTGATGAGAAAATCTAAACCAAAGCAAAATTAATTCCCTGTGGACACTTCAATTGTGGATGAAAACTACACACACATAGCAAAAGAAATAGAAAATGGACAAGATTGTGGCATGGTTTGCAGCATATTCAGCATAACAGAAGATTAACACATCAGCCCATCATAACAGATGCTCCACCTTTTCATGAAGCAGTCATGAAGGAAGTGGGGGTACATCTCATCTGCAGATTTCAGAAGAAACTTCCAAATGCACTGCTAAGAAGTTTAACAAATGCTCTTAACCTCTTCTGGCCAGCTTTTGAACATGAAGGGGAATGAAATTATGTGCAGAAATAAAAACAGGTTTGTACATTTCAGTGGGTGTAACTTTCAGTTACATTTCCTTTCAATCAGTCAATGAACCAGCTGCCCATGTGTAACCATAATTTCTTCCATTAACTTCACCTCTTTCTACTAGCTATCTACAGGAAATACTGAAAATTCCATATGCCAGTAAATATTTGCTATGATCCAGCTAAAATGGAAATTCTAATTCTTTTTTTTTCTTCTTTTTTGGGGGGAGGGAGGGAGGAGAAGGGGGTCTGTCTCAGGCCAGACAGTGGAAACTCTGGAATGGAAACTCTAACATTATATAGCAACTCCACATCATTATTACAGTCAATTCAACCTACCATCATAGCTGAAAAAATGGAATTTGGAAAGCAGGTTCTAACTAGTATTTAAGTATTCACAGGTTCATATTAATTCTGGGAGAATTTCCATTCCAAATACAATGTTATAACTACATTTATGTCTAGCGCAGTCATCTTCCTCTCCTCTCTACCACAAGCCAACAGAAAATTCTGTGAGCTTCCAGGTACAATTTGTTTCCTTAATCATATATGTCAGAGCCAGCTGAACTCACTGCAGGTTCATATGCTCATTTGTACTTGAACATTACCATGTGCTATTTTTCCCTTTTGATCATTCGAATCAAATAGTGCCTGGAAAGAAGGAGCTAACATTTTATGACTGAAATTCTATTATGTTAATGAGAAAGAAGAAGCGCACACAAGTTTTAGTCAAAACGTAATCTCCAAGAGGAAGGGGTAAAAGCATCATCTGCCTCATGAGAAAATAAATACTGATTTTCCAAAGACCAGTATAGTAAAATAGTGATCATGAAAGAACTAGAAGCTGCTCTAGCAAAATAATTCCAGATGGTTTTCATAAGCAGTGTCCTTTCAGATGGTCCGTTAAAGGTTGAAAAGGCAAAAAATAAATTTACTGCTACAATCACTGGAAATCTTAGATCCTGAACCAACAAATAGCTGATTGAGATGACTGAAATCATGGCAAAATGACAAATTTGCAGTATTAAAAGCAACTGTGGAGCCTCTTGACTCAATGTAATGGATAATGACAGCAAACTTTTTTGGCCTGAAGTTACAGGCAGCAATAGACAAAAGAGAGACTACGATGAATTTTGAAGAGTCTACAATGCAGACAAGACAGTTCCTTCCAAGACCTGTTATTTGTGGAATCAAAACAACCATAAGGTAGAAGAAAATGTGACAGCAGCAATGTTAGCAAACTTTGATGGAAGGCACAAGCAAGCTGCTTGGTCAATGTAGCTCCATCATTGTCACATTTTTATAGTTCAAGTCATAAGAACATGAGAAGAGCTGTACTGGTTCAGATCATCTAGCCCAATACTTTTTCTCCAGTAAGGACTATAAGGAGAAGTGAAGAATAAGATCAGGACCAACACACACAATAACTCCTCCTCAGAACATTGCTAGCCCCCAGCACCATGCAGCACAGGGAATTTCCTGAGCCTGTTATGGTTTGTCTGTTTATTCACCTCATATTGGGTCTCTCTTCCAATCTGGACTCCCCTGCAACACAGATAAATGCCATACTTCTGTAATATCCTTTGGCAAGGAGTTCCACAGGTCTGCTATCCACCACCTTTTTCTATTTAAGGGACTGGATGGCCAGCATTGAAATTGTACTAAAGCTTGATAAGAGAATGGATAATAAAATGAGAAAAGTCATGCTGGTTGCAGAAAATACCCCTCATCAGAGGCTGGTGTCTCAGAACATGACCCCAGCTGCCCACCATGGGACACAGTCTCTTTGGTTCTACTCCTTGACCAAAGCAACAGAAAGTCCATTGTCAGCTTCAAGACATGGAAAAACAAAGACAAAAAATAAACCAATCCAAGAAAACAACCAAAAAACCCCCAAACCAAACACATGGCCGTGTAAGAGAGACATTATCCTAGACCATGTATTCCCGGCACAGAACTGCGATGTGCTGACTCCAAAGGACCCCACTAGAGTGCTGGAAATGGTACAGCAACTTTAACACAGAACATCACCCAGCTACTTAACTCTGTCAAGCTTTAGCAGCAATGCTTCTCACATCATCTTAACTAGTCGCACCTGCCTTCCCTGCCTCTCTTGTGACAGAAAAAGCATTTTGTGTTCCTAGATGGCAGACAGTTCAGAAAATGGGTCTGCTTAAAAAAGAACTGGCCAAGAGGAACAAAAAAAGCACTGTTACTTCTCAGCTGGTTTGGTTCTTGGGCCAGTTTAGCATATAAGCAGCTGTGTTAGTACAATAAAAAAGGGCAGCCTTGGAGCAGATGTGGTTGGATAGAGGGGGCAGGATTGTTGAAACTGTTGATGCCAGGGAATAAATGTGTGCCAGACCATGCCAGAAGAAAGAACAGGGAAAAAGTGTCACACTGTTCCTGATATCCAGCTGCACTGGATGTCTCTGCCAGACATGATGCCTGCAGACATAACCCTGGTAACTTCATGTTGCATGACTGTTTGTTAACCAAGAACCAATGAAGAATGCTGTGTGTTCCCTTTGAGAGAAAAGGTCACATTGTTTTAACACCTCTCAGGGTTCAAAACCACCTTAAAAAGGAAAGAGAGCTCCATTTCTTTCTTGAGGAGGATGTGGTTAATTGTGTTATGAATAATAACAGACCAACTTAGCATTATTGTATCTGAGTGGAAATAAGCTCTGCTCTGTGCAGTTTTCAAGGTTTACAAAACAGTGTTTAGGTTCTGACACTTCACCCCTGAGACCTTCTTTCCTACCAATAGCAACATACTTTGCAAGAGACACAAAAACTCTTACTCTTGAGAGACAAAGTCAGCAGGCTGCCTGAATCTAAACATTTGGAGAATAAGCACAGTTAAGGCATCTCACTTTAAATACACAACTTCATTTGACACCTTCATTTGCTACAGGCAGCACCAAAATGCCACAAAACACCAGAGCTGAACAGGCCAAAGAAACTACACAAACCTTGCAGGTTTCACATGGGTTTTCGTTTATTGCTACAGAGGGGAAAAGGCAACAAAAAACCAACGAAACTTCAGGACTTAGACACCAGAATGTTATCTTGATCCCAGGGAAATCAGTACAATGCATCCATTAGTTTCAAAAGGGCTGAGATTCCACATCCTGAGTGCTGGAGGCAAAATCCGTGTAGTCTGAATTAACCCTAGCCCAAGGACTGCAAATGTATACAGCTCCCCGCTGACATCTGTAGACAAACAGGCAGATGGGAGCCTAAAGCACTCTGAAAGCCTGGAGCACCCCGAGAGCCCCAGGGGCACAGAGACTCCCTGGGGCAAAGGAATCTCTCTGCTGCCACAGATCAGCACCCCAAGTGAAGAGGTAGGATGGAGCAAAACTTTGCTTGCGCTATTATGACAATTTTGCTCATTTTTGTTCAACCTCCACTACCTTTTTGAAGCTACCAAGAATAAAGCACCACTGAGTAGACACAAAACCCATTAGTCCACCAGCACAAGGTGTCTCCACAGCCAGTGTTGCAGCATGGTAGGGCCAGGTCAAGCAAGAGAAAAGAGACTCCATGTCAGAGCATCTCCAGTCTATAGAAAGGCCTCATTTAAGAGGCCTGCATGCTGTTGGCTCCACACTTTGGCCTTGAGGCCATGCATGAGCAAGTCCTAAGGATGGCAGGCCCAGCAATCAGACCTAAGATGCTGCATGAGCAGCCTACAGGATGGTGACAACATGGCAGTGATACAGCCACAGTGAAGGAGCCAAGCTAGCTTGAGCTGACACCAATGAGAGGTACAGCTGGAACTGGCACCCTTGAGCAATAAGCAGCGCAGCACCAGAGTAAGGGTGGCTTCAGCCTGATTGCCCACATGAGCCCTCAGAAAATGTCACAGCTCCCTGCGATGACAAGAGCATCCTGCCCAACTGAGGCTGGACAGTGAGGGGAGAAGATAGCAGTAACCTACCACAGCTGCCTTGGCAGTTGGAAGGCTAGCTCAGAGGCCCTGGGGCACCTGTCTCGGCTGCTGTTAAAATATTCATCAGATTTTCAGCAGCTCCTTTTGTCACTGCTGACTCAATAGCCTGGCTTCGCAGAATCTTGCCCAGCATTTGCTCTTTCCCTTTTTTACCAGCAACTTTCATAAGTAAACTGGGCCCTTTGGCTGCTAGACAGCTCTTGGCCAGAGCAGTAGGTCAGCTGAAGCTGTTGCAGCAAGCACGTCTCCTTTCAACCCCTACAAGGACCCTGGCCTGAGGAACATGCAGAACTGCAGCATCTGTAACCAAATTCTTCATAGACTGTCAAAAGCCTCTTTTTTCTCCCTCAGGCAGTTAGGACCATCTGCAGGTAGATACCTCCCACACTCTGTTATGAAATACAGGTAAAGATTTTCAGAACAGGTCAAAAATAACTGCTTCCACAACTAAATCCCTATACAGTTTGTAAAAATCTCTTGCTCCCCTCCCCCTCAAAATACTTGCTGCTTGAAAATACTTTGCTGACACTAAAACAGGAGCATTTAGGGGAAAAGCAAATCTGCTCTATAACTGAGTCAAGGGAAGTTCCACAGCACCAGGTCTTATGTTAAGAACATTGTGATCCAGGAGGCGGCCTCATTCAGGAAATCAAAAGATCATCAACCAGATTGGAGTTATCTTCAAAGTGAAAAGCCAAGAGCAGTGAAATATGTCTAGAGTAAGCACATGTCTATGGCTAGAGAGAGGCACATATAAAGATAAAACCGTACTTTGCTGCTTTGCATATCCCACAGGTAGCTTGAAATGCAACACATGTACCTTAATCAGTGATTATGTAGGGTGCTGCTGGTTTTATTCTTCCTCTCTCCTTCCACCTCACTCTAGGCCAGGCCCTGAACTGTCAGCTCCAGATCAGTTTGGTTAAAGGCTTTTTAAAAATTACATGGATATTTTTAACTTGTTCACTTACTTGGTTGAGAAGGTATTCAGCTGCCAAAGAGGAAATTACACGATTATTTTCAAAAACAATGTTTTCTTTTGCAAAATGCATACTTTGATTTACCCTCCATTACACTATTGCCAGGCATTCTGATTTCCTTCCCTATGAAAGACTACCCTATCCCATCCACTAGCAATCTACTGCATAAGTAGAAATATCCACCATCCCATATCCTTCCCACCCCTGAGAGAAATGTATGCAGTGATGCCCTTCTTGAGGGCTAGAGCCTGATTCCAGCCATGGCCTGTTCCGCAGCAAGTTCTTGTGAGAAGCAGGTGTAGGCCACTGAGTGCAAAAGATGACCAAGAAGAGGCCTCTTTTGGTGGGTTCCAGGGAAGAGAGAGAGAGAGAGAGACTGGAAAAGGAGAGAAAGGAGTGCATGACCTGACTCCCAAACTCCTGAAGTCCCACTGAAGCCAAAGCCCCTGACTCCCTCTCTCCCATAACTCCCAAG
Source organism: Dromaius novaehollandiae (assembly GCF_036370855.1). Classification (NCBI taxonomy): domain Eukaryota; kingdom Metazoa; phylum Chordata; class Aves; order Casuariiformes; family Dromaiidae; genus Dromaius; species Dromaius novaehollandiae. The sequence goes on along the minus strand of NC_088098.1, from coordinate 149,892,348 downwards.
CTCCCCCAGAATACCAGTGATCTCTCATAGCCTCCTCACAGTTGCAGGGGAAAAAAAAATGGGTTCTGGCAGTGCTGTACAATTGAGGGCAGCATAAAGCATGCCTGGGGCTGTTCTTAGACCCAGCAGTCACAAAATGACCTTCATATATCCTAATGAATACTCTTAACACTTTAAGAACTACCATCTGAATGCTGTCTGCAAACTCCAACCACTACTGAGAGTTCCTTGAATTGCTGGTAGTGTTAGAAACCACTCTGCCCCAGTGCTAATTCTGTGCTAATTGCCTTAATCACCTTCTGCAAAGTCTTGTCTTCTGGTACCCAGAATCTACATTTTGCCTGAGCCAGGGCAGGATCTTTTGATTTGACTGCATTCATTTATTAATTTTCATATGAAAGACATTAATCCAAGCACAAAATTTTGGTCCACTGAGATTCTGACAAAGGTTCTGAAATAACTGCGAGAGGGTGTCCCACACGTTGCCTGAGCAGTCAACATACACTCAATCCCAGGGCAGTAACTGCAGGAGGGCATCCCTGTCCCGAGGGGACCTGCAAGCTGCCAGACCTGCTGTCACCTGCAAAGAGCACAAGATGGCCTCTGGGGCCAACCTATTTATACCCCTCAGGGGAAGGTGGAGGCGGAGTCACGAGGCCAGTTGCAGTTCTCTGCAAGCAGTCGCAGTCCCTAGGTCTTGGCTGCTGCAGGGTTCAACTCTCCTCCACTGTCATTGCTACGAGGATCACACCCACGGTCATGGAGTGGGGTGGTGGCCAAACACCCCCAACGACAGGCTAGCTGCCTTGAGCACTCTTCAGCACTGAAGAAAGGAATCTGAGCGACTATGAATGACTGCTTCACCTTTGCAGTGGTGGTCCAGTCCACAGTGATGAACACTGCCCCAGCAGTGAGAGGAGGCTGTTGTTTCTCAATGTCCGGGAGCTCAAGCAGGTCTTATCTCCAAGTCCTGACATCCTCCCTTTTGGAACTTTAGTCCATATGCAGGGCTTGCCATAAAACACAGGAATGCAGACTGCTTGTGACTGGAATCAAATTTGGGGGGGGGGGGGGGGAAGTACCTGGGAGCATCCCCGCATACACCCACTCATTTCCATTTGGCAAACTGTCTTCAACTTAAAAATCATATGCTTGTAGACTTAAAAAAAGGGAAAAAAATAACATCCACATTCCAGCAAGGAAGAAGGTTTGCTAGGCCCCTTGGCACCTGGGCAAATCCTCCTAGACAAGGATTGGCAAGTGATCATTTCAGGTGACGGAGATACTGCACATTAATATAGACTCCCAAATTTTCAGGGCCAGGGAGAACTGGCCAGTGCTTCCTGCTCCCAGGAACATTGTGACATTCAGTTTCAGATGGCCTTCAAGTTTCACTTCAGCACTCCTCTCTGGCTGTGGCCCCAAAGGCAATCCTCCAGAACTACTGAATTTTGCCCACTGCCTGTCTGCAAACTGGGGTTCCTACAACCTCTTCAACATCCCAGACTGCAAGATTTGCTCACTACATGTCCATTGGATCCATTTGTTCCCAGTTCAGTAGTATAGGCAGGTAAATTAGGCACAAATTAAATTAGACATAGCTCACCATGTCATGTAATCTGTGGGGACTCCTCATTGCCTGGGGAACATACAGATGGCAAATGCCCTCTTGAGATCTAGCCATCACACTTTGCTGGTCTCCTGGAATGGAGATCCGTGATGAAATAGTCTCCGTTCATAGTCTTTGCCTTGGAAAAATCAATGGGAAGCACTGCTCAACATAAAACAACCAGATCTAACCAACACATGCTGGAGGCTTGTAAGATTTACAGCTATACAGAGGACAGTCTCTCCCCAATTCCCAACTAATTCTGAGGCACAGAATTAACAGATGTACATACCCAAAGGTCAAAATCTCATTTTCCACTAAATTCCTTGCTAGTTCCTACAAAGGATGGGAGAAGAATTAAAAATAATAATTATAGTATAATTCAGAATGGCAGTTGTCAAAATACCCTTTTTTTGACTCTCATTTTTTAATTTTGTGGTTTGGCATTATTAGTCATAAAATTTTGTTCTAATCTTCACTAAGCAGAATGTCTTTTCTAAAATTTTAGTCTCAGCTCTGCTTCACTGTTAAGCATCACTAGGTGGAGGTATTGCACAACAGAATGTTGATGCCCCTCAATGGTATTATTTGCAGGAACAGGAAGAACTTTGTCACTTTATTCCACAGCTACTTTATATGGTAGAATTGTATTATTTCCTCATCAGTCCTCACCATGGCACCCCCGACCTTTTCCCATCCTCAGTTTTTGTCATTTTGGACATATCCTTTCCTCAGAAATAAACTAGCTCATCTCCTAATTTAGGCACCCAACTATATGACCCAACACTCCAAAAATGTCAAACATGCCAAAATTATCATTTTTAAAAAGTGACAGCAGTCAGCGCTGGCACATTCTTGGCTCATTTAAATATATATGAATATATCAAGTCATTCAGATGGGGGTTGAGGACACGCATTTTTATGAAAAACCTTGCCTTTTCTTGCAAAAATCAGCATTTGTTCCATTCGCCTTAATCTCTAAGGAGAAGTAAGTCCTATCTACTCTGAAAATACAGGGATCAGAGCCAGGTATCTATCAGAACCAGATGTCACGACCCAGAAGAGAGAGTACACAGATGGTATGGGGACATATGGCACACAAGTTCTTTCCCACTGTGAGTGTCCCTGTCAAGACAGCTCTTCAGCTTTTTTCACTATTTCTTCCTGTATGCAATATGTAGGGGAGTTAGCTGCCAAATGTTTTTCTGTTTTAAAGGGGCAGATGAATCCTATCTCTTATTGCTCCCAATTATCCTGGTTATTCACCCTTTCAGAAAAGTGGGAATTTCTAGACTCCTTTACCTATCTGTAAATTCTTTACTCCAACAAAGATTTACTTTTCCTGTCACTTCTGCTATGCTCCATTTGAAATAATGTGGTTGTAGCACACACTTATCCAAAAGGCAAAGACCTAGTTAGTGGTTATCTTTCCCTCTGGGGGAGAAGTAGGATAAGAGCAGACAGGCCAGATTTCTTTCTAAATACAATTACTTGTCCAAGACACCCACTTTTATGGCACGGAAGTGAATTATGCGTATTTGAAAGAGGAAAAAAACATGCAAGAGGTATGGGTATTAGGAACAACGTGCTTGAAGAGAGGAAAAATACCTTTTAAGGACCTCAAAGCAGCCCTTACCGCCTCTCAGAGAATTTGTATACATTCACATTGTGAACTGAGCAAGAAAGTGTAAAAGATCAAAAATCACCACTACCAACCGGAGAAGAGATGAGGCAGCACTGGGATGTGTTGCCACGGATAATGCAGGAAGAGGAAGCACTCCCCTAACGCACATCACTGGTGAGACAAGGGGAAAGACAGAACATACTTTAAAACATGCCCACAGAAATGAAGCCCATCAGGCTTAGTTCAGAAAATCCAGTGAGATGTTGTGCCCAAAAATGCAAGGGTAAGATCAAATGAGTGGGTGGGGACAAAAAACGAATCAGAAAAAGATTTTACATATTTAAGTCACCTGATCTGGAACAATTCAAAACCATTCTTTCTGGAGCAGAGTATTCAGACATTGAACCCAACATCATCTAAATCATTTTGTGAGCTTTCTAACTTTCTTCAGGCTGAAATGCTGACTCCTGATAGTCACAGCACTTGCCAAACAGAGCTCTAATTCTAATTTAATTCTACAGCAACCTTGATGGTCTGTTAGAAGAAATTACACATTAGCTGCACTTTATAACTTCATTATAGGTGCACTTTTACCTGTTCCCTAGTAAACACATCTGATCAGACTCCTTTTTCAAATACATTTCAATAGGGGAAGTAATCCTAGAGTGTACTGAGGATGCAGGTGGATTGTACTGCTTTCTAGCTTACTTCTAGTGACTAACATTCAGTTTGTCTCAATAAATCCATGAAGCCCTGGTTAGTGTTAGCACATCTTAAAAGAGAAAAAGCATGCACATCAAGCGGCATGTTTTGCCTTTAGTTTCCTGTTACCTATATTGATGGAAAGGGAATAAAAAGTGTAGGAGAAGAAAGGAGAAAATTTTATTGGTCCTGTGTTTATGTACTGCAGCGTGTTTGGCTAAATGGGAGACAGAGCAGTACTCTGGAATAAAGCCACTAGCTACTGATTTTACCTGTATCTCTTCTGAAGTTAAACAATGTAGTATACCTTAAGTACTTCTAGGGATAAATGTCTCTCCTTAGCCTAGACTTATAGAAAAATTAACTCTATTCCCAGACTGCTTCATCTTCAAGCTAACTGCAGCTATGGAAGGATAGTAGCTAAACTACCATGGCCTCTGAACAAAATACAGGACATTGCTACAAGACTGAATGGGTGCTCCCATGGTAGAATCTGAAGAGAACAAGATAAAGGGGAAACGTGAGATCACCTTTATACTTTTCATCCTTGGAGAATGCAATACACAGATAACTTAAAAGGAAAAAAAGAAAAAGTAATTCAGGACAGTTCTGTCTAGGGTCACCATGTAAATTCCACCAGGTTGTGCTAAGTCAGTCTGGGTTTGGGCTTAGAAACCATTCTCTTCCCCATCACATAATCCATGGATTAATACAGTCACAGATATGTACATTAAAACATGAAGCAGACCATATCCTTGGAATTAGCTGACATGAAGGAAAGTGGACTCTGAAAGGGAAATAGAGAAAGAAGGAGGAACATCTCCCAGGAAGAACTAGATTCACTAGACACAGTGGAATTAGAAAACTTGAGACAAATTAATGGAAAGGCAAGAAAGAGAAGGGGCAATCCAGAGTGCCAAATAAATCGACAGATACAACCGAATAAAAAAAATGCCAGATAGCTCTGGTTCAAAAGCAAAAGATGTTGCAGAAAATGCTTTTAGTGTAGCTTCCATATAACATTCAAACTGTTTTCTCTGTCAACATAAGCAATACAAACTGAAACATATCTACCACATTGTGGTGAAAAAATACTTCTTCCTGTATTACATTTCCTTTTCCTTCTGAAACTACCAAGTTTCCAGAAGCAAACGTCTAGCCACCTAATTCATTTTTTTTATAAAGAGCAATCAGCACACCTCTCATTATGGGGATTCTTTTATTGGACCACAAAAAGACAGACTGGTTTTCCTATGTGACTTGCAAAAAAAAAAAAATTTCCAAGAGAAGAAAGCAGATACAAAATTCAGCTTCAAAATAGATTTCCATTATAAAGGTAAGCACCTTCGTACCAAACTACATTCAAATAATTAGCTAACAATTAACCACAGTAACTGATACCTCTTTCCCATACCCACTTTCACCCAAGAAAACTAAAGCAACAAATAACCATACAAAATTTGGATGTCTTAAATTAAGTGCAAGGTAGCTTAATACTGATTCACAATTATCTTTCTTCATTTAAAGTGTGGGAGTCTGATTTAAAGGGAGAATGCTTGTCTCCAGTGTTGTTGTACCAAACCTGTGAAAAGAACTATGAAAAAGTCAGTAAAAATCATCACAGCACTTTCACAGAAGAAACAAAAAAAAAAAAACATGTTTATGTTGACTTTAGAGGAAACTGTTGTTTTTCAATGTTTTTCTGGGCAATTCAAAGTCTAGACCCAATATAAAAAATTGACAATACTGATTATCTGAACTATCCAGATTTCCAAATTGTTTTTTAAAAGTTCCAGCCTAAACATTATGCATTTCCAAAGAAGACTGGTCCAAAATCTACTAGAAAAATAGTACCTGATCTGATGAATCTATCTTGATCACAGTTTTCATGGCAACATCTTCAAAGAAGCCTCTAAGTCAATGGAGGCTGTAGAAAATCAAATTGCTCTGAACCACACAACCACGCAAGTGGGACACTACTCATACGGACATATACCTTTACACTCCTGCAAACAAAAATCTCCCATGATATGTTATTGTAAATCTTTCACTTCAAATGTGTTACACTTCCTTGACCTTGCTTTCTCTCCCATCAATATAAATCAGCCTAACTAAGAGTATATTCCACAGCATACAGACTTCTGAGAACCAGCTGAATGGACTTAAGCGACAGATGCTAACCTGGCAATAAAGATAATGTAAGAACCTACTTACATTAGAAAAGAACACAAAGAGTAAGTAGAATTCACGTTTATGTTCAGATGATGCTCTTCAAGGTCAGAGAGTGAAAACTCCTGCCATTTCAGACGATCTTGAAAAGGAAGTAGTACATCTTTTACCATAATGCACACAAAACAATGGACCATGATCCAGAAATACCAAGCTACTTCCAAGCAGGTTGATATATCCACTTGCCTCTATTTTTGTCCCACCAAAGGCAGATAAGATATTATTTCCTGTCATCAGCTCCTGGTCAGGTTTCAGAACTGGCCTATCAAGAAAGCCAGATGTATCAAATCTCTTCACACTGTGTGGATTGTCCACGCATATCACCAATGCATGTGGGGAAGAAGTTAGGTCTTCCAACATCACCAGGAGCCCCTCACCAACCTCTCTGCCCTGGGAATTCTCCCACCCTTCTGACAGCTAAGGCTCTTCACACCTTGGGACACTTACTCATACCAAAGCCTGGCAGCCTTCTTCACCATGTGTTCCTGATAGCTGTGTGAATATATGCAGTTCCCTAGTTGCAGGCTGGGCGGGGGGAACAACACATATTTGTTTAACCCAGTGATGTATGTCCATGTTTTCTAAAGGAATTTAGTGATGGATATAGCATCCTGCGCGTGGACCATTTGTGACAACACATGGCAAGAAGCAAGAGACAGCAGAAGAGGAACTTGGTGAGTGAAGAAGTCCAAAATACCACAAGTTAACATTACAGTTGGTTGGAAATTTCACAGCAAAATACTGTTTAAATGAAAAGCATTCAACAAGCCACTCATTTCATTTGATGGAAGCATGCCTGGCCTCTCTGTAGACCTTATGTTTGAGTATCTAGTGCTTCCTGAGTCCACAATTTGTAGGGCACTGCAGCCAGACTTTCCTGCTTTTCCAAATTTGTAGGCTCCAGTGCTGTAGATTTTGGGCTTTCAGGATGCTAGACAGTCCTCTGACAGATCCTCAGTGAATTTCCTGTTTGTAGTTAGCACAGGTGAGACACAGAAAGAGAACACTTGTTTTCCTGAGTAGCAGCACAGTCTGGGAACCTTCCAGTTTGCAAAAAATCTCAAATATTTTCAGTTTCCTGACCATTTCAAGAGACAAAGTTTAGAAACACTTCATTGACCAGACACCACAGCATTATTTAACAAGTGTGCGAAAGGTCACAGATTCTACTCCATTTGTTTAAAACAGTTGGTATCCAACTGTCCAGGTGACAACATTTAGCGCTTTGAGAAATTTTAAATATACTTACCGTATCATGCATTTCCCCACCACTTCAAAGAACAAGAATAAGGCCTGCTGCCCAGGAGGGGACCTCAAAGCTTGCAGAAGACAGATTATTGTGGTAATGAGCAAGTCAGACTGTCACAGAGAGGCAACAAGAAGTGGAAGAAAATGACTAGGAAAATGCAGATTTTGCAATCAGATTTTTCATTTATCAACTGCAGTTTCCATTAAAAAAACAAACGGATATAGTGGATAGCACATTTATGTGGACAACAGTCTACTACCATCAGCAACATTTATTTCACGTATCTGTGTGAGACTAAGACAACAAATTTTGTTGCTATTCATAGCCTAAACAGAAATAAAGTTGCATAACATTTTTGTTATAAGGTGTAATTCGCAGGAGGGGTGGGTAGTTTTTACTCCTCAAGGAAAAAGTCCAGTCTGTAATACACAGAATTTGTGCAGAAAACACACATTTCAGAATTACCTTCTCAGTATTATTAAGCCAAGAACATCTTAATTTCCCTACACTGGAGAACTGTTCAAAGTTTTGGGCAACAAATGTACTTCAGAATAAGATATATTTTTTCTGGATGGCATTTGATAGCGTACATTTTTCCAGAATCTTGTGTATGCAGAACAAGATTTCTCTGAGAAGTCCCCTTTCCATTGGATAGCCCCATGTTTTTGCTTAATGTATCTGATTGATTCTGGCATGCTTGTGTAGTCCTGTATTTTATCCATTTCTATAAGAATCACTTTAATCCCATCACGGATGAGAGCATTATACATAGTTAATTGTTCTTCAGAGGTGTCTTCTAACAGGCAGCAACTAGATGTTTCTGATCCCAGAATAATCATCAATCTTCTGCTTTGCTTAAGGGTTTCATCAGCAACACTGACCACAGCTGTAAGTTATGAAAGAACAATCAAAGTCTGCATAGAAACATTACAAATGATGCAAAATATTTCATAATTTTAAAACTGCAAAAATATGGACGAGTGGCTAACTCAGAGGATTGTTAAGTGTAAGACCTCCCAATAGTGATTCATGATTCAAATCCATTGCATATTACTGATAAAAATTGTTTTCCTCGGTCCCCAGGAACAGGTGTCCTTCAAAAAACCTCAATAATGTAACTAACACTGCTGAATTCTCATTTATTTACCTTTAAAAAGAAAATACCAACTCGCATAGCATCAGTGCAGAATGTTTGGTAGGAAAACATTCTCCTATGCATTTATAAACAAACATATACAACTTTAAATCTGGTTTCCAAAAATAATTGGATTTTATTTGTATGTATAATCTTTTCCTAACCCCAGAAGAACGTGTAAAAAGACAATATATTAATTCTACTAGTTAAATCATACCTTCCCCTGGTAAATCATCCCTTCCTAATATAAAGAGATTATATCCACACTGTCGTTCTAAAACATCAGGTAGTGTTCTAAGAACAAAGGTTTCCAGAGGATAGGAGTTGCTGCCTCCATTGCCTTTTGGATACAAGACATATGCATCATATATTTTCCCATCTATAACAAACAAAAGTATTCTATTAGAAAATAAAAAACAGTAACATGCCTTTATTACAAGGTTCAATTTTGGACTGTTTAAAATAGGAATGGGGGGCAGATTCAGCTATCTGACAGAGTAACGGCAAGGCACTAAAATGCTGTACAAATCAAAAGATGATCAGCCACAGAACCTGACCTCTCTTCCCATCATTGGGGAGGAATTTGCCAGCAAGCGAGCTAGATGCAGGACCCTGGGACCTGCAGGAAAGATGCCCCAACCTCAGAGGTGCCAGGACATTAAGAAAGTATGTGGCTTGTTGCCGGACTTTCTTCAAAACCTCTTCTGAAGCACGCTCAACAGTAGTTCTCTCCACTTTTGCCTATCCAGCATAGCTAGAAAATGGCAACTCTTTCATAATAATTTGTGGCAGAGGGAGGTAGGCAGAGAGAGGAAGAGGCCTCAGTAGAAGCCTGAGGTTTTAAGAGTTAAAAATCACATAATAAACAGGAATGAAGCAAAGAAATCAAAGCAAAATCAAATTTAACTCAAGTTAATTTTAGCTGAACAAGTTACAAAACATAGTATCATTGATTTTTTTGTTAGAACTCTGTTAATGTTTTCTGGGAAACTGAGCTTCTAACTTTAAAAAAAAATCTACTTTATGTTGAAATTATTTTTCTGTGAAAACATTTCAAACAGCCAGAAATAAATGTTAGCTATCTATATGCAAGTAATCCATCTTCTTTCAAGCTCTAGGGAACTTCAGCCAGTCTAGGTCTGAAGTGCTGCCACAGCACTCATGTAATGATACAATAATGTTGCATGCACTTACTCGCATTTTTTCACACCTGTCCAAGGCATTGTCTACACCACAGCAATAAAACCATAAAATAGAAATCACAAAACAGAGAATTGGTAGCACATTTTCCCTTTGGCGTGTAACTATCATAGCTTGCAAGAATTAGAAGGGTAAATGAGGGTAATGGGTTATGGGTAAAAGAGAGAAGTTACAGAAAAAAAAACTCATCTCTGAGAAAATGAGAAACTGATTTTCAATAAAAATACTTAATGCAAATTTATAACTAGCTAGTCTACAGGGTGTAGCTCTGCTGACACCTATTGATCACCATCAGAGTGACCATAAATCTACATTGAAAGAAATCACTTCACAGAAAAGCAAAGAACATCATGCTAATTTCTTTTCGACCTGTCCTCACCGTGACTGCTATGGAGATCGTGCAGTGTTTACTGTCTGAACTATGACATACATTTCATACATATGACTAGAAAAAAAACCATAAAAATCTTTCAGTGCTTATCTGAAAATTTCTCTAGAAAATTTCAAACACATTCTATTAAATAATCACATTATTTTTGACAAGCAATGGTAATAAAAAAATGATAGACTGGTTACAGTGTCATACCTTGTCATACTTACATACCTTCCTTACTTACAAAAGCACAACCTGAATTACGATACCAAAGTACAAAGTCAATCTTGAAAATCTTGTAGATTATTAAAGTAATGACTGTTATAAGCAACAAAGAGATAGGGCCTCCAATCAGCCATCTCCGTAAATCAAGAACTGCACAAAAACATAAGAATAAGATTAAAAAGAAAATGCCAAATTTTTCCAAATTTGATCTTTCAAACAAATGTAACAAAAATGTAAGTATATTTTCCACTTCCACCTATTATTTTAATAATGATTAATTATAAGTATATTACTACAGTGACTCCTCCCATATGCACTTGTACATGCACACATACAGCAAATTATCATCTTTGTGTCATCCACATGATATACAACAATTTGGTATCAAAACCCTTCTAGGGAAGTCAAGTGAAACACAGCCCTCAAAAATAAATAAATTCCTTACCTCTGTGTTTTAATATGATATAGGATGCAACCTGCCCAAAGGCATTTGAAGCATGACAGACAAATGGTTGTTCATAATCTTCATCGTACACTTCTGATATTATTAGCTTCACAGTAAGCATGGGGCGTCCATCATGGGAAGTTTCATCCCTATCCAAAAAACAGCAAGTAGACCAATAAAACCGCTGACTTTTCTAACATGGTTTCACCACAACTGCTTGACAATGGTCATTTTTATCTTAATCATGTCTATTACATTTCAGAATAGATAAGCAGCCACATTATATGAGGGAAACCCAGACAACAACCCAAACAGTTGGGCCTCTTACTGACATTTAGCATAGACATCAGAAAACATCATGATGTAAACTTATCTGAAGCTGTGTTTCCCCGAAGGCATATAAGGTTTTATAGGCTACAGTGCAAAAGAATACTGTACAAACCTAAGCAAAACCTTGCTGGTTACTTTTTCTAATATGATAGATACTTTTCTAACATGAACTAAACTTGTGGGAGGACGTACCTGCGCAAAAAAAAGCTTAGAAGAAAAACAGCTGTATTTAGCTTCTCATCTCCTGTAAAAGTATGTGGAAAGCCCCAGTGCTTGGAGGAAAAAAATTCTGCAATGCGAAATGACATAAAAGGAGGCCTCAGTACAAGGGCCCCATCTTGTGGCAAGCAGTTCTGGGACAAGGAGGACACCAAAGGTGACCCACAGCACACAACAACAATTCTCTGAGAGATTCCAGCTACTGGCAATGGTGTCCAAACCTGTTTCACCCCATGGATCAGAACACACTCAAAAGAGCTGAATGGGTTTTAAGGGTTGGGCTGCGCTTTGAAGAGGCCCAAGTTATTCCCCACACGTTGTCCAAAGGCACAAAAATGCCAGTTATGCTGCACATTCAGTTAGTCATGCACACCATGATGTGTGACTAGATGAATGTTACTCTAAAATAACTAAATAAATAACATTTTAATCACTGGCAAAGTGAGGGATACCACTACCTTGTTAACAGTATATCTTAAATACAAAATTATCTAACTTGTCTATTCAGCCATGGACTCTTCTTTCCTGAAAACGTATTCTACTTATGATTTAAAATGCCAAATAAAAGCTTGAAATATATTCATAACGGTCATATATAGGACCACGCAAATCAGTTTTTGAGCAAAAGATTACAATTGTTAAAACATTAAGGAATGAATGAATCACTATCATTAATACAAATGACTGGATCCAGAGAATATTATCTTTCAAAGACAACCATTTAAGAGCTAGGAGATCTCAACATTGACATTATCGTTATGACACCAATTCAGAGACTGCTTGTCTCTGCATTATGGCCCAATCTTTAATGATATTATAATGATTACTCTGCTACAGGGCTTTCTCTTGGTGAGCACTAACAAAACTCAGCATTTGTTTCCCTCTTTTTATGTGATGAGCACCTTGGCTTACTTATTTCTCACAACTATAATCTTGCTTTGAAGACATCATTCTCATTTCATCAGTTTCTCCCTCATATACAGTGCCTGAGAGTTTATAAACATGATTTTCTTCCTCATAGCACCATTGTGAAATGATGGCTGACAAAAAAACCCTACAATTTTTAGTTTCTGAACTGTCATTTGTAAGGCATTTTTTTAGACTACCTTCTGTCCCAATTTCAGTTACCTTTTCCAAGTCAGATCTATTTTCTTGCCTCCTAACTCTATTTAACATGCCTTTCATCTTCACCTTGTCTCCTGGTTGCCCTTCTCATGCTTTACTCAGTGCCAGCCTCAGTTTTCC